>NC_135233.1:739381674-740006674 GCF_051348905.1 Ranitomeya variabilis
CGGCCCTGATTTCAGGTGTTTATTTTTGTTAATGTTGATGATTATGGCTTACAGTCAATGAAAACCCAAAAGTCATTATCTCAGTAAATTAGAATACTTTAGAACACCAGCTTGAAAAATTATTTTAAAATTAAAAAAAATGTTGGCCTACTGAAATGTATGTTCAGTAAATGCACTCAATACTTATTTGGAGCTCCTTTGGCATCAATTACTGCATCATTGCGGCGTGGTATGGAGGCGATCAGCCTGTGGAACTGCTGAGGTGTTATGGAAGCCCAGGTTGCTTTGATAGCAGCCTTCAGCTCGTCTTCATTATTGGGTCTGGTGTCTCTCATCTTCCTCTTGACAATACCCCATAGATTCTCTATGGGGTTACGGTCAGGCGAGTTTGCTGGCCAATCAAGCACAGTGATACTGTTGTTTGTTAACTAGGTATTGATACATTTGGCAGTGTGGACAGGTGCCAAGTCCTGCTAGAGAATTAAAATTTCATCTCCTAAAAGCTTGTTGGCAGAGGGAAGAATAAAGTGTTCTAAAATTTCCTGGTAGACGGCTGTGCTGACTTTGGTCTTGATAAAACACAGTGGACCTACACCAGCAGATAACATGGCTCCCCAAACCATCACTGATTGCGGATATTTCACACTAGACCTCAAGCAGCTTGGATTGTGTGCCTCTCCACTCTTCCTCCAGACTCTCGGACCTTGATTTCCAAATGAAATGCAAAATTTACTTTCATCTGAAAACAACACCCTGGACCACTGAGCAACAGTCTAGTTCTTTTTCTCCTTGACCCAGGTAAGACGCTTCTGGCGTTGTCTATTGGTCAAGAGTGGCTTGACACAAGGAATGCAACACCTGTAGCCCATGTCCTGGATACGTCTGTGTGTGGTGGCTCTTGATGCAATGACTCCAGCAGTAGTCCACTCCTTGTGAATCTCCCCTACATTTTTTAATGGCCTTTTCTTAACAATCCTTTCAAGGCTGCAGTTATCCCGGTTGCTTGTGCACCTTTTTCTACCACACTTTTTCCTTCCACTCAACTTTCCATTAATATGCTTGGATACAGCGATTTGAGAACAGCAAGCTTCTTTAGCAATGACCTTTTGTGGCTTACCCTCCTTGTGGAGTGTGTCAATGACTGCCTTCTGGACATCTTTCAAGTCAGCTGTCTTCCCCATAACTGTGGAGCTACTGAAACAGACTAAGGGACCTTTCTAAGGGTATGTGCGCACGTTGCAGATTTACTTTTGTAAAAATCTGTGCAGATTCTGCCTCTCTTGGCAGAAAACAGAGTTTAAAATCCGTGCGGTTTTGATGCGTATTTGATGCTTATTTTCATGCAGTTTTCTCTGCTGATTTGCAAGCTAAAAGATATATTACTTAACAAAAAAAAATTATGATGTAATTTCCTTGTCCAACCTCTTCTTTTACATTCTCCATTGAAGACCATAATATCATTACATACCATGTTCAAATATAAAGTTTACACCCACAAAACAAATATAGGTGAATAAAATATATATACAGTACAGACCAAAAGTTTGAACACACATTCTCATTTAAGGATTTTTCTGTATTTTGATGACTATGAAAATTGTAAATTCACACTGAAGGCACCAAAACTATGAATTAACACGTGCAATTATATACCTAACAAAAAAGTGTGAAACTGAAAATATGTCTTATATTCTAGGTTCTTCAAAGTAGCCACCTTTTGCTTTGATGACTGCTTTGCACACTCTTGGCATTCTCTTGAGGAGCTTCAAGAGGTAGTCACCTGAAATGGTTTTCACTTCACAGGTGTGCCCTGTCAGGTTTAATAAGTGAGATTTCTTGCCTTATAAATGGGGTTGGGACCATCAGTTGAGTTGAGCAGAAGTCTGGTGGATACACAGTTGATAGTCCTACTGAATAGACTGTTAGAATTTGTATTATGGCAAGAAAAAAGCAGCTAAGTAAAGAAAAACGAGTGGCCATCATTACTTTAAGAAATGAAGGTCAGTCAGTCTGAAAAATTGGGAAAACTTTGAAAGTGTCCCCAAGTGCAGTGGCAAAAACCATCAAGCGCTACAAAGAAACTGGCTCACATGAGGACCGCCCCAGGAAAGGAAGACCAAGAGTCACCTCCAGGGCTGCCCCTAGGAATTTCAGGGCCCCATACTGTCAAAATTTTTGGGCCCCCTTGAAACTCCACCCAGGCTCTACCCCCAGTTCCACCTCCACCCTAGCGCCGCCTCCACCCCACGAACCTTCCACAGTTTCTCCACCCTCTCTTGGAAAAGCTTCACTTCTGGTGAATATCGGTCTGCACCTGGACCGCAGTGCATGGACCGGCCGCGGGTCTCCTGACCTGAACTCAGCAGCCTCACAGCATGTATGAATGAGGATGCTGGTCAGGAGATTGGCGCTCAGTCCATGCACTGCTGTGGGAGCGCAGACCGATAGCCGTATTTCAAAAATTAAACTGCCATAATAATAAAGATGTTTCCCGATCATATATACCAACTTGCTTCAATAATTTCCCACCGCCCATCCAAACCCCAACCAAAACTTATAAGCTACTGGATTATCCTGATCTGCTGCCTGTTATAATTAGACATTTGGTTTTGCAGCAGGTCAGGATCATCCAGTAGCTTATACATTCCACTCGCCTCCCCCTGGGCCCTGTTGGATGTGGCCCCCAGTCACCACTCGCCTTCCCTCATCAGCCACACGATACCAGTACAGACACAGCCACAGTGAGCCACCTGAAGCCTCTTCTCACCATAGACACTCACCCTGCTCGCCCGCCCTCCGCCTGATCTGCCTTCCGCCTCCACCTGCTCATCCATCGCCCCCAGTCAGAAGAACAGAACAGCGATGACCTCCAAGACCACCCAACCTGAAACAGCGAGAAGGGGTTATACCACAGTGCCCACCGGATGGGGTCACACAGGGGAGAATGAGATACAGCTAATCACACAGGAGAGGATTAGATACACAGCTCAGCAGACAGTAATACACAGGATAGGATTAGATACACAGCTCAGCAGACTATAACGCAGGTGAGGATTAGATACACAGCTCAGCAGACAGTATCACAGGATAAGATTAGATACACAGCTCAGCAGACAGTATCACACAGGAGAGGATTAGATACACGGCTCAGCAGTCAGTATCACAGGATAAGATTAGATACAGCTCAGCAGTCAGGCTGTGTGCACACGTAGCATATTTTTCGCGTTTTTTTTTCGCGGTTTTTCGCTATAAAAACGCTATAAAACCGCGAAAAAAAACGCTTACATTAAGCATCCTATGTAATAGAATGCATTCTGCATTTTTTGTGCACATGCTGCATTTTTTTCCTGAGCGGAATCGCATTCAAGAAAAAAACGCAGCATGTTCATTAAAATTGCGGAATCGCGGCGATTCTGCACCCATAGGAGTGCATTGATCTGCTTACTTCCCGCACGGGGCTGTGCACACCATGCGGGAAGCAAGCAGATCATGTGCGGTTGGTACCCAGGGTGGAGGAGAGGAGACTCTCCTCCACGGACTGGGCACCATATAATTGGTAAAAAATAAATAATTAAAATAAAAAATAGTCCTATACTCACCCTCTGATGGCCCCCGAAGTGTTCCCGCCTCTCCGGTGCATGATCTCTCTTCCGTTCCTATAGATGATGTGGTTCAGGACCTGTGATGACGTCACTGTCTTGTGATTGGTCGCGTGACCGATCATGTGACTCACGCGACCAATCACAAGACAGTGACGTCATCGCAGGCCCTTCACTGCACTCCAGCTATAGGAACGGACGCTGCTGAGGTCTGCAGGTGAGTATAACCATGTTTTTTATTTTTTTTATTATTTTTAAACATTCGATCTTTTACTATAGATGCTGCATAGGCTGCATCTATAGTAAAAAGTTGGTCACACTTGTCAAACACTATGTTTGACAAGTGTGACCAACCTGTCAGTCAGTTTTCCAAGCGATGCTACAGATCGCTTGGAAAACTCTAGCATTCTGCAAGCTAATTATGCTTGCAAAACGCTAGTTTTCTGCGGGTATATGCATGCTAATTCTGCATGCGATATACCCGCGGCAGGAGGCGCAGAATTGCCGCGGAAATTTCCGCGGCAATTCTGCAACGTGTGAACTTAGCCTCAGTATCACACAGTATAGGATTAGATACACTGCTCAGCAGTCAGTATCACAGGATAAGATTAGATACAACTCAGTAGGCAGTATCACACAGAATAAGATTAGATACAGCTCAGCAGACAGTATCACACAGGATAAGATTAGATACAGCTCAGCAGACAGTATCACATAGGATAGGATTAGATACAGCTCAGCAGACAGTATCACATAGGATAGGATTAGATACATCTCAGCAGACGAGATCACAGGATAGGATTAGATACACGGCTCAGTAGTCAGTATCACATAGGATAGGATTAGATACACAGCTCAGCAGACAGTATCACACAGGAGAGGATTAGATACACGGCTCAGCACACAGTATCACATAGGAGAGGATTAGATACATGGGTCAGCAGTCAGTATCACACAGTATAGGATTAGATACACGGCTCAGCAGTCAGTATCACACAGGATAGGATTAGATACATGGGTCATCAGTCAGTATCACACAGTATAGGATTAGATACACGGCTCAGCAGTCAGTATCACACAGGATAGGATTAGATACACGGCTCAGCACACAGTATCACACAGGATAGGATTAGATACACGGGTCAGCAGTCAGTATCACACAGTATAGGATTAGATACACGGCTCAGCAGTCAGTATCACACAGGAGAAGATTAGATACACGGCTCAGCACACAGTATCACATAGGAGAGGATTAGATGCATGGGTCAGCAGTCAGTATCACACAGTATAGGTGTGATACACGGCTCAGCAGACTGTATCACACAGGAGAGGATTACAAACAACTCATCAGATGGGATCACCGGAGAGGGGAGAGACTCACCCTGCTCGTCCGTCATCTGCAGTCCGCCCCCGCGTGACACACCGCACGCTGCTCTCTCGGCTCCAGAATGAGGAAGTGGAGCAGCGTGTGACGTCAGGCAGGACCATGATGCACCTGGGCCGGCTGCTGCTTTTAAAGGTACAGTGCCATTTTCCGTTCTCCGAATGCATTAACAATACTGTAGGTGTATCTTTAAAACACCACAGTGCTGTGTTATGCATAGGGGGTTCAGAAGCCTTCAACAAAATGTCCAGGGGCCCGATGAGGAGAAGCAAAGAGAGGGGGGCCCGAGCTGCCAGCGTGTTCGGGCCCCCCTTTTTGCTCCTCATCACCGGGCCCCATACAGTAGTAATGGCTGTAATGCCCTGATGGTGGCCCTGGTCACCTCTGCTTCTGAGGATAAGTTTATCCGAGTCACCAGCCTCAGAAATCGCAGGTTAACAGCAGCTCAGATTAGAGACGAGGTAAATGCCAGACAGAGTTCTAGCGTTCTAGCAGCAGACACATCTCTACAACAACTGTTAAGAGAAGACTTTGTGCAGCAGCCCTTCATGGTAAAATAGCTGCTAGGAAACCACTGCTAAGGACAGGCAACAAGCAGAAGAGACTTGTTTGGGCTAAAGAACACAAGGAATGGACATTAGACCAGTGGAAATCGGTGCTTTGGTCTGATGAGTCCAAATTTGAGATCTTTGGTTCCAACCACTGTGTCTTTGTGTGACGCAGAAAAGGTGAACGGATGACCTCTACATGCCTGGTTCCCACCGTGAAGCATGGAAGAGGAGGTGTGGGGGTGCTTTCCTGGTGACACTATGGGGATTTATTCAAAATTGAAGGCATACTGAACCAGCATGGCTACCACAGCATCTTGCAGAGGCAAGACATATTTTCAGTTGTTTCACACTTTTTTGTTAAGTATATAATTCCACATGTGTTAATTCATAGTTTTGATGCCTTCAGTGTGAATTTACAAGAAGGTGTGTCCAAACCTTTGGTCTGTAATATATATATATATATATATATATATATATATATATATATATATATTTGTGGCCAAAAGTATTGACACCCCTGCAATTCTGTCAGCTAATACTCAGTTTCTTCCTGAAAATGATTGCAAACACAAAACATGATTTTTGGAACAGTGCCAATACTTTTGCCACCACCTTTTTATGTTTGGTGTGGAATTATATCCAATTTGGCTTTAGGACAATTGTTTTTGCGTTTTTTCATTTAAGACAAATCAAATGAAGATAATAATAACAAAGAAATTGTGTTTGCAATCATTTTCAGGAAGAAACTGAGTATTATCTGACAGAATTGCAGGGGTGTCAATACTTTTGGCCACAACTATATATATATATATATATATATATATATATATATATATATATATATATATATAGTGGGTATGGAAAGTATTCAGGCCCCTTTACATTTTTCACTCTTTGTTTCGTTGCAGCCATTTGGTAAATTCAAAAAAGTTCTTTTTTTTTTCTCGAATGTACACACTGCACCCCATCTTGACTGAGGAAAATCAGAAATGTAGAAATGTTAGCAAATTTAATAAAAAAGCAAAAATGAAATATCACATGGTCATAAGTATTCAGACCCTTTGCTCAGACACTCATATTTAAGTCACATGCTGTCCATTTCCTTGTGATCCTCCTTGAGATGGTTCTACTCCTTCATTGGAGTTTAATTAAACTGATAGAACTTGATTTTTAAAGGCACACACCGGTCTATATAAGACCTCGCAGCTCACAGTGCATGTCAGACCAAATGGGAATCATGAGGTCAAAGGAATTGGCCAAGGAGCTCAGAGACAAAATTGTGGCAAGGCACAGATCTGGCAAAGGTTACAACAGAGTTTCTGCAGTACTCAAGGTTCCTAAGAGCACAGTGACCTCCATAATCCGTAAATGGAAGAAGTTTGGGACAACCAGAAGCCTTCCTAGACCTGGCCGTCCAGCCAAACTGAGCAATCGTGGAAGAAGAGCCTTGGTGAGAGAGGTAAAAAAGAACCTCAAGATCACTGTGGCTGAGCTCCAGAGATACAGTAGGGAGATGGGAGAAAGTTCCACAAAGTCATCTATCACTGCAGCCCTCCACCAGTTGGGCCTTTATGGCAGAGAGGCCTGATGGGAGCTTTTCTTCAGTGCAAGGCATATGAATGCCCACATAGAGTTTGCTAAAGAAAAAAACACATGAAGGACTCCCAGACTATGAGAAATAAGATTCTCTGGTCGGATGTGGTGAAGATAGACCTTTTTGGTGATAATTCTAAGTGGTATGTGTAGAAAAAACCAGGCACTGCTCTTCACCTGCCCAATACAATCCCAACAGTGAAACATGGTGGCAGCATCATGCTATGGAGGTGTTTTTCAGCTGCAGGGACAGGATGACTGGTTGTCATTGAAGGAAGCATGAATGCGGCCAAGTACAGAGATATCCTGCATGAAAACCTCTTCCAGAGTGCTCTGGACCTCAGATTTGGCCGAAGGTTCACCTTCAAAGAAGACAACGACCCTAAGCACACAGCTAAAATAACAAAGGAGTAGCTTCAGAACAACTCTGTGACCAATTTTGACTGGCCCAGTCAGCGCTCTGACCTAAACCCAATTGAGCATCTCTGGAGAGACCTGAAAATGGCTGTTCACCAACATTCACCATCCAACCTGATGGAACTGGAGAGGATCTGCAAGGAAGAATGGCAGAGGATCCCCAAATCCAGGTGTGAAAAACTTGTTGCATCATCCCCAAGAAGACTCATGGCTGTACTAGCTCAAAAGGGTGCTTCTACTCAGTACACTCAATACTGAGAAAAGGGTCTAAAAACTTATGGCCATATGATATTTCAGTTTTTCTTTTTTAAGAAATTTGTAAAAATTACTACGTTTCTGTTTCTTTTCAGTCAAGATGGGATGCAGAGTGTACATTAATGAGCAAAAAAATGAACTTTTTTAATTTACCAAATGGCTGCAATAAAACAGTGAAAAATTTAAATACTTTCTGTTCCCACTGTGTGTGTGTGTATATATATATATATATATATATATATATATATATATATATATATATATATATATATATATATATATATATATACAGTGGGGCAAAAAAGTATTTAGTCAGTCAGCAATAGTGCAAGTTCCACCACTTAAAAAGATGAGAGGCGTCTGTAATTTACATCATAGGTAGACCTCAACTATGGGAGACAAACTGAGAAAAAAAAATCCAGAAAATCACATTGTCTGTTTTTTTTTTTCATTTTATTTGCATATTATGGTGGAAAATAAGTATTTGGTCAGAAACAAAATTTCATCTCAATACTTTGTAATATATCCTTTGTTGGCAATGACAGAGGTCAAACGTTTTCTGTAAGTCTTCACAAGGTTGCCACACACTGTTGTTGGTATGTTGGCCCATTCCTCCATGCAGATCTCCTCTAGAGCAGTGATGTTTTTGGCTTTTCGCTTGGCAACAAGGACTTTCAACTCCCTCCAAAGGTTTTCTATAGGGTTGAGATCTGGAGACTGGCTAGGCCACTCCAGGACCTTGAAATGCTTCTTACGAAGCCACTCCTTTGTTGCCCTGGCGGTGTGCTTTGGATCATTGTCATGTTGAAAGACCCAGCCATGTTTCATCTTCAATGCCCTTGCTAATGGAAGGAGGTTTGCACTCAAAATCTCACGATACATGGCCCCATTCATTCTTTTATGTACCCGGATCAGTCGTCCTGGCCCCTTTGCAGAGAAACAGCCCCAAAGCATGATGTTTCCACCACCATGCTTTACAGTAGGTATGGTGTTTGATGGATGCAACTCAGTATTCCTTTTCCTCCAAACACGACAAGTTGTGTTTCTACCAAACAGTTCCAGTTTGGTTTCATCAGACCATAGGACATTCTCCCAAAACTCCTCTGGATCATCCAAATGCTCTCTAGCAAACTTCAGACGGGCCCGGACATGTACTGGCTTAAGCAGTGGGACACGTCTGGCACTGCAGGATCTGAGTCCATGGTGGCGTAGTGTGTTACTTATGGTAGGCCTTGTTACATTGGTCCCAGCTCTCTGCAGTTCATTCACTAGGTCCCCCCGCGTGGTTCTGGGATTTTTGCTCACCGTTCTTGTGATCATTCTGACCCCACGGGGTGGGATTTTGCGTGGAGCCCCAGATCGAGGGAGATTATCAGTGGTCTTGAATGTCTTCCATTTTCTAATTATTGCTCCCACTGTTGATTTCTTCACTCCAAGCTGGTTGGCTATTGCAGATTCAGTCTTCCCAGCCTGGTGCAGGGCTGCAATTTTGTTTCTGGTGTCCTTTGACAGCTCTTTGGTCTTCACCATAGTGGAGTTTGGAGTCAGACTGTTTGAGGGTGTGCACAGGTGTCTTTTTATACTGATAACAAGTTTAAACAGGTGCCATTACTACAGGTAATGAGTGGAGGAAAGAGGAGACTCTTAAAGAAGAAGTTACAGGTCTGTGAGAGCCAGAAATATTGATTGTTTGTTTCTGACCAAATACTTATTTTCCACCATAATATGCAAATAAAATGATAAAAAAACAGACAATGTGATTTTCTGGATTTTTTTTTCTCAGTTTGTCTCCCATAGTTGAGGTCTACCTATGATGTAAATTACAGACGCCTCTCATCTTTTTAAGTGGTGGAACTTGCACTATTGCTGACTGACTAAATACTTTTTTGCCCCACTGTATATACAGTGCAGACCAAAAGTTTGGACACACCTTCTCATTCAAAGATTTTTCTGTATTTTCATGACTAAGAAAATTGTACATTCACACTGAAGGCATCAAAATTATGAATTAACACATGTGGAATTATATACTTAACAAAAAAGTGTGAAACAACGGAAAATATGTCTTATATTCTAGGTTCTTCCAAGAAGCCTTCTTTTGCTTTGATGACTGCTTTGCACACTCTTGGCATTCTCTTTATGAGCTTCAAGAGGTAGTCAACGGAAATGGTTTTCACTTCACAGGTGTGCCCTGTCAGGTTTAATAAGTGGGATTTCTTGCCTTATAAATGGGGTTGGACCATCAGTTGTGTTGTGCAGAAGTCTGGTGGATACACAACTGATAGTCCTACTGAATAGACTGTTAGAATTAGTATTATGGCAAGAAAAAAGCAGCTAAGTAAAGAAAAACGAGTGGCCATCATTACTTTAAGAAATGAAGGTCAGTCAGTCCGAACAATTGGGAAAACTTTGAAAGTGTCCCCAAGTGCAGTGGCAAAAACCATCAAGCGCTACAAAGAATCTGGCTCACATGAGGACCGCCCCAGGAAAGGAAGACCAAGAGTCACCTCTGCTTCTGAGGATAAGTGTATCCGAGTCACCAGCCTCAGAAATCGCAGGTTAACAGAAGCTCAGATTAGAGACCAGGTCAATGCCACACAGAGTTCTAGCAGCAGACACATCTTTACAACAACTGTTAAGAGGAGACTTTGTGCAGCAGGCCTTCATGGTAAAATAGCTGCTAGGAAACCACTGCTAAGGACAGGCAACAAGCAGAAGAGACTTGTTTGGGCTAAAGAACACAAGGAATGGACATTAGACCAGTGGAAATCGGTGCTTTGGTCTGATGAGTCCAAATTTGAGATCTTTGGTTCCAACCACCGTGTCTTTGTGCGATGCAGAAAAGGTGAACAGATGGACACTTCATGCCTCGTTCCCACCGTGAAGCATGGAGAAGGTGTGATGGTGTGGGGGTGCTTTGCTGGTGACACTGTTGGGGATTTATTCAAAATTGAAGGCATACTTAACCAGCATGGCTACCACAGCATCTTGCAGCGGCATGCTATTCCATCCGGTTTGCATTTAGTTGGACCATCATTTATTTTTCAACAGGATAATGACCCCAAACACACCTCCAGGCTGTGTAAGGGCTATTTGACCAAGAAGGAGAGTGATGGGGTGCTACGCCAGATGACATGGCTGTTATGGACCTGGTGGTTAGGTGCACCTGGAATGACCTGATGGTTAAACTAGAAGACAGGACGAGCTCTGGAAAGTGGGAACTCTGCTGACCGCAAATCCTAATCCTATAACACACACACTAGAAATAGCTGTGGAGCGTAGCTAACTCTCCCTAGACACCTCTTCACAGCCTAAGAGCTAACTACCCCTAAAGATAGGAAAATAAGCCTTACCTTGCCTCAGAGAAAATTCCCCAAAGGTAAAGGCAGCCCCCTACATATATTAACTGTGAGTTAAGAGGAAAGTCACAAACACAGGGATGAAACAGGTTTCAGCAAAGGAGGCCAGACTTACTAGATAGACTGAGGATAGGAAAGGGATCTATGTGGTCAGCACAAAAAACTACAAAAAGCCACGCAGAGTGTGCAAAAAGACCCCCGCACCGACTCACGGTGCGGAGGTGCCACTCTGCAACCCAGAGCTTCCAGCTAGCAAGGCAATATCATGTTAGCAAGCTGGACTAGAACTTAGCAAGTACTAAGAAATATATTCAGTACACAATGAACAACAAATGAACTAGCAGGGACTTAGCTTCTGCTGGAGTAGACAGGTCATCAGAAAGATCCGAGAGAGATCTGAACCAGTGCTAATACATTGACAGCTGGCATGGAGTAACGATCTGAGTGGAGTTAAATAGAGAAGCCAACCCAGCCGCAAACGAGGGCAGCTGAGGAAGCAACCTCAGAACCAGCAGTTCCACTCACAGCCACCAGAGGGAGTCCACGGACAGAACTCGCCGAAGTATCATTCATGACCACAGGAGGGAGTTCAAGAACGGAATTCACAACAGTACCCCCCCCTTGAGGAGGGGTCACCGAACCCTCACCAGAGCCCCCAGGCCGATCAGGACGAGCCAAATGAAAGGCACGAACCAACTCGGCCGCATGTCATCGGAGGCAAAAACCCAGGAATTATCCTCCTGACCATAGCCCTTCCATTTGACCAGGTACTGAAGTTTCCATCTCGAAATACGAGAATCCAAAATCTTCTCCACCACATACTCCAACTCCCCCTCGACCAACACCGGAGCAGGAGGGTCAACGGAGGGAACCATAGGCGCCACATATCTCCGCAACAACGACCTATGGAACACATTATGGATGGCAAAAGAAGCTGGAAGGGCCAAACGAAACGACACAGGATTGAGAATTTCAGAAATCTTATAAGGACCAATGAAACGAGGCTTAAACTTAGGAGAAGAAACCTTCATAGGGACATGACGAGACAACAACCAAACCAAATCCCCAACACAAAGTCGGGGACCAACACAGCGACGGCGGTTGGCGAAATGTTGAGCCTTCTCCTGGGACAATGTCAAATTGTCCACTACATGAGTCCAAATTTGCTGCAACCTGTCCACCACAGAATCCACACCAGGACAGTCCGAAGGCTCAACCTGCCCTGAAGAAAAACAAGGATGAAAACCAGAATTACAAAAAAAAGGCGAAACAAAGGTAGCCGAACTGGCCCGATTATTAAGGGCGAACTCAGCCAATGGCAAGAAGGTCACCCAATCATCCTGATCAGCAGAAACAAAGCATCTCAGATAGGTCTCCAAAGTCTGATTAGTTCGTTCGGTTTGGCCATTTGTCTGAGGATGGAAAGCCGAAGAGAAAGACAAATCAATGCCCATCTTAGCACAAAAGGACCGCCAAAACCTTGAAACAAACTGGGAACCTCTGTCCGACACGATATTCTCCGGAATGCCATGCAAACGAACCACATGCTGGAAAAATAGTGGAACCAAATCAGAGGAGGAAGGTAATTTAGGGAAGGGTACCAAATGGACCATCTTAGAGAAGCGATCACAAACCACCCAGATGACCGACATCCTTTGAGAGACAGGGAGATCTGAAATAAAATCCATGGAAACATGCGTCCAAGGCCTTTTCGGGACTGGCAAGGGCAAAAGTAACCCACTGGCACGAGAACAGCAGGGCTTGGCCCGAGCACAAGTCCCACAAGACTGCACAAAAGAACGCACATCCCGTGACAAGGAAGGCCACCAAAAGGACCTAGCCACAAAATCTCTGGTACCAAAAATCCCAGGATGACCAGCCAACACTGAACAATGAACCTCAGAGATAACTCTACTAGTCCATCTATCAGGGACAAACAGTTTTTCTGCTGGACAACGGTCAGGTCTATCAGCCTGAAACTCCTGCAGCGCCCGCCACAAATCGGGTGAGATGGCAGACAGAATTACCCCCTCTTGGAGAATACCAGCCGGCTCAGGAACTCCCGGGGAATCAGGCACAAAACTCCTTGAAAGGGCATCGGCCTTCAAATTCTTAGAACCCGGAAGGTATGAAACCACAAAACTGAAACGGGAGAAAAACAGCGACCATCGAGCCTGTCTAGGATTCAACCGCTTAGCAGACTCGAGATAAGTCAGATTTTTGTGATCCGTTAAGACCACTACGCGATGCTTGGCTCCCTCAAGCCAATGTCGCCACTCCTCGAACGCCCACTTCATAGCCAACAACTCCCGATTGCCAACATCATAATTACGCTCAGCAGGCGAAAACTTTCTAGAAAAGAAAGCACATGGCTTCATCACAGAGCCATCAGAAGATCTTTGAGACAAAACAGCCCCTGCTTCAATCTCAGAAGCATCAACCTCGACCTGAAAAGGGAGCGAAACATCTGGCTGACACAACACAGGGGCCGAAGAGAAACGACAAATCAACTCCCGAAAAGCCTCAATGGCCGCAGAGGACCAATTCACCACATCAGCACCTTTCTTGGTCAAATCAGTCAACGGTTTAACAACACTAGAAAAATTAGCGATGAAGCGACGGTAAAAATTAGCAAAGCCCAAGAATTTCTGAAGGCTCTTCACAGATGTAGGCTGAGTCCAATCATAAATGGCCTGAACTTTAACAGGATCCATCTCGATAGTAGAAGGGGAAAAAATGAAACCCAAAAAGGAAACCTTCTTAACTCCGAAGAGACATTTAGACCCCTTCACAAACAAAGAATTAGCACGAAGAACCTGGAACACCATTCTGACCTGCTTCACATGAGACTCCCAATCATCCGAAAAGACCAAAATATCATCCAAATATACAATAATGAATCTATCCAAATACTTTCGGAAGATGTCATGCATAAAGGACTGAAACACAGATGGAGCATTAGAAAGCCCGAATGGCATCACCAGGTACTCAAAATGGCCCTCTGGCGTATTAAATGCTGTTTTCCATTCATCGCCCTGTTTAATACGCACCAGATTATACGCCCCTCGAAGATCTATCTTGGTGAACCAACTAGCCCCCTTAATCCGAGCAAACAAATCAGACAGTAGAGGCAAAGGGTACTGAAATTTGACCGTGATTTTATTGAGAAGGCGGTAATCTATACAAGGTCTCAGAGAACCATCCTTCTTGGCCACAAAAAAGAACCCTGCTCCCAACAGTGACGACGACGGGCGAATATGCCCTTTCTCCAAGGACTCCTTTACATAACTCCGCATAGCGGCATGTTCCGGCACAGATAAATTGAAAAGTCGTCCCTTAGGAAATTTACTACCAGGAATCAAATTAATAGCACAATCACAATCCCTATGAGGAGGTAGGGCACTGGATTTGGGCTCATCGAATACATCTCGGTAATCTGAAAAAAACTCAGGGACTTCAGAAGGAGTAGAAGGAGAAATTGACAACAACGGAACGTCACCATGTACCCCTTGACAACCCCAACTGGAAACAGACATTGATTTCCAATCCAATACTGGATTATGGACCTGTAGCCATGGCAAACCCAACACGACCACATCATGCAAATTATGCAACACCAAAAAGCGAACATCTTCCTGATGTGCAGGAGCCATGCACATGGTCAACTGAGTCCAGTACTGAGGCTTATTCTTGGCCAAAGGCGTAGCATTAATTCCCCTTAATGGAATAGGATACTGCAAGGGCTCCAAGAAAAAACCACAGCGCCTGGCAAACTCTAAGTCCATCAAATTCAGGGCAGCGCCTGAGTCCACAAATGCCATAACAGAGTAGGACGACAAAGAGCAAATCAGAGTAACGGACAAAAGAAATTTAGGCTGTACAGTACCAATGGTGACGGACCTAGCGAACCGCTTAGTGCGCTTAGGACAATCAGAGATAGCATGAGTGGGGTCACCACAGTAAAAACACAGCCCATTCTGACGTCTGTGTTCTTGCCGTTCAGCTCTGGTCAAAGTCCTATCACATTGCATAGGCTCAGGCCTCTGCTCAGAGGACACCGCCAAATGGCGCACAACCTTGCGTTCACGCAAGCGCCGATCGATCTGAATGGCCAAGGACATTGATTCATTCAGACCAGCAGGCGTGGGAAACCCCACCATAACATCCTTAAGGGCTTCAGAAAGACCTTTTCTGAAAATTGCTGCAAGGGCACACTCATTCCATTGAGTAAGCACAGACCACTTTCTAAACTTCTGGCAATATACCTCCGCTTCATCCTGACCTTGACACAAAGCGAGCAAAATTTTCTCTGCCTGATCCACAGAGTTAGGTTCGTCATAAAGCAATCCAAGCGCCAGAAAAAAACGCATCTACATTAAGTGTTATGGTTCTCAATGGCAAGAGAACATAGCCCAGCAAACATAAGAACTAGCTCTTGGAAGGATGGAAACTAAACTGACCATGAACTAAACCTGCCGCACAACTAACAGTAGCCGGGTAGCGTAGCCTGCGTTTTATCCCTAGATGCCCAGCGCCGGCCGGAGGACTAACTAATCCTGGCAGAGGAAAATATAGTCCTGGCTCACCTCTAGAGAAATTTCCCCGAAAGGCAGACAGCGGCCCCCACAAATATTGGCGGTGATTTTAGATGAAATGACAAACGTAGTATGAAAATAGGTTTAGCAAAATTGAGGTCCGCTTACTAGATAGCAGGAAGACAGAAAGGGCACTTTCATGGTCAGCTGAAAACCCTATCAAAATACCATCCTGAAATTACTTTAAGACTCTAGTATTAACTCATAACATCAGAGTGGCAATTTCAGATCACAAGAGCTTTCCAGACACAGAAACGAAACTACAGCTGTGAACTGGAACAAAATGCAAAAACAAACAAGGACTAAGTCCAACTTAGCTGGGAGTTGTCTAGCAGCAGGAACATGCACAGAAAGGCTTCTGATTACAATGTTGACCGGCATGGAAGTGACAGAGGAGCAAGGCTAAATAGCGACTCCCACCTCCTGATGGAAACAGGTGAACAGAGAGGATGATGCACACCAGTTCAATTCCACCAGTGGCCACCGGGGGAGCCCAAAATCCAATTTCACAACAATTAAGCAATGCAGGATCTCCTGGCGCAAGGGAGAATGCCCAGTCTTGTGGGTCGCCACGTAACAAAGAAATAATGATTTTTACTTGCTGAATGGGGTCACCAGAGGAGCGGGGTTTCAAAGCAAGAAACAGTTTACAATTATTTTTGAAATTCAGAAATTTTGATCTATCTCCAAAAAACAAATCAGGAATTGGAATTCTAGGCTCTAACATAGGATTCTGAACTACATAATCTTGAATGCTTTGTACCCTCGCAGTGAGGTGATCAACACAAGAGGACAGACCTTGAATGTCCATATCTACACCTGAGTCCTGAACCACCCAGAGGTTAAGGGGAAAAGAAAGACAAAACACACTGCAGAGAAAAAAAAATGGTCTCAGAACTTCTCTTATCCCTCTATTGAGATGCATTAACACTTTGTTGGTCCAGCTGTACTGTTATGGACCTGGTGGTTAGGTGCACCTGGAATGACCTGATGGTTAAACTAGAAGACAGGACGAGCTCTGGGAAGTGGGAACTCTGCTGACCGCAAATCCTAATCCTATAACACACACACTAGAAATAGCTGTGGAGCGTACCTAACTCTCCCTAGACGCCTCTTCACAGCCTAAGAGCTAACTACCCCTAAAGATAGGAAAATAAGCCTTACCTTGCCTCAGAGAAAATTCCCCAAAGGTAAAGGCAGCCCCCTACATATATTAACTGTGAGTTAAGAGGAAAGTCACAAACACAGGGATGAAACAGGTTTCAGCAAAGGAGGCCAGACTTACTAGATAGACTGAGGATAGGAAAGGGATCTATGTGGTCAGCACAAAAAACTACAAAAAGCCACGCAGAGTGTGCAAAAAGACCCCCGCACCGACTCACGGTGCGGAGGTGCCACTCTGCAACCCAGAGCTTCCAGCTAGCAAGGCAATATCATGTTAGCAAGCTGGACTAGAACTTAGCAAGTACTAAGAAATATATTCAGTACACAATGAACAACAAATGAACTAGCAGGGACTTAGCTTCTGCTAGAGTAGACAGGTCATCAGAAAGATCCGAGAGAGATCTGAACCAGTGCTAATACATTGACAGCTGGCATGGAGTAACGATCTGAGTGGAGTTAAATAGAGAAGCCAACCCAGCCGCAAACGAGGGCAGCTGAGGAAGCAACCTCAGAACCAGCAGTTCCACTCACAGCCACCAGAGGGAGTCCACGGACAGAACTCGCCGAAGTATCATTCATGACCACAGGAGGGAGTTCAAGAACGGAATTCACAACACATGGCCTCCACAGACACCAGACCTGAACCCAATCGAGATGGTTTGGGGTGAGCTGGACCACAGAGTGAAGGCAAAAGGGCCAACAAGTGCTAAGCATCTCTGAGAACTCCTTCAAGACTGTTGGAAGACCATTTCCGGTGACTACCTCTTGAAGCTCATCAAGAGAATGCCAAGAGTGTGCAAAGCAGTAATCAAAGCAAAAGGTGGCTACTTGGAAGAACCTAGAATATAAGACATATTTTCAGTTGTTTCACACTTTTTTGTTAAGTATATAATTCCACATGTGTTAATTCACAGTTTTGATGCCTTCAGTGTGAATTTACAATTTTCATAGTCATGAAAATACAGAAAAATCTTTAAATGAGAAGGTGTGTCCAAACTTTTGATCTGTACTGTATATATACAGACAATGCTCAAAAAAATGAAGGGAACACTAAAATCCCACATCCTAGATATCACTGTATAAAATATTCCAGTTGTAAATCTTTATTCATTACATAGTGGAATGTGTTGAGAACAATAAAACATTAAAACATAAAAATGATCAACGTAAATCACAACTAATATCCCACGGAGGTCTGGAGTTAGAATGATGCTCAAAATCAAAGTGGAAAATGAAGTTACAGGCTGATCCAACTTCAGAGGAAATGCCTCAAGACAAGGAAATGATGCTCAGTAGTGTGTGTGGCCTCAACGTGCCTGTATGACCTCCCTAAAATGCCTGGGCATGCTCCTGATGAGGCGATGGATGGTCTCCTAAGGGATCTCCTCCCAGACCTTGAGTAAAGCATCCACCAACTCTTGGACATCTCGGTACCTAATGGCAGTTAGGCTACCTCTGGCGAGCACATGGAGGGCTGTGCTGCCCTCCAAAGAAATGCCACCCCACACCATTACTGACCCACTGCCAAACCGGTCATGCTGAAGGATGTTGCAGGCAGCAGATCCCTCTCAACGGCATCTCCAGACTCTGTCATGTCACATGTGCTCAGTGTGGACCTGCTTTCATCTGTGAAGAACACAGGGCGCCAGTGGCAAATTTGCTAATCCTGGTGTTCTGTGGCAAATGCCAAGCGTCCTGCATGGTGTTGGGCTGTGAGCTTACAGCCCAACCCCCATCTGTGGACGTCGGGCACTCAGACCATCCTCATGCAGTCGGTTTCTAACCATTTGTGCAGAAACATGCACATTTGTGGCCTGCTGGAGGTCATTTTGCAGGGCTCTGGCAGTGCTCCTCCTGTTCCTCCTTGCACAAAGGCTAAGGTAGCGGTCCTGCTGCTGGGTTGTTTCCCTCCTATGGCCCCCCCACATCTCCTGGTGTACTGGCCTGTCACCTGGTAGCGCCTCCATCCTCTGGACTCTACGCTGACAGACACAGCAAACCTTCTTGCCACAGCTCGCATGGATGTGCTATCCTGGATGAGCTGCACTACCTGAGCCACTTATGTGGGTTGTAGAGTCCGTCTCATGCTACCACGAGTGTGAAAGCACAACCAACATTCAAAAGTGACCAAAACATCAGCCAGAAAGCATTGGTACCGAGATGTGGTCTGTGGTCCCCACCTGCAGAACCACTCCTTTATTGAGTGTGTCTTGATAATTGCCAATAATTTCCATCTGTTGTCTATTCCATTTTCACAACAGCATGTGAAGTTGATTGTCAAACAGTGCTGCTTCCTAAGTGGACAGTTTGACTTCACAGAAGTTTGATTTACTTGTAGTTACATTCTGTTGTGTAAGTGTTCCCTTTATTTTTTGATCAGTGTATATACATATATATATATATATATATATATATATATATATATATATATATATATATATATATATATATATATATATATATATATATACAGTATACATACACTTATTTGTATGTGTCTGCCAGTTACCATGTTGAAATGTAATGTTTACTCACAGAAAACAAATATAAGTGAATATATACACAGTGCCTTGCGAAAGTATTCGGCCCCCTGGAACTTTGCAACCTTTTCCCACATATCATGCTTCAAACATAAAGATACCAAATGTAAATTTTTGGTGAAGAATCAACAAGTGTAACACAATTGTGAAGTTGAACGAAATTTATGGGTTATTTAAAATTTTTGTGGAAATTCAAAAACGGAAAAGTAGGGCGTGCAATATTATTCGGCCCCTTTACTTTCAAATGCCTAATGATGATAAATATAATCCAGCTCTGTGTCATCAAGTCCGTATAAATGCACCTGCTCTGTGAGAGCATCATGAAGACCAAGGAACACAACAAGCAGGTCCGTGATACTGTTGTGGAGAAGTTTAAAGCCGGATTTCAATACAAAATGATTTCCAACATCCGAAGGAGCACTGTGCAAGTGATCGTATTGAAATGGAAGGAGTATCCTACCACTGCAAATCTACCAAGAACCGGCTGTCCCTCTAACCTTTCATCTCAAGCAAGGAGAAGACCGATCAGAGATGCAGCCAAGAGGCCCATGATCAACCTGGATGAACTGCAGAGATCTACAGCTGAGGTGGGACAGTCTGTCCATAGGACAACAATCAGTCGTACACTGCACAAATCTGGCCTTTATGGAAGAGTGGCAAGAAGAAAGCCATTTCTAAAAGATATCCATAAAAAGTGTCATTTAACGTTTGCAACAAACCTCACTGAGTTCGAGCTGTTTGCCAAGGAAGAATGGGCAAGAATTTCAGTCTCTCGATGTACAAAACTGATAGAGATATACACCAAGCGACTTGCAGCTGTAATCACAGCGAAAGGTGGTGCAACAAAGTGTTAAGTTAAAGGGGCCAAATAATATTGCACGCCCCACTTTTCAGTTTTTGTATTTCCACAAAAATTTAAAATAACCAATAAATTTCGTTCATCTTCACAATTGTGTACCACTTGTTGATTCTTCATCTTCACCAAAAATGTACATTTGGTATCTTTATGTTTGAAGTATGATATGTGGGAAAAGGTTGAAAAGTTCCAGAGGGCCGAATACTTTTGCAAGGCCCTGTATATATATATATATATATATATATATATATATATATATATATACTAGATTGTGGCCCGATTCTAACGCATCGGGTATTCTAGAATATGCATGTCCCTGTAGTATATGGACAATGATGATTCCAGAATTCGCGGCAGACTGTGCCCCTCGCTGATTGGTCGAGGCAACCTTTATGACATCATCGTCGCCATGGCAACCATTATGACATCTACGTCGATACTGTGCCCGTCGCTGATTGGTCGAGGCCTGGCGGCCTCGACCAATCAGAGACGCGGGATTTCCAGGACAGACAGACAGACAGACAGACAGAAAAACCCTTAGACAATTTTATATATATATATATATATATATATATATATGTATATATATATATATATATATATATATATACATATACAGTGGGGGAAGTATTTGATCCCTTGCTGATTTTGTAAATTTGCCCACTGACAAAGACATGAACAGTCTATAATTTTAAGAGTAGGTAAATTTTAACATTGAGAGAATATCAAAAATAAAATCCAGAAAATCACATTGTATAAATTATATAAATTTATTTGCATTTTGCAGTGAGAAATAAGTATTTGATCCCTCTAGCAAACAGGACTTAATACTTGGTGGCAAAATTCTTGTTGGCAAGCACAGCAGTCAGATGTTTTTTGTAGGTCATGATGAGGTTTGCGCACATGTCAGGAGGAATTTTGGTTCCCTCCTCTTTGCAGATCGTCTCTAAATCATTAAGATTTTGAGGCTGTCGCTTGGCAACTCAAAGCTTCAACTCCCTCCATAAGTTTTCTATTGGGATTAAGGTCTGGAGACTGGCTAGGCCACTCCATGACCTTAATGTGCTTCTTTTTGAGCCACTCCTTTATTGCCTTGGCTGTATATTTTGGGTCATTGTCTTGCTGGAAGACTCGGCCATGACCCATTTTTAATGTCCTGGTGGAGGGAAGGAGGTTGTCACTCAGGATTTTATGGTACATGGCTCCCTCCATTCTCCTATTGATGTGGTGAAGTAGTCATGTGCCCTTAGAAGAGAAACACCCCCAAAACATAATGTTTCCACCTCCATGCTTGACAGTGGGGACGGTGTTCTTTGGGTCATATGCAGCATTTCTCTTTCTCCAAACACTGCGAGTTGATGTTCATTGGCTAACTTCAGATGGGCATGCACATGTGCCTTCTTGAGCAGGGGAGCCTTGCGAGCACTGCAGGATTTTAAACCTTTATGACGTAATGGGTTATGAATGGTTTTGTTGGTGACTGTAGTTCCAGCTGCCTTGAGATCATTAACAAGTTCCCCCCGTGTAGTTTTAGGCTGATCTCTCACCTTCCCCTTCATCAAGGATGAGGACGAGGTGAGATTTTGCATGGTGCCCCACATCAATGTCGATTGACAGTCGTTTTGTATTTCTGCCATTTTTTAACTATTGCATGAACAGTTGTCTACTTCTCACCCAGCGTCTTACTTATTGTTTTGTAGCCCATTTCAGCTTTTGTGCAGGTCTATGATGTGAGGATGTTACGTTTAGTAGCTATTCAAACCCATTTGTGTCAACTTCTGTGCATGTTATCAGGCCAAAATCACCATGTGAACTTTTGATCAGGGTCATTTGCATGTTTTGGGTTGTCATTATGATTTAAAAAGAGAAAACAGTAGTTTGACAATAAATGGCTTCACCCAACCACTAACCATGAGTGGAGATCATTCATATTGTCTGAAAAAAGGCCAAGATGACTTTCAATCTTCCTAGTGGCTGGTATAGTCTAATGGTTAAGTGCACAGCCTACGACATTAGGTGGTCACATTCACTGAGCAAAAAAGCTATTTAACTCCAAAACATCCTAACAAGCCAAGTTACATGTCAACATAGGAACCCTTCTTTGATATCACCTTCACAATTCTTGCATCTATTGAACTTGTGAGTTTTTGGAGAGTTTCTGCTTGTATTTCTTTGCATAGGCAGACTCTATAGCACAAGGCAGCACCTATATGCAGACTCTGTAGTATAAGGTAGCCCCCTTAGGCAGACTCTGTAGTATAAGGCAGCCCCCATAGGCAGACTCAGTAGTAGAAGGAAGCCCCCATAGGCAAACTCTGTTGTATAAGGAAGCCCAAATATGCAGACTCTGTAGTATAAGGCAGCACCCCATAGGCAGACTCTGTAGTATAAGGCAGCCCCCATAGGCAGACTGTAGTATAAGGCAACCCCCATAGGCAGACTCTTTTGTATAAGGCAGCCCCCATAGGCAGACTGCAATAAGGCAGCCCCCATAGGCAGACTCTGTAATAAGACAGTCCCCATAGGTAAACTCTGTAGTATAAAGCAGCCCCCCATAGGCAGACTCTGTAGTATAAGGCAGACCCCCATAGGCAGACTCTGTAATAAGGCAGCCCCCCATAGGCAGACTCTGTAGTATAAGGCAGCCCCCATAGGCAGACTCTGAAGTATAAGGCAGACTCTGTAATAAGGCAGCCCCCCATAGGCAAACTCTAATAATACAGCCCCTAATAGGCAGACTCTGTAATAAGACAGCCCCACCATAGGCAGACTCTAGTATAAGGCAGACCCCCCATAGGCAGACTCTGTAGTATAAGGCAGACCCCACCATAGGCAGACTGTAGTATAAGGCAGACCCCCATAGGCAGACTCAGTAGTAGAAGGAAATCCCCATAGGCAGACTCTGTAGTATAAGGAAGCCCCCATAGGCAGACTGCAGTATAAGGCAGCACCCCATAGGCAGACTCTGTAGTATAAGGCAGCCCCCATAGGCAGACTCTGCAGTATAAGGCAGCACCCCATAGGCAGACTCTGTAATAAGGCGGCCCCCATAGGCAAACTCTGTAGTATAAAGAAGCTCCCCATAGGAAGACTCTGTAGTATAAGGCAGACCCCCCATAGGCAGACTCTGTAATAAGGCAGCCCCCTATAGGCAGACTCTGTAGCATAAGGCAGCCCCCATAGATGACTCCATAGTATATGGCAGCCCCCATAGGCAGATTCTGTAGTATAAGGCAGACTGCCCATAGGCAGACTCTGTAATAAGGCAGCCCCCCATAGGCAGACTCTTATAAGGCAGCCCCCCATAGGCAGACTCTTTAATAAGGCAGCCCCACCATAGGCAGACTCTGTAGTATATGGCAGACCCCCCATAGGCAGACTCTGTTTTATAAGGCAGACCGCACCATAGACAGACTCTGTAGTATAAGGCAGACCCCCATAGGCAGACTCTGTAATAAGGCAGCCCCCCATAGGCAGACTCTAATAAGGCAGCCCCCATAGGCAGACTCTAATAAGGCAGCCCAACCATAGGCAGACTCTGTAGTATAAGGCAGACCCCACAATAGGCAGACTTTAGTATAAGGCAGACCCCCACAGGCAGACTCTGTAGTATAAGGCAGACCCCCCACCATAGGCAGACTCTGTAGTATAAGGTGGACCCTCCGTAGGCAGACTCTGTACTATAAGGCAGACTCCCCCCATTGGCAGACTCTGTAGTATAAGGCAGACTCTGTAGTATAAGGCAGACCCCCATAGGCAGACTCTGTAGTATACAGCAGACCCCCATAGGCAGACTCTGTAATAAGGCAGACCCCCCATAGGCAGACTCTGTAGTATAAGGCAACCTCAACCTGAGATGACAGGCGGGGGCCCACTGCTGACACCAGGCCCCCCACCTGCTCAGGGGCCCCATAGCGGCCAGGCAGCAGAGCAGGGAGATCGATTCTCCCTGCTCTGCCGTAGAATATAACTGTATCGGTGTGCTGTACACACACCGATACAGTTACAGTAGCTTAGCTCCAGGTGGGCCCCCTCAGAGCACAGGGCCTGGGGCCACCGCCCCCTCGGCCCCCCGGTAACCCCATGATGAGGAGGCAAGGAAAGCAGCAACATCCAAATACCATCAAAGGGTAAGACAGGTCCTTAAGAGCCAGCTCAATGGGAAGAATAAAATACGTGCCATCAGTAAATATGCCCTGCCAGTTATCATAAACCCTGCTGGCATAGTGTGCTGGCCAAAGGAAGAGATGGAAGCTGCGGATGTGAAGACACAAAAGCTCCTACCAATTCATGGAGGTCTCCACCCTAACTCTAACACCAAAAGATTTTATACCAACATAAAGGAGAGTGGTCGAGGCTTGATGAACATCAAAGCCACCATCACGGATGAAACAAGGAGTGTCCAGGAGTACATCAGAAAAATGGCACCAAAAGATGAGATGCTGAGAGAAAGCCTAAGGCAGCAACAACAACAACGGATCTGTAAGGAAGAACAGGAACATGAAGCACCATGGCAAGGCAAGCTGCTGCATGGTATGTACCATCAACAGATAATGGAGGTGGCTGACACGGAGAAATCCTACCAGTGGCTGGAGAAAGCTGAACTCCGAGACAGCACAGAGGCCCTAATCATAGCGGCACTGCAAGCACTAAGTACCAGATCCATAGAAGCAGGAATCTACCACACAAGACAAGACCCAAGGTACAGACTATGCAAAGAAATAGTCCAACACATAGTGGCAGGATGCAAAATGTAAGCAGGGACAGCGTATACTGAATGCCACAACCCCAAATAGCGGGAATTGTATACAGGAACATCTGCACAGCATATGGGTTAAGTCCCCCTAAGTCCAGGTGGGAGACACCAGAAAAAGTGGTGGAGAAAGAAAGGCTAAAATCCTGTGGGACTCCAAGATCCAGACGGATAAGCTGGTGTTGGCTAACCAACCAGACATTGTGATAGTAGACAAGGATCAGAAGACATCAATGATAATAGATGTGGTAGTGCCACGTGACAGCAACATCAGAAAGAAATAGGAGAAGCTGGAGAAATACCAGGGCCTCAAAGGAGAACTGGAGAAGATGTGGAAGGTGAAGGCAACAGTGATTCCAGTGGTGATAGGAGCACTTGGATCAGTGACCCCTAAGTGGGGAAAATGGGTACAACAGATCCCAGGAGCAACACCTGAACTCTCTGACCAGAAAAGTGCAATGCTGGGAACAACTAAGCTCAGAACCTCCAAACTCCCAGGCCTTTGGTAGAGGACTTGAGAATGAAAAAGGACAAAAAAAGACCACCCCATTGGGAGGTTCCGAAGGAAGTCTTTTATTTTTATATTAGATATCAGTGTAAGTGTACTGACTAATACTATAAAACTAGATCATTATTTATCCTGTGTGGTGCAAATGCAAAAACAATACCGGAATTGTAAAAAGTGATCAGAAAGTTGTTTATACCCAATAAGTGACAACACAATAGCATGTCCCCAAAAAATAGAGTCTCACACTACTCTGTGTCTTTTCAACATTCTACCGCCAAAAAAGTGCAATACAAAAAGTGCTCAAAATGTTGTATGTACCAGAATATGGTACCACTGAAAAATACATCATGTAAAAAAGAAGTCCTCATACAGTTTTTTTAACAGAAAATTGTAAAACGTATATCTCTCAGAATATGACGACACAAAAAAAAATAATTCTTTTTTGTTCAGTGCATTTATGGTACAAAAGTAATAAAAGATAAAACTACATAACTTTGAGTCACCATAATCATGCTGACCCACCAAATAAAGGTAACGCTTTTATTGTGTAGCATATGAATAGTGGAAAATGAAAACTAGCAAAAATTACTCATTATAAAGAGTTAATAAAAGTTTTGTAATAAGTTATGTATACTCCCAAATCCTGCTGTTGTCGAAATCAACTCATCTTGATAAAAACAAGTTGTCATACAGCTATGTTGACAAAAAATACTGATGCTCCTGGATGGGAACAATGAAGAAAAGCAAGAAAAAATGTATTTGTCCTAAAGGCCCAAAATTTGCTCATTTATAAGGGATTCATTGAGAAAAATTTAAAAGTGCTTTTAAAAAAAGCAACTTTGTAACTTACTGCTTATTAAAAAAATCTTTCTGTTCTCAAGAATAGAAGGATCTTTTTATTTTATCATTTATTTCTCAATGTGCTCCAGAAGGAGATGTGACAACCCTTTTAAATCCTTGCAAATCTTCAGGACTTGCACTAGTCATTAAACAATGTATCCATTTTGCAAGGAAGCCTGATAAGTCTGTGTCAACATTGCTGGATTGTGAATGCCGTTACTGCATGTTATTTCTCAATGTAATGGTTTCCTGCTGTATAATTTGTTAGAAAGTTAAAAGCACAGACATGCTATTATTGTTTTTCAAAAATTGTAGGTTAAACACCACATACGCCGCAAATGTGTACTAGTGGAGGAGTAATGTTCCGCACTGGTCATTTCTATCACTTCATATTATTCATAATGGTTTGTGGCCTATATTTTCTAAATTTAAAAATTATTATTTTGTCATTTTTAGAAAAATGATATATTGCCAGCACTGCTGTTGCAGTTTTTAGTGCTTCTAAACGGAAAACTTAAGAGTTAAATTTCTTAACGACTGTAAATATGTTCTTCAGAGTCAAATTGATTCACTGACAGCAGTCCTTTGTGACTGCTGTCTTTTTCTTTCTAAAGATCAACGAGCTCTATAGCAGTCTTTGTTTTATACACTGAGATCGCCCTAACCACAGGCTAGACGATGGCATCTCAGACCAATGCTGCCTGAAAGACCGTCAGGTGCTTCACGTTCCTCCTAAAGAATCAGGGGGCAGAGCAGAGTGCAAATTACCTACAGAAGGGAAAGTGTGCTGAAATAGAAAAAGATTCCAGAGTGATAAAAACAAATAATGAAATGCAAATACGTTAAATTAAATACGTACTGTTAGAAAATAAACCGCTTACTTCTTAACAAAAAACAGCAGATAGGTTCAGGATAAGGAACAAAAACATAAAAGAGAAAAACCCTATCTGATATTTCACTGACTGGCTTAAACTACTGCAGTATAGCTGGAAATCCAAATGAAGCTATCACTTGAAGCAGGAAATACCAGCAGGGGATAGAAGATGTCTCTCCATTACTAACCCCATAGTTATATTGTCAGTAAAAAACACCTAGAATAAAGTCCTTTATTTTAAATAAAAATACACACCGTTTAACAAATTTATTTAAAAATAACAAACACAGTTATACTCTCCTTACTCCCATTCCATTGAAGCCCTGGTCCCTCGTAAAAAATTTGAAAATAATAAACAACAAACAACAAAAATACTCACCTTAGGCCCATTCCATTGAAGCCATGAAGCCATGGACTTCTGTTAAAAAGTAAAGAAAGAACAACAACATACCTCACCTATTAGTAATTGAGAGAGTTTAGACAAGGCTTGCCACATACATGCAAAAAATCTCCAATACTGCATTTTAGATGTAACGCAACAGTGTGCTAAATATCCCCATGAATTTTAGGTGTAGTATAGACTTAAAATAGATATGAGAAAAAAGGAGGAGAGACAGTCCACTACTAAAAGGTGCAACTTTATTATAATATAAACAAGACACATATGAGATCAGAACCTGTTAGGAGTAATTACAATAGATGTTGAATGATGAGGACAAAAAAATGACCATTACCAAGACGTGATAGAGACCAGTGCAGACCCAAATGTAAAAGGGCAAGGGTAAACAAGCCACACAAACAGTCGCTGACTGCTTTATCATTAATCCACTATGGGACTCAGAGGGTTGCAATCCCCCACTGAGAAGCAGCAGAGAGAAGTTCCGTGGTAAGTTGCTAATAAGGTATAACCTGCATGTGTTTGCACAATGCACCCTCTGCAGACAATGACAGCAGTCAAAAAGAACCTCTGGAGGGGGGCACTGGGCAGGGGAAGAAGTTGCAATACCCACGGAGGACCACAAGGATAAGGGTAAGTAGACTCCACGCCTGCCACAAAGACTGCATGCAAAAGACATCATCCATGCAATGTTGGTCACTATAACATGATAAAAATGCATATCACTCCAAACCATATACAGGGGCGCTTATCAAATGTTATAAAAAGTTAATACATAGTATATCAGTTCTCTATATATTGGAATCATTATTCACAAATTGATAAGAAATGCAAAAGAGGAGGAGGGGCCAGAAAAAAAATGGGGAAAAGGGATAAATTATCGCCAAACAAGATATCCTGTTGTAAATATTGTTTTTATCCGTTGTCACACTTTTTTATTTATTTTTTCTCTAGTATAGTGATTTGCGCCACATGATATCCTTGTGAAATTGGGAGCATCCACCGTATGTAGGATGGGACGTCTATGGACCATGGAACTTCTATTTACGGACTTTTTATGGGTTATTGATGGACTGTAATGGTTATGAAGTATAATATGGTCCTGTATCGTGTCTCTTCCAACAGGATATCTTGTTTGGCGATAATTTATCCCTTTTCCCCTTTTTTTTTTCTGGCCCCTCCTCCTCTTTTGCATTTCTTATCAATTTGTGTATAATGATTCCAATATATAGAGAATTGATATACTATTTATACTTTTTATAACATTTGATAAGCGCCTCTTTATATGGTTTGGAGTGATATGCATTTTTATCATGTTATAGTGATCAACATTGCATGGATGATGTATTTCGCATGCGGTCTTTGTGGCAGGCGTGGAATCTACTTACCCATTGGGGCCTCCTTGTGGTCCTCCGTGGGTATTGCGACTTTTTCCCCTGCCGTTTTGTTTTGTCATGGGGTGTTTTTTGATTTTTTTCTCAGTGCATTTCAGTGTTTCACGCTCTGTCGGATTCACGCATGCGCAAAACTAGCTCCCCTTTCTTACCCTTTTTTCATTCTGTCCCTGGCCCCCTTTTCCCCGGCTCTCAGCCACGGTGTGGTCGGTTCCGTGCGGCGGCTTGGCGCCGGCCGCCGCATCTTCTGGAGTCTGTGTTGTCTGGGTTACGGAGTGTACACTTTAATGTGACTCTGATTATTGTGATTGGTCCTATTCCACCATGTGACCGGGGGATCAGGGTATTTAGCGACAAATCTGCTATTGTTAGCCATGCCCCCCCCTGAGGAAGCAAACTTGTGTGTTTGTGAAATGTACATCGGGGTTGACCGGTGCTCCCGTTCTGCTACTGCAATGGGTAAATGCTAATTTGATATTATTGTGATATTGCATTCATGCCCCCTTCCAGCGGTTCTTTTTGACCGCTATCATTGTCTGCAGAGGGTGCATTGTGCAAACACATGCAGGTTACACCTTATTAGCAACTAAGGCTACTTTCACACTAGCGGCGTTCGACGCACGTCGCAATGTGTCGTTTTGGAGAAAAAAACGCATCCTGCAAAGTTGCCCGCAGGATGCGTTTTTTCTCCATTGACTTTCATTAGCGACGCATTGCGACGGATTGCCACATCTCGATTGGGTTCAGGTCTGGTGACTGTGGAGGCCAGGTCATCTGGCGTAGCACCCCATCACTCTCCTGCTTGGTCAAATAGCCCTTACACAGCCTGGAGGTGTGTTTGGGGTCATTGTCCTGTTGAAAAATAAATGATGGTCCAACTAAACGCAAACCGGATGGAATAGCATGCCGCTGCAAGATGCTGTGGTAGCCATGCTGGTTCAGTATGCCTTCAATTTTGAATAAATCCCCAACAGTGTCACCAGCAAAGCACCCCCACACCATCACACCTCCTTCTCCATGCTTTTCTGCGTCGCACAAAGACATGGTGGTTGGAACCAAAGTTCTCAAATTTGGACTAATCAGACCAAAGCACAGATTTCCACTGGTCTAATGTCCATTCCTTGTGTTCTTTAGCCTAAACAAGTCTCTTCTGCTTGTTGTTTGTCCTTAGCAGTGGTTTCCTAGCAGCTATTTTACCATGAAGGCCTGCTGCACAAAGACTCCTCTTAACAGTTGTTGTAGAGATGTGTCTGCTGCTAGAACTCTGTGTGGCATTGACCTGATCGCTAATCTGAGCTGCTGTTAACCTGCGATTTCTGAGGCTGGTGACTCGGATAAACTTATTCTCAGAAGCAGAGGTGACTCTTGGTCTTCCTTTCCTGGGGCGGTCCTCATGTGAGCCAGTTTCTTTGTAGCACTTGACGGTTTTTGCCACTGCACTTGGGGACATTTTCAAAGTTTTCCCAATTTTTCAGACTGACTGACCTTCATTTCTTAAAGTAATGATGGCCACTCGTTTTCCTTTTTACTTAGCTGCTTTTTTCTTGCCATAATACAAATTCTAATAGTCTATTCAGTAGGACTATCAGTTGTGTATCCACCAGACTTCTGCACAACACAACTGATGGTCCCAACCCCATTTATAAGGCAAGAAATCCCACTTATTAAACCTGACAGGGCACACCTGTGAAGTGAAAACCATTCCCGGTGACTACCTCTTGAAGCTCATCAAAAGAATGCCAAGAGTGTGCAAAGCAGTCATCAAAGCAAAAGGTGGCTACTTTGAAGAAACTAGAATATAAGACATATTTTCAGTTGTGTCACTTTTTTTGTTAAGTATATAATTCCACATGTGTTAATTCATAGTTTTGATGCCTTCAGTGTGAATGTACATTTTTCATAGGTATGAAAATACAGAAAAATCTTTAAATTGGAAGGTGTGTCCAAACTTTTGATCTGTACTGTATATGTTACCAGATAAAAGTGTTTCTTTCTCCTCCTGGACTGAACTTTCACTCTCAATTCATGGGTAAAACCTATACAATCTGTATTCAGTGCAGACAGATTTTCCCATTACTGGCATAGGAAATGGCAGCTGATTTTAAATATTTATAGTGGACGGAAGAGCTGGAGGGAGACACAGACATTCTTCTGCAAGTTCTCCTGATCCACAGCTACAGATCTCCGAGAAACTTTATAAGCAGCAGCTGCCTTCACTGTATTCACTGCAGACAGATTGTACCCTTTGTGAGGCAGTGACCAGTGTTATATGCAAGGGTTGCTATGTGTCCCCCAGGATGTGCAAAGAAGCATATGGAGGCAGTGGGAGTGCATTGCAGTCACAGGCATAGCTGTGATTGCAATGCAGAATAGAAGTAAGTGTTGATCGTGGGCACACTATTTTCCAAGGCAGATTTAAGAAAACCTGTTTGGGGCTTTTATTTTTTAAACGGACTACAGGATGGTAGTGGGGCAGTCCGTTTCCTCTCCAGCCCCGGGTTTACCATGTGGCCAGCAGCCACAGGTTCTTTTGTAAAAACCCCTGCAGCAAGAGGTTGGGTGTGTCAGTTTTCGTCTTGCAAGCAAGTAGCGCTGAAGGCTCTGCAGAGCTCAACCTGTGTGAGACAACACAGGGCCAAGCGTAGCCAAAAGGCCTGGCACCCTCAGTGTGCATGGCGGTGCAGTCACCCACAGCAACCGGTCACGGACTGTCTTTATTTTCCCGGCTGCGATCCGGAGGATACACCGTGCTGTGCACTGTGTGAGTTTGGACCTTAAACACGTTTTGCTGTGAACTTTCCCTGTGGTCACTGTCTGTCACACTGCACCAACCCTGCTGCACTACACCTTGAATTGACAGTTTTGAGAAGCAAATCTTAGTTCATGAGCAGTTAATTATTTTCACATGTAAAATTATAAAAAATAAAATAAAACAATGGATACTTTTTAAAGTTGTCAGAACTCCGTTTATCTATTACTAAGCTTCAGATACTCTGGTTAGACATAAAGCTGTAACATAAAAACTAATATAATGCAATAAGTAAATGTGCTGCAAATGTTATCATTTTATTCTTTCAGTAGATTTTTTTTACAGGAAAAGAACTTTGACTGCTAACAAAATATATAAAGAAATGATCAAGTACAGGATCTTTACACCACATTAGAATAAAAGAGCAAAATAATGTTGAAATACAGACATTTAAGTCACACTATTCATGCTTCATGACAAATTCAATGACACATTTTTATTTTCAATTATTAGACCTAATGAACATGTTTATGTAAAGATTTTGTAATACTGTTTTATGTATTGTAAAGATGTTTACTATAAAGGGGATCACATTAGAATAAAACCAGAAGCAGGTTCAAACTAGTCCATCTACCTTAGTTATGTGCTACTGGTGATTTCAAGCTTGGAGTATTTAACTGAAGTGTTTCATATATGTCTATTATGTAATAAAATGTATCTTGTCACGTCAATAACATGAGCAGAAACTCAACTGGGAATGACTCAGGAGTTAATATGACATCGGGTGACATTTCCCTTTCAGATGGTCATGCAACAATTGTTTGAAGGCAGCTAAAAACATACAGAAAGTAAGAATGCATTTAGTTGCACTCCTTAATCCATCTTTTGTCTAAACCCAACACTCATTTCAAGGAGAAACATTTCCAACACCCCTGTTTTTTTAAGACCAAAACAGGTTACCATGGAGCATTAGGAGGTGCCCTGATATAATCCTTGTAATTTACATGATACATTTTATGAAGATTGTGATATACTGTAAAAAAAGGCAGGTGTCTACAAAGATGTGTCAATTATCTCAAATTAATTTTTACTTTTCTTTACATGTCTTGCAGATCAGTGGAGGTTAAAGAAAAGGATTAGATACATGGCTCTGCAGTCAGTATCACACAGGAGAGGATTAGATACACAGAAAATCCCAGACAATAGGACTGAGCTGTGCAGACTCCTCACCCCCCACATCTCAGAGTCATCCACAGCTGTAGGAGGAGAGGGGATCTGGGGACAGTCTGCAGTAGCTGAGACAACCCGAGGGACCCACTGTTGTAATAATGGGGAGAAGCGGTGACTGTGGCCGTGTGTTCACACCGCAGCAGTGTGCAGTATTGCACAGTAGCAGTGGAGGAGGCGCTGCTTCTTTCTCCCTCCACTTCCCCTCCTCGGTCTCCTCCTATAACCGAGCGGCTCCTGCAATTATAGAGGGAAGGTGGAGCTCACAGTATACACTGTAGGCTCCAGAAAAATGGCGCCGATCTCCTCCCTCTCCCCCAGGCGGCGAGCCCAGATCACAGCATGAAGCAGCAAAATGCAAAGTATAGAGTCGGCGGGCGACTGCTGTCTCCTATGCCCAGGGCAGCCGTATTTGCAGACTGTAAGTGTCGTGCTGGGACTCTTACACTCCTGCAATGCAAAATGGCAGCGCCCAGTGACTGCAAAAATATTCAATAATAAAAAAAATTGAAAGTTAAAAAATGTAATTTTGTATTAAAAATAATTATTTACATAAACAATCATTTTTAATGCAAAAAAAAATTGCGGCACCTTCCCTTTAACCCATTTCTGACCTCAGACGGGATAGTACGTCCAAGGTCAGAACCCCTTCTATGATGCGGGCTCCGGCGTGAGCCCGCATCAAAGCCGGGACATGTTAGCTGTTTTGTACAGCTGACATGTGCCCGCAATAGCGGCGGGTGGAATTGCGATCCACCCGCCGCTATTAACTAGTTAAATGCCACTGTCAAATGCTGACAGCAGAATTTAACTAGTGTTTCCCGCCATGGGGCTGGAAATGAGCTCATCGTTGACCCCTGTCACGTGATCGGGGGTCAGCGATGCATCGGCATGACAACCAGAGATCTATTGAAGACCTCTATGGTTGTTGATGCCGGTCAGCGCTCATAGCAATGCAGTAATTCAGCTCCATAGGGGCAATCTGAGAATCGCTCCTATGTAGCAGAGCCGATCAAGTTGTGCCAGCTTCTAGCCTCCCATAGAGGCTATTGAAGCATGGCAAAAGTTAAAAAAAAAATGTTTAAAAAGTATGAAAAAATATATAGAAGTTTAAATCACCCCCCTTTCGCCCCATTCAAAATAAAACAATAAAAAAATGAAACCTACACATATTTGGTATTGCTGAGTTCAGAATCACCCGATCTATCAATTAAAAAAAAGGATTAACCTGATCGCTAAATAGCGAGAGAAAAATTTGAAACATCAGAATTAAATTTTTTTGGTTGCCACGACATTGCATTAAAATGCAATAACGGGCGATCAAAAGAACGTATCTGCACCAAAATGGTATCATTAAAAACATCAGCTCAGCACACAAAAAATAAGCCCTCACCTGACCCGAGATCACAAAAAATGGAGACACTACGGGTATCGGAAAATTGCGCAATTTTTTATTTTTTTTTAGCAAAGTTTGGAATTTTTTTTCACCACTTAGATAAAAAAGAACCTAGACATGTTTGGTGTCTATGAACTCGTAATGACCTGGAAAATTAAACTGGCAGGTTAGTTTTAAGATTTAGTGAACCTAGTAAAAAGCCAAACAAAAAACAAGTGTGGGATTGCACTTTATTTGCAATTTCACCGCACTTGGATTTTTTTTCCCATTTTCTAGTACATGACATGCTAAAACCAATGATGTCATTCAAAAGTAGAACTTGTCCCGCAAAAAATAAGCCCTCACATGGCCATTTTTATGGAAAAATAAAAAAGTTATGGCTCTGGGAAGGAGGGGAGGGAATAACTAAAACGCAAAACTGAAAAAAGCTGGGGTCATGAAGGGGTTAAGTGTGCTGCTCATCAGTCAGAAGTAGTGTTGAGCGATACCGTCCGATACTTGAAAGTATCGGTATCGGAAAGTATCGGCCGATACCGGCAAAGTATCGGATCCAATCCGATACCGATACCCGATACCAATACAAGTCAATGGGACTCAAGTATCGGACGGTATTCCTGATGGTTCCCAGGGTCTGAAGGAGAGGAAACTCTCCTTCAGGCCCTGGGATCCATATTAATGTGTAAAAGAAAGAATTAAAATAAAAAATATTGCTATACTCACCTCTCCGACGCAGCCTGGACTTCACCGAGGGAACCGGCAGCGTTGTTTGCTTAAAATTCGCGTGTTTCCTTCCTTACGTGAAGTCCCGGCTTGTGATTGGTCGCGTGCCGCCCATGTGGCCGCGACGCGACCAATCACAGCAAGCCGTGACGTAATTTCAGGTCCTTCAGGATTTTAAAATTACGTTCCGGCTTTGTGATTGGTCACGTCGCGGTCACATGGGCGACGCGACCAATCACAAGCTTGTGATTGGTCGCGTCGCCCATGTGACCGCGACGCGACCAATCACAAAGCCGGAACGTAATTTTAAAATCCTGAAGGACCTAAAATTACGTCACGGCTTGCTGTGATTGGTCGCGTCGCGGCCACATGGGCGACGCGACCAATCACAAGCCGTGACGTCACGGGAGGCAGGACAAGCGCGCATTTTAAAATGCGCGCGTGTCCAGCCTCCCGTGACGTCACGGCTTGTGATTGGTCGCGTCGCCCATGTGACCGCGACGCGACCAATCACAAAGCCGGAACGTAATTTTAAAATCCTGAAGGACCTGAAATTACGTCACGGCTTGCTGTGATTGGTCGCGTCGCGGCCACATGGGCGGCACGCGACCAATCACAAGCCGGGACTTCACGTAAGGAAGGAAACGCGCGAATTTTAAGCAAATAACACTGCCGGTTCCCTCGGTGAGGTCCAGGCTGCGTCGGAGAGGTGAGTATAGCAATATTTTTTATTTTAATTCTTTATTTTACACATTAATGTTGTTTCGATACCGATACCCGATACCACAAAAATATCGGATCTCGGTATCGGAATTCCGATACAGCAAATATCGGCCGATACCCGATACTTGCGGTATCGGAATGCTCAACACTAGTCAGAAGCACTGAGCTCTTGTACATGTGGTGAACATGTTCATATATTTTCTATTGAGCCCATACATCACTCTTTGCGCTCGTTCTTATAGTAGCTGGATGCTTCAGAGCATTTTACCTTTTATCTCCGAGTATTGAGATTTCCACAAATCTGCAGGCCAGGTATAAAAGGGCATGGATATTTAATTATATATTAGTACGTGATAAATACCTTTACTGTCAAACTACTGTGTTTTCTCTTTTTAAATCATAATGACAAACCAAAACATCCAAATGACCCTGATAAAAAGTTCACATACCCCATTTCTTAATACTGTGTATTGCCCCCGCTAACATCAATGACAGCATGAAGTCTTTTGTGGTAGTTGTGGATGAGATTCTTTATTTTCTCAGATGGTAAAGCTGCCCACTCTTCTTGGCAAAAAGCCTCCAGTTCCTGTAAATTCCTGGGCTGTCTAGCATGATCTGCGGGCTTGAGATCTCCCCAGAGGTCAGGAGACTGAGATGGCCACTCCAGAATCTTCACTTTGTTCAGCTGTAGCCAATGACAGGTCGACTTGGCCTTGTGTTTTGTAGTGTTGTCATGTTGGAACGTCCAAGTACATCCCATGCGCAACTTCTGGGCATTTTTACATTTTTTACATTTTACAAAGATTTTATGTTAGAGATTACTAGTGATGAGCGAATATACCGGTACTTGGGTGACCTCCGAGTATTTTTTAGTGCTCTGAGATTTAGTTTTCCTCACCTCAGCTGAATGATTTACATCTCTTAGCCAGCTTGATTACATGTGTGGATTCCCTAGCAACCAGGCAACCCCCACATGTACTTATGCTGGCTAACAGATGTAAATCATTCAGCTGCGGCAAGAAAAACTAAATCTTCGGGCACTAAAAAATACTCGGAGGACACGGGAGCGTGCTCGGGAAATCTCGAGTAATGAGTATATTCGCTCATCACTAGAGATTACCTATGTTTTAAAAAAATGCACACTGTTGTTATTATTCCCTTTCAAATGAGTATGTAAACATCAATTAACAACATGGGCCATGTATCAATGACAAAAAAAAATATTGCTGATCAGCTGATCTGAAATATTAGTGTCAATTCTGCGTGACCTTCCAGAAGTCATCATTTCTCCTTGTATCCTACTTACAGAGATATATTGTAAATCTTGATTTGACAGAAGCCATTCCTAGCAAATTCTGTGAATAGAAGATGCAAGTTGATAGTATATAAATCCAAGGGATTATTCATGCTATACATATGGTTTCATTTTGAAAGAAAATTATTAGCACTACTGAATGGTATTACAGTAGACCTACAAATCTGACATTCACCATTTTCTTTTGTCTTATCTGTCAATATTTCTCCCTTCTTTTCCTTATTTTTTTCAAAGTACTTTTTTGTTCAAATGGTGATGACATCCTCAGCAAAGACTTTGTAATATCCATGGGTAGGCCTAACCCTGTGGCTTATTTATAGGGGCAGCGGCATCTGAGAGAAGGTGCAAAACACCAGCTCTCATCCTTCAATTGTACTCATGTCTTTCATGCTTGAGTACAGTTGAAGCCACAAGTAAAGATCAGCTTATCACCCTGCTTGTATCAGTCCTGCACTTGTGGCAAGGTAAGCACTGTGTGAGGAGATAGTATGGGAAGAAGGTGAGGAAATGTAAGGAGACAATATGGGGGAAAAATACGCAAGGCGATCGTATGGTGAGAGGTGAAATCTTGAGAGGAAATAATATGGTGAGGGACAATATGAGGAGGAGGGGAAAACGTGAGGGGACAATAGACAGAGGAGGTGGTAGCGTGTGAGGAGACACTATGGAGAGGGTGGGAGAAATGTCTGAGGAAACCGTAGGGGAGAGATGAAATGTATGAGGAGACAGTATGGAAAGGGGGAGGGGAGGAATGTCTGAGAGGTAGGTTGGAGTGATGAGTGTAAGAGGACAGTATTGGGGGGAGTGTAAGGGGTCACAGTACAGAGACTGGGTAGCATTGGGGACAGTATTGAAGACAATAATGTGAGGAGATGGGGGCAGTATTGAAAGGGGGCAGCATGAGGGTACAGTATGGAGGGGACAGTATCTTAGTTAACATGTCCCTATGGTCAAATAATTTTCAATATTTTCTAGGGTACTATAATTTTTGTCCTGGCCATTTTCATTAGTCTGTGTTTTTTTTGTTTCTATTGATCCACAATTCAAAAGCAGGCTATGATTTTCATTAGTTGATATTCAGTAAAGTTAAATTGAAAATTGCTTTCAGTTTCAAGTTATTTCAGTGACTATTGTGGGTTTTTCTTACTTTAACAGGACAGTACCAACATTTTTGTCCATGTCTGTATATCTCTTATATCTCTGCAACTGTATGGCTGATTAATTAAAAAAAATACAAAAACAATCCAATACTCATGGGAGCAACTGGAATTAAATGAAGGCAAATACTGGCCACTTTTGACCAGGTGACAAGTCCTTTTTAAATGGATTATTGAGGCCGGAAAGAAAACTGCAGAATTGTAACAAATGCACACACTGTCACAAGTTCCCTGTATTAGCAGTGTTAGCAGTGACTTGACCGCAAGTAAGCGATATCCATAGCTGTGGTCTGATATCAAAGACATTCTCATCCACTTAACTCATTGTTCTGTTTAGAGAAGTGGCCGAGACACTAGTAGACATGTGATCACAAGTATGCTTGTCGCTTATTTGAAGTCAAGTGACCTCGCACTGCTAATGCGAGAGAATTGTGGCAATGTCATGATTTGGCAGTCTGCAGTTACATAGAATGACTACAGAGTTTTCTTTTCTGCCCTGAAATTGTCTTCAAATATGTCCTTTTTAATAGGGATGTTGCCTTTTGTAACCTCCAGGTGAGATCATTAGACCTCAGTCATCTTCATAGCAGTTGTTACCAAACAGGATAATTATTACCTGACTCACGGGGAAACTGAAGGGAATTGGAATTCCCCACAGTTTTGTGGATGCATCCACATGCGTCGTTTTGACGCTGCGTCGACCGCAACATGTTGCGTTTGACGCAGTTCGGTGCAGCGTCAAAACAACGCATGTGGACACATACGCATACATCCGCATGGCCCGCATACCCAATATTAAAGAAAGTTTGGCCGGAACGCATGCAGACATAGGCGGAGCTGAAGGAAGAGGCGTGGCAGTGGGCGGGGCTTAACGGAGGAAGTATGCAGCCCTCCGCAGCCCTGCCCAACGCAAATGTGAACCTAGCCTTATTATTGTACTACTCCGACATCCAAAGGAAGCATTGCTGATATATAGGATTTCACAAATTGCTCCACAAGTAGCTTACACTCAATGTTTGCATATCTTCAGAGATGGACAGTCTATTGTGGTTTTCAGACACTTTTACCATACCATAAAAACGTCTTATTTATCCCTGAAAATTCAACAGTCAGTCAAACAGAAGAAGATTGCACTGGGTGGGGAATAGAGCTGGGGTGACAGAGGCTTTAGATGTACTTCCTCATTTGTATATCAATTCAAACACTGATTTCTCGTAACAAAGGCAGAGACTGGCCACGTAAGGTACTGCTGGACTTGTCTATAAAATAGCTATATGCGCATATAAATATTTTGTAGGCTGAAATCCTGCTGACAGATTATCACATTTGATAAATGGCTGTCCCCATTGCAGATTTTATATTGAGGCCCATAAGCTTCAAGTACGTCTCTGGGAAAGTACTAATGGAAGGAATATGTCCATTATTTGTGGTTTCTTACCATAGATATCTCTATGCATGTTATATTACAATATAAAGTAGCTCTTGTCTATCTATCTTTAATTGAAATGCTCATGTGGACAAAATGACCCTGCAACATTGTTAATGCTTCCTGACATATATAAATGGATTATAGTCATAAAGGAGACAGAAACCACAAGGAAAAAAAGAAAGGCGTAGGTGCAGTTAATGTTGTAGTCAGACAATATTTTTTTTGATGGTGGTGAAAACACACCCTGCGCCTGTGTGGCTGTACAATACCTGTCTGTACTTAGGAATGTCTGCTTGTGTGGATCCAGCATAGGAGCAGGTTCATCTGGAGGAACCACTTTTATTATGGTGGTAACAAGTGAACGATCACACTAATTGACCAGGAATGCTAACCCTAACTTCTAAGCTGTTTTGACTACTCGAAGTCACGACATACAGAGATGGTAATGTTATGTTTTTAAATTAATTGAATTCCTTCACATAAAGTTATCATCGGAAAATATATTAAATATATTGAAATCTATCAAAATATTCAGTATTGGTCAGATATTTCGGTAGTACATTGGTAGTGAGTATGGCATTAATGTTTTCTAATTATTTTATGTATTATACAGGGATTGCCATTCTGATCCCAAACACTGGCTTCTATCCTGTTTCTGTAATACTGATAGGCATCCCTAGAGTTGGCTAGATGCAAGAGTGATCGCCTCTGCATTTATTTTTGTGGGGGAATGGTTGGTCTGAATTGGTGAATGGGTGCTCCCTTATTCAGATAGACAAGGGTTATAGAGATAAAGGTACCGTCACACTGAGCGACGCTGCGGCGATATAGACAACGAGCCGACCTAAACTAGATCGCTGGAGCGTCGCTGTTTAGGTCGCTGTAGAGACGTCAAACACAGCAACTCCAGAACGATGCAGGAGCGATCCAGTGACGTAACGGCGACTCACTTCTCGTTCTCGCTGGTTGTTAGCTCCATGTCAAACATTGCTGGCATCGTTGCTTTTGCTGTCAAACATGACGATACACGCCGACCTGGCGACGAAATAAAGGTCTGGACTTCTAGCTCCGACCAGCGATGGCACAGCGGGATCCAGATCGCTGCTGCGTGTCAAACACAACAAGATCGCTATCCAGGACGCTGCAACATCACGGATTGTTGTCGTTCTCGTTGCAAAGTTGCTGAGTGTGATGGTACCTTAAGACCTGCACCTAATTGTTGTGGCATATCCTTTATATTTGCTATGATTGAGACACTCCTTTACCCCTTTCCAATCTTAGATGTATCCATACGTTCTGTCTGGGAAAGGGATCCTGACCTTGGAAGTATGGAGACGTCTAGGCTATCACGCATGCATAGGAGGTCTGCACCTTTTGCCTTCCAATGTAGGGGGGCATCTTTCAGCGCTATACTGAATTTTTTTAGTTGTACTCTCCAACAAGTTTTCTTTTCTCTATTAGGACCATATGATTCAGGGAAAATCTGGGACAAAGAATTGGACCCCTGACTTATGGCATAATATATCCTACAGTACTGGTACTAAGGCTGAGTAATTAATGCATAAGCAAAGTCCATCCACCTTTTCCAAATCTTAGAAAACTTGTCAGAGAATTTTTTGCATGTATAGATATTTTCTTAAAAGGCAATGAAAGACTTACTGCTGTTTTCCTGTCAAAGACGGTAGGAAATCTCCGGGACATCCAAAATCTAGCTCTAGGGTCTCAATCAGGATTACTCTTCCTGTAATGACCAGATAATGTTCTGGGTATATGAACAGGAAATGGAATTTAGGGTTTTCTCTAATTGGCATCCCTATCTTATCATGTAGAAAATTGATTACCTGGGCCTAACCTCATATAGAATGGAAATGTGCAGTGTTGTAAGAGTGGAATTGTGGATCTTGGCCTGCAGGGAGTTCTGAGTTGCAGAAAGCAGAACAGCGGATTGTTAGGAATCCAGTTCCTCTTTCGGGATTTTGAAAGATTTCATATCCTGTGTCAAGTATCCCTGTTCCAAGTACACCAGACCCACGCTCTTTCACATGGGGCCATTCTTTAACTCCCTAATTTCTCTTAGCTTTGTGTTATGCCAAAGGGGAGTATGGATATTAAAAGAAGATGTCTAAAATAAAGTCTGCAAACCAAACCAACAAGGCCTGTCTGACAAGTGTGAACCTCTTTTGTATCAGATGGGACCATGCAGAGGTCCAGAATAAGACATGAAGAGGGTATTTGATATCTGGGGCATATGGGTGGATCACTGTGAGCAATACTTTTGCATAATCTTCACCCCCTATCTACATAACAAACAAGAGTTCCATTTACTGAATGTGTCAGAACTAATATATGTTTGGGATTGCAGAAGAACATGTAACATATTTGGCATCAGAATAATTTTATTTAGGCTAAATCAAGCAATATCTAACATGGGTATTTTATCCCATCAACACATTTTAGATTGTTTGAATTGAAACAGAAGGACAACGTTAAGAAGAATCAGTCAGCATTATTTGGGGACAGAGAACCCGATTCCAGCGATATATCACTTACTTTACCAGGTGCAGTAGTTGTGATACAGTCATATGTTGAGCTGTAGATAATCTCGCCCACACCACTGATTGACAGCTTTCTGTGAAGATTGTATATTGACAAAAAGCTGATAATCAGTGAGTCTGCCTGGTTGGACTTGGAGGCATGAGACACCTAGTCGTCTAGTGATAATCTCCTGCTGAAAAAAACACTGATTTTATTGAAACAGAAAAACACAGCCTAGTAAGTGACACATCGCTGGAATCAGGTTCTCGCATTATGTAACAAAAACTTGCTGACAGATTCCCCATAAGTGTATAAAAGTCAATCACGTTTATAGATATTGTAATCTTTACAAGCAAACTGTGTGACCCAATTAGGGACAGTTGGAGAATATGCTTGGATTTGTCCATCACATCAATCGTAAATATACAGGACTTGTGTCAGTTGACTTTAAGGCCAGAAAACAGGCTGCGTTCGTCAGTGAGGTCATGCGCTACGTCCCCATCACTGTGCCTTTCTTTTGGTAGTAGAAAGTATTATCAAACATGAAAAAATTATGAATCAAAACAAACCTTACAAGTGACAAAACAAACAAATTGTGTAATTCAAGCTGTCTACTGTTAGCGCTAAGAAAGTGTGTTGTCGCTGTGATACCTAGCTCAAGGGCAATATTGCTATTTAAAGCTTCCACATCCAAGCTGGTAAGTATGCCAAGAGTGTGCAAAGCAGTCATCAAAGCAAAAGGTGGCTACTTTGAAGAACCTAGAATATAAGACATATTTTCAGTTGTTTCACACTTTTTTGTTAAGTATATAATTCCAGATGTGTTAATTCACAGTTTTGATGCCTTCAGTGTGAATTTACAATTTTCATAGTCATGAAAATACAGAAACATCTTTAAATGAGAAGGTGTGTCCAAACTTTTGGTCTGTACTGTATACTGTACGATGGCCCCTGCAGCCCAATATATATTGTATAATGGTCATCACAGCCCCTTGAACACTACAGTATATTATGGCTCCCACAATTACATATACAGTTAGGTCCGTATATATTTGGACAGAGACAACATTTTTCTTATTTTGGTTATAGACATTACCACAATGAATTTTAAACAAAACAATTCAGATGCAGTTGAAGTTCAGACTTTCAGCTTTCATTTAAGGGTATCCACATTAAAATTGGATGAAGGGTTTAGAAGTTTCAGCTTCTTAACATGTGCCACCCTGTTTTTAAAGGGACCAAATGTAATTGGACAGATTCAATAATTTTAAATAAAATGTTTATTTTTAGTGCTTTGTCATGGTTCCCAATGGCAAGGGAACGTAAAAAACAAATAAGTAACGAACGAGCTCTCGGGTGATGGAAACTCGAGTTGACCGTGAGCTAAATCTACCACACAACTAACAGTAGCCAGGGAGCATACCTACGGCTTCCTATATGCCACGCGCCAGCCGGAGGACTAACTACGCCTGGTAGAGGAAGAAACAGACCTGGCTTACCTCTAGGGAAATACCCCAAAAGATGATAGCAGCCCCCCACATGTAATAACGGTGAATTAAGAGGAAAAGACATACACAGTATGAAAGTAGATTTAGCAAAGAGAGGTCCACTTACTAGATAGCAGAAGGATACAAAAGAGGACTTCACGGTCAACTGAAAACCCTTTCAAAAACCATCCTGAAATTACTTTAAGACTCCTGTGTCAACTCATGACACAGGAGTGGCAATTTCAGCCCGCAAGAGCTTCCAGCTACAGAGAATTACAAAAACTGCAAACTGGACAAAAGGTACAAAACAAAAGGACAAAGTCCACTTAGCTGATCAGCAGACTAGTAGCAGGAACATGCAACCGAAGGCTCTGGTTACAATGATGACCGGCAAGGAAATGACTGGAGAGCAAGGCTAAATAGGAAACTCCCAAACACTGATGGAAGCAGGTGAACAGAAGAAGCAAAGTGCAAACAAGTCACCAGTACCACCAGCAACCACCAGGGGAGCCCAAAAAGCGGATACACAACAGTACCCTCCCCTTAAGGAGGGGGCACCGAACCCTCACAAGAACCGCCAGGGCGATCTGGATGAGCCCTATGAAAGGCACGAACCAAATCCGAGGCATGAACATCAGAGGCAGTTACCCAAGAATTATCTTCCGCAAAACCTGAAAAACCCTCCTGACCTGCTGAACATGAGACTCCCAGTCATCAGAAAAAATCAAAATATCATCCAAGTACACAATCATAAATTTATCCAAACATTCCCGGAAAATATCATGCATCAAGGACTGAAAGACAGAAGGTGCATTAGAAAGGCCGAAAGGCATTACCAAATACTCAAAATGGCCCTCAGGCGTATTAAATGCGGTCTTCCACTCATCCCCCTGTTTAATTCGCACCAAATTATACGCCCCACGAAGATCAATCTTAGAGAACCACTTAGCCCCCCTTATGCGAGCAAACAAATCAGTCAGCAAAGGCAACGGATACTGATATTTGACTGTAATTTTATTCAGGAGATGATAATCAATACAAGGCCTCAGAGAGCCATCCTTTTTAGAGACAAAGAAAAAACCGGCTCCTAAAGGTGATGAAGAAGGACGAATATGTCCCTTTTCCAGGGACTCCTTAATATACTCGCGCATAGCAGCATGTTCAGGTACAGATAGGTTAAACAAACGACCCTTTGGAAATTTACTGCCAGGAATCAGATCTATGGCGCAATCACAATCCCTGTGAGGAGGGAGTGAACCAATCTTAGGCTCTTCAAAAATATCACGATAATCAGACAAAAATGCCGGAATCTCAGATGGAATAGATGACGAAATGGACACCATAGGAGTGTCCCCATGAGCCCCCCGACATCCCCAGCTTAACACAGACATAGCCTTCCAGTCAAGGACTGGGTTATGAGACTGTAACCATGGTAATCCAAGCACCAAAACATCATGTAAATTGTACAACACAAGGAAGCGAATCACCTCCTGATGGTCTGGAGTCATACGCATAGTCACTTGCGTCCAGAACTGTGGTTTATTACAAGCCAAAGGTGTAGAATCAATACCCTTCAGAGGTATAGGGACTTCCAGAGGCTCTAAATCAAACCCACAGCGCCTGGCAAAGGACCAGTCCATAAGACTCAGAGCGGCGCCCGAGTCCACATAGGCATCCACGGTAATAACTGATAATGAACAAATCAAGGTTACAGACAAAATAAATTTGGACTGTAAAGTGCCAATTGAAATGGACTTGTCAACCTTCCTAGTACGCTTAGAGCATGCCGATATAACATGAGCAGAATCACCACAATAGAAGCATAAGCCATTTCTACGCCTATAATTCTGCCGCTCGCTTCTGGACATAACTCTGTCACATTGCAGTTTCTCTGGCGTCTCTTCAGAAGATACCGCCAAATGTTGCACGGGTTTGCGCTCCTGCAAACGCCGATCAATCTGAATTGCCATTGTCATGGACTCATTCAGACCTGTAGGCGCAGGGAACCCGACCATAACATCTTTAACGGCATCAGAAAGGCCCTCTCTGAAATTTGCCGCTAAGGCGCACTCATTCCACTGAGTAAGCACAGACCACCTACGAAATTTTTGGCAGTATATCTCCGCTTCATCTTGCCCTTGAGATAGGGCTATCAAAGCTTTTTCAGCTTGAATCTCCAAATTAGGTTCCTCATAAAGCAACCCTAAAGCCAGGAAAAACGCATCCACATTGAGCAACGCAGGATCCCCTGGTGCCAATGAAAATGCCCAATTTTGAGGGTCACCTCGCAGCAAAGAGATTACAATCTTAACCTGCTGGACAGGATCTCCTGAGGAGTGAGGTCTGAGAGAAAGGAATAATTTACAATTATATTTGAAATTCAAAAACCGAGATCTATCTCCGGAAAACACCTCTGGTGTAGGGATTTTAGGTTCAGAAATAAGAGCATGTATAACAAAATCTTGTAAATTTTGAACCTTCGTAGCAAGATTATTTAAACCTGCAGCCAAACTCTGGACATCCATGTTAAACAGCTAAGGTCAGAGCCATTCAAGGGTTAAGAGGAGGTAAGAAGCAGCTAGACAGCAATTAAGGGCTAGGCAGCAAAACTCTGAGGAAAAGGAAAAAAAAAAAATTTCCCTTCAACACTTCTTTTTCTCCTGCTTCAGCCCAAACAATTAACACTTTGTAGGCCGGTCATACTGTCATGGTTCCCAATGGCAAGGGAACGTAAAAAACAAATAAGTAACGAACGAGCTCTCGGGTGATGGAAACTCGAGTTGACCGTGAGCTAAATCTACCACACAACTAACAGTAGCCAGGGAGCATACCTACGGCTTCCTATATGCCACGCGCCAGCCGGAGGACTAACTACGCCTGGTAGAGGAAGAAACAGACCTGGCTTACCTCTAGGGAAATACCCCAAAAGATGATAGCAGCCCCCCACATGTAATAACGGTGAATTAAGAGGAAAAGACATACACAGTATGAAAGTAGATTTAGCAAAGAGAGGTCCACTTACTAGATAGCAGAAGGATACAAAAGAGGACTTCACGGTCAACTGAAAACCCTTTCAAAAACCATCCTGAAATTACTTTAAGACTCCTGTGTCAACTCATGACACAGGAGTGGCAATTTCAGCCCGCAAGAGCTTCCAGCTACAGAGAATTACAAAAACTGCAAACTGGACAAAAGGTACAAAACAAAAGGACAAAGTCCACTTAGCTGATCAGCAGACTAGTAGCAGGAACATGCAACCGAAGGCTCTGGTTACAATGATGACCGGCAAGGAAATGACTGGAGAGCAAGGCTAAATAGGAAACTCCCAAACACTGATGGAAGCAGGTGAACAGAAGAAGCAAAGTGCAAACAAGTCACCAGTACCACCAGCAACCACCAGGGGAGCCCAAAAAGCGGATACACAACAGTGCTTGGTTGAAAACCCTTTGTTGGCAATGACTGCCTGAAGTCTTGAACTCATGGACATCACCAGACTCTGTGTTTCCTCCTTTTTGATGCTCTGCCAGGCCTTCACTGCAGTGGTTTTCAGTTGCTGTTTGTTTGTGGGCCTTTCTGTCTGAAGTTTAGTCTTTAACAAGTGAAATGCATGCTCAATTGGGTTGAGATCAGGTGACTGACTTGGCCATTCAGGAATATTCCACTTCTTTGCTTTAATAAACTCCTGGGTTTCTTTGGCTTTATGTTTTGGGTCATTGTCCATCTGTAGTATGAAACGACGACCAATCAGTTTGGCTGCATTTGGCTGGATCTGAGCACACAGTATGGCTCTGAATACCTCAGAATTCATTCGGCTGCTTTTGTCCTGTGTCACATCATCAATAAACACTAGTGACCCAGTACCACTGGCAGCCATGCATGCCCAAGCCATCACACTGCCTCCGCCGTGTTTTACAGATGATGTGATATGCTTTGGATCATGAGCTGTACCACGCCTTCGCCATACTTTTCTCTTTCCATCATTCTGGTAGAGGTTGCTCTTGGTTTCATTTGTCCAAAGAATGTTCTTCCAGAACTGTGCTGGCTTTTTTAGATGTTTTTTAGCAAATTCCAGTCTAGCCTTTTTATTCTTGATGCTTATGAGTGGCTTGCACCGTGCAGTGAACCCTCTGTATTTACTTTCATGCAGTCTTCTCTTTATGGTAGATTTGGATATTGATACGCCTACCTCCTGGAGAGTGTTGTTCACTTGGTTGGCTGTTGTGAAGGGGTTTCTCTTCACCATGGAGATTATTCTGCGATCATCCACCACTGTTGCCTTCCGTGGGCGCCCAGGTCTTTTTGCATTGATGAGTTCACCAGTGCTTTCTTTCTTTCTCAGGATGTACCAAACTGTATATTTTGCCACTCCTAATATTGTAGCAATTTCTCGGATGGGTTTTTTCTGTTTTCGCAGCTTAAGGATGGCTTGTTTCACCTGCATGGAGAGCTCCTTTGACCGCATGTTTACTTCACAGCAAAACCTTCCAAATGCAAGCACCACACCTCAAATCAACTCCAGGCCTTTTATCTGCTTAATTCAGAATGACATAATGAAGGGATTGCCCACAACTGTCCATGAAATAGCCTTGGAGTCAATTGTCCAATTACTTTTGGTCCCTTTAAAAACAGGTTGCCACATGTTAAGGAGCTGAAACTCCTAAACCCTTCATCCAATTTTAATGTGGATACCCTCAAATGAAAGCTGAAAGTCTGAACTTAAACTGCATCTGAATTGTTTTGTTTAAAATTCATTGTGGTAATGTCTATAACCAAAATAAGAAAAATGTTGTCTCTGTCCAAATATATATGGACCTAACTGTATACTGTATGATGGGCCACAGCCCCTTGTACACTATGACAAAGGGGTGAGAGACGGCAGTTTTTCTCTTCACCGAGGTAAAGATAATTTGTGCACTTTTTCATGTGGTTCATACCCATTTATTTTTTGCAAACATTACATTCATGCACTAAGGAACTTTCAAGGTTTCTCATGTGGACATTGTTTACATTTTCTTAAGTCCCACTTGGGGATATACTTTTCTGCATTTTGCAAACTGGTTTACATGTACTGTGACACCTTTTGTGCCCTTTGGTCATTGTTCCCATGTGTTCTTAATTGCTGTATACCTTTTCTTGCACTAGGGCATTTTATTAAGGATCTGCAGTTTATGATACACATTGGCTGTATAGATTTTTCCTGATGTTGTAAATAAAAAATAACTTTCTATTTTGGTAAAATTTACCTGAGACCGCTTTGTGTTGGGCTTTGATTGATTAGCTATCGGTGGGCAGCAAAATTATGCCTGTCTCTTTTTTTACTTAAGGCATCCTTTTATTGTATGGATTGTTGGAATTGAATAAAAATATTGTTTAGTCTATGCATTCATAATTATGGCAGGTAAGATTTACATTAATCAAAACAGTAAAAATTCAATGTCTATTGTAAACAAGTAAAAAAGCTAAAGTGCTAATGCATATGTGCAATAGGTGAAAAGAAATGATGGTATTGCAACAGAAATAAAGTGGCACGTGTATTTAGTCACCCACAGCAGAAATAAAGTTCTTAAGATGACAAATATATCTATATGATGATGATAAAGTGCTGTAATGCCAAAAATCATGATTGGGATAATATTAAAGCAAAGGTGGCAAGTATTCACGCCACGCCTATGGGAGTGGAGAGAGGTGAATATTCATTACCTTAATGAGCTGGGACACATGATCGCTCAGCCGGAAGAGCTGCTGGCACGGAATGAGATGCAGCGACGGCGCGCAGGGAAGGTAAGTAGGATGTGTGCTGGAAGCCGGTGGCTGCGAATGTAACTGAGTGCGCTATAAGAGAAATGAATATCCACTGCCAGTGCAGTGAATATTCATTTCTCTTTAGCCACAGCCACCGGCTTCTGCCCCTGTGACCTGCTGCTACACTGAAACCCCCCCCTGCCGTCTTTCTGGGACAATGACTTGTGTATAAGCTGAAGGGGGCTTTTTCAGCACAAAAAAATGTGCTGAAAAACTGGGCTTATACACAAGTATATACAGTAGGTGTTATTGCTATATAATCAACACAAGTAATTTCTCATATCTAACATTGTTATCCTGATAGTTATTATTACTAACAAGATTAATGGGTGCAGTCCACTAGCTAATACAGCCCCATAGGATTGGTATAATAGTAATTGTTAGATGTAAGACCACAGAAGCAAATTAAGGCGGGCTCATAGAGGGGGCTATGAGCTCGTCTTAATGTGTTTTTGTGGTCATGCATCTAATATAAGACTATACTAGCTAGGGGACTGCAGCCATTAATCTAGTTAGGATTAATAGCTATCAGGACAGCAATGTTTGAGGTGATAAATTACTAGTATTGATTATATAGCAATAACACATAAGTGTTTTTAATAATTTAGACTACGCATATTAAATAAATTTAATTAAAAGTCAAGTTTTATTATAAATCCCTTAAATTGGGTCCTTTTACCCTCTGGATGTGTTGTGAACACAAGCCATCAGTTTTTCCATCACAACTGCATTCAGCACTGAGGAAATTGGGCAGCCCTGGCGGATGTTACAAGATTGATGTGAAGATATGAGATATGTACCCATGAACCCATACCCATGCTTATAGCTACGTGCTTTCAACTTTTAGGTACGGCGTCTGCCACTCCTTGGTGGGTTTATTCACATGCCTAAAGTATATCAGCAGAGTAGATTCCCTGGCTTCCCACAACACTGACTCAAACATGTATATGCCTGTGAATGTCTATGCCCGGAATAGTTAGATATAGGGACTGTTGTGAATAAATGCTTTTTGTACACTATACAGGGTGGGCCATTTATATGGATACACCTAAATAAAATTGGAATGGTTGATGATATCAACTTCCTGTTTGTGGCAAATTAGTCTATGGGAGGGGGAAAACTTTTCAAGATGGGTGGTGACTATGGCGGCCATTTTGAAGTTGGCCATTTTGGATCCAACTTTATTTTTTCCAATGGGAAGAGGGTCATGTTACACATCAAACCTGTTGAGAATTTCACAAGAAAAACAATGGTGTGCTTGGTTTTAATATAACTTTATTCTTTCATGAGTTATTTGCAAGTTTATGGCCACTTATAAAATGTGTTCAAAGTGCTGCCCATTGTGTTGGATTGTCAATGCAACCCTCTTCTCCCACTCTTGACACACTGATAGCAAAACTGCAGAAGAAATGCTAGCACAGGCCTCCATAGTCACCACCCATCTTGAAAAGTTTTTCCCCTCCCATATACTAATGTGCCACAAACAGGAAGTTGATATCACCAACCATTCCCATTTTATTTAGGTGTATCCATATAAATGGCCCACCCAGTACATTTCTGCAAAATATTGGAAATCACAGAACCTGATGGGATGATAAAATAAAGCATGTTTTATGCTGCTCCTCTAATATGCCCAAAGTCAAAACTGTGTCTTTTCTTTTAATCACAATTTTTTTTGGCAGCACATTAAAAAAAAGCAAGGAATAAAATAAAACCGCAATGCATAAAGCAAGCATGTCCCACATTGTTTCAGGCAAATACATCTTGTATGAACAGCTGGAAGTTAACTAAAATACATTGCCTCAAGTCGGAATTGCTGCCTGTTGTCCATGTGGAGAGCATATTCACTTTTAAAGTAATTTTAATAAATCCAGTGTTGTGTATTTATGTTCAATTCATTTATTTGCTTTCGGCTTGTCAATTTGTGACAATGCTTAAAGGAACCTGTTAGCATGATTGCGCACAGTAACCTACACACAGTGTCAGGTCAGCGCCGTTATACTGATTGAAACGATACCTTGGTTGATGAAATGATCCTTTGGTTGTTTAATCTTTATTTTCACTTTTGAGTTAATGATATTTTCGTTGTCTGGGGTAACCTGTGGGGGGCTTCATGTGGTGCTCTGATTAGGTATTTATGTGTATGGCTTCTGACAGGTCACTGATCTCTCACTGTCCTGCCCCTAATTTAACATAATGAATATTATATATACATACCAAAAAAAACCATTCTGCAGGCAGGTGCCGGAGGTGGCGCCTGCGCTGCAGAATGATTGCATATGTAATGTGCACATAATTAATGTGGTTGACGTGATCCTGATATTTAAAAAAAATTAAAAATCCATTTGAAAATGGCGCCCGCCGTGTCTGCGCAGTAGGAGTTATATAGAGGTGATCCGATAACTGCTACTGCATACGCGCCGGTGTTGCCATCTTTCTAGAGAAAAAAAAATCCTCCTCCAAGATGGCGCCGCCGGTACATGCACAATAGCAGCTATCTGATCACCCCTATATACACAGATAGCTGCTACTACGCAGGCACGGTAGGCACCATTTTCAAATGGATTTAAAAAATATATATATACATCAGGATCACCTCATCATAAAATTATAAAATGGTACAAGCTATATTATAATTACTGCTGCATAGTCATACTGGGGGTGATGCCACTCTGAAATGTCACACAGTCACGCTCCCCCTACCTGCTCTATGAACCTCCTCCAAATCATGGGGATGCTACACTGCCTTGTACTCCAAGGTATAAAGGTATAAACAATACAGGGAGATGTCCCCTCATTGGAAAGGGAAGTCAGACACACACTGTGTCCCCTGATTGTAATAGTGCTGTACACACTTTGCCTCCTGTATGTTATAGTGTTACACATACAGTGTCCCTGGAGTATAAAATGCTAGACACCCAGTGCCCTCTCAAAACAATAGCACTACACACACTGTTCCCCCTGAATTTAATGACAACATGCCATATACCCCTGAACATAATGAGGTTGTCATGAGTCTGACAGGATGGTTCCGCCTCCATCCTGGTCAAGTCAGGGTTAATTTTAGTCCACCTCTCTCTGGTTCTGGAGCGGCTATTTAATGTTGGAAGTTCCTGGGTTAGGTGTCAATGATACTTCCGTCTACTCGGTTTGTGATTGCTGACCCAAGTTACTCGTCCGTAATTGTTGTGCCTCTGTGCGTTTGAGCTTTTGCTGTGTATGACCCGGTTTGCCCCCTGACTTCTGCCTCTGTATCCTGCATTGTACTGCCCTGTCCATCCTGGTTTTCTGATCCCTTGGCTTGTCTCGGTTTACTCTCTGTCCTATCCCTTGGTACCACGCTCTCGTCTGGTTTTTGACCCTCGGCTCTCCTTTGACTTTGTTTACGTACTGTGCCCTGTATTCTGCGCTCCCAGCTTCCTTCCCTGGCTGCACGTGTGGTGACTCCGCCCCCCTGTCATCACGCGCCTGCTTTGTTCCAGGTCCTGTGCTCACTACTTAGCCTCAGGTCCTTGTGCACTGCGTGCCTTGTCCCCCCACTCCCTGCGTTCGTTCCCGTCCCTTCTGATAGCACCCCCAGGATGCGCCAGTGACACCATCGGGGTCATTACAGAGGTCACATGCTGTTGCCACCGAATATAATGTTGTCAAACTATCTATCTGATGAATCTAATGGCACCATATGTAGTGCCGATTAAAAAAATCACAATATCAAATATTATGCCCTCCTGTTATGACCCCAATGGCAGAGGGTCTCAGAAATAATTACTAAGTCTGCAAACACAAAAAACCAGCTCATAGGGCAGTGGTAACTGAGCTGACCATATATCTAATCCTAGCACCACAAATAGCAGCAGCCGGGGAACGTGCCTACGTTGGTTCTAGACGTCTCGCGCCAGCCGGAGAACTAACTAACCCTAGAAGGGAAAAGAAAGACCTTTCTTGCCTCCAGAGAAAAGACCCCAAAAGTTGGATACAAGCCCCCAACAAATAATAACGGTGAGGCCAGAGGAAAAGACAAACGTAAGAATGAGCTAGGTATTTAGCAAAGAGAGGCCCACTAGCTAATAGCAGAATATAGTAAGATGACTTATATGGTCAGCAAAAACCCTATCAAAATATCCACGCTGGATATTCAAGAACCCCCGAACCGTCTAACGGCCCGGGGGGAGAACACCAGCCCCCTAGAGCTTCCAGCAAAGTCAGGAATCACATTTAGTACAAGCTGGACAAAAAATAAGAGCAAAGCAAATAACCAAAAAACAAAGAAGCAGGACTTAGCTTAATTTTGCAAGAACCGGGACCAGCAGACAGGAGCAAACAGAAAGGATCTGATTACAACGATGCCAAGCACTGGACTAAGGATCCAGGAAGTTTATATAGCAACACCCCTGGACTAACGACCCAGGTGGGTGCCAAACTGAGGAAAGACAATCCCAGAGTCATATCACTAGTAACCACAAGAGGGAGCCAAAAAGTCTAATTCACAACACCCTCCACCCTCAAAAAAAGTAATATATTGCTTTTGTATAAAAAAAAATATAAAGAGCCATATTGCAAACGAGTGAATAAGAACCACAAACTCACTATGTTCCCCTGCCGCCATTCGATGGTGTACACCAGGTCAGGCCTCTTCTGGACAGATTTAGCTCCACCAGAGTGATTCAAGTGTTGCAACTACATCATCCCACCACTCGGGTCTACTGAGAAAGTGAAGAAAATATCCATATCCTAAGGATGAAGATACAATTACAACAAGTGGACCATTTTTGAAACTCCCTTCTTGTTAGTAGCTTCTCTTTGATTTTGTCATTGGCAATATTTGAGAGCTTTCTAATTCCACTTTTGGATAGTTATTATCCCAGTTACACACATTTTGCCCAGCTCCACCACTATCTTTTTATGTATTAATCTTTTATGCTGATCAGTACCAAATAGTTTTGAAAAATTGATGAACACCACATCCTAGGCCTTACCTAAGTTCAGCCTGGAACTTACCTCCTCATAGCTAGAAGTGAGTCAGATTAGTTTGATAAGACCTAATCTATATACACTACCGTGTAAAAGTTTAGGGTCACTTAGAAATTTCCTTATTTTTTAAAGAAAAGCACAGTTTTTTTCCAATGAAGCTAACATTAAATGATTCAGAAATACACTCTATACATTGTTAATGTGGTAAATAACTATTCTACCTGCGAACGTCTGGTTTGTAATAGAGGCCCATTTCCAACAACCATCACTCCAGTGTTCTTATGGTACTTTATGTTTGCTAACTGTGTTAGAAGGCTAGTGGATGGTTAGAATACCCTTGAAAACACTTGTGCAAGTATGTTAGCACGGCTGAAAACAGTTTGACTGATTAGAGAAGCTATAAACCTGACCTTCGTTTGAGCTAGTTGAGAATCTGGAGCATTACATTCGTTGGTTCCATTAAACTCTCAAAATGGCCAGGAAAAAAATAACTTTCATGTGAAACTCAACAGTCTATTCTTGTTCTTAGAAATGAAGGCTATTCCATGCGAGAAATTGCCAAGAAACTGAAGATTTCCTACAACGGTGTGTACTACTCCCTTTAGAGGAGAGCACAAACAGGCTCTAACCGGAGTAGAAAGAGAAGTGGGATGCCCCACTGCACAACTGAGCAACAAGAAAAGTACATTAGAGTCTATAGTTTGAGAAATCGACGCCTCACAAGTTCCCAACTGGCAGCTACATTAAATAGTACACGCAAAACGCCAGTGTCAACGTCTACAGTGAAGAGGCGACTACGGGTTGCTGGCCTTCAGGGCAGAGTGGCAAAGAAAAAGCCATACCTGAGACTGGCTAATAAAAAGAAAAGATTAATATGGGCAAAAGAACACAGACATTGGACAGAGGAAGATTGGAAAAAAGTGTTATGGACAGACGAATCCAAGTTTGAGGTGTTTGGATCACACAGAAGAACATTTGTGAGACGCAAAACAACTGAAAAGATGCTGGAAGAGTGTCTGACACCATCTGACAAGCATGGCAGAGGTAATGTGATGGTCTGGGTTTGCTTTGGTGCTGGTAAAGTGGGAGATTTGTACAAGGTAAAATGGATATTGAATAAGGAAGGCTATCACTCCATTTTGCAACGCCATGCCATACCCTGTGGACAGCGCTTGATTGGAGCCAATTTCATCCTACAACAGGACAATGACTCAAAGCACACCTCCAAATTATGCAAGAACTATTTAGGGAAGAAGCAGGCAGCTGGTATTCTATCTGTAATGGAGTGGCCAGCGCAGTCACCAGATCTCAATCCCATTGAGCTGTCGTGGGAGCAGCTTGGCCATATGGTACACAAAAAGTGCCCATCAAGCCAAACCAACTTGTGGGATTGGCTTCTGGAAACATGGGGTGAAATTTCTCCAGATTATCTCAACAAATTAACTGCTAGAATGCCAAAGGTCTGCAATGCTGTAATTACTGCAAAGGGAGCATTCTTTGAGGAAAGCAAAGTTTGAAGGAGAAAATTATTATTTCAAATAAAAATCTATTTTTCGAACCTTGTCATTGTCTGGACTAAACTTTAAATTAATTTGGCAACTCATTTGATTAATTGAATTTGGAACAGTAGTGTATACAAAAGCAGAAAATCTGTATGCGGTAGCACGTTGAATAGAAAACAAAATGTTTCACCCAATTTTAGTGAAATTTTGCGCGGCCGTCTTTAACACCTGACTAAAAATACTGCAAACATTAAAACTCGAAATCCCCCCTTCACGAGATTTGGACCCATGAATTTAGGCTCTATAGCAGTGTTTCCCAAACTCCAGTCCTCCCGGACCCCAACAGATCATGTTTTCATGATTTCCTTGGTATTGCACAGGTGATGGAAGTATCAGTAGTTCTCCCACTTGTGCAGCACTATGGAAATCCTGAAAATATGACCTGTTGGGGTCCGGGAGGACTGGAGTTTGGGAAATACTGCTCTATAGAATTAAAGGAGAAAATGGGTGTGTGTTTGTTGAATGCAATGCCACAGTTTTTGCCTAAAGGGTCTTAAAGAATTAAAGCAATAGAGTTAAGGCCCCATCACACATAGCGAGATCGCTAGCGAGATCGCTGCTGAGTCACAAGTTTTGTGACGCAACAGCGACCTCAGTAGCGATCTCGCTATGTGTGACACGTACCAGCGACCCGGCCCCTGCTGCAAGATCGCTGGTCGTGTCGGAATGGCCTGGACCTTTTTTTGGTCGTTGAGGTCCCGCTGACATCGCTGAATCGGTGTGTGTGACACCGATCCAGCGATGTCTTCACTGGTAACCAGGGTAAACATCGGGTTACTAAGCGCAGGGCCACGCTTAGTAACCCGATGTTTACCCTGGTTACCAGCGTAAATGTAAAAAAAAACAAACAGTACATACTCACCATCTGATGTCCGTCAGGTCCCTTGCCGTCTGCTTCCTGCTCTGACTGAGTGCCGCCGTACAGTGAGAGCACAGCACAGCAGTGACGTCACCGCTGTGCTCTGCTCTCACTGTACGGCGGCACTCAGTCAGAGCAGGAAGCAGACGGCAAGGGACCTGACGGACATCAGATGGTGAGTATGTACTGTTTGTTTTTTTTGGTAACCAGGGTAAACATCGGGTTACTAAGCGCGGCCCTGCGCTTAGTAACCCGATGTTTACCCTGGTTACCCGGGTGCTGCAGGGGGACTTCGGCATCGTTGAAGACAGTTTCAACGATGCCGAAGTCGTTCCCCTGATCGTTGGTCACTGGAGAGAGCTGTCTGTGTGACAGCTCCCCAGCGACCACACAGCGACTTACCAACGATCACGGCCAGGTTGTATCGCTGGTCGTGATCGTTGGTAAATCGCTATGTGTGACGGGGCCTTTACTCTTAAAGGGGCAGCAACCATATAATCACTAAGGTGTGGCAACCTGATAAGGCTCTCTAAAATTTGTAAGTATAGGAATGGCTGTTGCAGAAGTAACTGGGGCCTTATTTATGAGAATTTCCTCACAGTAAGATCATTTTGATTGCCTAGCACAACCAGAGTACAGCTTTAAGCATTGAAGCTATTGAGGTAAATTGAAAGCTGAGCTCTGATTGGTTGCTATGGACAACTAGAATAGTCTGACTGTAAGGCAATCACACGCTTTCTGCTTTATATATACAGATTTACCTATTAGATCCCTGACCAGTGTGAGGTGATGACTAAGGATTATACTAAATACTGTTTTTTTTTTCACGCGTTTTTCTTGCTTTTTTTCGCGTTTTTTTTCCGGAGCGTCCCAATACAATTATATAGCGGCAAAAGCACTGAAATGCTCAAAATTAATTAACATCCTGCGTTTTTTTCCGCAATGCGTTTTTTTGCGGAAAAAAACGCAGCATGGACACAGCAATGCGGAATTCCATTGAAAATAATTGGATGAGTTTAGTAAGCGTTTTTAAGTGTTTTCACAGTGGAAAAAACACAAAAAAAGCAACGTATGCACATAGCCTAAGACTGCTGATCTGATCAGCTGTCATGTGCTTCTAACAGCTGCGGGTGGATCAGTGATAAACAATTTCTGACAGCAGCATTTTAGAACCATTTTCTCAACAATTGTGACAGATCCGTCACTATGTCGGAGCAGACTGACGCCAAACAACTGAAGTGTGAAAGAAGCCTAACACACGCTGGCATGAAGCGCATCACAAGATACACACATCGGCACCACTGTCACGTGCTCGTGGGGTGCCGATGCGTTGTCATATCAGCCAGGGGTCTGTAGAAGTCTTCTGTGCCTGTTATTGTAAATCTATGAACACCGTATCATGACTTCTGCTACACATAGCAGGGCTAAAGCGGACTATCACAGCTTCAAAACTTCTAAGGGGACTATTGAAGCACATAAAAAGTAAAAAAAGTTTTAAAAAATAAATGTTCAAATCACCCCCCCTTCAAAATAAAACAATAAAAATATACACATTTGGTATCGCTGCATTCAGCAATGTCATATCTATCAAAATATAAACTAAATCAATCTGAATGATAATAAGAAAAAAAGTCAAAATACCAGAATTACGTTTTTTTGGTCACCACAAATAATAAAAATAAAAGTAAAAGTAAATAAATAATAAAATAAAGTAAGCAGACAATCAAAACATCATATCTACCCCAAATTGATATTAATAAAAATGAATGCAAAAAAAATTAGTCCTCACACAGATCAGAATAATGGAAACGCTACGGGTCTCGGAAAATGGCAACTTTTTTATATATTTTACAAACTTTGGATTTTTTTCACCATTTAAGTAATAAAGGACCTAAACATGTTTGGTATCTTCAAACTTGTAATGACCTGGAGAATCATAATAGCAGGTCAGTTTTACCATATAGTGAACATGGTAAATAAAAAACCCAAAAAACAATTATGCAATTGCACTTTTTTCAATTTCACCGCACTTGGATTTTTTTTCCCATTTTCCCATAGACTATATGGTAAAATCAATGTTGGCATTCAAAAGTACAACTGATCCTGAATAAAATTAGCTCTCATATGACCATATTGATAGAAAAATAAAAAAGTTATGGCTCTGGGAAGAAGGGGAGCAAAAAACAAAACGAAAACAGAAAAATCGCAAGGTGGTGATGGGGTTAAAGTGCCAATCCGAAAGCTAAGAAAGCATAACGGTCTCAAACAGCTGAGACAAGTGAACAACGTTAGTCCCAGCTTGAAAGGAAACAGATGAGCCAGGCTGAATCAAGGGAAGCTGAAACATCTGAACAACGGGAATGTCATCTTACGGAGATATATATGAGAAAGACTGAATCAAGGGAAGCTGAAACAACTAAACACCAGGAACATTGTTTTCAAGAGAAAAGGATAAGACAGGCTGACTCAAGGTATGTGGAAACATCTGAACAAAAGGATAAACATCATCAAAATAACTACATACGACATGGGTAGGGGGTTGAAGGGTTGCACTACGCTTTCACCCTCTTAATTTTTTTACGTGTTTGTGAAATTTATGAAAGGAGAGTAAATGTTAATATTTAATAAAAATTTGGTCAAAAAGAAGTTGTTGTTCGCTTCAGTGTTACAACAAATTTGTAAAAATAAACAACTGCTAACTCCAAGCTAGCAAAAAAGAAGGGTTGAAAAAACTAATTTTAAATGCTGAAGATGTCAATTTTAGGGTGAAACTGAAAATTTAACTTTAGCAAACGTAACCAAGAATTTAACGTATTTTCCGTGAGCTAAGCTACAGATATTTTGCTAGTCCCTCATAAATAAATGTTGAGTTACTGAGATACTCCAGGAAACATAAAAGCTTCCACAACATAACATAGGTTTCTGTTAGTGACATTATCAGCAGCTTTATTTCAAGCACAAAATACCAAGAATTCTACAAAATAAAGAAAATGAATTATTGCCATCTTGTTACACGCGCATGGAAGCAAATGAAAGTTAATGAATGTAACGTGTTAAACTGTCCATTTTACTGTGAAAATATTATAATTGTTTTTAAATGAACAGTTCTTAATTCATTAAACGTCTGCGATCATTTCATATTTTATGAGCTCTAAAACCACACTTAGTAGCATTAAGATTTAGTGGACCATTCCTCTGGGAAGACTTGGCTCTTCTCTCTGTTCAAATGTTTCAAATAGCTGTCAATGACACAATTTCCAGTGAAAGAGTACTATAAATATTTCTTATGACAGCGGTGAGTAATTGTGAGGAATACTCCCAGCTAATTATAATTGTTTGCCAGTTCTCGTGTTTGTTACCTCTCCTTAAAGGTGACGGATGACAACATTCAACACCCTGAAACAAACAGCTGATATTAAGTAACAGAAGAAGGCGTATCTACCAATGATTAAAGAATCTGATCCTCTTCTGCTATTGTAAAATAACAGGCCCACAGTTCATCTTGTCTCATCATTTTGTTAAATTGGTATTTTTTGTTTTATAAACTATAGATTATATTCTTTGACCTGAAAAGCTTTTTAGAATTTTACATTCCAGAATTATAGAACAGTAACTCCAATATTCTCATCCGCGAGATTTTAGGGAGCTTTGACCAAAGCGGAAGACAAGAGTGGCCACAAGTGATATAATAGTGACTACCGTAGGATTTAGGAATGAAAATGTTAATTTTTGGAAAAGCCTTAGAACCCCTAAAGTATTGCAATGTAAAGATCTTATCAAATAACTCTTCATATCTCAATTTCCCGATTGAGCATATGAAAATTAGGGGTTTCCAGAATCAGAAAAATCTGGTTGCGTTTTCCCCTAAAAATGGCCGAACTTATCCTTGGGTTGTGTTTGGTAATGAATATGACTGAACTCCTAAACCACACACAACCTTAATACAGGTGTATTGCTGTTTTTGAAAGGAAGCAGCCATATGTGAGCTAGACAAGCCTATGAATCCATTCCTTGCATGTGCATGAACACCACATGTCAGTGTATGGAGTGCTCTCAGTAGTTAAGTCCACTGCACATGTGGAGGGTGCCATTTGTGTTAATCTCCTAGATGCAACATTTAATAGTTAAATGTTAAACTAAGGGCAGATTTAGACAAGATTGTTTGATGACTTGGTCAGTGGTTATTTAATGACTGGCTGACCAGAATTCTAAGTAGACAGAACAATTGTTAATATAATCTTTTTGTGAGCATTGAATATTATCATTATCAGCAGCACATCCCTTGTTTATACAGGACGATCTGCTGCCGAGAATGATGATTCAATGAATGCTTCAATCAGCTGACAAACTAGTATTTGTCTTGTTTTTCTGGTGATTGCCGGCATAAGCCAATAATCGGTTAAAACGCGTTCCGACAAACGCTCATCCCAATCGCCTTGTCTCAATGAGCCTTTAACTGCATATGTGTCAGTGTGTGGTCTGTACAAATTGTTGGTTCCTTCTGTCAAATCTTAGAAGACGGTATTTACATCAGTTTCTATATAGCTACATTCAAAATCATTCCATGTACTTAATAAATATTGAAAAATCTAATTCTTTTTGCAAATATATCCCAGATACCTGATGTCTGGTGATCTCCTCCATTTCATCTGAGAAGGTAAGAAACACAAGTTCCTTAAGTATACATATTGTCTTGACTATAAAATAACAAAGAATTCAGCGAATTAGAAAGCGCACATCAGTATATCTCGTGACAGATAAAGTAAAAAAGAATACCATTAAGGAATTCACTAAAACAAAATGGTTGTGATTGTAGAGCAGTGCATGAATTAGGTGTAGCTAGTGTATTGTCTGGCATTGCAGCCCACACACATCAAAAGCCAATGAAAACAATCTCCAGCCTATAGTGTTCAACTCAAGAAAACATGTTACTCGCTGGAAGAATTACCAGCACATACAGATATTGAAAACACATTTGCGTCTTTAACGTTAAGGACTTTTTTCTGCCTGAGGCTGATTTAAATAATATGTTTTATTGAGATGCTACAGCAAGATCTCTCTCCAGGGAGCTGCTATATTGTAAGCAGAGGTTACATTTACGGCACGCATATCATGTAGGTGTCTATTGTTTTTTATGTCTCGGGTGATGAGGGGGGCCCCATTATAGTGTCGGATTTTAACACAAACAAAAGAAACAGTTGTTTCTTTACTTCTCCACTCACTTTTCATTACTGGTTATCCACAAAGGAAATTCTAAAGGTATTGGCACTGAACAAAGCTAGGTGCCTCAATGTACGAGCCCCATATGAGCAATATAGGATACCGCTAAGGAATATACACCATTGTATGGATCTACTGTCAATATAATGTGTTTGTGAGCATCTCAAATCTTGCTAGATGGCAGAGGTAATATTTATCAAACGGTTTACGCAAGAAAACTGTAGAAAAAGCTTTGAAAAGTTGCAAAAAAATTGTGCAATGGGGGAGGAGGTGGAGCGGAGCCAGAGTAGGGTAGGGCCAAACTCGCTTATCAAATTAGTAAACATACCGGTGGTTAGTATGCGCAGTTGCTGACTGGAATAGCATTTCTGGCGCAGCCCATGGAGGCTTACACCACTTACAATGAATCTTTCAGCAGGATCAACCCTCCTAAGGCTTCTTTCACACTTCAGTTTTTTGGCGTCAGTCACTTCCGACATAATGACGGATCGACGGATCCGTCACAATAGTTGAAAAGACGGATGTAACGGATCCGGTTTTTTTTTACGGATCCGTTACTCGGGGGTTGTATATACTTTTTGGAGCATGCGCAATAGAAAAAAATTGAAAAAACGGATTGGGGCGACGGATCCGCCGAAATGACGGTAGCGACGGATCCGTCGCCCATAGGTGGCCATTCTATGAAATGACGGACGCGACGGATCCATCGCGATCCGCCATTTCAACGCAGACAAAAAACGTTGCAATGACCGTCAATGTCTAGATGACGTCCGCCAAATTTTGACGGATCCGTCGCATGACGGATGGAACGGACGACCATCCGTCACAATCCGTCGCTAATGCAAGTCTATGGGGAAAAAAACGGATCCATCGAAAAAAAAAACGGATCCGTTTTTTGAGGAAAATGGCGGATTTAGACTGACGCCAAACAACTGAAGTGTGAAAGAGGCCTAAGCTGTCTGTATGGGCATATAGATCATAGGAAGCTGAATAAAGTAAATACATTGATATCTGCAATCCGATGTCTTATTTCAGAGAAATCCATGTATTTCCTATAGGTACGTGAGCTGTTCAGGACTATGGACAGGACACTGATCTGCATGAGGATCTGCTTCCAGAGATTATTTTTCATGAAAGGGGTTCCCAGTGTGATGTGTAATGGCCGCTCTACGCTCTCCTGATCTCACTGCACAGCTGGATGTGACTATAACTGACACATCTGCAGGTTCCTCTCAGCTTCAGCTTCCATCTCACAGGCAGCCAGTGTTGCAATACAGCAGAGCTGTGAACGCTGCAGCAAATGTGTTTGTTATGAGACAAAGATGGATTCTGCTGCCCTGTGTTAGTTACATGTCTAACACTGGTAACATCCCCCTTCATTTAAAACAAGGAGGCAGATTTGCATGCAGATCAGTGTCCGGCCCATAGCCTGGAACAGCTCATTTACATATATGAAAAATGTGGATATTGCAAGAATAACACATTAGATCATAGATATCAAGGTAGCATTGTATTCAGCCTTCCATGACCTACATGCTCATATAGATGGCTAATAGGGTTGGACTTACTGACAGATTCCCTTTAAGTACCATGTCCCTATTAATGATTTTGGTGCTTTTTATTTCAGCATGTCTGGCATATTGTGATTGTGTGTCACTCTAGTCTTGATGAAAGAATCGGCTCCTATATCTTTTCTTGAGATAAGATAAAATCTTCCAGATAAGGATTGCAGTGATTTGCAACCCTCTCACCTTTAAAATGAGCCAAGCAAATATGTTTATGGGAAGAGACACAACATAGCTGTTAGCCTAAGTAATGGGTTTACTCTTGCTGACCCGCGATCATTAAATGAAAGCTGATTGGTAACATGTTTGCCAATTCGCAGTCATTTGTAGCCTGTTTAGACAGGCCGATCACACTTCACATGCACGCAAAATGATTGGGTATAGATCACATGCATATGTCCTGTTTATACAAAATGATGTGCTGGCAAGAAAAAAGATTATTAGACAAGTATAAAAATCTTTCCACCTGGTGAATTAACATTTTACTCATTTGTTGGGTTATTTGTAGCCTGTTCACACTGGACAATTACCAGTAAGCTTGGTCAGTGTAAATGAACCCTAATCCTATCTTATGTGTATAGCCTGGTTTAGACTTTGGGATATCTGACCCCATATCTGAAGAAAAAAGGTTAATTAATCTGTATAAATTCACAGGAGTAGTTTTAAGTGTTCTCTTACATAGGCAGATAAACACCTCAAGTGAGATCTGAAGCATATAGGAAGGTGATTTTTGTGCTTTTTAAATGGGGTAATCATCGTAAATGTGCAAACTGTATGGCAACTAATGGCTACAATGGATGTATTTTTAACAGGTTTACTTATGCTGATGATTGGGAATGTCCATTTTTATGTATGTTTGTTCTTCTGACTGGCTTGTGTGAAACGATCATAGGGTTACAGTTATCAGTTATGTTTTCAGAGCAGAAACTAAGATTTCTTTTTTTCTGTAAGCCAAGTACCGTAAGTGTAACAAAGTAAGTGTGACAAGGTGCCTAATAATTTTGCATACTTTGATAAAGGGTAATGATATCCAATACCACATTTGTTTGGAACAGCACATTAGATGATGAGGGTAAGGCCGGGGTCACATTTGCGTGTGTGATGCGAGAAACTCGCATCAATACCCGACACTGCCACCAACACTCGGACTGGAGTGTGCGGCTACATAGAAATACATGCAGCCGCATGCTCCGGTCCGAGTGCCGGCAGCAGTGCCGGGTATTGATGCCAGAGACTCGTGTGAGTTTCTCACATGACACTCGCAAGTATCACCCCGGCCTAACTTAGGAGATGGTAAACTACACTGTGTGCACAATTATTAGGCCAGTGAGTATTTTCACCATATCATCATTTTTATGCAGATTTTCCAGCTACAAGCTATATAAACTTGAATGCTTATTGGATGAAGCAGATCTGGTGATGTGTATTTGTGTAATCATGGAGGTTGTGGCCAAGGATATCATCACCCTTTAACAAGGTATGCAGAATTATTAGGCAGCTTGTTTTCCTCAGGCAAAATGGGCAAAAAAAGAGATTTAACGGAGTCTGAAAAGTCAAAATGTGTTACTAGTCTTGCAGAGGGATGCAGCACTCTTCAAATTGCTAAGATAATGAGATGTGATCACAGAACCATCTAAAGTTCTGTTGCAAATAGTCAACAGAGTCGCAAAAAAAAACACATTGAGGAAAAAATACGCACATTAACTGCCAAAGAATAGAAAAGAATCAAATGTGAAGCGACTAGGAACCCATTATCCTCCATTACTGCCATATTCCAGAACTGCAACCTTCCTAGCGTGCCCGGAAATACAAGATGTTCAGTGCTCAGAGACATGGCCGAGGTAATGGAGGCTGAAACCCGACCACCATTGAACAAGACACAGAAGATGAAATGTCAAGACTGGGCTAAGAATTATCTGAAGACAGATTTTTCAAAGGTTTTATGGGCTGATTAGATAAAAGTGATTCTTGATGGACCAGATGGATGGCTTGTGGCTGGATCAGTAATGGGTACAGATCTAACAGGCACAGATGCCAGAAAGGTGCAAGTGGGGTACTGTTATGACATAATATAATTAAACATGAGTTATTTGGACCTTTTCGAATTGAAGATGAACTCAAAATCAACTCCCAAACTTACTACCAGGTTTCAAAAGATGCTTTCTTCAAGCGGTTGGACAAGAAAAGTTTGCATCTTTCAGAAAACCAGAATTGCATGCAAGACTAGTAGAATACCCGCGGCTTCGCTCCCGGAAAGTATGTTAAATTGTTGGTTATGGTAACTAAAGTAAAATTTTCAGTGACACCCTAAAACTGACATTTGCAGAGTGCTACAGTAAAAAAAAATTTCCACTTTCAATTTGTATTATTTTGTCATTTTACTAATTTGTCGTAACATTGATGTGAACAACACCTTTTTTTTATTTCAACATTTTTATTGATTTTACATATTCAATACATATTATGTAGTATAAACTATTACAACTATTTTTTATCAAAAATGAAAACTTATGCACCTTACAGAAACATATAAAACATTTACACCTAATTAACAACATAGTGCAAGCCTCCCCCCCTCCCTTCAGTGTAATCTATAAGTAGTTCACGGACAAAACAGTAAAATATACTATTTATATGTATTTACTATTCATCCTATTACACCTGACACTGATAAGAGATGTAATAGGATGAATAGTAAATACAGAGCAGCCCTCACATAGTATTACTATGACCTGAAGGAGCTCACATCTCAGTAATGAAAACCGCCTCACAGGCAGACTTGTCTAGTTGCCCATAGCAACCAATCAGAGCTCAGCTTTCACTTTACCTCAGCAGTTTCAGTGATGAAAGCTCTCTGTATAGTAAACAATAATGACAATCTTACTATGAGGCATTTTTCACTTGACCAATATTGCTGCTCAGTAATGTTTGTCCGTGTGGTAGGGTGCATCCATCTGAGTGTGTTTGCATGCGTGTGTGGTCCTTGCGTGCGTGTGTGCAGAGGTGTATCTAGGTTTTCTGGCATCGTGGCAAGAATTCAGTTTGGCACTCCCCCCCCCCCAAGGACATATGCGATTTGCACACTTATGTACCCTAATGCTCTCAATGTTCCGTGAAAAACTGAGGAAGAGAAGCTCATTGTCACAGGACAATAAGTATGAAAATCGTGTATGAGTGACGTGTCCATGTGATGACTACTGGAACCTGCAGAGCTGAATCCTGGCATCGCAGGCTTCTGAATTCTCACAACTAATGCACTGCACACTATTAGGATTTTCCCTTGCCGGTGGATGGTCATGTCAGCACAAGTATGCAATTTGTATACTTCTGACCACATTCCGACTAGACGTGCCCAGCCTCGTTCAGTTCATTTTCATTGAGTGAGGCCACGCATGTCTAGTCAGCACGTGACTGCATGTATGTAAATCGCTAGCACGAGAGAATCCTGACAGCGTGCAGTGCGCACTGTGAGAACTCAGAAGTCTGCAGTCACAAAGAATGACCGCAGACTCATTACAAACCTGGACATCCCCTTTAATGCTCCTAACATAAATAAAAACATGAGAATTAGTTAGTATCACAAATAACATTTACATCCAGGTACCTTATAGATAACGTCGTCTCTGGAGTCGTTCTCCTTCTTTTCTTCATCTTGTTCAGACCCCATGATGAGTTTTCTCATCCACAGCTGTCTCTGCAGACTTCCATCTCCTCCGCTCTTTTGCAGAAAATCTCCACATGATGCCCTTAAAGATAGAAGTGTCATTATAATGCTCCTGAATAAAACATTGCCCCTCACTATATTGTCTGCACAAAATATGACCCCCACATTGTCCCTCTTATGGTACATGCTCTTTACACTGACCTCTCCTATCCATACCGGCAACCTCTTCACACTGTCCCCTCACACTGTGTCCTCCCTATAGGGCCCAGTATGTATACTGCACTCTCTCATCACGCTCCGCCTCCTTGGTATACTGTCCCCTCCTGACTGTGCCCTTACACTGTCCCTCCATGCTACGCCCCCCACTACTCAGTTTCTATTCTGTGCCCCTCATTTTTCTCCCCCCATACTTTCTCCTCATATATTTACCCCCTCACTTTCTATACTGCCTGCTCACCTGACTCCCCATACTGTGTCTGCACACATCCCATCACCCTCACTCCCTGTACTCTGTCCACATACATTTTTCACATCACTACTCATACTGTGTCTGCATACATTCCCCTGTTCGCTCCCCATACTGTCTGCACCCATCCCCATACTGTTTCCTCATATATGCCCCCATTCCCCCATACTGTTTCCTCATACATGCTCCCATTCCCCAGTACTGTTTCTTAATACATGCCCTCATTCCCCATACTGTTTCCTCGTACATGCTCCCCATTCCCTCCATACTGTTTCCTCATACATGCCCCCGATTCCCCTGTACTGTTTCCTCATACATGCCCCCATCTCCCCCTTTGCTCTTCATTTTGTGTCCTCAAATCTCCCCACACATTAAATACCCATCCCCACTAAAAATCTCCCTATCACACAATAAATAACCCCATCTCCACTCCGAATCGCCCCACACATATGAAATCCCCCATTCCCACTCCAATTCTCCCCACACACATTAAACACCCCATTCCCACTCCAATTCTCCCAACACATAATAAATCCCCCATCCCCATTCAAATTCTCCCCACACATAATAAATCCCCCATCCTCACTCTAATTCTCCCCACACACAATAAGTCGGCAAAGAGAAAAGACGACTCTCAGTCCGGGGGGCGGCAGAATGTACCCGCCAGGGGAGACACTGTAGACCGCTGCATTAGGCGGCCCGACAGCGCCCCCTGCTGGCAGCGCCTGGGGCACATGACCCGGCTGCCCCCCTAGATATGCCTCTGCATGTGTGTGTGTGGTGTGCATGTGATATTTTTGGGGTGGTGTGGTATTTGTGGGGTGGTGTTTGTGTTGTTTGTGTCTAGAGTGGTCTGGTGTTTGAGTGATGTGCTGTGGCATTTGTGTGGTGTTGTGCTTGTGGGTTAGTGTATGTGTGCTGTCTGTGTGATGTTTGTGTGTTTTGTGTGTGGTGGTGCAGCCCCTTTAGCAGCGACTCTTTGGCGCCATCGCTATAATCCATCCCTGTCAGTCACAACTGTTGTTTTCCCCTTAGCACATTTACTTTCACCTTCACATTTCTCCATTATATGTATAGGGCCTAACTTCGGGGCTCCAATCTCATGACGGGGGGATGCTAGCAAGATTTAACGTGTGCAGTATTCTGCCCCTGTAGGTAGAGAGGGGGCGTGCCAAACTTCACCCAAATCAGGCGAGAACTGTGGATTTGTATAGAGTGGGATACTACAGATTTCACATTTCCCCATTATATGTATAGGGCCTAACTTCGGGGGCCCCAATCTCATGACAGGGGGACGCTAGCGAGATTTAAAGTGCATAGTATTCTGTTCCTGTGGGTGGAGAGGGGGCATGCCAAATTTCACCCAAATCGGGCGAGAGCTGTGGATTTGTATAGAGCGGGCTACTACAGATTTTGAGTTTTATTTATATACAGGTCCTTCTCAAAAAATTAGCATATAGTGTTAAATTTCATTATTTACCATAATGTAATGATTACAATTAAACTTTCATATACTATAGATTCATTATCCACCAACTGAAATTTGTCAGGTCTTTTATTGTTTTAATACTGATGATTTTGGCATACAACTCCTGATAACCCAAAAAACCTGTCTCAATAAATTAGCATATCAAGAAAAGGTTCTCTAAATGACCTATTACCCTAATCTTCTGAATCAACTAATTAACTCTAAACACATGCAAAAGATACCTGAGGCTTTTAAAAACTCCCTGCCTGGTTCATTACTCAAAACCCCCATCATGGGTAAGACTAGTGACCTGACAGATGTCAAGAAGGCCATCATTGACACCCTCAAGCAAGAGGGTAAGACCCAGAAAGAAATTTCTCAACAAATAGGCTGTTCCCAGAGTGCTGTATCAAGGCACCTCAATGGTAAGTCTGTTGGAAGGAAACAATGTGGCAGAAAACGCTGTACAACGAGAAGAGGTGACCGGAACCTGAGGAAGCAGTGGACTGAGTCTGGTGTGGAAACATCCAGAGCCACCGTGCACAGGCGTGTGCAGGAAATGGGCTACAGGTGCCGCATTCCCCAGGTAAAGCCACTTTTGAACCATAAACAGCGGCAGAAGCGCCTGACCTGGGCTACAGAGAAGCAGCACTGGACTGTTGCTAAGTGGTCCCAAGTACTTTTTTCTGATGAAAGCAAATTTTGCATGTCATTCGGAAATCAAGGTGCCAGAGTCTGGAGGAAGACTGGGGAGAAGGAAATGCCAAAATGCCTGAAGTCCAGTGTCAAGTACCCACAGTCAGTGATGGTGTGGGGTGCCATGTCAGCTGCTGGTGTTGGTCCACTGTGTTTCATCAAGGGCAGGGTCAATGCAGCTAGCTATCAGGAGATTTTGGAGCACTTCATGCTTCCATCGGCTGAAATGCTTTATGGAGATGAAGATTTCATTTTTCAGCACGACCTGGCACCTGCTCACAGTGCCAAAACCACTGGTAAATGGTTTACTGACCATGGTATTACTGTGCTCAATTGGCCTGCCAACTCTCCTGACCTGAACCCCATAGAGAATCTGTGGGATATTGTGAAGAGAAAGTTGAGAGACGCAAGACCCAACACTCTGGATGAGCTTAAGGCCGCTATTGAAGCATCCTGGGCCTCCATAACATCTCAGCAGTGTCACAGGCTGATTGCCTCCATGCCACGCCGCATTGAAGCAGTCATTTCTGCCAAAGGATTCCCGACCAAGTATTGAGTGCATAACTGAACATTATTATTTGATGGGTTTTTTGTTTGGTATTAAAAAACACTTTTATTTGATTGGTCGGGTGAAATATGCTAATTTATTGAGACAGGTTTTTTGGGTTATCAGGAGTTGTATGCCAAAATCATCAGTATTAAAACAATAAAAGACCTGACAAATTTCAGTTGGTGGATAATGAATCTATAGTATATGAAAGTTTAATTGTAATCATTACATTATGGTAAATAATGAAATTTAACACTATATGCTAATTTTTTGAGAAGGACCTGTATATATATATATATATATATATATATATATATATATATATATATATATATATATATATATATATATATCTCCATGTAAGGAGAAAGAAAAGTCGGACCGCACCAACAGTCTATGAAAGATATGGTGGGAGACCGCTCACCTGCACGTAGCTGGCCAAAAGCCTCCGATCCTGGGTGCCGAGTTCCACGGAAGGAATCCAATGATGAATATCAAAGAAGGTAGAAGAAGGAACGCACTCACAGGAGGTCCGATGCAGGTGTCTTTTATTGAAACATGTCACACATCTTCACGGCCGGGGGTGCTAGAAGGGGAGTGTGGCGATGCTGGTCCAGCATCGCCGCACTCCCCTTCTAGCACCCCCGGCCGTGAAGATGTGTGACATGTTTCAATAAAAGACACCTGCATCGGACCTCCTGTGAGTGCGTTCCTTCTTCTACCTTCTTTGATATTCATCATATACAGTGGGGCAAAAAAGTATTTAGTCAGTCAGCAATAGTGCAAGTTCCACCACTTAAAAAGATGAGAGGCGTCTGTAATTTACATCATAGGTAGACCTCAACTATGGGAGACAAACTGAGCAAAAAAAATCCAGAAAATCACATTGTCTGTTTTTTTATCATTTTATTTGCATATTATGGTGGAAAATAAGTATTTGGTCAGAAACAAAATTTCATCTCAATACTTTGTAATATATCCTTTGTTGGCAATGACAGAGGTCAAACGTTTTCTGTAAGTCTTCACAAGGTTGCCACACACTGTTGTTGGTATGTTGGCCCATTCCTCCATGCAGATCTCCTCTAGAGCAGTGATGTTTTTGGCTTTTCACTTGGCAACACGGACTATCAACTCCCTCCAAAGGTTTTCTATAGGGTTGAGATCTGGAGACTGGCTAGGCCACTCCAGGACCTTGAAATGCTTCTTACGAAGCCACTCCTTCGTTGCCCTGGCGGTGTGCTTTGGATCATTGTCATGTTGAAAGACCCAGCCACGTTTCATCTTCAATGCCCTTGCTGATGGAAGGAGGTTTGCACTCAAAATCTCACGATACATGGCCCCATTCATTCTTTCATGTACCCGGATCAGTCGTCCTGGCCCCTTTGCAGAGAAACAGCCCCAAAGCATGATGTTTCCACCACCATGCTTTACAGTAGGTATGGTGTTTGATGGATGCAACTCAGTATTCTTTTTCCTCCAAACACGACAAGTTGTGTTTCTACCAAACAGTTCCAGTTTGGTTTCATCAGACCATAGGACATTCTCCCAAAACTCTTCTGGATCATCCAAATGCTCTCTAGCAAACTTCAGACGGGCCCGGACATGTACTGGCTTAAGCAGTGGGACACGTCTGGCACTGCAGGATCTGAGTCCATGGTGGCGTAGTGTGTTACTTATGGTAGGCCTTGTTACATTGGTCCCAGCTCTCTGCAGTTCATTCACTAGGTCCCCCCGCGTGGTTCTGGGATTTTTGCTCACCGTTCTTGTGATCATTCTGACCCCACGGGGTGGGATTTTGCGTGGAGCCCCAGATCGAGGGAGATTATCAGTGGTCTTGAATGTCTTCCATTTTCTAATTATTGCTCCCACTGTTGATTTCTTCACTCCAAGCTGGTTGGCTATTGCAGATTCAGTCTTCCCAGCCTGGTGCAGGGCTACAATTTTGTTTCTGGTGTCCTTTGACAGCTCTTTGGTCTTCACCATAGTGGAGTTTGGAGTCAGACTGTTTGAGGGTGTGCACAGGTGTCTTTTTATACTGATAACAAGTTTAAACAGGTGCCATTACTACAGGTAATGAGTGGAGGAAAGAGGAGACTCTTAAAGAAGAAGTTACAGGTCTGTGAGAGCCAGAAATCTTGATTGTTTGTTTCTGACCAAATACTTATTTTCCACCATAATATGCAAATAAAATGATAAAAAAACAGACAATGTGATTTTCTGGATTTTTTTTTCTCAGTTTGTCTCCCATAGTTGAGGTCTACCTATGATGTAAATTACAGACGCCTCTCATCTTTTTAAGTGGTGGAACTTGCACTATTGCTGACTGACTAAATACTTTTTTGCCCCACTGTATATATATATATATATATATATATATATATATATATATATATAGATAATCCTCCATCACATCCATCGAAGTACTCCAATTGTTGGATAGCCAGAGTAAAGGCCTTAATGATTAAAGAATAATGACATGGCTCTTTTCCTCACCTGACCTAGACCCCTTTCGAGAACTTGTGGGCCATTCCTAGGGTACCGTCACACAGAGCAATTTTGATCGCTACGACGGCACGATTCGTGACGTCGAAGCGATTATCGCTCCAGCGTCGTAGACTGCGGTCACACTGTGCAATCACGGCGCTGGAGCGATGCCGAAGTCCCCGGGTAACCAGGGTAAACATCGGGTTACTAAGCGCAGGGCCGCGCTTAGTAACCCGATGTTTACCGTGGTTACCAGCGTAAACGTAAAAAAAACAAACAGTACATACTTACATTCCGGTGTCTGTCCCCCGGCGTTCTGCTTCTCTCCACTGTGTAAGCACAGCGGCCGGAAAGCAGAGCGGTGACGTCACCGCGTCACCGCTGTGCTCGCTTTCTGGCTGGCCGGCGCTCACAGTGCAGAGAAGCTGAGACGCCGGAGGACAGACACCGGAATGTAAGTATGTACTGTTTGTTTTTTTACGTTTACGCTGGTAACCACGGTAAACATCGGGTTACTAAGCGCGGCCCTGCGCTTAGTTACCCGATGTTTACCCTGGTTACAAGTGAACACATCGCTGGATCGCTGTCACACACAACGATCCAGCGATGTCAGCGGGTGATCAAGCGACGAAAGAAAGTTCCATACGATCTGCTACGACGTACGATTCTCAGCAGGATCCCTGATCGCTGCTGCGTGTCAGACACTGCGATATCGTAACGATATCGCTAGAACGTCACGAATCGTACCGTCGTAGCGATCAAAATTGCACTGTGTGACAGTACCCTAAGAAGATAGATTTACAGTGAAGGAAGACAGCACACCTCTCTGAACAATGTCTGAGAGGCTGTGATTACTGCTGCCCAAAAAGTTGATAGTCAAAAATGTAACCACTTTATGACCTTGCAGTTTTCAATTTTTCCTCCCCTTATTCCAAGAGCTATAACTTTCTTATTTTCCCATATTCATATGAGGACTTATTTTTTGTTTGACGAGTTGTCCTTTTGATTGAGATCATTCATTTTATCATGTTATTGAAATTGCAAAAAAAGTGCACTTCCACAATTGTTTTTTTTGTATTTACCATGTTCACTATATGGTAAAACTGATCTGCCAATATGATTCTCCAGGACAGTACGAGAATGCAGAAACCAAACATGTATAGGTTGTTTTTTTTTAATTTAAGTGGTAAAAAAAATTTGGAAATTTGTAAGAAAAAATACGTTCGATTATGTCGCCATTTTCCAAGATCTGTAGCATTTTCATTTTTTGAGATATGGGGCCGTGAATGGGCTTATTTTTTGCTCACTCACATTTTTAATGATACCATTTGGGGGTAGATACATAGTTTTCATCGCCTCTAATTGCATTTTATTGAAATGTTGCGGCGGACAAAAATGTAATTCTGGCGTTTTGATTTTTTGTTAAGCCATCTACTGATCATATTAATTTAATTTTTGATAGATTGGACTTTAATGAACTCAGTCATACCAAATATATATATTTTTTTAATGGGGCAATATGGAGGTGATTTGAACTCTTGTGTTTTTATAATTATTTCATATTTTTAAAGGGACTCTGTCACCTGATTTTGGCGGGCCCTGTGTCCGGTCCGATGGGCGGTGTTTTCTCGTGTTTCATGCACCCCTTCCTTTCCCGCTGACCGCACTATTTTCTTGAATGTGAGTTGGTTTCCTCCGTAGTACACGCGTGTGCAATACAATCTTGCCTTGCGCACACGCAGTATGCTTTGCTCAACTGCGGGCAAAGCCGAAAAGCATTAGTGCGCATGCGCCGCCGCACTATGTCCTGGAAGTATTTTGCTGTGTTCCGGGACATAGTGCGGCGGCGCATGCGCACTAATGCTTTTCAGCTTTGCCCGCAGTTGGGCAAAGCATACTGCGCGTGCGCAAGGCAAGATTACATTGCGCACGCATGTACTATGGAGGAAACCAACTCACATTCAAGAAGATAGTGCAGCCAGCGGGAAAGGAAGGGTTAATTGAAACAAGAGAAAACGTAAAAGTAAAAAAAATTTGAAAAAAATAAAAAAATATAAAAGTTTAAATCACCCCCCTTTCGCCCCAATCAAAATAAATCAGTAAAAAAAAAAATCAAACCTACACATATTTGGTATCGCCGAATTCAGAATCGCCCAATCTATCAATAAAAAAGCATTAACCTGATCGCTAAATGGTGTAGCGAGAAAAAAATTTGAAACGCCAGAATTCCGTTTTTTTGGTCGCTGCGACATTGCATTAAAATGCAATAACGGGCGATCAAAAGAACGTACCTGCACCAAAATGGTATCATTAAAAAACGCCAGTTCGGCACGCAAAAAATAAGCCCTCAACTGACCCCAGATCATGAAAAATGGAGACGCTACGAGTATCGGAAAATGACGCAATTTTTATTTTTTATAGCAAAGTTTGGAATTTTTTTCACCACTTAGATAAAAAATAACCTAGTCATGTTAGGTGTCTATGAACTCGTACTGACCTGGAGAATCATAATAGCAGGTCAGTTTTAGCACTTAGTGAACCTAACAAAAAAGCCAAACAAAAAACAAGTGTGGGACTGCACTTTTTTGCAATTTCACTGCACTTGGAATTTTTTTCCCGTTTTCTAGTACACGATATGGTAAAACCAATGATGTCGTTCAAAAGTACAACTCGTCCCGCAAAAAATAAGCCCTCACATGGCCAAATTGACGGAAAAATAAAAAAGTTATGGCTCTGGGAAGGAGGGGAGTGAAAAACGAACACGGAAAAACGGAAAATCCCAAGGTCATGAAGGGGTTAAAGTCTTATCACCTGTGCTATACATAGCAGTAATCACAATCTCCTATGATTGCCTGTCCTTACGATCCTATGATCCTTTGGTCTCTGTGCTGCCTCTCTGATTTATGCCCTCCTTGCTCGGGCTGAGAGTTTTGGTGGGCGGCCCTCTCTTGGCAGGTTTATTGTGGTACTATGTTCTTTGATTTGATGATAATGGATTTGATGATGATTCGGGGGATCATCAGAGATCTGGATATATTTTTATAATGCAACTCTGACTTGTATTTCTCGACAACTTTGTCCCAGACTTGTTTGGAGATCTCCTTGGTCTTCATGGTGTTGTTTGGTTTGTTCTGCCTTTTTCTTAATTTTGTTCTTTCACTAAGTATGTGACTTATGAAGGTAATTGCTATTTTTAGGGGCTTCATAGCGAGAGGGGTGAATATATATGCACATGCCAATTTTTAGTTATTTTATCCCATAAATGTAATTTTTGCCTATATTTTTCTTACTTCACTTCACCAACTTTTAGTGCTGATGCATCACACACAAATTGGATTCCACAATATTTAAACACAGATTCTAAGGTAAAAAAAATAGGTAAAAACCAAGCCAAGGGTGGGGGGGAATACTGTTAAGAGCTACTCTATGTCCTCATGATAGATCTTAAGTTAAGATAACAGTATGTTCTACTGTAGACCTTCCAAAAAAGGTCCGTTCCTTGAGCTCCTTATATATTATTATACACAAGCTAGATTGTGGCCCGATTCTAACGCATCGGGTATTCTAGAATATGCATGTCCCCGTAGTATATGGACAATGATGATTCCAGAATTCGCCTGGGCCTCGACCAATCAGCGACAGGCACAGTGTCGACGTAGAAATCCCGCGTCTCGACCAATCAGAGACGCGGGATTTCCAGGACAGACAGAAAAACCCTTAGACAATCTATATATATAATTGTCTAAGGGTTTTTCTGTCTGTCTGTCTGTCTGTCCTGGAAATCCCGCGTCTCTGATTGGTCGAGGCCGCCCGGCCTCGACCAATCAGCGACGGGCACAGCATGGCGACGATGATGTCATAAAGGTTGCCTCGACCAATCAGCGACGGGCACAGTCTGCCGCGAATTCGCCTCGACCAATCAGCGACGGGCACAGTATCGACGTAGATGTCATAATGGTTGCCATGGCGACGATGATGTCATAAAGGTTGCCTCGACCAATCAGCGACGGGCACAGTCTGCCGCAAATTCTGGAAACATCATTGTCCATATACTACGGGGACATGCATATTCTAGAATACCCGATGCATTAGAATCGGGCCACAGTCTAGTTATATATATAGATACAATATGGACCAGAGCTCAATCAGGTGCTAGCCACAGTATCCTCTATACCGTGACATGTAGTTCAGCAAAGGAAGAGGAACGCCATACAGAATTGATTTGTTACAAATCATCTATGGAAGTACCTTTCATCTTTGTGTGATCACTGTTTTTGACAGCAGTATGAACTATAATTATAAGGCCGGGGTCACACTTACCGTATGAAAAATTGGTCCGAGTCTCCCTGCCGAGAGTCGCACAAGTGTTCTCCATATGGTCATCCATGTGTAATGCGTTTGCAATGCGATGATGCAATTTTCTCGCACCTATGCATCCGTATGACATCCATATGACACGTGTATGGCTTTACACTTCTCACTGCTTTTCCCCATTGAATTTAATTGCTCAATGGGCTGAAATGAGAAAAATGGTTGCGTATTTCTTGCAAGGTACACTGATGGTCCGTGTGGCGTCTGATTTTTTTCTCGCACCCATAGACTTGCATTGGTGAGACTCTGGCGATATATGTGTACAATGGCAGCATGCAGAGATTTCACTCGCACACTGAATACGCCCGAGAAAAAAAAACAGTGATGTGAGCTGCCCCATAGATTAACACTGGGCTGAGTGCTATGCGATGTTTTCTCACATAGCACTCGTCCATATTCTATGCTAGTGCGACCTCGGCCTATTTATTATTATTTCCGGGTGGTCTGTATTAAATGTGGAGAAGCTAATATATAGCTTCCATGAATAGCAATTTTCTCTACATTTGTCACATAGTAAAGAATTATATTCCTGTACTGATGCATCATCTCTAGTAGTCTCTATGTTTACTCCTTTGGTATGTCATAGCAAGAGTTTTGTCTGATGCAAAGAAGTTTTGCACAATGATGTTACATAATTAACAAAATTATGCTTACTGAATAACAAAACATCTAAATTGTTTGACGTAAAGTCATGTGCTGATGTATACAATTTACGCATTTTATTTGCAGTTTTATGTTGTTGTTAAGTTACTGCGCTGACCGGTTTATACAGTGATCTTTTCAATCAATGATTAAGTCACTAAGTCATGCATCATATTCAGATTATAAAGTTTGTTTTTCGGTGGTGAGTACGGCATGTGCTAATTGGTGTCATTTTTCATTATCCATAGCAGTTTACTGGTTACACTTGTTATGACACAGATATGCACACAAATACATACTCTGATTATATAATAGGATCAATGATGAAAGCATTTGATGTTTTATCCATTAAACTATAACATATACAGTGTTTTGCGAAACTATTTACCCCTTTGGCATTTTTCGTGTTTAGCTGTCTCAAAACCTGGAATTTCACAGGTTTTTTTTTGATAGTTTGTATCAGTCCATGTAAGGAACATGCCTAGAACATTTGGTTTCTTTTAATTGCAAAGCAAACAAATAGGATAAAATAACAGAAAACTTCATTGTGCATAACTATTCACCCCTCTAAAGTCAGTACTTTGTAAGCCTCTTTTTGCGGCAATTACAGCTGCAAGTTGTTTAGGAAATGGCTCTATGAGCTTTCCACATCTTACCACTGGGGTTTTTGCCCATTCTTCAAGGCAAAACTGTTCCATCTCCTTCAAGTGAGATGGTGTCCTCTGGTGAACAGCAATCTTCAAGATTGGCCACAGATTCTCAATTGGATTAAGGCCTGGGCTTTGACTAGGCCACTCCAAAACATTTACACGCTTCACCTTTAACCACTTGAGCGCTGCTTTAGCAGTATGCTTTGGGTCATTGTATTGTTGGAAGTTGAACCTCCGTCCCAGTCTCAAATCACTGACATACTAAAACAGCTTTTGCTCAAGAATATCCCTGCATTGCATACCATCCATCTTCCCTTTGACTCGGCCACAAAAAAACATCCCCACAGCATGATGCTACCCCCACCATGTTTCACTGTGGGGTTGATGTTTTTGGGGTGATGAGCTGTTTTGGTTTGGTGCGAGACATAGCATTTACCTTGGTGGCCAAAAAGTTCAATTTTTGTCTCATCTGACCACAGCACCTTCCTCCATACATTTGGGGAGTCTGCCACATGCCTTTTGACTCAAGTCATGATTAAGGGTGCGCAGCCACCTGAAATGCGTCGATGTTGCATATCATGTAACCTGTATCTCTGATTTTTTATCTTCTACTGAGCACTTTCGCGAATAAAGAAAAGTTTGTTCACAAGTTTGTTGAGCTGGATCTTCTCCTGTTTTTATGACTGCCCTACGCTATGATTCAGCGTCTCCCGTGCTCTGAACACCAAAGGATGTCTTCAACGGTGAGGTGGACTTATATTCGTGAATATATCTGCACATGCCATTGTTTAGTTATTTGATCCTATTAATTTAATGTATGCCTATATTTTTCTCACTTCACCAACTTAGACTATTTAGTGCTGATGCATCACACAAAAGTCGGATTAAAAAAAATGTAAACGCAGGTTGTAATGTAACAGAATAGGTAAAAAGTCAAGGGGGGGATACTTTTGCAAGCCACTGTATATGTATATATACATAAGAGATATAATATTTGGAATGATAATAAATATACATGTTCATTTACTATTGTTTGCCAGATAGTTTTTTTTTTCCATAAGTTTTTTAGACTTTTGCGTATTTTGTATAATGGTTAGAAACAGAATAATAGTAAACTACCGTATATACTCGAGTATAAGCCGACCCCCCTAATTTTGCCACAAAAAACTGGGAAAACTTAATGACTCGAGTATAAGCCTAGGGTGGAAAATGCATCCGCTACCGGAAAATGTCAAAAGTAAAAATAGATACCAATAAAAGTAAAATTAATTGAGACATCGGTAGGTTAAGTGTTTTTGAATATCCATATTGAATCAGGAGCCCCATATAATGCTCCATAAAGTTAATGATGGGCCCCATAAGATGCTCCATATTAAAATATGCCCCATATAATCCTGCATAAAGGTTAATAATGGCCCCATAAGATGCTCCATAGACACATTTGCCCAATATAATGCTGCACAAATGTTGATTATGGCCCCATAAGATGCTCCATACAGACACTTGCCCCATATAATGCTCCACAAACGTTAATTATGGCCCCATAAGATGCTCCATAAAGATATTTGCGCCATATAGTGCTGCACAAACATTGATTATGGCCCCATAAGATGCTCCCATAAAGATATTTGCGCCATATAATCCTGCACAAACGTTGATTATGGCCCCATAAGATGCTCCATAAAGATATTTGCGCCATATAGTGCTGCACAAACGTTGATTATGGCCCCATAAGATGCTCCATAAAGATATTTGCCCCATATAGTGCTGCACACATGTTGATTATGGCCCCATAAGATGCTCCCATAAAGATATTTGCCCCATATAATCCTGCACAAACGTTGATTATGGCCCCATAGATGCTCCTTACAGACACTTGCCCCATTTGCTGTTGCTGCGATAAAAAAAATCACATACTCACCTCTCCGTCGCTCAGGCCCCGGCACTTTCAATATTCACCTGACTTCGTTCCGGCACCGCTCCATCTTCAGCGTCTTCTGCACAGACGTTCAGGCAGGGGGCGCGCACTAACCACGTCATCGCGCCATCTGACCTGAGCGTCACTGCAGAAGACGCTGAAGACGGAGCGGCGCCGGAATGAGGAGCAGGTGAATATCGTGCAGCGCTCCCCTCCCCGTTATACTCACCTGCTCCTGCGTGGTGCAGTCCCTGCTTCCCCGGCGCCGCAGCTTCTTCCTGTATTGAGCGGTCAATATTGGGAGGTGGAGCCGCATATTCATTACTGTAATGAGCGGTACCATGTGACCGCTCAGTACAGGAAGAAGCTGCGGCGCCGGGGAAGCAGGGACCTGCAGGGACCGTGCCAGGAGTAGGTGAGTATAATTAGACAGCCCCCGCTCCCCCTCCCCTGCCGACCCCTGGGTATGACTCGAGTATAAGCCGAGAGGGGGACTTTCAACCCCAAAAAATGGGCTGAAAATCTCGGCTTATACTCGAGTAGATACGGTATTTCCTTGCCATAAAAATGCTCACAATATTATATTCATGACTTTGGTGCTCACATACAACCTCTGGCAAAAATTATGGCATCACCGGCCTTGGAGGATGATCATTCAATTATTTAATTTTGTAGAAAAAAAAGCAGATCACAGACATGGCACAAAACTAAAGTCATTTCAAATGGCAACTTTCTGGCTTTAAGAAACACTAAAAGAAATCAAAAACAAAAAATGTGGTAGTCAGTAATGGTTACTTTCTTTAACCAAGCATAGGGGAAAAATTATGGAGTCACTCAATTCTGAGGAAACTATGTTCCCATGATGATTTGTTGATGAGTCTTTTATGCTGTGTGTTTTTGAGAAAAATGCAAGTAGCTAATTTTACTTAATGGGTGCAGAAATGGTGCCGAAAATCTGCAACATCAAAACTCACCAAAAACTCATCATGGGAACGTAGCCTTACAGTCACCACTTCCTGCACAGTGAGTGCGCTGTTATCACCCCATCTGCATGTGACAGCCTGCTATGCACACCTGCGCAGTAGAGCAGGCTATCAATCAATGTGTTGGGGAGTGTTTACAGTGCTCACTGTGTAGTAAGCAGTTACGGTTACAGCCCTCTGCACCATCCCAATGACTGGATGGGAATATCTGCAGAGAGAATACGACTTTATTTTCTCCCTGTAGCTGCACTTCCAGTAAGCCTGTCTGACATAATCTAAGTGATATTTACCTGATGATTTCCGCTATCTCTGAATGTAAATTGAGTTTTTGGAAGTGACAGTTTCCCTTTAAATCTGGCTTAATTTTTCAGCAGCAGATTTGAAAACTTCAATAAGTGGTACATCACTTATTGAAGTGGTTTTCAATCTATTTCATGGTGAAACTGTGGCACATAGTCACAAGCAGATTAGCCCTATTGAACGGGGCTAAATTCACGTGTCAACAGGTGCAGTTGAAACTTCAAAACAGAGACAGAAATCCATGGGTGAATGTGAGCAGCAAGTATTTCCATTGGAACAAATTGCACCCTGATTTTTACCAGTGGCATGCCAGTCAAGGCGGAAGGCTACTTTGCCAGTTAAGGGCTTGAGTTTAAGGTTATGTTCACATGGATTATTTTTTTTAAGTGGAAGCCACTCAAGAGAACTCTTCTTTTTAGTTGTTTTCATTTTCCTGAAGCATTTTTTAAGAGGTTTTCATTTTTTTTCTCTAAGGTTTCTCTAAGGTGTTTTCTTTTTTGTGCAACATTGTGACTTGATTCCAGGAGGAATCTTCCTCAAAGACCTGACATGCACTTATTTTCTCACTGTGTATTTTTCAAACCCTGAAAAGAAAAAAAGCTTGAAAAAAAATGAACTTGTGAACAGCACTGTGGATTAACGCTGAAATTAATAGGGAGAGTCAAATGTTTGAAGCTTTTTTTAATAACTGTTAATGAATTTTATCAAATTTAACAAACAAAAATAAGTCGTAAGATGATATTTGAAGTGCATCTACTTAAAAAAAACTCTTAAAAAAAACTATGTGACACTGAGGTGGAGGAATCAGCCTCAAATAAATGACAGGTTTGAGGTCTTGAACACCTCAAAAAAACTTAGTGTGATCATAACCATGAAAATACAGTGCAATCTGTTGACATCATGTTATAGCAGGGGGAGCTGAGCGGATTGATCTATATTATCGTGAGAGAAAAGATTCAATATAATGTTTTCATCATTTAACCCTCTGCTCTTTCTGGGATTTTTGGTCCAGTGGGCGGTCCTATCAGTGACTGACAGCTATAGCTGTTTAAGACTGATTACAGAGATAGCTGTCAGATAGGACCGCCCACTGGACCAAAAATCACAGGAAGAGCAGATGATTAAATGAGAAAAACACAGGTTGTACTGAATCTTTTCTCAGAAAACTATATATCAATTTACTTAGCTCCCACTGTTCTATATTATACTGTCTTCAGATTGCACCACATTTTCATGGTGACAGGTTCTCTTTAACCCCTTTTTCCCATATGATGTACTATCCTGTCGAGGTGACCTGGGACTTAATTCCCAGTGACAGGATAGTACGTCATAGGCGATCGGCCGCGCTACGGGGGGAGCGCGGCCGATCGCCGCCAGGTGTCAGCTTATTATTACAGCTGACATCCGGCACTATGTGGCACATTAACTCCCGGAACACTGCAATCAAACATGATCGCAGCGTTCCGGCGGCATAGGGAAGCATCGGGCAGGGAGGGGGCTCCCTGCGTGCTTCCCTGAGACCCTCGGAGCATCACGATGTGATCGCGTTGCTCAGAGGGTCTCCTACCTCCTCCTCCCTGCAGGCCCCGGATCCAAAATGGCCGCAGGGCTCCTTCTGGGTCCTGCAGGGAGGTGGCTTTCAAGCGCCTGCTCAGAGCAGGTGCCGGGAAGCCTCCCTGTAGTGCCTGTCAGATCGCTGATCTTACACACTGCTTTGCAAAGTGTCACATCAGCGAACTGACACTATAGTACGATGTCCCCCCGAGACAAAGTAAAAAAAAAAATTTACATGTGTAAAAAAAAAAAAAAATTCCTAAATAAAGAAAAGAAAATTGTTCCAATAAATACATCTCTTTGTCTAAATAAAAAACAATAAAAGTACACATATTTAGTATCGCCGCATCCGTAACGACCCGACCTATAAAACCCACTAGTTAACCCCTTCAGTGAACACCGTAAAAAAAAATAAAAAATATCGAGGCAAGAAACAACGCTTTATTTTCATACCACAGAACAAAAAGTGGAATAACACGCGATCAAAAGGACGGATATATAAATAACCTTGGTACCGCTGAAAACGTCATCTTGTCCCACAAAAAATGAGCCGCCATACAGCATCATCAGCGAAAAAATAAAAAAGTTAGTCCTCAGAATAAAGCGATGCAAAAATAATTTTTTTTTTATATAAAATAGTTTTTATCGTATAAAAGAGCCAAAACATAAGAAAAATATAAATGAGGTATCGCTGTAATCGTACTGACCCGAAGAATAGAACTGCTTTATCAATTTTACCAAACATGGAACAGTAGAAACTCCCTCCCCCAAAAGAAATTCATGAATAGCTGGTTTTTGGTCATTCTGCCTCACAAAAATCGGAATAAAAAGCGATCAAAAAAAGTCACATGCCCGAAAATGGTACCCAAAAAATGTCAACTCGTCCTGCAAAAAAAAACCTCACATGACTCTGTGGACCAAAATATGGAAAAATTATAGCTCTCAAAATGTGGAGACGCAAAAACTATTTTTTTGCAATAAAAAGCATCTTTTAGTGTGTGACGGCTGCCAATCATAAAAATCCGCTAAAAACCCCTGCTATAAATAGTAAATCAAACCCCCCTTCATCACCCCCTTAGTTAGGGAAAAATAATAAAATTAAAAAAAAGGATATTTCCATTTTCCCATTAGGGTTAGGGTTGGGGCTAAAGTTGGGTTAGGGTAGGGGCTAAAGTTAGGGTTAGGGGTGGGGCTAAAGTTAGGGTTGGGGCTAAAGTTAGGGTTGTGGCTAAAGTTAGGGTTGTGGTTACAGTTAGGGTTGGGACTACAGTTAGGGTTGGGGCTACAGTTAGGGTTGGGGCTACAGTTAGGGTTAGGGTTGGGGCTAAAGTTACGGTTAGGGTGGGGGCTAAAGTTAGGGTTGGGGCTAAAGTTAGGGTTGTGCTAGTTAGGGTTGGGGCTACAGTTAGGCTTGGGGGCTACAGTTAGGGTTGGGGCTAAAGTTAGGGTTAGGGCTAAAGTTAGGGTTAGGGTTGGGGCTAAAGTTAGGGTTGGGGCTAAAGTTAGGTTTAGGGTTGGGGCTAATGTTAGTGTTTGGATTACATTTAAGGTTGGAATTAGGGTTAGGATTAGGGGTGTGGTTAGGGTTATGGTTGGGATTAGGGTTAGGGGTGTGTTGGAGTTAGGGGTGTAGTTAGGGTTGGGATTAGGGTTAGGGGTGTGTTGTGGTTAGTGGTGTGTTGGGGTTAGGGGTGTGGTTGGAATTAGAACTAGGGGCATGTTCGGGTTAGGGGTGTGGTTAGGGTTATGGTTGGGATTAGGGTTAGGGTTTCAGTTAGAATTCAGGGGTTTCCACTGTTCAGGCACATCAGGGGCTCTCCAAACGCGACATGGCGTCTGTCCTCAATTCCAGCCAATTCTGTGTTGAAAAAGTAAAACAGTGCTCCTTCCCTTCCGAGCTCTCCCGTGCGCCAAAACAGGGGTTTACCCCCACATATGAGGTATCAGAGTACTCAGGACAAATTATACAACAACTTTTGGGGTCTAATTTCTTCTGTTACCCTTGGCAAAATACAAAACTGGGGGCTAAAAAAATAATTTTTGTGGAAAAAGAAAGGATTTTTTATTTTCACGGCTCTGCGTTATAAACTGTAGTGAAACACTTGGGGGTTCAAAGTTCTCACAACACATCTAGATAAGTTCCCTGGGGGGTCTAGTTTCCAATATGGGGTCACTTGTGGGGGGTTTCTACTGTTTAGGTACATCAGGGGCTCTGCAAATGCAATGTGAAGCCTGCAGACCAATCCATCTAAGTCTGCATTCCAAACGGTGCTCCTTCCTTTCCGAGCTCTGCCATGCGCCCAAACAGTTGTCCCCCCCACATATGGGGTATCAGCGTACTCAGGACAAATTGGACAACAACTTTTGTGGTCCAATTTCTCCTGTTACCCTTGGGAAAATACAAAACTGGGGGCTAAAAAATAATTTTTGTGGAAAAAAAATATTTTTTATTTTCACGGCTCTGCATTATAAACTGTAGTGAAACACTTGGGGGTTCAAAGTGCTCACCACACATCTAGATAAGTTTCTTAGGGGGTCTACTTTCCAAAATGGTGTCACTTGTGGGGGGTTTCGATGTTTAGGCACATCAGGGGCTCTCCAAACGTGACATGGCGTCCCATCTCAATTCCAGTCAATTTTGAATTGAAAAGTCAAATGACGCTCCTTCCCTTCCGAGCTCTGCCTTGTGCCCAAACAGTGGTTTACCCCCACATATGGGGTATCAGCATTCTCAGGACAAATTGCACAACGTTTGGGGTCCAATTTCTTCTGTTACCCTTGGGAAAATAAAAAATTGGGGGCGAAAAGATCATTTTTGTGAAAAAATATGATTTTTTATTCTTACGGCTCTACATTATAAACTTCTGTGAAGCACTTGGTGGGCCAAAGTGTTCATCACACATTTAGATAAGTTCCTTAGGGGGTATACTTTCCAAAATGGTGTCAATTGTGGGGGGGTTTCATTGTTTAGGCACATCAGAGGCTCTCCAAACGCGACATGGTGTCCTATCTCAATTCCAGTCAATTTTGCATTGAAAAGTCAAACGGCGCTCCTTCCCTTCCGAGCTCTGCCATGCGCCCAAACAGTGGTTTACCCCTGCATATGGGGTATCAGCGTACTCAGGACAAATTCTACAACAACTTTTAGGGTCCAATTTCTCCTGTTACCCTTGGTAAAATAAAACAAATTGGAGCTGAAGTTAATTTTTTGTGAAAAAAAGTTAAATGTTCATTTTTTTTAAACATTCCAAAAATTCCTGTGAAACACCTAAAGGGTTAATAAACTTCTTGAATGTGGTTTTGAGCACCTTGAGATGTGCAGTTTTTAGATTGGTGTCACACTTGGGTATTTTCTATCATATAGACCCCTCAAAGTGACTTCAAATGAGATGTGGTTCCTAAAAAAAAATGGTGTTGTAAAAATGAGAAATTGCTGGTCAACTTTTAACCCTTATAACTCCCTAACAAAAAAAAAATTTTGGTTCCAAAATTGTGCTGATGTAAAGTAGACATGTGGGAAATGTTACTTATTAAGTATTTTGTGTGACATATCTCTGTGATTTAAGGGTATAAAAATTAAAAGTTGTAAAATTGCAAAATTTTCAAAATGTTCGCCAAATTTCCATTTTTTTCACAAATAAACGCAGGTAATATCAAATAAATTTTACCACTATCATGAAGTACAATGTGTCACGTGAAAACATTGTCAGAATCATCAGGATCCGTCAAAGCGTTCCAGAGTTATAACCTCATAAAGGGACAGTGGTCAGAATTGTAAAAATTGGCCCGGTCATTAACGTGCAAACCACCCTTGGGGGTTAAGTGATATTTTTTGCTTCTAAACCTGAGCCTTGAAATATGGAAAAATGCCACTGGACAAAATGTTCTTATATTTTCCATAAAGCCTTCCCTATATATCAGTCTTTTTGTGTGCAAATCAAAATTATATATATTGAATTGTTTATACTTCTATTAACTTAGAAGATGTCTCTTTGAAACACAGTTTACTTTGAATAACCCTTACCTGTTAGGCCACATTCACATGTTCACTATTAGATCAGTATTTTACCTTAGTATTTGTAAGCCAAAATCAGGAGAGGAACAATCAGAGGAAAAGTATAGGTATGTGCACACGCTGTGGATTTTGCTGCGGATTTTTCCGCAGCGGATTTGTAAAATCCACAGTGCAAAACCACTGCGGTTTTCACTGCGGATTTTCACGCGGTTTCTTCTGCGGATTCCTCTGCAGGTTTTCAACTGCACTTTCCTATTGGTGCAGGTTGAAAACCGCTGCGGAATCCGCAGAAAGAAGTGACATGCTACTTCTTTTTTTCCGCAGCGTTTCCGCACGGAATTTTCCGCAGCATGTGCACTGCGGTTTTTGTTTTCCATAGGTTTACATGGTACTGTAAACTTAGGGAAAACTGCTGCAAATCCGCAGCGTCAATTCCGCTGCGGATCCGCAGCAAAATCCGCAGCGTGTGCACATACCCTTAGGCTGGAGTCACAGTGCCATATTTCTGGTGGGAGAATCGCATCGTAAAACTTGTACTGGCTGAGGGCTCTCCTGACCTGAGCTTGACAGCTGTATAGTAATCCATCATGCTGTCATGCTCGGGTCAGGAGAGGTGCTGGCCAGTCCGTGCAGTGCGATGCGATTATCCCACGAGAAATACGGCACTGTGACTCCAGCCTAATAGAAACATGTCACCACTTCCGCATTTCTCACCCACTCCTGGTTTTGGCTTACAAATACTGAGGTAACAAACTCACCAAATACTCAATGTGTGAACATGGCCTTAGGAGGGAATTTCTGTCCAGTTTAAAGTACCAGCAACATGTATGAAATTGTATCAAATCTCATCCACACGCTTCAAACAGAAACTGCCCTCCGGTGTGGATTTTATTTCTGCCGCATGTCAAATTATGATGCAGATTTTCACACCGGATTTCACCCCTTGCGAAGCATAGTGTAAAATTAATTTCACTGCAAATAAATTGGAGTTAAACAGAAGCAGGTCAAGATGGAAATGAAACAGATCTGTTAAAGTAGTTTAGACTGCAAGCCATTAAAAATGTCTATTTGTGAACCATCAGGCAAGTTTATTCCTGTAACAAGTTTTTGTCATTCGTGCAATAAAATGATTATGTAGAGATGCACATTTTCAGTAAATCTACTCACTATATTGCTCAGGCCTAAACTATTTCTTTAAAGTGGGTACAAACCCTGTAAAGTTCAACTTGAAACAATCAGAACACTAGAAAAGTGCCGTGCTATTAACAAAGTAATGTAGTTATGTCATCCTTGATCATCACATAAAATCAGCTGATGACAAGTTATTAAAGGGTTGTTGAAAAATCAAAGAGACAGAAAAAGTGTAACAGAACAATCCTTCCAGGGTACAGAAATTCCTTCAGAGCGTCGATCACTCTTTTTTTGGTTTTCAATCTTGGTGCACTCATCAATATCATAAGCAGAGACAAAAGCTCTGGTGGTCACCAAGATTATAAGGTAGCGATGCTTAAAATTAGCCTCTTAGGGCTGTGGCTTTCAGTTTTTAAGACAGACCTTGTTTTATTTGTCATCATAGCATTTCAAAGCCATAGCTTATGTATTATTGTTTTTTTTTTTTTTTTTTTTAAACATATACTATACAGCAGTGGTCCCCAACCTTATTTATTGAGAGCCACATGAGCCACAATCTGTGCAAAGAAATCATAGAAGCTGTATTGCAACCGATCATGGATCCAGTACTTTGACAACCCCCTCTTAAACTAAATATTTGGCACAAATAAAATAATAAAGCCTATATTCACCTCCCGTGCCAGCGCCATTCCCACGGTGTCAGTACTCGCTTTCCCCAGGACTGTGAGGTGTTGTTTTTACACATGATGTCGGCGCCCAATCAGCGCTGGTGTCTTTGCCTCCGCCTTTGGACAAATTAAACATGAAGCGGAAGCCAGGGATTAGTTGCAGCTCTGACTTCCTCTTCATGTTCAGTTTGTCCAAAGGCTGAGACAGTGAGGCCAGCGTTGATTGGACGTTGGGCATCAAATGTTATTCCACCGCATCACAGCCCCTGGACCACGAGTGCCAGAACTGCTGGAAAGGCACTAGCACGGGCAGTGAGTATATGCTTTATTATTTTATTGGGCCAAACATTTAGTTTAAGAAGGGGATGTTCTAGTAGTGGACAACCCCTTTAAGGCTGAATTAAGACACGTGAATATCATGTCCCATCGTGATTTTTCTGACTGACCGCTGGACTCTTGGCCCAAATTTAACAGTCACATAGGCATATATCAGACTGTTACATTCAGGTTAGAAAGCTCGCAGTTAGTCCTTAAATGGCGGTTTGAGATTGTGATATATGCATATCTGAGGCTTTTTGCTGAATTCAGCCATCTGTGTTTTACAGTCTGAGCATGGACCATGATGCACAGAGTAACCGTTGCGCTCCTGAATTTGACAGTCTCATATGGATTTACATACCTTCCAACTATGAAACAAAAGAAAGAGACACATAAATTTATGCCAAGTCAGTAACCTAATATAATGGGGTTACTGTGACAGCTGTGACAGCCAGAAGACCGCAGCATCTGATTGCTCCTACTCTGGCGCTGAGAAGCACTTCTCCTTCATTTTAAATGTGTTTATTTCTTCTGGCAGAACTTTTACGATCAACATTGCGTGCAGCAGCCACCACAGCCTCCCAGACACTGTTCCGAGAGCTGTACTGTTTTCCCTCCCTGTAGATCTCACATTTTATGAGTGACCACAGTTCTCTATGGGGTTCAGATCAGGTGAACAAGAGGGCCATGTCATTATTTTTTATTTTTTGAGACCTTTACTGGCCAGCCAGGCTGTGGAGTAGTTGGAGGCATGTGATGGAGCATTGTTCTGCATGAAAATCATGTTTTTCTTGAACGATACCGACTTCTTCCTGTACCACTGCTTGAAGAAGTTGTCTTCCAGAAACTGGCAGTAGGTCTGGGAGTTGAGCTTCACTCCATCCTCAACCCGAAAAGGTCCCACAAGTTCATCTTTGATGATACCAGTACCCCACCTCCACCTTGCTGGCGTCTGAGTCGGAGTGGAGCTCTCTGCCCTTTACTGATCCAGCCTCTGGCCCATGCATCCAGAGTCACTCTCATTTCATCAGTTGATAAACCTTTGAAAAGTCAGTCTTAAGATAAAACGTCAAGACTGGGCCAAGAAATATCTTATGTTTCTTGTTGAAATGTGGTAATTTTTCAGCCTTCCTTACATTGGCCATGTCCCTGAGTATCGCACACCTTGTGCTTTTTGTTACTCCAGTAACATTGCAGCTCTGAAATATGGCAAAACTGGTGGCAAATGGCATCTTGGCAGCTTCACACTTGATTTTCCTCAATTCATGGACAGTTATTTTGCCCAACACGCTGTTGGCTATTTGCCATGAAACTCTTGATTGTTCGGTGATCATGCTTCAAAAGGTTGGCAATTTCAAGACTGCTGCATCCCTCTGCAAGACATCTCACAATTTTGGTCTTTTCAGAACCCGTCAAATCTCTCTTCTGACCCATTTTGCCAAAGGAAAGGAAGTTGCTTAATAATTAATATTATATAGGGTTTTGATATCATTAGACAACACCCCTCCTCATTACAAAGCTGAACATCACCTGATTTACTTAATTGATAGTTGGCTCTCAAGCCTGAACAGCTTGGAGTAGGACAACATGTATAAAAAGTATCATGTGATCAAAATACAACTTGCCTAATAATTCTGCACACCGTGTATATGGCACGTGTGACTGGGCAATATGTTAGTACAAGATAAAAGAAACAAAAAACTCTACATGTTTGGGGAATGGTGAAAAAGATTCAGAAATTTTTAGAAATAAAAATTTTTGCATTTGTCACCACTTCCCAAGAAAAAGATTTGGGACTGTGTAAGTTTATTTATTTTTGCACCTGAGCTGATGTTTTTACTGACAGCATTTTGGGATAGATAGGATGTTTTGATAGTCTCTTATTGCAATGTTGTGGCAGACAAAAAAAAAAAATATATATATATTCTGATGCTTTGATTTTTTTTCTCATTATGCCATTTATCGATATTAAATAAATTCTATTTTGATGCATTGCTTGGATTTTTAAAAACATCTTAAATTTTGTTTTATTTTTATTGGGGCCAAAGGAGGGCGATTTGAACTGTCTTTTTTTATGTTTTTTTTTTTACTTTCTTTTCACTGTATTAAATAGTCTCCTTAGGGGATTTGAAGCTGGGATCGTCTGTGCTATATATAGTAGTACATCAGATCTATGCTAGGTATAGCAGAAATCACGCTCTCCTATGTACGCCAGCCAGGGACTAGTATTTTTTGCCATTAACTATGCTTATAGGAAAACATTTTCTGAAAGGGGACAACCCCTTTAGGCGTTATGCTTCTGGGACAATGGTTTTGCATTTTGTCTTTGCTGTTGAGAAAACCAGCCTTGTTTTGCAATGTAAATTTGGCTAGCACTTGAGACTCACACACCAAAGGATCCTTGAGGTGGCAAAACAAAAAAAAGAAACCAGTGAGTGAAACATAAGGGCAGCACATGGTGTATTGTTCTGTAGCACACTGGTTACAAAGAAGTTTGTGTGATGTGGATGGGTCTGTTTCTTCAAAGATGTCTGCATAATATTTAAAAATTCGTATCGGAACCACGAAACCTCATTATGCAGGAGTTTAGCTGGTTTGTCAACTCTACAGCACTTCTGTTCCACCGATGCCGGTGTAGGCTTCTACTCCATATACAGTTGTGGCCAAAAATTTTGAGCCTGACATTTTGGTTTTCAAAGTTTGCCTCTTCAGTGTTTGTTGTTCTTTTAATCGGATGTTTCTATGGTATACTGAAGCACAAGATTATGCATATTTACATTGCTGACCCTTATTTCTCAAGGCAAATTGCCAGGGTGTGTTGGATATCAGCTTTGAGGCCAAATCCTGGCTGATGGCAACCATTTATGTCTAATCAATGCTTGGAATTTAAACAGAATTTGTGTTTTTCCTCCTGCTTTGAGGATTGACTACATGTTCTCAATGGGATTAAAGGTACCTTCACACTCAGCAACTTTACAACGAGAACGACAACGATCCGTGACATTGCAGCGTTCTGGTTAGCGATCTCGTTGTGTTTGACACGCAGCAGCGATCTGGATCCCGCTGTGATATCGCTGGTCGGAGCTAGAAATCCAGAACTTTATGGCTATGTTCACACGCTGCGGTTTTTGCTGCGGATCCGCAGACGTTTTCCATGCAGGGTACAGTACAATGTTACCCTATGGAAAACCAAATCCGCTGTTCCCACGTTGCTTTTTTCCGCTTGAAAATCCGCGCTGATTTTCTGCGGAAAAAAAGAAGTAGCATGTCACTTCTTTCTGCGGATTCCGCAACTGTTTTCCACCTGCACCAATAGGAAAGTGCAGTTGGAAAACCGCAGTGGAATCCACAGGAGAAACCGCACAAAAAACCGCAGGGAAATCCACCGCGGTTTAGCACTGCGGGATTTCCAAATCAGGACCTGAAAAATCCGCAGCAAAAAAAAGGATGGTGTGAACAAGCCCTATTTGGTCGTCAGGTTGGCGTGTATAGTCGTGCAAAAGCAACGATGCCAGCAATGTTTTACATGGAGCTAACGACCTGTGAGAACGATAAGTGAGTCGCCGTTACGTCACAGGATCGCTCCTGCATCGTTCTGGAGCTGCTGTGTTTGACGTCTCTACAGCGACCGGCTCGTTGTCTATATCGCTGCAGCATCGCCGAGTGTGACTGTACCTTAAGAGCCGGGGAGTTTTACTAGACAAACAAAATGTCATTGTTTTGCTCACAGTCCCTTAGTTATCACTTCTGCCTTGTGATAAAGTGATCGTGTTCCAACATTCTGTAAAAAGCACTAGTAATCACCAAATTACTCCTGGATCATTGGGAGAAGTTGCTCTTTGACAATATTTAGATACTATCTCTATTTTATTCATGACAGTGTTTGAGCTCACTCCCAAGTTTGCCTCTCTTTTGGATGAAGAGACCCAAATCGTGAATGGCCTTCGGAAGCCTTAAGGTACCGTCACATTAAGCGACGCTGCAGCGATATCGACAACGATGCCGATCGCTGCAGCGTCGCTGTGTGGTTGCTGGAGAGCTGTCACATAGACAGCTCTCCAGCGACCAACGATGCCGAAGTCCCCAGGTAACCAGGGTAAACATCGGGTTACTAAGCGCAGGGCCGTGCTTAGTAACCCGATGTTTACCCTGGTAATCAGTGTAAATGTAAAAAAAACAAACACTACATACTTACATTCTGGTGTCTGTCGGGTCCCCCGGCGTCCGCTTCCCTGCACTGTGTAAGCGCCAGCCCTAAAGCAGAGCGGTGACGTCACCGCTGTGCTTTGCTTTCCGGCCGGCACTGACACATTCAGTGCAGGAAGCTCTGAGCAGCAGCGCGGACGCCGGGGGACGTGACAGACATCAGAGGGTGAGTATGTAGTGTTTTTTTTTTTTACTTTTACAATGGTAACCAGGGTAAACATCGGGTTACTAAGCGCAGGGCCGCGCTTAGTAACCCGATGTTTACCCTGGTTACCAGTGTAAATGTAAAAAAACCAAACACTACATACTTACATTCTGGTGTCTGTCGGGTCCCCCGGCGTCCGCTTCCCTGCACTGTGTAAGCGCCAGCCCTAAAGCAGAGCGGTGACGTCACCGCTGTGCTTTGCTTTCCGGCCGGCACTGACACATTCAGTGCAGGAAGCTCTGAGCAGCAGCGCGGACGCCGGGGGACGTGACAGACATCAGAGGGTGAGTATGTAGTGTTTTTTTTTTTTTACTTTTACAATGGTAACCAGGGTAAATATCGGGGTACTAAGTGCGGCCCTGCGCTTAGTAACCCAATATTTACCCTGGTTACCATTGTAAAACATTGCTGGCATTGTTGCTTTTGCTGTCAAACACGACGATACACGCCGATCTGACGACCAAATAAAGTTCTGGACTTTCAGCAACGACCAGCGATATCACAGCAGGATCCTGATCGCTGCTGCGTGTCAAACACAACGATATCGCTATCCAGGACGCTGCAACGTCACGGATCGTTGTCGTTCTCGTTGCAAAGTCGTTTAGTGTGAAGGTACCTTTAGGCTGTGTGCACACGTTCAAGATTTTTCGTGTTTTTTCGCTATAAAAACACGATAACGCTTAAAAAAAAAATGCATACATATGCATCCCATCATTTATAATGCATTCCACAATTTTTGTGCATATGTTGCGTTTTTTTTCAGGGAAAAAAGTGCATCGCGGTAAAAAACGCAGCATGTTCATTAATTTGCGGATTTCCCCCTATATTATTGCATTGGGAACCTCCGGAAAAAACGCGCATGCGGATTTCTTGCAGAAAAAGTCCGGTTTTGTTCAGGAAATTTCTGCAAGAAATCCTGACGTGTGCACATAGCCTGTTAGCACGACATAGGACTCAGAGCTCACCTTTTCTCTGCCCATCAATCATTCTTCCAGATGTCCCAAGCAATCTGAAGTTCCATTCGGATGCAGTCAGATGGCAGTATAAATCAAATAGAGATTGGAAAGCAATGTATGGACTGGCCGGCAGCTCTCTTGACCCAAGCTAGACAGCTTCATGTATTTCTATGCAGCAGTCATGCTTGGGTCAGGAGAGCCGCTGACCACTCTGAACTGCGTGCTGATCTCGGTCTCATTTATACAGCTGTATGACTGCACCCTTAGAAAAAATATTTTTAACCCAGTCCTAAAACAGTCCAGTCCCTTTACTTCCTGCAGAATGTCAATCTATAGAAGTACAGGGTTTGAACTGCAGTGGACCGGACTGATGATTGTCCAGAAAATAAAAAAAAAAAAAAAAAAAAAAAAAAAGGAGAGAGCCAACATGAGTCCTGAGTCATACCAACAATAAAGCATCCAGAGACCATTCATGTTTGGGGTTGCTTTTCCTACAATGGAGTGGGCTCACTGAAATGTTATCTAAAAATCCTCCAAAAGTAACGGCTTCCAGAAGCAATGTGTGTTGATGAACAATGCTTTTTTTCCCAGCATGATTGAGCACCAAGTCAGAAATGATAATTCTGAATAAAATAATAACATTTTAGCTCCATGACTAGGAAACTTACCAGGTCTAAATCCCATTTAGAACCTGTGGTCAATACTCAAAAAGAAATTTGAAAAACAAGAAGAAAAAAACAAAACAAAACACAACACAGAAATTGTGGTAAACTCCAAGCACTGATTAGGCAAGAATGGGTTTGTCATGTGTTAGGATTTATCGAATTAGATATCCGGGATGTCACAGCAAATTGTAGAAGATTTGAAAAATAAGGATCAACGCTGTAAACATTGTGTCTTTGCATAAATTTGATGCACTTTAGTAACCATAGAAACATCTGACTAAGAGATCCAACTATACTTAAGCAGCAAACTATGTGAAAACCAAAATTTGCATCAGTCACAAAACTTGTGGCCACAACTGTAAACAAGTATTGAGGGCTGCGGATTTTTACGCAGCGGATTTCATAAATCTGCGGGTAAAAGGCATTGCGTTTTACCTGCGGATTTACAGCGGTTTTTATGTGGAATTTGTGCAGATTCCACGTGCGGTTTTACACCTGTGGATTCCTATTATGGAGCAGGTGTAAACCGCTGCGGAATCCGCACAAAGAATTGACATGCTGCGGAATGTAAGCCGCAGCGTTTCCGTGCTTTTTTTTTTCCGCAGCACTGCAGATTGAGTTTTCCATAGGTTTACATTGTACTGTAAACGCATGGAAAGCAGCTGCGGACACGCAGCAAAATCCGCAACGTGTGCACAGCCTAAAATTTTCATATGTCTCTCCAATAAATTAGGTAGATGCAAATATTTACATTTTCTTGCAATCCAAAGCTGAACATATGTAAACCGAAGACCTTTGTCTGACCAACCGGATTGCATATATAGAAGAAATAAAGGACACAATCATTGTAGGAAGATCTAGCGTTGCAGCAACTCTATTGCCATTAAGTTGCGCAATCCATTTTATCAGACAAAACTCCCAAAATTATACACAAAAAAAAAAAAAAAAAAAGTTTTCCTATATCTCACTTATTGGGGTGCTGAATTATTTATCTCAGATTCTTTACCCATTCTCAGAGATGCAGTCCATAGAAATAAGACAAAAAAAGTCATATGTATAAAGAAACGCACATTTAGTTTTAATTTACATATTTTGACAATTTGCACATAAATAACAATGTAAACCAAAATGTAAACATAAGAAATTTGTTGTTCAAGCAAAGTAAAAAGCCTGTTAACTTTGGTCAGATTTTCTTAAAAAAAAAACAAAAAAAAAAACCAAAAAAACAAAACAAAAATAGAGAAACCACAGTTTGCTACATTCACATGTAATAAAATCCTATTTTTAAAAAAGTAACATCTTGAAACAGTCATACATTAAGTCTTTGAAGTGAATACAGAAAAGCACTACTGGCAACAAGTAAGGGAAGTGTGTGTCCAGAGACAGTAGTGATACTTTGGTATATATTACATTAATACTTTCAACCTTGCTACATTATTTTGCAGAATTCTGCTTGGATACAGTTGTAACAAACAAGAATTTTGTAAAGCTGTATTTTTTTTGGTACCTTTGCTCGGAATTTTGGCATTGTATGAATGGACGGCATAAAGATCAGACTGCACAAAGCCAGAAATGATTTATAAAACAGTGCCACTGCTTTGCCTATATCTTAGGTTTACGCATGCTCAAGGTGTGCTTTGTCACATTTGGATGCTAGAGTACTCGGCTGGAGATCATTGGAAGTCTGATTATAGTGATGTCACCATGTCACCAGTAGGGGGAACTCCAGCGACATTTGTAAATTTTTATATGGACCACTTTCTACCAGTGTGTGGTAACCAACCGGAAGGTGTAAATTGCTGGAAGTATATAAGTATATCCACTCCTGGACAGAGAAGGCAACCTAAACACCAATATCTAGCCATACAACTGCAATATCTTTGGAGTCAGCAAGCAAAGCAACAGTACAAAATGTAAGTGCAGTTTGTAGACTGCAGATTTTTGGTTTCTCCTTGAAAGTCACAAAGCTATTGGTTTCGACAGCTTTTATCTGCACCACTGGACACAATCAATGAGGTAAATTGTCAAACAATTTTGCAATGCCCTTTTCACTTAAATTAACCACAACAAATAAATGTACAAGACACAAAATACTAAAGGAAATGACTCACAGAAAATATACATGAGATGAATGCCAGTAACAGAGGAAACACCTTATTACCCGTGTCTACTACTGGACCATGGGGACGTAGTCAATCCTGCACTTTGTTACAAGCTAAGTTCACACTAGGCGGTTTTGCAGCATTTTTTTGTGTTTTTAATGCAAATTTTCCACTGCGTTTTACAGTACCAGCAAAGTCAGATTTCAGAAATATCATGCACACAACTTGTTTTTTTGTCATCAGTATTTTGTGCTTCGCATGTTTTTCTGCACAATAGAGCATGTCACTTCTTTCAGCGTTTTTCACCCATTGAAATGAATAGTTGGTGAAAAAAACGCACCAAAAATGCAGGTATCAGATTTTGCTGCGTGCTTTGTGGCAAAACCTGATTCTATCAAATAGCATTTTTTTTCCAACACTACACTATTAGTATGCACAAGAGCCACATTTAGCATGCCAAAACTGCAGCAAAAAACATGAAAAAGTGCTTTTTTCTGCAGCTTCTTTCCTGCCAATAGGTCAGGTTTTTTGTGGCAGAGGTAAAAAAAAAAAATGCTGGAGAAAAAAAAAAAAAAAAAAAGTCTAGTGTGAACTTACCCCATAATCTCTCATTTTGATGTTCTGTACGGTTGGTTTAACAAACAGAACCATAATAAGCAGGATATTGTTACTATAACATCTCATGCACTTTTTTGATGTTCTTAAAGTATAAGTGATTCATAAAAAAAACACAAACACTACAGTTTGCATGCAGTGAAATAAATACATAATTCCATAATGTAATGTCCAGCTTTGGCAACAAAATATTGATCATTGGTATGGAGAGCCAAGGTGTTTTACACATAAGATTCACTTACTATGAAAAAACAACAACAACAAAAAAAAAAACAAGAAAAAAAACAAACACTGCAGAAAGTATGTACATCAATGGCCACATTTAAATATATACAATGATACTAAAAATTACAATGATTTTGCCTGTCATTGTAAACATTTTTCTAATTATTGCTTTTGTAATGATAAATTGCATAATAAATTATGAAGTACATTTCAGTGACACAATTAGACATAAATGATTGTCTTTTAACATTAATAATTATAATTATAATATTAAATTAGTAGGCAATACCCATATCCCTGCCTGTTTCCTTGCCCTGAGAATACGCTTATCTCGGAGTTCCTTCTTGGAGTTTGGTTTGATCTTCTAGAAGAATTCTACCTTTCATAAGCCAAGACCATGCCGCAGCATTGTAAAACTGTACATGTTTAGGCTGCAATCACCTCAACTTCCGATAAATAACACTTGTCCCAAGAGTCCATTAAGAGTCCATTTGGTCTATGGTTTCCTGTTTGACCTTAACTGGTAACAGAGGTAGTGGGGAGTTAAGGGGCAGCTTTATGACGGAGTCAGAATGTTCATAAAAGTTGCACCCTGATGAAATTAAACTGTTTCCCATACTCCTTGACACAGATACCTTCATACTTGCACCTTCTATTTCTCTCCGAAGAAGAGTCATTATTTCTTTCTCCACTGCAGGCGACATGTCACTTTCATCTAGTCTATCTGCGCTGTCACTGATGTCAAACTTTTCAATTTCTTCATTGATTACACTCAGGTCATCCCTTGTGAGTCCAGGTCTTGGGGACGCTGGACAGTTTCCCTTCATGTGTACTTGAAGACTGCACATGTGAATGTAACTTTTGTGGCAGTGACTGCATTTATGTGGACGTTCCCTAGTGTGAAGTCGTTTATGGAGTTTGAGGTGAACAAATTGGGTGAACTTTGCTGGGCAGAGCTTGCATTGATAGGGTTTCTCACCAGAGTGCAGCCGTAGATGAGTTTTCAGGTTGCTTGTGCTGCTAAATCGTTTATGACACACCTAAGTAAAAGAAAATAATGAGGTTATTTCTTGTATATTAGCATTCAGTCCATAAAAGGTCACACAAAATGGTTGCTTACATACTAAAGCTGAAATTAGACGTCTATCTTATATGGACCACAATGCCTGGACTGATCTAGGGTCTTCTAACCCAAAACTAACAGCCTTGGAAGGTTGGGTCAGAACTTCAGTGAACAGTATGGCAGTATGGGCATTCTGGTCTGTGCATGAACATCTGATTTGATGTTAATCGTGTTTCAACAATTCCACTTTCTAAATAAATATAATATACACACCTGACATTCATGAGGCTTTTCCCCAGTGTGTACCAAAAAGTGCTTCTGTAGATGTGCCAGCTGGGTGAATCCCTTGTTGCAAGTCTGACATTTGAATGGCCGCTCACCACTATGAACTCGTAGATGGACCTATAAAATAAATTATTGACTTACAGCAAAAATGATAATTGGATGTGCACGTCTTCAATAAACTAAAAAAAAATATAAAAAGTCATATGCATTTATATTCCTTTACCTTAAGATTCGACAGTTGTCCAAACGTCTTGGAGCAAATGTTACACTCGTATTTGATTTTCCCATTTTGTTTTTTAAGTGGGTAGGGAAGAGTCTTATATCCAGTCATGTTCCTTTTGCTTTTAATTAAATTGATTGCTTCATCACTGTTGGTGGTCATCACCGCTGAGGTAGGTTTAGGTTGCATTACATGCTCAGAACTTGCTGCTGTGCCAGCAGTTGGGGATCCACTTGTTGGGCTGATCTGCTTATCTTTCATGCTAGCAGCAGCGCCTGTGATGGAAAAGGCACTATTGGGTGCAGGAATGAGAAAATCTCGATGCTGATCAGGCTGTAGCAGTCTGCGCCCTCCTTCGTGAGGAAGGGAACCAGGAATAGCTGCAGGGTTTAGCATGTGATGAGAAAGGCTTCCACCTCCAAGCATACCGTTGTAAAATGGATACATTCGTGGGAGAATATTGAAATTATTCATGGCATTGATGTTAGTTAGAGTGTTAAGGCTATTGCATCCAAGACTGAGAGGTGGTAGTAAAAACTTGTGGTAGGGTGTATGGTATGGGGGTATAAAGGCTGGAGGTAGATGACTTGCAGGAGGTGCATAACTGGGAAAGGATGCCAGTCCTTCAGTACTGTATGGTCTACTTAGTAAGGGGTACAATTCTCTGTGCTCTTGGGATAGTTGGTGAGGAGATAGCGCAGTTCCAGGGCTATTGTGAGGACTTGAGCTTTTAAAACTTTTGTCCGGGCTACTTCTTGTTGAAGGACTTGATGGTGTTGATGGCTGAAGTGGTGAATGCATCATATAATTTGATCTCTCAAGGCCATACCCAACTGTAGTCTTTAAATAATCATCATGAATTTGAGAGCGGAATGGATACATAACTCTTGGGAATATAGGTCTCTCAGGGCTGGAACTTTTCAGCGGTTCTGTGTCTTTGTCAGGAGTTAAAACATCAATATTGTTCAGGGAGATGTCTTTGGGTTTTGAATGATGTGTGTTTTTTAGAATCTCCTTAACACTGTGCTCTTTCTTGGGTGTGTTTTTTTGAAGTGTCCTCTCTTCTTGACAAATCTGATCCTCTGTGATGATCAAACTTTGCTCTGAAAAAGACAAATATTTAAAGTTTTAATATAACCTAAAATAGACAATTTGAAAATTGTAGTTAAATATTAACCAAATATTGCTTTATTAACAAACAAAATAACTTAGAGTTTGAAATCTTTGAATTTCGCTACAGGCAAAGCAAATATTAGAGACCATAAGAATTTAATGCAATGACTAAAAAAGTTCTGGAGGAATTTAGGAAGAGATTCATTTAAGAACTGGGTTGAGAATAAATGAACCAATACTGGTTAGATATCTACTTCTAATGTTCACCTTTCCTTTCACTTGATGTCAGAAAAGAAAAATTGCTCGATTTAAAGAAAAACGAAAAAAATTAAATTGCAAAATGCAAACCAAGGTACAAAAAGGATCTGAAATGCTTTAGAGCTAAAGAGGTAAAAAATACACCAAGACCAATAGCTCTATCTTAATCTAAAAATAATTTTCCACTTTACATTGCAATTTAACAATTTGATAATGATCACAGTATAGTTTGCGCTAGAGATGTCTGGCAATTGCTCATTTCTTCTCCCACCTCGGAGTTCGCCATCTGCAGATGAACAATTTATGAAAAAGGGCTCCATTTACTGATTTTGCTCTGGGGCAAGGAGCTTGAAGTAAGCTTTTGCACAGTTATTACAGTATATCTATGGCTGGCTGTGGTCTCTATGGGATGTCTCTAATGTATGTGGTCTCTAATGTATATTTCAGGCCATTTCCATCTGGAACTTGCCTGACAGTGCAAAAAAACAAAAACAAAATGATCACAATGCACAACAATGTAAAAATAATATTGCAGTGCACATACTTTTTAACTGCTTCAGGGTTCAGAAATTGTGAAGCTGTTAAAAGCAGCAATTCTTTTTCCTTAAGAAGCTACTAAAGATGTCATATGCACAAACACTAACAGTAGCGGGAAATAGAAAGCCTTTTGTAGCATTTTCAATTTATCAACATACAGGTAAATCCAGAAATAAATGGACAGTGTCAGGATCTTTGATTTGAGCTCTGCTGGCCATTATTTTAGATTTAAAATGAAACAGCTGAGATGCAATTGAAGTGTAGACTAAGGTTTTATTAAAGGTGTTAAACAAAAATATCATGTGAAATGTTTAGGAATTGCAACCCTTTTTCCTCAAAGCTTTCTCATTTCAGGGGCTCAAAAGTAACTGGACAAATTAAGTACCATACATATAATGTTAGTTTTTAATACGTTGTCAAGGATTCTATGCAGGCAACGACTGCCTGAAGTCTGGAAGCCATGGGCATCGCCAAGCACTGGATTTCCTCCTCAGTGATGCTTTGCCAGGCCTTTACTACTGCTGACTTCAATCGTTGCCCGTTTGTGGGGTTTTCTGCCTACGTTTTGTCTTAAGCATGTGACATGCCTGCTCGATGGGGTTGAGATATGGTGATCGACTCAGCCATTGCAGTTTTCTATTGCTCTTTACTTTTACAATGAATTTGTGAACTTAACTCATTGTAATATAAAATGTCAAGTAGACGAAAAGGTGAAAAAAAAAAATAATAAAAAAAAAAAATGATAAGATACTGACAGCAAATGTGAGATGAAGAAATCTCTCACAAGGCAAGAGATGCAATCAACTTCACCCAAAGAAAGGAAGTGAATAACAACTTCTACAGAAATTTCTTCAAATGGCTTGTTATAAAAATACATGTGAAAACACTCGTTTATGTGGAGTCTGAACGTGTGAAAAAAAAAAAAAAAATTAACTAGTTTGATACTCCGCATTTCAAGAGCGTTACTAGTGAGTTTATATTAATGAAAAAGATAGATGACATGTAAGGATGAACTGGCCTTTTCAGGGATCAGGAAAAAAGGCTGGCTAAGTATTGGATGTTGCGGTTCCCTGTCAAAAATAGTTTGGCTGTTGGAACCAATAAGTTTTAATAGTAAACTGCATAGGCAGTACTGGACACATTCCATATATTACCTTCAATATGCACTTTACTTACTAAGATTCATCACCAGCTCTCCGGAAGAAGGATAGTCAAGCCTGTCTGCAAACTCCCGGCAGTACCATACAAGCAGTTCCTGATTGGCTGGAATAGGCTTGATGGTGTAGAAATAGATATTCATGCCATTTTGGCAGGCAGCTAGATTCTGTTCTTGAATGGAGTGTGCTGGATTCACATAGCGCATCCAGTTACTCTTTTCTTCATTGTAGCCATCAATAAAATGGTTAAATTCACTGTTTGAATAGATCTACAAATACAATAAAAACGCATTAGAAAAATTAAAAGAAAATCTATTTAGAGACTAGCATGGCAATAATGTCCTCACGGTTATTATGCTATAAACGTCCCTCCTTCCTTTAATAGTCACAATGATATTTAATTGTTCCAACTTTATCTATGATTACGCACACACTAAAAGAGGTATTGAGTCAGTACGGTCTCATTAACATTACTTCCAGCTAAACAGGCTTTTGCACTTGCAGTTTCCCTGGCCATCCCAAATTTCCTCATCTCACAGAGCTAGCGCTTCATCATATAAATACATGGAATGCAGTCATTTTGACAGAACACTGGGTGGAGCAAAGGTGAACTTCACCTGCCAAAACAATGACTAGTGTTGGAACAGGGCCAGTCCTGTCACTCATTCTTTGCCAGGACACTCACTTTTCCTCATCCTAGACAAGCACTGTCTTGTGATGTTTTGTTCTATGCATTTACTGGGGAGGGAGGTCTCATTTTCACAATCCATGGTTAAAAATAAAAACACAATAGAGAGTAAAGATTGCACAATTAGACTCAAAAATGCTACGAGACAAAACTTTTTATGCTTCTTTTAACATGTTCCGCTTATGAAAGTGAGACTACAGGAAAGGCTGACGCTTAAACAAATAATGCTTTGTGCTCTGGTCAATGGACCCCAAAGAGCTTGTTTTACACAAAAGGGTAGTAGGTATTAGGAGTTGTCTGGAGGTTTGAAATACTTGCATTGCATTGGAATTTTGGATTAATCTTTACACCACGTACATGCGCGTGTATTTATGGCAAGAGTTATTCTTGAAACTGATGAGACTTTGCAGAGAAAATATGCGAGAAAAAAAAACAACTGATTGAGATTGGCCATTGTGTATGAATATTCAAAGATCAGGCTTGTCCAGTGGCAGACCGACACAAAAAAAAAAAAAAAAAAAAAAAAAAAAAAAAGGGGGGGGGGGGGGCCTCTGTGCACCAACAGAATATGGACGTGGTAGTGGGCTCCTTTCCTTTCTGGGCCCCTGTGCGATAGCACCAATGATATGTTCACCACTAAGTTTATTGAGGGCTCCTAAACACGAACAGCGAAGCAGTAGGGAAATGACTTTTTTTTAGTCTTCATTAGAAGGCTTACAGTAATGAAAACTAGCTAAAAAACAGTGCATGCCAAAATTCACACGTTTACCGAAAAAGAAACTACCCAAAACCATGCTGTTTCCATGTTACACAGCACAGTGAGGGTGCTGACTCACAGATCACTTACAAGAAATAATGTCACTTTAGGGGTTTGCTCAACCCCAAACATCCTCTCTTTCTATGCAAAACATGAGAAAGACGTTTTCCTAGTAGACAATCACACCCTGTGTTCTGGATATATAGTATTGTTACAGAAAGAAAAAAAAATAAATATATATATATAAAATTTATAATCTTACCCTCCAAAAGTATTTCCTATTGGCATTCTTAGGAACGGTGTCATTTGTGTAGACCTCTCCTACAAATGGCCCAAAACGGGTTCCTTTTGGAATATACTCTTTGCTTAAAACACCACTCACCTGTCCAAAAAAAAGGAACAAAATCTAGTTAGAAAGTCATTCAAGTTAAATATTCAGCAACAATTAAAGACAGAATTCTACTCTTATATAGACCAAAGGTATTTTACTAGCAGATCTTATAAGAGTCAAAGGATGTTTTACAGGATGGGGGAAAATTCTGTCCATTGTCCTGAATTCTTGTGAAAGGGAGTGGATACATACAGGATAAGGTTGTTTGCCACCTATGTCAACAGAGGGCGCTATAGACAGGATAAAATCCAGGGCACTGAAGACTGTCGCAGGTCACATTTATATTGAAACTTAAATTGTGTGTGCTAGTTTTCTGGCACAATTTACTACTCATATACAGAATTATAGGCTTTGCACTTAGGGGAATGAGTACTAAAGTTACTATATTAAAGGAAACAAAATTATGGAAATTGATATACATGATAGAAGAATGTATACAATATGTAAGAAGATGATTGATACAGATGTACGACCAATCCCCACCTGCCACTCTTAATTCATTAACAGGAGGGTTTCATGCTTCCCCACAAACACTTTCATGTAAGATTTTTTTCTACTAAAAAGTCGTGATTAGCATGTTGTACTTGTAAGGCATTCTTGAAAACCTCCTTACTTGAAAGAGTCAAGGCAAAAAACCAAAACATCTGCTGCTTAAGTTTCAGTGACACAGCGAGACTTAGATGACTGGATATGAGACACCAGTTTACACATCTGACATGCTCTAATTGTGAATTAGGCAACAGATCACTTTAGAACTTGCAGCTAAATTATATGATTTGGTCCCCATCTACACTGTGTTGATTGGTACTACCCAGAATCATTCTTGGCCTCGGCTCACTATTTGCCTTGCTCTGTTAAGTACTTAGAAATCCATTATACAACTTCTAATCTAAACTAGGATGAATCTGCCACTGGAACGGGACCAGAGGTCCTTATGATTCATTGCCGGGGCAAGGCCTTTTCTATAAACACTTCAGGAGAGGGGGCAGAGGGCTTTTAGCAAGTCCATTCTTAATCTTCCCCCTCCTTGCCTACTCCATTTCTTTACAAGCACCAATGACCTTTCTACCAATTTTAAAAAATTAATCTTTGTCATCATTCTTAACCAGGGAGTATAGCTTGGTAATCCCCGGCAGAGAAGAATAACCCACCTTCTCCTAAAAAAAACATCCGGGGTGACTGTAAGCTGCATGAATGGATGGATGGAATAAAGGGGAACATCCATGATGATTCGATAACATTAAAAAGTGCAAAAATTAAGTCATTTGCTATTTTAGATATTAGTAAAGGGCTGGTATAGGCGTTTAGTACATCACTGTATGAGCAATTAGTAAGGACTGATTTATAGACATGAGGTGTATGAAAGGCAAAGCAGCAAAATATCACGTCTACATAAAAAACTGTAAGCGAAGTATAACATCATATTGACGTTATGTCTTTATTAGAGCTGCTGCTGCTCGGAAAGGAAAACATCCTAAGAAGCTGCTCTGCCGGAAACCTGTGGAATGCAGTAGCAGACAGGAACGGTCTCGGAGATTACAAGACAGCTGATTTTAGCAGTACACCTCACTATAATTACCATATAAAACTTTAAACCGACGTTGCTCACTTCACAGCCCTTATAAAAACAAAAACGCGAAGAATGCACCCGCTCAGACTGTTCTCAGCGACATGAGAAAAAGTTAGAAATGTAGACAGGTAATCTGCACTGGAATCTACGGAGGAACCTGAGGTGACACCAATGTTTCCTTCCAGGCTTATACCTTATGTCGGAAAGGTTGTTTTAGAGATTACGACTCCTTACTTTAATAAAGTTCTCATTTACCGGAAACAAACATCCCATTCATGCCAAGTAAATGATCAGCACAGTGGCTCAGTGGTTAGCACTGCAGCCTTGGCTTGCTGGGGTCCTGGGTTCAAATCCCACCAAGGACAACATCTACAGGAGTTTATATGTTCTCCCCATGTTTGTGAGGGTTTCCTCCGGGTTCTCCAGTTTCCTCCCACACTCCAAAAGACATACTGATAGGGAATCTAGTTTGTGAGCCCCAATGGGGACAGCTATGATAAAGCGCTATGGAATAAGTGGTGCTATACAAATAAATAAATTGCATTGATAAAAAAAGGTTTAATCATAAATGCGGATTCTTTACTGTAAGAGCAGCGAGACTATGGAACTCTCTGCCACATGATCACGACTAAAATTCAGGTGCCTGGACGCCTTTCTTGAAAAACATAATATTACAGGTTATGTGACGCTGATCCAGGGAACTAGTTGGATTGCTGTATGTGGATTGGGAAAATAATTTTTCCCCAATATGGAGCTATTAGTGTCTGCCCCATGGGGTTTTTGCCTTCCTCTGGATCAACATTTATTTGATCAACTAAAGTCTAACACCAACCTTAAAAACTATGAAAATAAGTAGGTAATTATATACGGTATTTCAGACCAAGAAACTTGTGAAACTGCAGGACTGGGCTATGTGTGATCTAACTAGAAGGTCAATCATTTCTACAAGACAAAGTTTTACCAATTGGTATTAAAAGTTACTCTATAGGGATATGTACTCACCTCTTTAGAGCTGGGTGTGCGCTTGAAAAGTAAGTTCCTAGGTAAAGAAGCTTGTGCTTGGACAAGGTTAGATCCATCGGAGGTGCTGTCCCATGGGTGATCCTTCACTATATATGTGCACTTTGCCTCAAACTCAGCCTCCGGCCAAAGAGTCATGTCGGCTCCTTCCACGTCCATTTTCATGGTCTGTTATGTCCCCTCTGGATGGGGCGATTCGATACTTTTACTGATTGTTTCTTTTGTGGCGGCCTGACATAGGGAAAAATGGGAAAAGAAAATCTAAGTTCTCGTAGTCCTTCATTGCGTGGTTTTCTGAGTAAATCTGAGAAATAATTTGTTAATCTAGAGCAAATAAAAAAAGGAACAATACAATATAAAGGAATGACTATTAGAAGCTGGTGTAACCATATACTGAGGAGCAATGAGATGTATCACCTACTAATGGTGGTAGTATCTTACATGCTCCTTGTAAGCGTGCCTGGAGGACTGACGGATAGATTACTGGATCCCTTGGAAGCACTGCCTTAGAAAGTGTCACAAACAAGGAAAGGAAGAGGAAACTGCTGCTGTCGTCTACGTCTGAATGAACTAAAAATGGAACATGCATGTTACACGGCGAATGGGGAAGCCTGAACTTTCCCACCAGCGTCCAGCTCACAAACAACTTTCAAAACAATCTAACTCCTCTGACGTCTTTTTTTTTTTTTTTTTCATCCTGTTGAAGTTAAAGAAAATAGAAAAAAAAAAAAAAAAAAAAAAAATCTTCAACATCCTGCCAGCATCCCCAGCCGCAAGAAAATCTCCTCGACTACTGGGAGGTGGGTGTGGGGGTCTTGTTAACTCCTTCATTACCACAACTTCCTCATTAAGTGATTTTAAAACACGACTGTATCACATTATACAATTATTAGTTCACATTTCCAGAGCAGATATTTATCTGATTATATATTTTATATACACACACACACACGACTGCTGAAGTCAAAACTAATGCAAACCAAGTATGGCAAAACTGAATCAAAATGTACGTAGCACTAAAAATATATATATATATATATATATATATATATATATATATATATATATATATATATATATATATATATATATATATATATATATATATTTTATTATATGTATACACACATTAAAAGCAAACAACCATGACCAAAGTCAAACTAAGTGACAAACCTAAAAATTGTTAATATTTTGTACGTAGCAGAATAGTAACATAAAGCACATTCACAGCCAAGTTCACAACATAAACGCAAGCTAAGTGTCAATCCTGAGCCATACCATTGTGTCCAGCATTATCTATAAATACACACTGTAACATTCCCTGTACACAGAATGTGTGTACAATATAGACCACTCCAATATCTGCTTTTTAGGAAGTGGAGGCTGCCCACCTGGAGGCTGCCCGGTGCAGCTCCCACTCACCGCCGAGCCCTGTGCTCAGCCCCAGCTCCCTGGCAGTGCCCTCAGTTTCCTCTCCCCCACACATTAAGCCTTGCCGGTGACGGCAGTCAGTCGTGTCTTACCCGGGCAGAGCATTGGGGTCGGCTAGCTCCCCGCGCACAGCGCCTCAGAGACCCGCGGAGACTCCACACCTTGCGCTGCCTCCTCGCTCATACTGGCAGGCAGGTGCCGCCTCACACACTGCAGCCCGCTGCCGGACTCCGCCGCTTATCACTCGCTCTTCCTGCTTCAGCTTCCGATTACTAGTGTAATTTACTCTCCGTGGCGTCACATGGGAGGGCGGGGCCAGCACGGCTACCTGGAGCAGTGTGCAGTGCCGGCAGCAGCCAGGTAGCTGACATCACAGTCTCACACACTCCCGGTGACTTGTGCTCGGTGTACGAGCTGCTGGGCAGTGCAAGGGTTACTCAGGAGCCGCCTCGCTTACTATGCGCGGTGAGACAATGCGAGCTGACGGAAGGTGGCTCCAGCGCCTCAGAGACGGCTGCCGAGTCCATATTGAGATGTAGATGGCTTCGCTTATAGCAAAATAAGGCCATGCGGTGTGAGAATAAGCCGTGTTTGTGGGAGGGGGCTGCTCATAGAAACGGCTGTTTTCTTATGGTAAATGAAGCTTTATTTAGCGTCAGTAATGGAGCTGCAGGTGTAGTAGCAGGGAGCACAGCCTCGGTGGGGGGCACTGAGGGAGACCCCAGCAGCAGGGCGCACAGCCTCGGTGGGGGGCACTGAGGGAGACCCCAGCAGCAGGGAGCACAGCCTCGGTGGGGGGCACTGAGGGAGACCCCAGCAGCAGGGCGCACAGCCTCGGTGGGGGGCACTGAGGGAGACCCCAGCAGCAGGGCGCACAGCCTCGGTGGGGGGCACTGAGGGAGACCCCAGCAGCAGGGCGCACAGCCTCGGTGGGGGGCACTGAGGGAGACCCCAGCAGCAGGGCGCACAGCCTCGGTGGGGGGCACTGAGGGAGACCCCAGCAGCAGGGCGCACAGCCTCGGTGGGGGGCACTGAGGGAGACCCCAGCAGCAGGGCGCACAGCCTCGGTGGGGGGCACTGAGGGAGACCCCAGCAGCAGGGCGCACAGCCTCGGTGGGGGGCACTGAGGGAGACCCCAGCAGCAGGGCGCACAGCCTCGGTGGGGGGCACTGAGGGAGACCCCAGCAGCAGGGAGCACAGCCTCGGTGTGGGCACTGAGGGAGACCCCAGCAGCAGGGCGCACAGCCTCGGTGGGGGGCACTGAGGGAGACCCCAGCAGCAGGGGGCACAGCCTCGGTGGGGGGCACTGAGGGAGACCCCAGCAGCAGGGAGCACAGCCACAGTGGGGGGGGGGGGGCACTGAGGGAGACCCCAGCAGCAGGGGGCACAGCCTCGGTGGGGGGCACTGAGGGAGACCCCAGAAGCAGGGAGCACAGCCTCTTTGGGGGGCTCTGAGGGAGACCCCAGCAGCAGGCGGCAATGTTCCGTGCAGGTATCCGGCAGTCCTGCTCCTGGGAGCCGGCAGTGACTAGTATGAGACAGGCTTTGTGGTGGGGACCACATTTCTTGCCCACTCACTGTCACAGGACCCTTTTTGTCTACGTGCTCTTGTCATTGACTGGAATCTGTGAGTCGAAAATCATGACTGAGCTTTTTACTAAATTTCTTCCTTCCTTGTGTCCCCAAAAAACCTCAATTACCTCAGAACTCAGCAGTTCTCATGTGCTGCTCGTCACTTGCTACTTTCACATTTGCGTCACCTTTGAGACGTCGAGCTGATCTTAGTATTTCCTAAAGCTGTCGCCTTTGTCTACAGGATAACTAATCTGTGGCCACAGACTTACATGGGGCAGCCATTATTTAGTTAGAACAGGTTATTGCTTGGTATAGTGCACGAAGTGAGGCTGCCGCACTTTCGGACAGATAACCCACTTGTATCAATCAGAAACGTGGCTGCAAAACCTTCACATTGCTGACGTTTTCCATAAATATGGCACTCTTTTTATAAGGCCAGGGTCAGACCTATGAAATAGTGTTCACTTTTTTCATTGAGACAACTCATCCAAATTTCATCCGTATTGTCATCCGTGTGTCGTGCGTTCCATACGTCAGCATTTTAATATGCACGTGATGCAATACAGTTACCTATGTTAATAACAGCAATGTATCCATAGAAATCGGATGCTTTACGGAAAAGACTAGTGCCTGGTTTAATTCCTCAAGGTCCTTGTGAAAAAAAAATAAAATCAATTTACGCACGCACGCACGCACGCACGCACACACACACACACACACACTTATCGCCCTAACATATTCCACAGTACCTTATAGATTATGTATATATACACAAAGAGGTGACTTCTTATCTCTCTCAGATTATTTACCATACAAAATTGAGGGAAGGTTGGGCAATAAAGGTGAAAAATGACTCCATAAGATAATGCCCTAACTTATCTCTGCCACTATCAAACAAGCTATTGTTTTCTGATGGGTCTCATTGAGAAAGGTGGAGTAACGCGGTTAATGTTCAATGGGTATGTCCCAGTCCCCTGAAGGAATACAGTTGCTGACAGAAGAACAACACCGAATCCTCTTTTAACTTCCTCTCTTAAAATGAAGGGGACACATTTTAACTCCCTAAGAAACTCTTCTTCTTGAAGAAAGACATTGTTCTTAGAAGAGATAATCCTACAATGGAGAGTCCATTAGAGGTATTACGAGGTTGGCAGCAGTCGTGATCCGCAAGAAAGGCCCTGTCCTGACAATAGACAATTAATGCTGATAAATCTCCACTACTTGTTGCTGTTCTAATTCCTCATAATTGTGCGCTGCTTGTCTTGCCTCCTGCCACACGGGGATGATGCGTGGCTCATATAATCTCTCCGAGTACCTGACCTAGTTCCTGGCACGGTCTTTTCAGGACCCGTCTTCTGCCCCATCTGGACTTTTGCCTGCCTGCCACCAACCCCCCCCTTTCAGAGTTCACTGGTACACAGCAAAAGCTGCCAGGAGTGTGGTGAAACCCATCTCTGACACACATCCAGATCAATACTGTCCAACACCAGACAATACTGTCCACTAATCTGTAATAACAGCTAATCATGCTCAATTTGGCTCACCAGTGATTAAAATGTACTTTTCATTAAGCTCAAAGGACAAGACAGACGCGTGCTGACAAGCTGAAGATTTAGTTGTCAAACTTGAAAAAATGGCAACAGGAAGAACATCAGTTGACCCTTTTTTTCCCCGCATCTAATATATTGAACGGGGCTTGAAGTCAAAATTGTGTGCTATATATATATATATATATATATATATATACACACACACATGCACACAGGCACAATGACAACTTAAGGAAGTGATCAATACAGTGTATACAGCTTATAAAAAGGCAGAAAAATCACATTGCTCATTACAGGAGCCAGTTTGGTCGCAGGATTTGGAATGCCATAAGACAGTGACTCTCCAAGCATCTGGGTGTATATTGGAAGCATGCTTTGTATAGCTGGCTCACTGTACGTCACATCAATCTTTGTCACAGAGGATTGTCAGACTGTTAACAATGTACCTCAGATAACTCACTTTTTTGTGATAAAGCAGACACAAGCAGCACCCAGCAGAAGCTTAACTGATAAAACGGTGTCAAATTGAAACCATTTGTCAAGCAAGGGTCCAGGCTGAAATACTGGGCCCAGGAAGTAGATTTATCTAGTACAGTACATTAACTAGTATAAATAAGAGTGACAAAAGTAAACATTGCTACTCAACAGTGCCTTCAGTAAACAAAAGAGAACCAGCAGGAGCCCCACACCTTTTACTTCAAGGAGCATAACAACTCTAAATGCTAGAATTCTAAAAATGATTTTCAGGAATCTTTCTCAATCTGAAACATATTTAGCAGAATTGCCATTTGCTCACAAGAAAAAAATATATAATAAAAAGCAGATTTTATAGATAAAAATTCAAGTTCAGAATTGATACAATCTTTGTAACTATTTTAACCGTATTAATAAAATATCACATAAAATAAAATAATTTGAAGCGATACCTTGCGTTATTTCCATATAGCAGGAATTCAGGCTAGAGTAAGTGCATTCCAGTTTTAGTCCATGCGTAACATCTGTGACTAACTCACACGCGTTCACTGTCTGCTGTATACACACTCTCACTGGCACTAACCCTCTCCCAGACTGCTTCAAGGATTTTAAAGTTTCTCCTTACTACAAGCTTCTCCCTCCCCCTGAATCAGCTCCTCCCTCATTTAGTAATTAGGCTTAACAACAGCAATTAACAAAACAAACTCTTTTTGGCCAGGCTGATAATTCCAATGCCAAATTGTTTTAAGATGTGCAAGACAGTTTGCTTAGGCTGAGTGAAATCAGGAAGGAAAGACAATGAAAAAAAAAGCTCAATATCAGCTTGGTTTGGAGAATGAATTTGATATATGGAATGTTTGCTTGAAAGAGGGAGTAGATAAGTTGTCCTAAGGGGAATCATGGACAATAGTTGTTTCCTGGCAGCATGTATTTCTTTGTTACTTTAAATTCAATAAAATATATTCATCTCAAACATACGAGAATTCATTAAAAAATCACAAATTAAAAGCTATTGTACCTGTTTCCAATCATAACATCTACGTTCTATAGTATGATTTTAGGGAATAATTAATTTCATTATTTATTTTTTTTTTTTACAGGTTTAAAAATAAAACAAAATCTTAAAATTTTTAAATTATAGTGCTTAATTTGTGATTTTTTTTAAATCTATGTAATAATTTCAAATCTAAAATATAATGCTTATTGAGAATGATCTGGTGAAAATACACGGTGGTTTTTCACCATATATTCTTTCTTAACGATTACTAACTGTGAATACTTCTTTTGGGAGCATTACATAGTCATTTGTTTTTGTAAGACAGTTGAGCCACAAGTCACGTATTTTATGAATGAATCTTCAATATCCGTCGACTCTCTCTATGTATATATGAAGAAATATATAGGAAATGAATGAAAAAATATTGAACTTGTAGAACATGAAGTGGAAGATTAAAGATATGTTGTTAAACAGTAATACATATATCTTTAATAATCTTACATATGATATTCTACGAGTTTTGATAATCTTGCACTTGTTTCTTGCTCAAAAAAATGATATGTGATCAGAGGTTTGACAAATCGTTGTGAGTGCCTAATGGACATTTCATCTGTAAAATCATCAAATATAAAGGAAACAATTTTCATACTTGTAGTTCATCTGCATGTGAGTGAATTTTAGATGCTGGTCATTTTTATCTCCATATTAAAAGATGGTGTGCAATTCCAAGGAAGAAAAGGCAGCTTATGTGTTTTTATCCTAATATTGGTTATTAGTTATAATTTAAGTCACCTTACATAGATGCTAATCTAATGATTTTAGGTATGCAGTGACCAATCACTTATGAACAACCATACTTTTATTATTTATTGCTGATGTTTCTGTGCATTTAGTCTGGCCAGCAATAATTACAATATATTTTTAAAGATTGTATTACTTTTTTCATTATACAACACACAGTCCGCTATTTCAGTATTGTATATTGTCCAAATAATTGGCAGTTATAATGTAGTATAAAGAGACAAGGTTAGTAAGTATAAAAGATAGCAAAACAATATCCTGCACAGCTCTAATAAAGAATAAAAGGAATGAAAAAATGCACACTAGAGAGAAGATAAAAAATATATATAAAGGTGCATCACATAGGCAGGACAATAGGGTGGGATACAATCTCCTGTCTGTACACAATCACCGCAGGTGAGCCAAACCATCTATATTAAGGTTTTACCCTAATGTGCTCTTCGCCCTCCACAGTTATTGTTTCTCCAATCTCCTACTAAAGAGTGATCACTTATCCATCTTCCCTATTTTTTTTTTAAATAAGTCAATGCAAGAGTGTTTTAATCATTGTCAAATTAACATATCATAACATTGAGTAATACGCGTAAACATTTTAAATGTTTATAGTTCTAAATCACTGTCTACTGAGCCAGAATAGATGAAAATATACTGTATGTCCCAATACTGCTAGAATAAAAGAATGTTAATATTTCCCCTTTGATATACGGCACACTACTGCAATGGAAACTATATAGTATGTTTATATTTGGTTATTATAATGAAATAAAGCATAATTAATAAAACAATCCAATTTGAATAATCAAATGCAAACTAACACAATTTGTCATAAAGAAATAACATCTATGGGATGCACCTCAGCTCTTTAAGTTTAAGCAAAAGATGCACCATAACGTGTCAAAATGAACTGCTTTAACACAATTGATTCCTGTATTTATCTTAGCTTTTAGTATTTTATATGTTCAGAAAATATGACTTGTAATACTGAGAAACTTGACAGTGGTGTAACTTTGTCTGGACTTGTACTGATTTCCCACATGTGATGTGTAATTTCTGCTCCGGATGTATTAATCTTGAAGCATATTAATCTCATTATATGTATAACTTTATAACATACAATCAAGACCTGAACATATATTTGTATGTATTTACTTTGTGCTAACAACTTCCTTTATTTATGACTCTCAATATACCACAAGTTACCCCTCCTGTTCTCTTGTATACCAAATGACTGACAACCTGACACTTTGGTGTGCCACCTGTTGGCATTCCAGCAATAGCTTGCTGCTTAAATGTTTTACTTAACAAATAAACCACATCTAGTTGTACAGAGAAGTGTGGGATGTTTGTGCATTTTTTGGGGGGCTAGTTTGATGAAACTACCAGATTGATTTTTTTTATATACTATTGGACATTTGCTGACCAGCCATTTCAGTAGTCTGCATACAGAATAGATATCTGGCTTAATATATGTTGTAGAATAGTACATATTTTATTGAGGTATAGAATATATATAGAATTTTCCATTTAACTATTAAATGGAACAGAAATAACTTGCATTCAAAACCCCCTTTCTGATTCATACTTCCTTTTGGGGAACATTGGTGAAAAAATAGCTGAACTGTATTGCGTTAAAGGAGATGTGAGGCTATTTTTTTTTACTGAAAATTTCAATTCATGTACCCTTATTAAGGGAAATTTACCAACCTAACTAGTAATGTTTGTTAATGTTCACATTTGCTAGAACAATTCTTAATCAATGTTTTTGTCCCAATATAGATTGTAAGCGTAAACGGGAGACACCAAAAGGAAGCTTGCAAGGTAAGTAAAGCTTGCCACAAAAAATATTATTCAATCCCACCAATGTCTTTTAGGTCTCATGATAGGTAAGTGGCAATTGATGTGTCTGGCAGCTGATTATTCATTTATTAAAATGATGTGCACACTTGGACAAGATAAACATATATGTTGGAGGGGACATCGGAAAGGATAGCTATTGATTAAATGATGAATCTATTGACAGTTCAGCTGTACTATTGACGTCATTGACTCCTACGATTTAAATACTTGTAACTGCTTATAGAAGAAATTAATATATTCTAAACAACAGCATGTAAAGTAACATACACTCCAACATGCAGCCGTAACAGAGGTCCCTATTAAAAATACACCTCTATTAGAATGTAAGCCCGCAAGGGCTGGGTCCTCTCCCATCTGTACCAGTCTGTCATTGTTAGTTTGCTTACTGTAAGTGATATCTTTAATTTGTATGTAAACCCTTCTCATGTACAGCACCATGGAATCAATTCTGCTATATAAATAATAATAATAATGAATTGTTTTAATTAAGTGAATGCAACACATGTTACTGATCAAGGCAGTCCATATGCTGTTACCCAAATATTAAAGTGCCTCTAATTAATTTATCTAAAGACTATTCGGCGAATTCAAGGTGGCAGCCAGCCACGAAATCCCAGCAGAAGGTGACATTGAGGTGGAGGGCAAAACCATTTTGCCAATTTGATTTTCTTTTTTTTCTTCTAGATTCATTATATTAATCCAATTAAGGCTCACACAAGCATTTATCTGTTACTAAAACACAACCAGTCCTTCAATAAGAACATGCTAAGTAAATTTGGGAAAGGCTTTTCACTAAGGATAGCTACAAGTTTTATAATTACTACATTTTTTGCTTCTTGTCTTAAACAGCTAATATATTTGGTTTATATTAACAACGTGATAGCCAGCAAAGACAAAATAACATGGCAAACCTCAGTGTCTGAAGTTTAATAAAACAAGTACTTAAAGTTTAGAGCCCGCTGTTAAAACATTTTTATATCTAGAGAAAGTGCATCTACTTGAAGTTGTCTCCTGTGTATTCAGGCACAGATTGAATATGCCCAGAACACACAAGATGACACAGAAGTGCTCTGCTTGCTAGGAAAGCCCCCTTAGTCTCAGCTGCAGTTGCGAATAGCTCAGTTCACAAGAGTGCATTTTTTTCCCAGCAGAAATATTTAGCTTGGCTGCCAGCCAGAGAATGCTGGAAGAATAGACTGAATTAGGGGATTTACCTTCCACGTGTTTGGCACGCGTCGTTAGAGACTCTTAGCAACTCTCTCCACTCTTTTACTCCCTCAGCTTTATTAAGAGTGGATGTGTTGTATTAAACTGGATCAGTATTCCACTAGAATTACATTGTAATCGTAGTATTCCTCCCCACAGTTATGCAACCAGTTATTTAACAATAACAGTTACATGCACACTAATTTGTTGTAATATAGCTGCTTTCTACCCCTGACTTCCATATCCAGAAAATGCATCGTTTTATACAATCATGAGACTGCGGTTTTATGCATCAGGACATAATATAAAAACATGTGGTCCTTAAAAGGTCTTAAAAGCTAAATACACATGGTCTTGGATAAATACACATGACAAATTACATCATGTGAGTATTTAAAGGGAATGTGTCAGCAGGGTTTTGCTACTTCATCTGAGAGCAGTATGATGAGGCAAAAGAGACCTTGAATTCGATGATGTACCACTTAGTTCACTGGGTTCAGCAGTTGTGACACAATCAGAGTTCTTAGATGCAGCATGTAGGAGAGCTTAGAAAGGTTCTCTATGTTTATAGTCTATTGACATTGAGCTGCTTATCAAAGAAGGGGCCGTGGTTCAAAAACTGCTCAGAAGCCAGCTAGTCACAGCAGTGATAATGTCTAAGAGAGAAAACCTTCATTGAAAGTAAACAATAGCACACATCCTGATAAGTAACACATTGCTGAATTCATTGTTTTAACTCATAGCTCATGCTGTCCTTAGATCCCAAAGCAAAAACTTGCTGACAAATTACTTTTAACAAATACTAGGCCAAAATGCAAATCTTATTGTGTGAAAAATGTAGTACACTCTATGAATCAATAGCTACTAATATCTTTATTGCTACCTTCAGTAGAGAAGTAATCATTTTCTCTTTGAATTTAAAACAATCTCTAACAGTGCTCTGAAAGGATTTTGGCCCATGTTTTTATTTCAGCGTTACTTAACTACATTGAGGTATAGGGGCATTTATCTATGCACAGCTCTCTTAAGGTTTCCCACAGCATTTCAATTGGGCTGAGATCTGAACTTTGTTCTGGGTCATTGCCACACTGTTATCCTTTAATTTTTCAGCCATTCTGATGTAGATTTGCTGGTGTGCGTGACCCAGTTTCTGCCCAGTTTTGGCCAAGCTTTAGCTTTTGGATAGATAGACTTAAATTTGACTTTAGAATGCCTTGGTATACAGAGAACTTCCTGGTTGACTTAATGACTGCAAGGTGGCCAGGTCCTGTGACAACAAAACTTAATCATCATTCCTTTACCACTATGCTTGACAGTTGGTATGAAGTGTTTGTGATGCGGTGTTTGGTTTTCACCAAACTTGGTGCAGGACATTATGGCCAAACATCTCCACTTTAGTTTCTTCTGTCCAAAGAAGTCTTGTAGTTTGTTCAGATGCAGCTTTGCAAACTTTAGCTGTACTACCATAGTCTTTTTTATAAACAGGAGACTTTTTCCTGGAAACCCTTCCAAACAAACCACACTTGTTCAGTCTTTATCTAATTGTGCTCTCATGAATCTAAACTGCTAACTTGCTGCTGCCTTTAGAGTCGGACCTCTAGATGTTGAGTTTTTGCAGTTTCTCCAAGTATCACAGAGGTTGACCATCGAGTGAATGTAGTGGGACACCCTCCCCTGTGAAGATTGTCAAAAGTCTTGAATGCTTTCTACTTATAAATAATCTTTCTCACTGTAGAATTATGGACTTCAAATTGTTTGAAAATGGCATTCCTACATTGATGTGTAGCAACAATTGCTTCTTTAAGTTCATTGCTGATCTCTTTCTGGCATTTTGTTAATACAGGCCTGGATTCTCTAGACCAGCAAACTTTTAAAACCTCCGCCTCTACTTTCTGATGAACAGTTAATAAAGGGCAGCGGCTCAGGGGGGAATAAAATGTCTGTGTGGACTGTTAACTGGTGACCATGTTTATAACTATGGTGGCACACCCTAATAGTGAATACAGGGGAACCTCAGCAGGTGACCATGTTGTTACTTAAAATAAATCATTATACAAAGACCAACATAACCCATATACACAGTATGATGATCCCACAGCTCCCCTGTATACAGCATGATCTCCCCACAGATCACTGCACATTATGATGTCCTCACAGCTCTCCTACAAAAACTGTACAATGCCCCTGCAGTAGTCCCCACACTGTATGATGGGACCTAAAGTAGCTCCCACACGGTATGATGTTTCCACAGTAGCTCCCACACTGTATAGTGGACTCTTAGTAGCCCCACCCTGTTTGATGATTCCCACACTGTTTGATGGCCTCTGCACTGTACAATGGCCCCACAGTAGCCACTACACTGTATGTTGGTGCAGCGCCCCAGAGTCCTGGTGGTTGCAGTACTGTGGCTCCGCCGCTAAGGGGGGCTATGGTACGTCTGATGGCACTGAAGGAGTTCATCTGACCAGGTATCACATACACCAATACATTTCACAGTCGGGCCTCCAGGGGGAGCTAAGGGTGCTATTTATTAGGCCACTCCTCACAGTGTGGGTAAACTGGGGGTCAGGCAGGAAGTTAGTTCAGAAAGCTGACTGGGTTGGAACCAGGCAACACCTTGTGGCAGGGGGTGTTGTGGGGAAGATTCGGTAGGGTCCCTGTCAGGTTTGGGTCCCTGACAGAGGCCTGGCAACAAGAAAGAACGTCACGGGACCGTGCCTGCTCAGCATAGCGGCGGTGCCCTAAGAAAGGATCAGAAGCGAGATATATTGTGCTGAGTGAGAAACGAGATCAAAGCAAGAAGGAGAATACCAGTAGGAGTCGTGCTGTAAGACCGAGGCAACATCCTACTGAGGCGCACAACCGGCGGCCGGAACGCCGAGGAAGTATTCATATATCTAGCTCCAAGCAATACTTCAAACCAACGGCAGGACAGTCAGTCACAGGCGGGCTGTCTCACCTAAATCACCTATGCAGACTTGGGGGGCAACCTGTGGAGAGGGGCGACTCTAGGGTCCCGGAAGAGCTCCGAGCCTACCCGTCATACGGGTGCGTCCCAACCATAACACCGGGAGGGACGGAGGATTAGCAGAACATCATCTAATCGAGTTGTTGTGAGGGAACACGAGAAACAGACACAACAGTTGTGGGGACTATCCCGTAAGCACAGCAGGGGAGGACCACAACACATAGCGCTAGCAGGAAGGCACAGATTTCCACCTGCAAGGAGAACTCTGGAGGTGCCATCGGACCGGCCGGACTTGCGCAGCCTGGTGAACCATATTCCGGACTGAGGACCCAGAGACCTTCAGTAAAGAGGTAAAGAGACTGCAACCTGGTGTCCTCGTTATTTACCGCACCGCACCGCACCACCACCACTATCTACATCTATCACTGTACGCCCCTCAGCAGGGTCACGGACCGGGTCTAGCCACCGTGACAACCCCAGAGCAGAGACTCAGAGGCCCGGTACCGGGTACCCCTCGGCCCTGCGGCAGTGGGGGCGCTACATTGGCCCCACATTAGCCCCCCACACTGTATCTTGCCACCATGCTGTGCGATAGCTCCACATTCAGCCCTAAACCGATGGCACCCTTACCGTATGGTCCCCACAGTAGTCCCCACTTTGTATGATGGCCCCCTTAGTAGCCACCATTCTGTAAGATGGCCCTTTAGTAGCCCCCACTCTGTATTATGGCACCTTCACTTACCACCATGCTGTATGATAGCCCCCTTAGTAGCCCTCACTTGGCATCATGGCCCCTTTAGTAGCCCCACACTGTATGAGGGCCCACTTAGTAGCCCCCATGCTTTATCATGGCCTCCTTAGTATACCCCACGCTGTATCATGTCCCCTGTACTAGCCCTCGCTATGTATGAAGGCCCCCTTAGTAGCCCTCACTCTGCATGTGGTAACCCGTTAGTAGCCCTCATGCTGTATCACGGCCCCATAGTATCACCCATGCTGTTTTATGACCCCTTCGTAGCCCCCACTCTGTGTAAGGGCCCCTTATTAGCCTTCCCTCTGTATGGAAGCCCCCTTAGTAGCCTCCATGCAGTTTCAAGGCCCCCAATCTGTATTAAGGCCCGCTTAGTAGCCCCCACTCTGGATTAGGGCCCCCTAAGTAGCCCCCCTATGTATCAGGACCCCTTTAATAGCCCCCACACAAAATGGCACTCACACAATATTAAAATTAAAAAATAAACATCATATACTCACCTAACCCCAGCGAATCCAGTGGCAGACAGCAGCAGATTCTATGAAGATAGAAGCAGTGACGTCATTGCGCCAGGATTCTGATGTCCTGTGCATGTCACTGCACAATGACAACATCACATCTCTCCGCCTGGGACCTGCCATTCTGCAGACCACAAGCTTAAAGCTATCTCTGGCCTACAGAACAGAGTACGCTAGAGCAGGGAGACCATTTCTTCCTGCTCTACTATAGAGTTTAACTGTATGCACAGTATGCCAATAAAACTAAGGTTGACAGTCACCTCCTCTGCCCCCCCATTAGCTACGCTACTGATAAAGGGCATTTAATTAGCAGTACCATCTACTTACCCTCTTAATTACTATGGAAGCTGTAACGGTTGTGACATGGTCACTGGTGCTGTACATGAGGGGGGATATGTGTCACAAAGGTTGCTTTACTGCGTGATGTGAAAGCCATAAGTTTTTCCTCCAGCATGATATGTGCTGAGAGCAATCCAGTCGCTACATGGGCATGGCTTTTATGGTGGGTAGGTCAGAGATGGGTGGGATGCCCATATCTCCACCTCCAGGGTGTGGCTGGAGGGAGTTAAATGTCCACCTAGTTTTTTTTCTCTGTGTGTGTGGAGGAAAGGAAGCCTCCTGACTGCTAGCTCCAGAGAGAGATGCCATATGTGTTGTCCCAGTGGAACTGGGAAGGACAGGCTGTTTTTTCTGTTACCAGTTTCGGTTTTTGGTTTATGATGCAATAAACCACCCAGAGACTTAACCACACGTGTGCCTGTGTCTACCTCGAGGAGCAGCTAAGTAAGCTGACCTTCCACAGGGTATACGTATATACTCGAGTATAAGCCGACCCGAGTATAAGCCAAGACCCCTAATTTTGCCACAAAAAACTGGGAAAACTTAATGACTCGAGTATAAGCCTAGGGTGGAAAATGCAGCAGCTACTGGTAAATTTCAAAAATAAAAAGATACCAATAAAAGTAAAATTAATTGAGACATCAGTAGTTTAAGTGTTTCTGAATATCCATATTGAATCAGGAGCCCAATATAATGCTCCATACAGTTTATGATGGGCCCCATAAGATGCTCCATATTAAAATATGCCCCATATAATACTGCACAAATGTTGATTATGACCTCATAAGATGCTCCATACAGACATTTGCTCCATACAATGCTGCACAAATGCTGATTATGGCCCCATAAGATGCTCCATACAGACATTTGCCCCTTATAATGCTGCACAAATGCTGAATATGGCCCCATAAGATGCTCCATAGAGATATTTGCCCCATATAATGCTGCACATGGCCCCATAGAGATATTTGCTCCATATAATGCTGCACATGGCCCCATAAGATGCTCCATACAGATATTTGCCCCACATAATGCTGCACATGGCCCCATACAGATATTTGCCCCATATAATGCTGCACATGGCCCCATACAGATATTTGCCCCATATAATGCTGCACATGGCCCCATAAGATGCTCCATACAGACATTTGCCCCATATGTTGTTGCTGCGATTAAAAAAAAAATGACATACTCACCTCTCAGGCCCCCGGCACTTGCTATATTCACCGGTCCGCGTTCCACCGACGGCCACCGCTATGTCTTCCCCGTCCTGTGCACTGATGCTCAGGCAGAGGGCGGTGCGCACACTAATCACGTCATCGCGCCCTCTGACCTGAGCGTCACTGCAGAGGGTGCAGAAGACACAGCAGCGGCCATCAGTGGAATGGGGAACAGGTGAATATCGCGCACTGCGTTATACATTGCGCACTGCGTTATATACACCTCCTGGCGCGGTGCAGTCCCTGGTTCTCCGGGTGCCAGCAGCTTCTTCCTGTAGTGAGTGGTCACATGGTACCGCTCATTACAGTAATGAATATGCGGCTCCACCCCTATGGGAGTGGAGTTGGGTCCATATTCATTACTGTAATGAGTGGTACCATGTGACCGCTCACTACAGGAAGAAGCTGCCAGCACCTGGAGAACCAGGGACGCGCAGGGACCGTGCCAGGAGCAGGTGAGTATTATTACACAACTGCTGCTCCCCCTCCCCTGCCGACCCCTGGGTATGACTCGAGTATAAGCCGAGAGGGGCAATTTCAGCCTAAAAAATGGGCTGAAATTCTTGGCTTATACTCGAGTATATACGGTACTTTATTTTTCTCACACTTCTGCATTTTGGCCTAGTTTTTGTTAGATTATGACACAGTGTGATTTGTCATGATTTGTTTATTTTTGAAGACCAGATTTTTTTTTATCATGTCCTGTTATGAAAAGCCATACACATGTACTTACTTTTTTTATGACTATATATTTTAGGTATTCATGTTTTGTTGCCATAAGCAGTGGTTCAGAGGATGCCACTATTGTACTTGTATTCGTATTGAGGTGTATGTACACAATAAACTAACAGTGCTTAAATTGTTACCTGAGTTAGCCATACTCATTAGATGAACCTGGGCAGAAACTATCAATTTATGTGAAACTAGATGACCAACTAATGAGTATTTAATTGCGTGTGTATTTATTAGCAGATGTCATATGAAAAGGATAGAGTATGTTAAAGTTCAGCATGCCTCATCCTTTAGAGATAAGCCACCATCAATGATGTGTGGCAGTAACTTATTATCCCTTTCCCTACTGAGAACACATGCATGCTTATCTGAACTGAGTGTGATTATTCATGGGAGGCAGGGGAACAGTTTTAGTCTGTTATCACACGTATTTTTTTGATGCAAGTACAGTAGATGCAACAGGTGAAGTATTAGTCCTTTTTATATATATCCTTTTAATTATTTTCATTTCTTTTGACTTCGTTTCTGGCATTAGTTCAAAAAACCACATCAAAAACTGCACCAAAGCCTTCATCTTTGATTCCAGTCTTGTAGTAGTTGTAATAGCTGTCCCATGGTCACTGCAATGAAAGTGTATTATTGCAATATATTCATACATACAGGCTATTACCCCGTAGATTGTAAGTCCGCAAGGGCAGGGTCCTCTCCCCTCTGTACCAGTCTGCCATTGTAAATTTGTTTACTGTAAACAATATCTATAACTCTGTATGTAACCCCTTTCTCATGTACAGCACCATGGAATTAATGGTGCTATATAAATAAATGATAATAATAATAATACATACTGTCTTCTGAATTATGATGTCTCTTTGTAGTAGCTCTTCATTCTTGATAATATATGAGGAGACCATATTCTTTCTTAATTTCACTGCATAATTTTGTTTTGTTGTGTTTTTTTGTATAGTGCTTATGTATTCCCACTGTACTATTCTTATTAAAGGGGTTATCCAGGACAATTTTATTTTTTTCTTATGGGACTAAAAACTTACAGGCAGGCAATTCTTAACTACCTGCCTGTTGGACCTGGCGCCAATATTGCTGATGTCATGCTGATTGACAGCCATCGCCCTGAGCTGGCGGTCAGTCAGCATGACGTCTGCATTCACGAACTGTCGATTGAGCAGCTCGGAAGAGAAAGAACTGTTCTGTTGATGAGAAGCAGCAGAATGGCCAGCAGGAGCAGTCTGTGATTGCTCCGAACTGGCTCCATGCTGAACAAGCAGGTAGTTAGCAACTACCTGCCTGTTAGTTCTTAGCCCAACGAGAAAAATATAAAATAGTCCCAGATAACCCCTTTAATGGCTCACATAAGTTCCAGCTAGTGTCCCAATAAAATACACTCTCAGGGAGTATATATAGTAAATCCTACAGTGTTGAGAGTAAAAGAAATTTTATAAAGATCGGCATTAAACCAGTTTTAAACTCAAGACTCCAATACTGCAAAGCTACATAGGTAACAGAATCACGGTCCATTATATGGTATATATTCAGCTTGTCTATACAGAACTGTTCTCCAAATCTGTCTGTGAGGGTCGGTTTGATACATAGGCCAAATTCTACCTTAAAGGGTATTCCCATCTCCAAGATCCTATCCCAATATGTAGCAGGTGTAATAATAATAATATTAGCAAATACCTCCAATTAGAAATGTAGTATAGTTTTTCTCATTAGCTATGTTGCTTACCTCATGAACAGGCAACAAGCTAACTGTCACTATATCAGTGGTCGTAACCTTGGATACCTAAGGTCCTGCAATGGCAGGAAAGCGACATAGCAAATCAGAAAAACTATACTACATTTCTAATTTTATTCTAATTCTTTTATTTTAATTCTAATCTAATATTAATATTACACCGACTACACACTGGGATAGGATTTTAGAGCAGGGAATACCCCTTTAAGCTTCTAGATACACAAACTCAGCATCATTCTGATGTGTATTGTATGTTAAGTTAATAGAAACAGTTGGCAAACAGAGAGGAAATCTGCCTAGTAAATAGACTTAGGCTATGTGCACACGCTGCGGATTTGCCTGCGGATTTGGCTGCGGATCCGCAGCGGATTGGCAGCTGTTTTCCATGCGGTTTACAGTACCATGTAAACCAATGGAAAACCAAATCCACAGTGCCCATGGTGCGGAAAATACGCTACATTGTATTTTCCGCAGCATGTCAATTCTTTGTGCGGATTCCGCAGCGTTTTACACCTGCTCCTCAATAGGAATCCGCAGGTGTAAAACCGCAGGTGGAATCCGCACAAAAACCGCAGGAAATTCGCAGGAAATCTGCTGTAAATCTGCAGGTAAAATGCAGTGCGTTTTACCTGCGGATTTTGCAAAAACGGTGCAGAAAAATCCGCACACAAATCCGCAACGTGGTCACATAGCCTAAATGTATTTTTACTCAATCAATGATGTGTAATGAGAGATGCATGGTAACTCTACAGTAAGAAGCAAGAAGACTTGCACAGCATGGCTACTTCAGCATATTGCAGCGGAAGTTCATCCCATTTGGTTTGCATTTAGTGGGACTATCATTTGTGTTACAACAGGATAATGACCTAAAGCACGCCGCAAGGCTATGTAAGGGCTATGTGACTAAGAAGGAGAGGGATGGAGTTCTGCGTCGGATGACGTGGACTCCACAATCACCTGACCTCAACTCATTTGAGAAGGTTTGGGTTGAATAAGACTGCATATCACAAAGACATGGTGGTTAGTACCAAAAAGTATGAGGATACAGTATAGGGGGAGAAAAGTGTGAGTGGGCACATAATAGAGACTAAGTAGTGTGAAGGGTTTTGCATGGGGGACAGTGTAAGGGCACAGCCATGATGAAGGATGTGATGAGGGGTCACAGTATAGAGACTGTAGAGAGGGCAGTGTGGAGGGCATGTACCATAAGAGGGACAGTGTGTGGTTCATATTTTGAGCAGGGAATATAGTGAGGAGATTATTTATTCAGGGGCTTAGCGTAGGTCAGATATTTTCATTCAGGAGCATTATAATGCAGTGCTATTTTTAAGGGTATCCTGTGAGTATGTGCTGCACAAGACCGGAGAAGATGTATATCTGCAGAGACAATTTGTGGCTGTGAAAAGTCATCATAGCGCTTGGACAAGATGAAGTTAAGAAAGAGAATGACTCCTATCAGAGACATCATCTTTAAAGTACCTGGATATAAAAGTTGTTTTGTTATACTAGTTCTCATCAGTACTGTGGTTCATGTATGGTACACAGCCTGGTGAAGACTGATAGCAACAACTCCCAGTATCTCCATACTATTGCTAAGGATATACTGGAAGCTGTAGGTTCATGTGATACAAATACAGTGGGGGAAATAGGGAAAGTATTTGATCCCCTACTAACCATTAAAAGTTCTGGCTCCTACAGACCAGTTAGACGCTCTTAATCAACTCGTTACCTGCATTAAAGACAGCTGTCTTACATAGTCACCTTTACAAAAGACTCATGTCCACAGACTCAATCAGTCAGACTCTAACCTCTACAACATGGGCAAGACCAAAGAGCTTTATAAGGATGTCACAGACAAGATTATAGACCTGCACAAAGCTAGAATGGGCTACAAAACCATAAGTAAGATGCTGGGTGAGAAGGAGACAACTGTTGGTGCAATAGTGAGAAAATGGAAGAAATACAAAATGACTGTCAATCAACATCGATCTGGGGCACCATGAAAAATCTCACCTCGTGGGGTATCCTTGATCATGAGGAAAGTGAGAGATCAGCCTAAAACTACATGGGGGAACCTGTTAATGATCTCAAGGCAGCTGGGACCACAGTCACCAAGAAAGCCATTGGTAACACATTACGTTGTATAGGTTTAAAATCCTGCAGAGCCCGCAAGGTCCCCCTGCTCAAGAAGGCACATGTGCAGGCCCGTCTGAAGTTTGTCACCTGGATGATTCTGTGAGTGATTGGGAGAAGGTGCTGAGGTCAGATGAGACAAAAATTGAGGTCTTTGGCATTAACTAAACTCGTCATGTTTGGAGGAAGCGAAATGCTGCCTATGACCCAAAGAACACCATCTCCAACCAGGCTTGGAGGAGGAAACATGTTTTGGGGGTGTTTCTCTGCTAAGGGCACAGGGACTACTTCACCGCATCAATGGGAGAATGGATGGAGTCATGTGCCACAAAATCCTAAGTGACAACCTCCTTCCCTCCGCAAGGACGTTAAAAATGGGTCGTTGCTTGGTCTTCCAGCTAGACAATGACCCAAAACATACAGCCAAGGCAACAAAGGAGAGGCTCAAAAAGAAGCACATTAAGGTCATGGAGTGGCCTAGCCAGTCTCCAGACTTTAATCCCATAGAAAACTTATGGAGGGAGTTGAAGCTCTGAGTTGCCCATTGACAACTTCAAAATTTTAATGATTTAGAGAAAATATGCAAAGAGGAGTGGACCAAAATTCCTCCTGACATGTGCGCAAACCTTATCATCAACTACAAAAAACGTCTGACTGCTGTGCATGCCAACAAGGGTTTTGCCACCAAGTATTAATTCTTGTTTGCCAGAGGGATCAAATACTTATTTTTCACTGCAAAATCAAATAAATGTATATAATTTATACAATGTCATTTTCTGGATTTTATTTTTGATATTTTATCTCTCAATGTTAAAATTAACCTACCCTTAAAATTATAGACTGTTCATGTCTTTGTCAGTGGGGAAACTTACAAAATCAGCAAGGGATCAAATACTTATTTCCATCACTGTATATATGGGTCAGAACTGACTACAATTGATGTACCATGTACTGATGCTGTTTCTGGTGCTGAATTCATGTCCTGATGGTGGTCCTAGTGATGTATTCATGTACTGATGAATATTATCTGCTCCCCATGCTCGGGACTATGGGAGTGGAGAGCAGTGAATATTCATTTTGCTTGATAGCGAGCACACATGATTGCCCAGCAGCTGCAGGAGCTAGCGGCTGCAGCTAAGTGTGTTGAAACAATAATCAAAAAACACCTTTGAAATAATGGGGTCAAGAGCATAGTGTAATCAAGCTCTCCTCACCAGAGTACAGAAAAAATAATAATATAGTGGAGTACTCCAAATACAATAGTTATGACCACAGGATGAAAGGAGTAACAACAAACCACAATTTGGATAAAAATGGCCAAGACTTTTTTATTATACAAATATAAATATAAAAGACTGATCACACCACATCCATATAGATTGGCCATGTGCCAATATATCACGCACATGTTCCCGAATTCTAGTTTTTAACTCCCTCGAGTTGGCAGCCAGGGAGGCCATTGATACATCTGAATTGAGGACTCTGCCGAGGCATTTTTGGGCCTGCCATGGATCTGACCCCAGTGGTTTGAAGGTGAGGGGGATCGATCGGATTCATGGGGGTGTCAAGGGTGGCAATCTGAAACAGATGTTAGCAGAACGAGAATGTAGGTGGATTGTCACCCTTGACACTATGTCCCCCAAAGGACTAAATGAAAAGCTCAGTTTCACCCCTTTCCTTTGACTGATTTGGGGTATACCCTGGTGACTGCCCCTTCTGACCTTTTGTTCCGTATTTTGGCCCCTTATTTATTTCTTATAGAAGTCTTTGTGGCTTGACTGACAATGCTTTAATTTGGTTATAGACTCTGCTTTCTCGTTTCTTGATTTTAATTCATGTGTCTTTGTCTTTTATTGTATTATGTTTTAACCCCTTAACGACCGGCGATACGCCTTTTAACGGCGGCCGCTAAGGGTACTTAATCCAACGGTTAATTAACGGTGCTGTGGAAAAAGTGAATAGCGCCCCCCAGAGTCGGATTTTCTCTGGGGTCTCGGTTGCCGAGGGTAGCCGAGACCCCAGAGAACATGATTCGGGGGGTTTTTACTGACCCCCGAGTTGCGATCGCCGGTAATTAACCGTTTACCGGCGGTTGCAACAAAAAAAAAAAAAACGCGATTTGCCGTTTAATTTCTCTGTCCTCCGATGTGATCGCACATCGGAGGACAGAGAAATGTGGTCCCCGATGGCCCCCAATAGCCCCCCAATACTCACCTACCTCCCCCGGTGCTCCTCGTGTCTCCCCATGGGCGCCGCCATCTTTTTTCCGGGAAAAAATGGCGGGCGCACGCGTAGTGCGCCCGCCGCCCGGCACCCGGAAGATCTTTGGGGTCTCGGCTGCCGGGGGTAGCCGAGACCCCAAAGAACATGATCGGGGTCGGTTTGCACCGACCCCTGCTTTGTGATCGCCGGTAATTAACAGTTTACCGGCGACCGCAAAAAAAAAAAAAAAAAAAAGCGATCAGTTATTTCTCTGTCCTCTGATGTGATCGCACATCAGAGGACAGAGAAATAGGGGGATTCGGGGACCCTATCATACTCACCCGGGGTCCCTGGGTCCTCTTCTGTCTTCTCCTGCCAGCCGGCTTTTTCATCATGGCGGGCGCATGCGCAGTGCGCCCGCCATCTGCTGCCATCTGCCGGCCGGCAGGAGAAGACAAGTTGGGGCTAAAATTAGGGTTAGGGTTAGGGTTAGGGTTAGAGTTAGGGTTAGGGTTAGGGTTAGAGTTAGGGTTAGGGTTAGGGTTAGAGTTAGGGTTAGGGTTAGAGTTAGGGTTAGGGTTAGAGTTAGGGTTAGGGTTAGAGTTAGGGTTAGAGTTAGGGTTAGGGTTGGGGCTAAATTTAGGGTTAGGGTTAGGGTTAGGCTACTTTCACACTAGCGTTTTTTGGCTTCCGTCGCAATGCGTCGTTGGAGAAAAAACGCATCCTGCAAAAGTGCTTGCAGGATGCGTTTTTTCTCCATTGGCTTGCATTAGTGACGCATTGCGACGGATTGCCACATGTCGCATCCGTCGTGCGATGGATGCGTCGTGCTTTGGCGGACCGTCGACACAAAAAAAACTACATGTAACTTTTTTTTTTCCGACCGCGCATGCGTGGCCGGAACTCCGCCCCCGCCTCCCCGCACCTCACAATGGGGCAGCGAATGCGTTGAAAAAACAGCATCCGCTGCACCCGTTGTGCGGCGCTTACAACGCTAGCGTCGGTACGTCGGCCCGACACACTGCTATGGGCCGAGTACGACGCTAGTGTGAAAGTAGCCTTAGGCTTCCTTCACACTTGCGTCGGTACGGGGCGGTCGCAATGCGTCGGCCCGATGTACCGACGCACGTTGTGAAAATTGTGCACAACGTGGGCAGCGGATGCAGTTTTTCAACGCATCCGCTGCCCAGTCTATGTCCTGGGGAGGAGGGGGCAGAGTTACGGCCACGCATGCGCGGAAATGGCGGACGCGACGTACAAAAAAAAGGTTACATTGAACTTTTTTTGTGACGACGGGGGCTAAAGTTATGGTTAGGGTTGGGGCTAAAGTTAGGGTTGGGGCTAAAGTTAGGGTTAGAGTTGGGATTAGGGTTAGGGTTTGGATTAGGGTTGGGATTAGTGTTACGTTTGGGATTAGGGTTGGGATTAGGGTTAGGGTTGGGATTAGGGTTAGGGGTGTGTTGGATTTAGGGTTTTGATTAGGGTTATGGTTAGGGTTGAGATTAGGGCTGTTTTGGGGTTAGGGTTGTGATTATCGTTAGGGTTGTGATTAGGATTATGGATCGGGTTGAGATTAGGGTTAGGGGTGTGTTGCGGTTAGGGTTGGAGTTAGAATTGGGGGGTTTCCACTGTTTAGGTACATCAGGGGGTCTCCAAACACGACAGCCAATTTTGCGCTAAAAAAGTCAAATGGTACTCCCTCCCTTCTGAGCTCTGCCGTGCGCCCAAACAGTGGTTTACCCCCACATATGGGGCATCAGCGTACTCGGGATAAATTGGACAACAACTTTTGGGGTCCAATTTCTCCTGTTACCCTTGTGAAAATAAAAACTTGGGGGCTAAAAATCTTTTTTGTTGGAAAAAAAAATATTTTTTTATTTTCACTACTCTGCATTATAAACTTCTGTGAAGCACTTGAGCTTTCAAAGTTCTCACCACATATCTAGATAAGTTCCTTAGGGGGTCTAGTTTCCAAAATTTGGTCACTTGTGGGGGTTTCTACTGTTTAGGTACATTAGGGGTCTGCAAACGCAACATAACGCCCGCAGACAATTCTATCAAAGTCTGCATTCCAAAATGGCGCTCCTTCCCTTCCGAGCTCTGCCGTGCGCCCAAACAGTGGTTTACCCCCACATATGGGGTACCAGCATACTCAGGACAAATTGGACAACAACTTTTGGGGTCCAATTTCTCTTGTTACCCTTGTGAAAATAAAAATTTGGGGGCTAAAAAAATCTTTTTTGTGGGAAAAAAAATATTTTTTATTTTCACTACTCTGCATTATAAACTTCTGTGAAGCACTTGGGCATTCAAAGTTCTCACCACATATCTAGATAAGTTCCTTGGGGGGTCTATTTTCCAAAATGGGGTCACTTGTTGGGGGTTTCTACTGTTTAGGTACATTAGGGGTCTGCAAACGCAACATAACGCCCGCAGACAATTCTATCAAAGTCTGCATTCCAAAATGGCGCTCCTTCCCTTCCGAGCTCTGCCGTGCGCCCAAACAGTGGTTTACCCCCACATATGGGGTACCAGCATACTCAGGACAAATTGGACAACAACTTTTGGGGTCCAATTTCTCTTGTTACCCTTGTGAAAATAAAAATTTGGGGGCTAAAAAAATCTTTTTTGTGGGAAAAAAATATTTTTTATTTTCACGACTCTGCATTATAAACTTCTGTGATGCACTTGGGCATTCAAAGTTCTCACTACACATCTAGATAAGTTCCATGGGGGGTCTAGTTTCCAAAATGGGGTCACTTTTGGGGGGTTTCTACTGTTTAGGCACATCAGGGGCTCTCCAAACGCGACATGGCGTCCGATCTCAATTCCAGTCAATTTTGCATTGAAAAGTCAAATGGCGCTCCTTTGCTTCCGAGCTCAGCCATGCGCCCAAACAGTGGTTTACCCCCACATATGGGGTGTCGGCGTACTCAAGACAAATTGTACAACAGCTTCTGGGGTCCATTTTCTCCTGTTACCCTTAGTAAAATAAAAATTTGGAGCCAAAAAGATCATTTTTGTAGAAAAAATGCGATTTTTTTATTTTCACGGTTCTACGTTATAAACTTCTGTGAAGCACCTGGGGGTTTAAAGTGCTCACCACACATCTAGATAAGTTCATTAAGGGGTCTAGTTTCCAAAATGGTGTCATATGTGGGGGGTCTCTACTGTTTAGGCACATCAGCGGCTCTCCAAACGTGACATGGCGTCCGATCTCAATTCCAGCCAATTCTACATTGAAAAAGTAAAACGACACTCCTTCTCTTCCAAGCTCTGCGGTGCGCCCAAACAGTGGTTTACCCCCATATATGGGGTATCGACGTACTCAGGAGAAATTGCACAACAACTTTTGTGGTCTAATTTCTCCTGTTACCCTTGTGAAAATAAAAATTTGGGGGCAAAAAGATCATTTTTGTAGAAAAAATGAGATTTTTTATTTTCACGGCTCTACGTTATAAACTTCTGTGAAGCACTTGGGGGTTCAAAGTGCTCACCACACATCTAGATAAGTTCCTTAAGGGGTCTAGTTTCCAAAATGGTATCACTTGTGGGGGGTTTCCACTGTTTAGGCACATCAGGGGCTCTCCAAACGCGACATGGCGTCCGATCTCAATTCCAGTCAATTTTGCATTGGAAAGTCAAATGGCGCTCCTTTGCTTCCGAGCTCAGCCATGCGCCCAAACAGTGGTTTACCCCCACATATGGGGTGTCGGTGTACTCAAGACAAATTGTACAACAGCTTCTGGGGTCCATTTTCTCCTGTTACCCTTAGTAAAATAAAAATTTGGAGGCAAAAAGATCATTTTTGTAGAAAAAATGCGATTTTTTTATTTTCACGGCTCTACGTTATAAACTTCTGTGAAGCACCTGGGGGTTTAAAGTGCTCACCACACATCTAGATAAGATCCTTAAGGGGTCTAGTTTCCAAAATGGTGTCATATGTGGGGGGTCTCTACTGTTTAGGCACATCAGCGGCTCTCCAAACGTGACATGGCGTCCGATCTCAATTCCAGCCAATTCTACATTGAAAAAGTAAAACAACACTCCTTCTCTTCCAAGCTCTGCGGTGCGCCCAAACAGTGGTTTACCCCCATATATGGGGTATCGACGTACTCAGGAGAAATTGCACAACAACTTTTGTGGTCTAATTTCTCCTGTTACCCTTGTGAAAATAAAAATTTGGGGGCAAAAAGATTATTTTTGTAGAAAAAATGAGATTTTTTTATTTTCACGGCTCTACGTTATAAACTTCTGTGAAGCACTTGGGGGTTCAAAGTGCTCACCACACATCTAGATAAGTTCCTTAAGGGGTCTAGTTTCCAAAATGGTATCACTTGTGGGGGGTTTCCACTGTTTAGGCACATCAGGGACTCTCCAAACACGACATGGCATCCGATCTCAATTCCAGCCAATTCTGCATTGAAAAAGTCAAACGGTGCTCCTTCACTTCCAAGCTCTGCGGTGCGCCCAAACAGTGGTTTACCTCCACATATGGGGTATCGACGTACTCAGGAGAAATTGCACAACAACTTTTGTGGTCTAATTTCTCCTGTTACCCTTGTGAAAATAAGAATTTGTGGGCGAAAAAATCATTTTTGTGAAAACAAATGCGATTTTTTATTTTCACGGCTCTACGTTATAAACTTCTGTGAAGCACTTGGGGGTTCAAAGTGCTCACCACACATCTAGATAAGTTCCTTGGGGGGTCTAGTTTCCAAAATGGTGTCACTTGTCGGGGGTTTCCACTGTTTAGGCACATTAGGGGCTCTCCAAACGCGACATGGCGTCCGATCTCAATTCCAGCCAATTCTGCATTGAAACAGTCAAACGGTGCTCCTTCACTTCCAAGCTCTGCGGTGCGCCCAAACAGTGGTTTACCTCCACATATGGGGTATCGGCGTACTCAGGAAAAATTGCACAACAAAATTTGTGGTTAAATTTCTGTTTTTACACTTGTGAAAATTAAAAAAAATGGTTCTGAAGTAAAATGTTTGCAAAAAAAAGTTAAATGTTCATTTATTTCTTCCACATTGTTTTAGTTCCTGTGAAGTACGTAAAGGGTTAATAAACTTCTTGAATGTGGTTTTGAGCAGCTTGAGGGGTGCAGTTTTTAGAATGGTGTCACACTTGGTTATTTTCTATCATATAGACCCCTCAAAATCACTTCAAAGGTGATGTGGTCCCTAAAAAAAACATGGTGTTGTAAAAATGAGAAATTGCTGGTCAACTTTTAACCCTTATAACTCCCTAACAAAAAAAAAAATTGTTTCCAAAATTGTGCTGATGTAAAGTAGACATGTGCGAAATGTTATTTATTAACTATTTTTTGTGACGTATCTCTCTGATTTAAGGGCATAAAAATACAAAGTTTGAAAATTGCAAAATTTTAAAAATTTTCGCCATATTTCCATTTTTTTCATAAATAATCGCGAGTAATATCGAAGAAATGTTACCACTAACTTGAAGTACAACATGTCACGAAAAAACAATCTCAGAATCAGCGGGATCCGATAAAGCGTTCCAGAGTTATAACCTCATAAAGTGACACTGGTCATAATTGTAAAAATTGGCTCGGTCATTAAGTACCAAATTGGCTCTGTCACTAAGGGGTTAATATATGCACCATATATTTATCATCACTTCTGGGATACGCCGTTCTCGTCCTTCTCTTCTTATCCGTCTGCTGTTTTATGCTTTATGACCTTGGAGGCTACACCATTGATAAATGAATGGATCACCAAATATGAGGATATTATTTCTGCAACATCTGAAGCAGCTATGCAGATTCTTTTGATTTATTTATTTTTTTATTGTTGTGTTATTATTATTATTGCACTCTCTATTTAGTCTAATGTAATTTATTGTGATTTGTTTATATGCATAATTTGTATCACCCTCTTAATCCTTCTTTTCTCTTTTACTTTGTCTTCACTTCCTTTCACTTCATATCCCTTATATTCCTTAATATTCGGATTCTATTCCATATAATATCACCTCCATTTCTGGAGATTTATCCTTCACTATATATCTATTCTCTTAAAAGAGATATTCCCATCTTTGCATTCCAGCTCTTCTTTATTCCCTTTAATGCGGTGTTTCATAGAATTACTTACACGCTATGGCAGCCTCCTGTGTCCTTTAACATAGTGGTCGCCGTTGGTGCGCATGAGCACCGGGACTTTCCTGGCACTTTGCTTTTTCGGCGGCCGTCAATACTTCACACTGTGCATGTCTGTTGACGTCACTTGGCTGTCATTTGCCCGCATCCGCAGTTTGATGTCGTGGCCGGCAAGATCCCGGAGCGCTATGACTTTTGAGTATAAATAGGTAGTTGGGAGATGGGTCATTACATTTACCCCTTTGATAAAGCAATCCACGAAACGCGCTTCAGGGACCACCTGGGGTGCAGTCCTGGTCCGGACTCATTATGGGTAAGCTGGCTAATGAGTGATGTATATATGCTATGGTCATTTTATATGGACATTGGTCCTTCTATTACTGACCCTTTACTATTTTGGAATAGTTGCAGTATTTTTCCTAATAGCTTTTTCCCTAGTCCTTTTATGCTTTTGACCATTCACTCACCCCATATTTACCTCTTTGTCCTCCTTTGTTTAAACTATTGTGTCTTTATGGATGTGCTGTGAGCTAACAGTGTGTTGTCTATTAAACAGAATGAATATTCACTGCCCCCTACTCCCATAGTCCCGGGCATGGGAAGCATTGAATATTCTGGCAGCTGACCTCAGCGTGTAAGGGGCGCATGGCAATGACATTTTTTTTTAATGTGTGCACCATGATGGTGGCCATGTTATCCTAGGATAGGGATAAGGGGACCACGTATACCAGGATGGGGATGGGGGCCATGTATACTAGGATAGGAATGGGGTGCCATGTATACCAAGATTGGGATGGGGGTGCCATATTTACCAGAATGGGGATGGGGCCATGTATACCGGGGTCAGGATTGGGGGCCGGCCATACATACCAGCATGGGGGCCATGTATACCAGGTTGGGGGCCATGAATACCAGGATGGGGAGGGTGGCCATGTATTCCAGGATGGGGATGGTGGCCATGTATACCAGGATGGGATTGGTGGCCCTGTATACCAGGATGGGGATGCTGGTCATGTATTCTTACATGGGGATGGGGCCATATATATCAGGATAGGAATGGTGGCTTTCAAGTATACCAGGATGGAGATGAAGGGGCCATGTATACTAGGATGGGGATGAAGTGGCCATATATATCAGGATGGGGATAAAGGGGCCATGTATACCAGGATGGGGATGAAGAGGCCATGTATACAAGGATGGGGATGGTAGCCATGTATACCAGGTTGGGGATGTGGCCATGTATACGAGGATGGGGATAAAGGGGTCATGTATACCAGGATAGGGATGGGGGCCATGTATATCAGGATGGGGTCATGTATACCAGGATGGGGATGGTGGCCATGTATACCAGGATGAGGATGGTGGCCATGTATACCTGGATGGGGATGGTGGCCATGTATACTAGGATAGGAATGGGGTGCCATGTATACCAAGATTGGGATGGGGGTGCCATATATACCAGAATGGGGATGGGGCCATGTATACCGGGGTCAGGATTGGGGGCCGGCCATACATACCAGCATGGGGGCCATGTATACCAGGTTGGGGGCCATGAATACCAGGATGGGGAGGGTGGCCATGTATTCCAGGATGGGGATGGTGGCCATGTATACCAGGATGGGAATGGTGGCCCTGTATACCATGATGGGGATGCTGGTCATGTATTCTTGCATGGGGATGGGGGCCATATATATCAGGATGGGAATGGTGGCTTTCATGTATACCAGGATGGGGATGAAGGGGCCATGTATACTAGGATGGAGATGAAGGGGCCATGTATACTAGGATGGGGATGAAGTGGCCATATATATCAGGATGGAGATAAAGGGGCCATGTATACCAGGATGGGGATGAAGAGGCCATGTATACAAGGATGGGGATGATGGCCATGTATACCAGGGTGGGGATGGTGGCCATGTATAACAGGCGGGGATGGGACCATGTATACCAGGATGGGGATGTGGCCATGTATACGAGCATGGGGATAAAGGGGCCATGTATACCAGGATAGGGATGGGGGCCATGTATATCAGGATGGGGTCATGTATACCAAGATGGGGATGGTGGCCATGTATACCAGGATGGGGATGGTGGCCATGTATACCTGGATGGGGATGGTGGCCATGTATATCAAGATAGGGATGGGAGCCATGTATACCAGGATGGGGATGGTGACCATGTATACCAGGATGAGGATGGTGGCCATGTATACCAGGATGGGGATCGTGGCCATGTATATCAAGATGGGGATGGGGGCCATGTATACCAGGATGGGGATGGGGGCCTTGTATATCAGGATGGAGATGGGGGCCATGAATACCAGGATGGGGATGGGGCCATGAATACCAGGATGGGGATGGGGGCCATGTATACCAGGATGGGGATGGTGGCCATGTATACCAGGATGGGGATGGGGGCCATGTACAGTATACCTAGATTGGAGGCCATGTATGCGTGGATTGGGGTCCATATATACCAGGATGTTGTCATATATACCAGAATGGGGACATGGGGGATATTAGTACAGCTTTGAGGGACATTGCCTCTATAACAGTGTCAGCAGCAGATACCACCCCCCCTAATAGTGCATCATGACCACATTTTTTGCTTCATTTTTTTTATTTCCTCCTATAAAGCCTTGGTGCGTCTTATGGTCCGGTGCATCTAATAGTCCAAAAAATATGGTAACTTTCCAACCTATTTCCTGTACATCTTGCTTTGAAGATTAGAAGAACCATTGTTCTTCTAAAATTTAGTCATGAACTGATATAGATCATGTTGTGTAGTGCTAATTAGTGAACAGTCCAATTGTGGGCAGGTTGCAGCAATTATTAAACATAATCAATGTCTGGCTGCTCAACATCTCCAAACTATTACAAATATTTGCTATTTTAGCACAATCTGCTATTAGAAGACACATAGAATTCAAGGATGACAAAATTGTACTATATAGGTGTAGTACATTCCATACATAAAATAACTCCTGTCCAATGCCGTCTAATGTAGTATTTTCCTATAAATCTAAAAGCCTTGTAATTAGGCTTACCATTAACCAAAGTACAGCAGCCGTGTTAGAGCAGATTTTAAAGCACTCCCTCCTGGGGTTTTGAGCGTATAGTTGGCACAAATCATGGGCATCCATATGGCTTCACAAATAAATACTGTCAAAACCCAGTACCATATCCAGCAGCATGGCATTCTGGCTGTCAGGGGGTGGGTACAGCATTAGTTAAGCCAGTGAAACTAGCCTGATATAGTCATAACAATATTCTGGAGACCTCACACGTTGCCTGTGTGGGTAGTGCATTGTACATAAGTTCTCATCATCTGTACAATTGTTATTCCTCTTTGTTCGGAAGAAGTCATCAGGCCTCATTTTCTTTGCTCTCCATCAAAAGTAAAGCACATTGTTATTTCAACACTCAAATTTAAAAAAAAGTGTCAGAAATAAAAAGAGCAACAGGATTTCTATGTGACTTAGTAATGCTCGACATGTGGAAAAATGTACTACTACACAGTAATATTTTGTTGCATTATATACAAAATAACAGATATTACATATTGAAGAATATAAATGGCACAAATGATATTTAACAATCAACGCAAGTTATAGCAGAGTAGTTTGCATTACCAGATCATTAAAAATTGTGGCACAGTAAACAAAATTGATCTTTTTGCACTAAAATGGAAGAAAATAGCAGCAAGTTCTTCACAGTCCTTTCTTCATTAAATTCTTATTTGACTCATAATCTCCTTTTGATCTGTAAAGTTATAAGACCCTCCATCCACCTCCCACTCCTGTTCTGATGGTATCAACGCATGGCTTTTGACTAGGCAGCATGATGAATTAAATGTATGACAGTTATGACAGGTGAGGAGTGCTTGGTTGGGGCTTACGCAGCAGGGATAAGACAAAGCCCCCATTTAAGAACAAAACCCCCTGCCTGATTGTGATGCCATTAATGACAAACCACAGAATCACTCTTTATTTGCCCTTCCAAATGAGGAGCAAGCTGATACCACAGACAAAGCATTGTTAGCAAGGAAACCGTTTCTAAACCAAGCCTTACAAGCGACTAATTTAAAAGGGCTGCTTGCTTGCTCAGCTTTTGACGTAAGTGTGTCTTAACATTTTCAATGCAGGATCCTCCATAAAATGGTGCATTAAAATCCAACCACAACTTTACAGCTGGCCTGAGTGGAATTAAAATATATAACCCTGAAAATCTATTTGCAGGGATCCCACTAAGCCAAAGGGAGAGACCAGACTGGCAAATCCAAAGAATTTTGGAAGTCAATCCATTAGGATTATTAGGATATCTCTTTAATTTTGGAAGCCACAGACTAAAATATAGGACCTGTGAACTCTAAAAACTGCCTTTATTTCATTCTTTATCATATGGCTTATAGAGTCAGTTTCTTATATCAATGCCTATTCTCATAACAGACCTTTACTTGTACACTTAGATTCTTCAACTATTAGATTGTAGAGAAAAATGGAACATTCACAACCATCTAGAAGACCAACTGCTGACCCATTTACCGTACCTTAAACTTTGTTATACGATGAGAGACACTGTATGTCTTTACATACATTTCCTGACCACTTGACCTTAAGCTTTGTTCTTCTTCTACATCTTTGCGCGGTCTGTGTAAAAGTGAGATATTAACCGAACCACACACTCTCACAGAAGAACCTACTATTGTATGTCTTAACCAGCTTTTGCAGGACACGTTTGTGGTTACCCCAGAATACAATGACAGATGCATCAGAAAACATCAGTCACATTGTAAGCTTCTTTTGTACCCTTCAATGCTTATTTTTTTTGCTACTTGTTATATTATAATATTCTCCTTATAGTAGGATAAATATTTGTTATTTGTAATAATGTGTATGCTGCCCCTTGAAGCCTAATATGATAAAATTTAAATGTTTATTTTATGTTCGTATATAATTTTTGCATAGGTTGATTGGTTATTGAATGATTGATTCAATAAATAAAAATAATTTTTCTACACATTAGATAACAGCAAAATATGCTAATTCTGCTGGGAGTTGGTGACAATCTAATGTATATGAGGGTCTCTCAACTCTTCTCTTACATGCGATGTTGGGGGAGACAAGGATCGTTTCTTCCACTAAACATGCCACTGCAAAAATGTCTGGCTGCGACTTTCTCTCTTCTCGAAACTGTAAATAATTGACCAATCATGAACATTTATGTGTTTTGGGGAGTTGGTAGAGATAGCTGTCTGAGGTTCTTGGGTATTTTTTGGGCTTGTTCACAGTGATAATGTGGTTCAACATATTTTATATAACCTTAGGCTATTTTCACACTAGCGTCGTGCACTGCACGTGGCTATGCGTCGTTTTATAGAAAAAACGCATCCTGCAAAAGTGCTTGCAGGATGCGTTTTTTCTCCATAGACTAGCATTAGCGACGCAGTGCGACGCATTGCCACACGTCGCAACCGTCGTGCGATGGTTACGTCGTGTTGCGTCAGACCGTCGGCACAAAAAAAGTTGCATGTAACGTTTTTTGGTGCGTCGTGTCCAGCATTTCCGACTGCGCATGCGTGGCCGGAACTCCGCCCCCGCCTCCCCGCACCTCACAATGGGGAGCGGATGCGTTGAAAAACTGCATCCGCTTCCCCCGTTGTGCAGCGCTTACACAGTATGCGTCGGTACATCGAAACGTCGCATTGCGACGTGCGTCGTACGACGCTAGTGTGAAAGTAGGCTTAGACAGTAGGCATAGCATAGTCAGCAGCACTGCTTTAACATTTTCTCATAAAAGTCAGGGAAGATAGTCAGAGATCACTGATTTCGATTTGAAAATGGTTCCTACATAACTATCAAGACACCATCATTAGCAAAAGCCATGACACTCGTGAACAAATCCTTAAACAATATGGAGATTTTATATGACTGATTTGCAAAAAAGGCCGATACGCCTTTTAACGGTGGCAGTTAAGGGTACTTAAACCACAGTGCCGCTTTTTAACGGCGCTGAGGAATAAGTGTATAGCACCCCCCAGAGTCAGAGTTTCTCCAGGTTCTCGGCTACCGGGGGTAGCTGAGACCCCAGAGAACATGATTTGGGTAGGATTTTACCAACTCCGGTGTTGCAGTAGCCATTATTAACGGTATAACGGCGACCGCAAAAAAAGCGCCAGATTTTCCATTTAATTCCTTTCTCCTCTGATGTGATCGCACATCAGAGGAGAGCGAAATAGGGTCCCCCAATCCCTCCCCCGATACCTCCATTGTCCCTGTGACCCCCGTGAAGTCCCCCGGGCCGCTGGCGTCTTCCGGGAGAAAATGGCTGACACATGTGCAGTGCGCCCACCGAGATCTGCCGGCCGGCACCCAGCAACAATAGGATATTTTTCCTATTGGTTTATTTTGATCACGGTGATAGACCCTATCACCGTGATCAAAATAAATAAAATAGTAAATCAAACCCTATTGATCACCCTCTTAGGTAGGTATAAATGATAAAATAAAATTTTTTATTTATTTCCATTAGGGTTAGAGTTGGGCTAAAGTGAGTTGGGATACAGTTAGGGCTAGGGTTGGGCTAAAGTGAGTTGGGCTAAAGTTAGGGTTAGGGTTGGGCTAAAGTAAGTTGAGCTAAAGTTAGGGTTAGAGTTGTGGTTGTGTTTGGATTACGGTTAGGGTTGGGATTAGGGTTAGGGGTGTGTTGGGATTAGGGTTGGGATTAGGGTTAGGGGTGTGTTGGGGTTAAGGTTGTGGTTAGGGTTAGGGGTGTGTTGGGGTTAGGTTTGGAGTTAGAATTTTTCATTGTTTAAGTACATCAGGGGGTCTCCAAGTATGACGTGGTGCCACCATTAATTCCAGCCAATTTTGCGTTCAAAAAGTCAAACGGTGCTCCCTCCCTTCTGAGCCCTGCCATGCATCCAAACAGTGGCTTTTCCCCAAATATGGGGTATCGGCGTACTTGGGAGAAATTGCACAACAAATTTTGTGGTCCATTTTCTCCTGATACCCTTGTGAAAATAAAAAAATGGTTCCAAAGTATTTTTTTTATGAAAAAAGTAAAATGTTCACTTTTTCTTTCTACATTGCTTTAGTTCTCATGCAGCACCTGAAGGGTTAATAAACTTCTTGAATGTGGTTTTGCGCACATTGAGGGGTGTAGTTTTTAGAGTGGTGTCACTTTTGGGTATTTTCTGTTATATTGACCCCCCCCCAAAGTCACTTCAAATGTGAGGTGGTCCCAAAAAAAAATGGTTTTGTTAATTTTGTTGGAAAAATTAGAAATTGCTGGTCAACTTTAAATCCTTATAACTTCCTAACAAAAAAAAAAAATGTTTCCAAAATTGTGCTGATGTAAAGTAAACATGTGGGAAATGTTATTTATTAAGTATTTTGTGTGACATATCTCTCTGATTTAAGGGCGAAAGATTAATGATGAGCGAATATACTCATTACTCGAGATTTCCCGAACACGCTCGGTTGTCCTCCGAGTATTTTTTAGTGCTCGGAGATTTAGTTTTCATCGCCGCAGCTGAATGATTTACATCTGTTAGCCAGGCTAAGTACATGTGGGGGTTGCCTGGTTGCTAGGGAATCCCCACATGTAATCAAGCTGGCTAAGAGATGTAGATCATTCAGCTGCGGTGATGAAAACTAAATCTCCGAGCACTAAAAAATACTCGGAGGACAACCAAGCGTGTTCGGGAAATCTCGAGTGTCGAGTATATTCGCTCATCACTAGTAAAGATTCAAAGTTTGAAAATTGCAACACTTTAAAATTTTTTGCCATAATTCTAGTGATGAGCAAATATACTCGACACTTGAGATTTACATCTGTTAGCCAGCTTGATTACATGTGGGGATTCCCTAGCAACCAGGCAACCCCCACATGTACTTAGCCTGGCTAACAGATGTAAATCATTCAGCTGCGGCGATGAAAACTAAATCTCCGAGCACTAAAAAATACTCGGAGGACAACCGAGCGTGTTCGGGAAATCTCGAGTAATGAGTATATTCGCTCATCACTACATATATCCATTTTTTTCATAAATACAAGTCTTATCGAAGAAATTTTACCACTAACATGAAGTACAATATGTCACGAAAAAACAGTCTCAGAATCAGTGGGATCTGTTAAAGCGTTCCAGAGTTATAACCACATAAAGTGACAGTGGTCAGAATTGTAAAAAATTAGCTTGGTCATTAAGTACCAATTTGGCTCTGTCACTAAGGGGTTAAAATGCCATGGGTTGTTATGTAGTAAGCAAGTGCGTCTCTTTATTTGTAATTTTGCTGCACTTCTAAGGTGGAATTTTATTTAATAGGTGACAAATACCTTTTCTAACAGAAGAAACTGGTCTAAAATTGCCCACCATGTGTTACTATTGTAGTGGAGGAGGCCTTTCGTCCCTAGACTGTGTTGAGCAGGCCTGGATTGTGTCTGTCCACAGCTCAGCACTCCAAGAGAGCTAGATTTTGAAGAAGAGTCAGATAGGGCATACAGGAAAGCGGCTTTCAGTACCTTATCTGAGTGACAGAACACTTAACTTTCACCACCTGGGTCTGGCCTTGGAGAGGAAACAGTTGTGCTTAATTATTGTCTCCTTACTGGTCCCAGACAACTACTGTTTAATCATATGTCCAACTGATATAGACTGGCAAAAAAAGCTATTTTTAGAGAAGACAGCTATTTTCCTTCTTTCATCTATGAGTAATGTACTTCCTCCTAGTCTTTGCCGTACCACAAGCCAGTCTGCACCAGATGCTGGATATTAGGTAAAATTAGAGACCGGGCATCATACCCCATGTGAGGTGCTTTGATGTTTGAACTTTACTCACTAAAAGCTATTTTTAATTAAAGATAACCTATGTTTTTCTCAGTCTTTCACAGTTATCTTAATTATAATTTCAGTAAAGTTACACTAATGCTTCCTGACCATAGGAAAAAAGCCACTTATATATTACATTTGCAGGCCTTGTGACCAACAGTTATTCTACGCACTTGAGTGTTTACAGACAGGATCAACTGTGACAGACTCATCACTGCAAAAAAGTCAATTATGTACTCTTTCTGAACCCCACAGATTAAAATTATTGTGTATATCTTCCATGTTATTCATTCATTCAGCAGGCTGACAAGTCACTGCCATATTATCCAAAGAGATGAATAGAATCTTACTCCTTTTGCTAAACTAACAAGATGGAGAAAGATCTTGCTTCTGGTCCATAAAATGCAGTCACTACCATAACTGTTAACAGTTAGCCATTATTTCTTGTTTTAGATTTGAACCACTCTTTTATGTTATGTAATTCTGTTCCTGTGGCAGCTGAACTAGGGCAGTGTTCTCTTCTGCGTCTGCAAACCTCTTGGCCGCTTATTATGCTCCTGCAACATTGCAGCACAACGCACATGATAAGTATGTGTTAGATCTAGTGACTAGACCTCAGTCAATGTCATGACATGGCCTAATAATTAGCAGAGGAGCCAAGAATGGCGGACAGAGGATTACCAGTGCAGAAGAGAGCACTTTCTTGGTTGGGTTGCCTTGGAGGACCGAACTGGACAAATGACCAGAGTAGTTCAAATAGTTTTGCTCATCTTTAGTTCACATGTGTAGTGTGGCTTCCATTTGGTCTTATTTAGTTTTGTCTGCTGTTTTGATGGAAACAAATATGCCTTAAAAAATCTGCAAAACCTCTGACCCAAATGCGAAAATGGCTGTTTGACAAAATATATGCCAACTATTTCACATCTAAACAATCTAAATGTAAGATTAGTGAAATCAAGGCAGTGTTTGACCTCACCTGAAAATCATGGATTTCCCGCTTAAACCAATTGTATAAAAAAAATGAGTTGAGGATGAATAAAATAGAAAGAAAGTCTATGCAAAATAGGCATATGAAGTCCTTTTTCTCCACCAAACTCAATGTAGGTCAAGATGAAGTTGGGGAGCAGGTGACAGTAGTGGGGGAAGTGACTATATAAATTTGTTTACTTTGTGAAATATAACATTGGTTATTAAACAAAATATTTAAAACATTTAAAAACATGTATCATAGTGGACATTTATTAGAACTAAAGGTGATTATATATTTGACAAAACTCAGCTAAACTCACCAATTTTGGGAAAAAAGTTGGACATGCTCAATCTTTTCTTACTTTGTGATAGAAGGCATCGTCATAGTTGATAGGAACTGGCTTATTTTCCTTTTCCTATAGAAATGTCTGAGCAAAGCATCCAATTATATGTATGTGTGTAAATGTGTTTTCTTCTCAAAGCAGTATGGAACCCATGCAGGAAAAAAAATAACACATATTACATAACAGTTTGCATTGTGAAGCAAATACTGCTTAGAATGGACAGATACAATCTGTAGGCACATATGGCCTGATTTGTCAAGGTGTTCTCAATAGAGATGAGCCACCTCCCTAGTGTTCGGGTTCGGTTCGTCGAACAGGGAGGTGTTCGACGAACTGTTCGTCGAACATTCGACGAACACCGTCGAACCCCATTGAAACCAATGGCCGGCAAACACAAACACATACAAACACATGGAAAACACATAGAATACACCTTAAAAGGTGTCCAAAAGCTGACAAACTGCTCAGAAGACACAACAAACACATGGAAAAGTCACAACTACATATAGTCATGCGAAAAGAAAGAGGTGGAAGAGTAAAAGCAGGAGGAGACACAGATATAGGCATGTCATACCCTTCTAAAATAAAGAAAGGCTGGAGTAAAAATCTAAACTCACTCTACCAACACCCAGACGTCTTGACAAAAAAAAAAAAATATATATATCTTTAGGTAGAATGGCAGCGGGTCCATTCAGAACACTTTCCTTAGAAGACGTAGTGGTACCCCCGTTGGGAGTTGTGCCAAAAAATTAACCCAATATATTCAGACTAATCCGCCATTTGTCATATCCAAGGGGCAGGTCAGTAAACGACAACATCGACGCGAAACCAAGTACAGTACTATGTACTGTACCTCCTTTGACGAGAAGGCGGGTCAAGAAGTTGGTAAGGGGCACCCTAATGGCCAAAACAGACATTGAGGGGGCGTTCCGGTTACTACCTGTGCCTCCGAATAGTGTCCTCCCATTGGGCTGCTTCTGTGAAGGACCATACTACATAGATCGCTGTTTGCCCATGGGGTGCTCCATATCCTGCTCACTATTTGAGGTGTTTAGTTGCTTTCTCGAATGTGTCGTCATGGACGTTAGTAAGGCGGCACATATCCATTACCTCGACGACTTCTTATGCCTGGGCCCAAAAGATTCGCCACAGTGTGAAAACAAGCGGTAGTCCACCTGTGAGAAGGAGAGAGCTGGAGGGAGAGTGGACACCCCAGAGCCGATGGGTTAGATTGAGAAAAAGAAGGCGGTGTAGCTTGCTTCATGGGTGGGGTACTCTGCTGAGTAGCAGAAATTGCTAGTAGGCCCAAAAGGATTTCCTGGGCCAGATGCCGTTACAAAATAGTAGTTAGGTAAACAGGCGGTGTAGCTTGCTTCATGGGTGGGGTACGCTGCTGAGTAGCACGAAATTCTACTAGGCCCAAAAGGATTTCCCGGGCTAGATGCCTTTACAAAATAGTAGTTAGGTAAACAGGCGGTGTAGCTTGCTTCATGGGTGAAGTACGCTGCTGAGTAGCACCAAATTCTACTAGGCCCAAAGGGATTTCCTGGGCTAGATGCCGTTACAAAATAGTACTTAGGTAAACAGGCGGTGTAGCTTGTTTCATGGGTGGGGTATGCTGCTGAGTAGCACCAAATTCTACTAGGCCCAAAAGGATGTCCTGAGCTAGATGCCGTTAAAAAATAGTACTTAGGTAAACAGGCGGTGTAGCTTGCTTCATGGGTGGGGTACGCTGCTGAGTAGCACCAAATTCTACTAGGCCCAAAAGGATTTCCTGGGCCAGATGCCGTTAAAAATAGTACTTAGGTAAACAGGCGGTGGGTGGCTGAGCTACTCTGCTGACTAGCAGACACTCAAGCTTTGGAGCAGACCTCTGAATCCCAGGCCATAGTATGAGTAAACGACTCTGCAGACGACCCCACCCACCTGGAATTTGACGATGGCAACGTCATGTAAAACTCAGCAAGGGGACTAAATAAAAGAGTCTCCATTTTTTCAAAAAATTCGGCCACAGACACCACTTAAGTGGCATCAATTTCGCCAGAGTTTTTGAAAACTGTTGGTGAGGTGATTTTCAAAAATCATCAAGCTTTTAGTCTCCCCAAGATGACACAGGGGTAGAAAAGTCCTTGCGGATCCAGGATCTTGATGAACGTTAGTCTGTCTACATTGTCACTGGACAGCCGCGTGTGCTTATCTGTCAGCACACCACCAGCAGCGCTGAACACACGTTCAAAGAGAACGCTGGCTGCGGGGCACGACAAGATCTCCAAGGTGTGAGTGGCGAGCTCAGGCCATTTTTCAAGATTGGAAGCCCAAAATGAGCAAGGGTCCAGTTCCACAGTCATGGCATCGATGTTAACTTGGAGATTCTCTTGTACCATCCTCTCTAGGCGTTGGCTGTGCGTCAGACTTCTTGTCTCCTGTGGCCTTGCAAAGGATGGTCTAAAAAAATCTTGAAATGATTGGAAAAAATTGCTGTTACCACCAGATACGATGTTACTGTTATGGTTAGAGTGATGACTCGATAGTCCCATGGTTGGCAAGTTAGAACTCAGAGATTGACTACGTGCACCACTGGTGTTTTGTGGAAAAGCAGATGTTACATTCTGTAACAGTCTCTGCTGATACTCCTGCATGCCTGAATCCCTTTCTATGGCAGGTATTATTTCGCCAAATTTGCTTTTGTACCAGGGATCTTAAGAGTGTGGCAACCCAGTAGTTGGCATTACTTCGGATTCTGACAATCCGAGCGTCATGTTGCAGGTAGTGCAGCAAGAAGGCACTCATGTGTCTTGCGCATCCAGGAGGACCAAGTCCTTGTTGTCCTGGTGGTGGCGAGGTGAGAATCATGATTCCTTAGTCTACCCTCTCCCCCCAACCTCGCACAACAGAAATTTGATCAAGGTCTCCCTCATCTAATGAGTCTTCCATGCCCAGCGCCAGTTCGTCCTCCACTTCTTCCTCGCCTCCTGCACCTTCCTCAACAGTTTGGCTGCTACCATGCGATGCGCCCTTGGTAATCCCTCTCCCCCAGCCTCCAATGCCAGCCACCTTGGTGCTGCCAACCTTCTTGACCTTGGAGATATGATCCCTTCTGCATACGACTCCTCCTGTTCCTCCTCCTCCTCCTCCTCTTGTTCCACCACCTGACTCCGGACACTGTGTAAGGTGCTCCAGCATGTAAATCACCGGAATGGTCATGCTGCCTGATAATGGCATTGTCAGCACTAAACATCTTTGTTGCTATTTCAAAACTTTGCAGAAGGGTGCATAGGTCCCTGATCTGAGACCACTCCTGCAGCGTGATTTGCCCCACCTCTTGGTCTCGTTGGCCCAGGCTATACGTCATAAGGTATTGCACCAGGGCTCGTGGGTGCTGCCACAGTCGCTGCAACATGGGCAGAGTTGAATTCCACCGTGTGGGCACATCGCATTTCAGCCGGTGAACTGGCAGGCCCAACGACTTCCGTAGAGGTGCAAGTCGTCGAGCTGTGGGATGCGAACGGCGGAAGTGAGCACACAGTGACCGTGCCCTCTGCAGAAGCTCATCTAGTCCAGGATAGTGGCATAAAAATTGCTGGACAACCAGGTTCAAAACGTGAGCCATACAAGGTACGTGTGTGACATTGCCCCGGCGAAGGGCCGCACCCAGGTTTGCAGTATTGTCGGACACAGCCTTCCCTGGCTGCAGGTTGAGTGGAGACAACCATTGATGGAACACGGTCTCCAGAGCTGACCACAACTCCTCAGCTGTGTGACTCACATTTCCCAGACATTTCAATGTAAACACTGCCTGATGCCGTTGAGCCCTGGTGACAGCATAGTGAGGAGGTGTGCAGGATTCCTTCTGCGCAGTTACAACACGGGTGGCATTACCAGACAGGCTTTGGGTGCAGGTGGAGGACCGAGAGGAGGTTGAGGAGGCAGAAGCAGTGGAGGAACTTCTAGATGCAGAGGATCGGCGAGCAACTCGTGGGGACGGCAAGACTTGGACAGCAGCCCCTTCTCCTGATGTCGCTGTAGTTACCCAGTGCCCAGTCACCGACATGTAACGCCCCTGTTCATGTCTACTCGTCCAAGTGTCCAAACTGTGGTACTAGGCCCAAAACTATTAACTGGATTAGATGCAGTGAAAATTGAGATACACAGACGGTATAGTTTGTTTCACAGGCGTTCTACTCTGCTGACGTGCAGACACTGCTCCTAGGCCCAAAACTATTAACTGGATTAGATGCAGTGAAAATAGAGATACATAGGCGGTGTAGTTAGTTTCACAGGCGGGCTACTCTGCTGACGTGCAGACACTGCTCCTAGGCCCAAAACTGTTAACTGGATTAGATGCAGTGAAAATAGAGATACACAGGCGGTGTAGTTAGTTTCACAGGCGGGCTACTCTGCTGATGTGCAGACACTTCTCCTAGGCCCAAAACTGTTAACTGGATTAGATGCAGTGAAAATAGAGAACACAGGCGGTGTAGTTAGTTTCACAGGCGGGCTACTCTGCTGACGTGCAGACACTGCTCCTAGGCCCAAAACTGTTAACTGGATTAAATGCAGTGAAAATAGAGATACACAGGCGGTGTAGTTAGTTTCACAGGCGGGCTACTCTGCTGACGTGCAGACACTGCTACTAAGCCCAAAACCCCAAAACAATTTACTGGGTTAGATGCAGTAAAAATTGAGATACACAGGCGGTGTAGCTAGCTTCACAGGCAGGCTATTCTGCTGACGTGCAGACACTGCTACTAAGCCCAAAACCCCAAAACGATTTACTGGGTTAGATGCAGTAAAAATTGAGATACACAGGCGGTGTAGCTAGCTTCACAGGCAGGCTATTCTGCTGACGTGCAGACACTGTTACTAAGCCCAAAACGATTTACTGGGTTAGATGCAGTAAAAATTGAGATACACAGGCGGTGTAGCTAGCTTCACAGGTGGCCTACTCTGCTGACGTGCAGACACTGCTACTAAGCCCAAAACCCCAAAACGATTTACTGGGTTAAATGCAGTAAAAATTGAGATACACAGGCGGTGTAGCTAGCTTCACAGGCGGGCTACTCAGATGACTCTCAGACAATGCTACTAGCCCAAAAGGATTGGCTGAGCTAGATTACACCAAATGCTGTGACTTAGGGTACTGTCACACAGTGGCACTTTGATCGCTCCGACGGCACGATCCGTGACGTTGCAGCGTCGCTTGATTATCGCTCCAGCGTCGTAGACTGCGGTCACACTTTGCAATGCACGGCGCTGGAGCGATAATTTCATGACGTAGTTGCGATGTAGAAGTCATACGGGACATTGGGAATATCGTGCACACCTTTGTTACACGCTGCGATCATGCCGCCACAGCGGGACACTTGACGACGAAATAAAGTTTCAAACAATCTGCTACAACGTACGTTTCTCAGCGGGGTCCCTGATCGCAGTAGCGTGTCAGACACAGCGATATTGTAACTATATCGCTGGAACGTCACGGATCGTGCCGTTGTAGCGACCAAAGTGCCACTGTGTGACAGTACCCTAACACTTGCACAGCACTGGCTCAGACCTGCCTAACAAACAGTGCTATGAACTGCTGTAACCTACCCTGAAAAGGGCTGATATTACAACTAGTCCCAACTCCCTAAACCTGTCTCTCTCTCTAACTGCAAAGTCGCTCACAATTCACACTCTTATACTGTATAGCGCCCACAGCAGCAGCGGTGCCGTCTAACACTAAGCTGCAGCATTGAGGAAATGGTGGCGACGGGGCAAATGGCTGGTTCTTATAGGGCAAGGACATGTGACATACACAGCCAATGACATATGCCCTTGCTTGTGTGCATCACATGCACATTGCTGTGTGTGTGTGTGCACTGCTGATAGGCTGAGAGACTGCACCGCCCCTCTGTAAATGCGGGAAAAAAAAAAGGAGATCGGTGTTATTTCAGCACAGATCTATCCCCCGCCCACTATACACTGAAACAGTCCATTAACAATGATAAACAGTTTTAATGTGCAAATCAAGCTAGGCTTTTGGTGAACGAACAGTTATCGAACAGTAACTCGAACAGCCGTATTTTAAGCAAATTGTTTGGGTTCGTCGAGCGACTCGAACACCGCCCAAAACAGCTCGAATTTGAGATTGGCGAACAGTTCGACTCAAAGACCGCTCATCTCTACTTCTCAACAGTTTTCTTCTATAAAACACATTGAAATATTGCAAAGTTTTTAATGTCTTTTTTAGTATTTTGAGCAGAGCTTCGATGGGATGGGGTGTTGCAAAACCAGCAAATTCATCCAAATTTACACCACTTTAGCAGCATAAAATACACCAGAAATGTACATTTCTAGCGGAGTCTCACACCACTTAAAGAATAGTGTGCAAGTGTGCAGAATAGTGTACAAGTGTGCAAAACGCCAGTCTTAATGAATCAGTGCCTACAGCTTTGCAGTCTTTACCATATGCATGATACCTAAACGAAACCTGACAAAAATTGTAAATATGAATTGTGGAGGTCAACTAATCTGGATAGTATTCATATTCTGCAACTAGGGAAGATGAACCCTCTGGTCTGGCATACTAGAGTGCAGAAATGCATAGTTCTTCTAACTTGCCATAGTTTTATCAGTACTACTGACATAAATTCTCAAGTGACTGAAAGGACTCAGTCATTTTCTTTAACCATTGAACTTGTGGGGCCAGCTAGAGCAAGGGACCAGCAGAATGACCAGATACTTTCTTTCAGTTAGATTATGTTTTGACTCAGAATTGAGCCAAATCCCATTTGTTAAAGAGGGAGTTTATATGTGCTCTGTGCAGAATAAGAAGTTCTAAGAGATTTTCTGTTTGAAATTTGGGATATGAAATAGTTACAGAAAATAAACCATAGCTTCATACTGCTGATATCATGCTTTACAAGTGGCTAAGCACGTGCTACCCTTTGCCAACAAGCCAGAAGCCTAATTCCATAAGTTTTAGTTAGTATGGTTCCTCAATACCTGCATAGAAAGTAACAGCTGTTATAGACAAACTGCATCTATACACATTGGGACCTAAGTTGACCCCAATTTGGTCTGCCTACATTTTTGATCTGCTTAATGTAAAACAATTTTAGAAACTGTTTTTTCTACAGACTGACTGAAAAACTTGTCTATCTAATCTAAATAACACGGCTATGTTCACGCTGCTTTTATGCAGTGTGTTTGGGGGTTCTGCCGGATTCAGAGGAACTCCTAATGGGGCTATAGAATGCAATAACACAACTAGAGTTCAAGTGATCTTTGTATTGTTTTCTGAAAGTGTCCATCATTTCAGAAGGGCACAGGAACATAGGAAAATCTTATATTGTACAGCTGTCTTAAAGCGTGTGCCAGTCTGTGAAATCAGTGATCTCTGTTCCATATTCTCCAACATGATTGCTTGCCTTATTAAGGCTCATGCAACTTACTGAACTATTTCAGGCTTGAAATAGCCTCATTATATTCTACTTTTTAGGAGTTGGTAAAAAAGAGTTGTTTTTTATGCAACTTATGAGTAATTTGTGTGGGAGGCAGTGCTGGAACAAAAGGGGGACAGGTTGGTTTCACAAATTCTTTTTATTTCTCATACGTGAAAAACAGTCCACGTTTTTTCAGTATGCTGTATCAATTTTTGAGCCATGTGTGAATTTTTACAATCCTTGTTCCATCCATTTTTTTTTTGCACAAAAAAGTCTGTTTCCCCTAACCATTAAAGAGAACCTGTCATGTAAAAAAATGCTATTATCCTGCAGATATGGTGTTAATCTGCAGGTTGATAGTGGTCTGAAGCCGTGTGGCCACTGCACTGAGAACCCAGCTACTTTATTCCTCCCAGCAGCCTCTGGCTTTCAGTTATAAAGGCGGGGGTTGTACGGCTGCAGTCACTGCTCAGTAGTGAGTGGCAGCTGTAACCACGCACTGGCAGTGACTGACCCCCGGCTCAGCAGTGATGTGCTGCAGAGTCAGCTGTCAGTCAGTGCCGGGGTGTGGTGACAGCCTACGCTCACTATGTACTGAGCAGTGACTGAAGCTCCAGCCTCGCCTCTATGACTGTTGGGAGTAATCAAGTCCAGTTCCTCCCAAGAGCTGGGTCATTACTGCTGGGTGTGCAGGGCTTCAGAACTGTTTTAACCTGCAGATTAACCCCATTTCTGCAGGTTAATAGCATTTTTTGGCATGACAGGTTACCTTTAAGCAGTAAAATACAGAAAGCACATGGATGACATTCATGTGCTGACTATTTTTTTTTCATGGGGTCTTTGACTTGCATTGGCGCGTTTAATACTCCATATAGAACAAAGTTGTATGTTTCTGGGGTTTTTTTGCGGACAATTGAAAAATAACATGTAAAAAGACACATTGATTGAAATAGGTTTTTGATCTAGTGGCAAAAAAACTGATAGGAAACATTCCAAAAAAATTGATGTGTGAAACTGGCCTTATTGTGCCACAGACCAAGACTTTAGAATAAAAAAGATAAAGATGGAAAACTCTTTTACTTTCTTACAGTGAATGCGCTTGATTCAAATTTGGTGTGAATTTTCCACATGATATCAAAAGCATATCTGCAGCCTTTCCATAAAAAAATCTCATAAAAAACTGCACCAAAATCTGAATGTAACAAATAGGATTTTCATACAAATTTTTTGAGCGTTCCACCAAATGCATTGCAAAAGCTGTAGTCTGCAATTAATTTTGCACAAGGAATTGATATTGTAGATCAATTTATGTGCAACCTTCAGGATTTGACTAGTGTTTGTGTGGAAGAATGGGCCAAAATACACCAGAGCAATGCATGCAACTAGTTTCTCCATACAGGAGGCGTCTTGAAGCTGTCGTCACCAACAAAGTTTTTTGTACATTTCAGTAAGCATGCTCAATATGGACATCTATGGTTTGATTTATTTGCCTGTGTGGATTGGACGGGGTTGTTACCGTCATCTGGTGAGAATTTCATGTGAATAGCGCCTTTTGAAATATACGTAGAAAATTTGTGACGTGTTCAATACTTACTTCACCCACTGTATATAAAAGTGTAGAATCAATGAATAAAAGAGTAATACTAATCATTATTAGGAGTGACCAGACATTGCTTTCAAAGAAGAAAGTTTTCTAGGTATACTTGAGGTTGTGTAATGTAAGGCAGTACACCATGGCAAGCAGAGCACAGCAACAAAGACACAAGGTAGTTATACTGCATCAGCAAGGTCTCTCTTAAGCAAAGATTTCAAAGAAGACTGGAGTTTCAAGATGCGCACATTTTTTGTATACATACAAAAAGTTGGGAGGCTGTGTAAAATGTAAACAAAGCATGAATGCAGTGATTTGGAAAATTCTTGGAGTCATCTCACAAAACATAAAGCACAGATCAGAAGTTAAAATACATTTTTCCTATGTTTTTTTAAATCATTTTTACATTAAGTCACATGACTGTGTATAAAAAGAGCAGAGGCAGAGTAAAATGTTCCTCAAAGTAAAGTGGCTAAGACTTTGAATATCCTCCATCTACAGTACACAAAATCAAAACATTAAAGGAGTCTGTAGAAATCCATATGCAAAAGGGACAAGGCCGAGGGTCAATATATGTGCCATCGAGCGGCACTTCATTAAAAACAAACATGATTCAAATGTGTAAATCACTGCATGGGCTCAGGAATATTTTCAGAAATTGTCTGTGAACATGGTTCGCCATGCAATCCGCAAATGCAGGTTTAAATTGTATCATACAAAAAAAAGCCGTATATCAACATAATCCAGAAACACTGCTGTCTTCTCTGGGACAAAGATCATTTAAAATAGACAAAATGGAAAACTGTGTTCTAAGTAAAGATTTGACATACTTAACAAGCTGGATGGTCCATCTCTTCTTATCAGTTCACAGTTCTAAAGCCAGCACCACTGCTGGTATGGGGGTGCATTAGAGCAACTTGCACATCTTGAAAGGTACCTGCAATGCTGAGCATTTTATAGAGGTTTTAGAACAACAAATGCTCCTATCCAGACAATGTATATTTCAGGAAAGGCCTTGCATATTTCAGCAAGACAACGCTAAACCACATACTGCATCCATCACAGTACAAAACAGCATGGCTACACAAAAGAAGAGTTTGTGTGATGAACTGATCATCTGTAGCCCAGACCCTTCACTCATAGAAATCATTTGGCGCACAATGAAATGAAAAATCAGGCAAAGAAAACCCAGGGCTATTGTGTAGTTAGAAACCTATATTAGACAAGAATGGGACAACATTCCTCTCCCAAAACTGCTGCAATTGGTCTCACTTCCCAGACATATACAAACTGTTGCAAAAAGAAGAGGTGATGTTTCTGACCCTTTTTTTTTTAAATATGATCAATTTCTAAATTAGTTATTTTGTTTCAAGTAAAATGGAAAAATGTCTAACTATTTCCTACTGATATGTGTTCTATTCTCTGTTATGAATAAAATATGGTTATGAGAGATTTCCTAATCATTGCAATCTAGTTTTCCTGACATTATATACTGCGTCACACTGTCATATTGAACTTCCAGTGACCGGTATGAGAGAGTGTGAGAGTGATAACACCACATTTAAAGGGAACCTGTCACCCCCAAAATGGAAGGTGAGCTAAACCCACCGGCATCAGGTCCTGCTGTGGTCCGGTCCGATGGGCGTCGTGGTCCGTGGCCTCCCATTTTCTTATGATGACGTCCTCTTCTTGTCTTCACACTGCGGCTCCGGCGCAGGCGTACTGATTTGCCCTGTTGAGGGCAGAGTAAAGTACTGCAGTGCGCAGGTGCCGGGCCTCTCTGACCTTTCCCGGCGCCTGCGCACTGCAGTACTTTGCTCTGCCCTCAACAAGGAAGACAAAGTACGCCTGCGCCGTAGCCGCAGCATGAAGACAAGAAGAAGACGTCATCCTATGAAGATGGGAGGCCCCGGACTGCAACACCTATCGGACCGGACCGCCCCCCCAGGTGAGTATAATCTAACCTCTTTTTCTCATCTTTCAGGATACATCGGGGGCTTATCTACAGCATTACAGAATGCTGTAGATAAGCCCCTGATGCCGGTGGGCTTAGCTCATCTTCGATTTTGCGGGTGACAGGTTCCCTTTAACACACCTGCTCGCAGATACGGACTGGGGCTGAAATTCATGCCCTGGCATTTGAAATCACACAGGCCCATGTTGTCCCCATCCCCATGAACCAGATGGGATATATTACTAATATTATCCTGGATGGAGGAAAGCAAGATTTTCTACAAGACCAATATTTCTAATGATACCCATGGCCTGCTGGGGTAAGTGACGGAGTCAGCAACTTTGTGCTCCATCACAACTCTTAACAGTATGGGTATCTTGAGAACACCAGTTCTGTTAAAACGTAGCAGACAAGGCAGCCCATGACCAGACAGGCCCTTCTGGCATTTGCCAGAGGCCAGTCCGGCCCTGCCTGCTCCCCATGCACACCTGAGACCTTGTAATGAGTCACATGACACCTAGAAGGAAAATTGCTAATTGGGCACAATTTGACCATTTTCACTTAGGGGTGTACTCAGTTTTGTTGCCAGTGGGTTAGACATTAATGGCTGTGTGTTGAGTTATTTAGAGGGCACACCAAACTTACACTGTTATGCAAGCTGCACACTGACTACTTTACATTGTATCAAAGTGTAATATCTTCAGTGTTGTCCCATGAAAAGATAATAAAAGATTTACAAAAATGTGATGGCTATATTTATACATATACGTGAAAAATATCAGAATATTAGCTGGATGATCAGAATGTTAGTTGGAAGAGGCGTAGATCTGCTGTCGATAGATTAGCACAACTCTTCAAACATATATAATGTAACTATGAAAACAAACAAGATGATTTCCTATATACTCATTAACCCATGTTTTGTTTTTATTTGTAAATGATTCAATGAGAAGGTATAAAACATAAGTGAAAATGCTTGTAGAATCCAATAATCTAGGCACAATTACGCATTACATAGGTGAGCTTGCCCATGGTGACCTGTATCTGACCCTGTGTGCAGTCTACAAATTTGTGCACAGCGGTCACCGCCAGGAAGCACTTTTCTGAAATCTTGCCCTTTCAAAACAGCACAAGAAGAAGAAACAGTTCAGGCCGAATAGGAGCCATTCGTCCATATCTGCCACTCCTCAGGATATATCACTTCCATGACTTCTAAAATCATCCATCTTCATTTGCATTTTCTTGCTGCTATTTCCTCTGACTTACCATATGTAGACAGTGGTAGCTATTATCCTCGTTTTCACCTTTCTGTGGCTTGGCCCAAGTATATCAGAGCGCAGACATAAGTATACATCACTGTCATTGAGAACACCAGTGCTCACATCGCTTTTTTTTAGTCTGCAATGTCCGGCCATTGTGGATGCAAATCTTTAAATGTTAAAATCTCATCTTACAATTAAAATAGGTAAAATCATATGATAGATACAATACAAATACGAATCAAAGTAACATATCGTCATAGTATGTGACCGTGGGCATATTATACATGGTCACGTAGGTATTGTTATAGTGGAAATGCCGATGCAACTAATTATTTAGCTTCCTGTGAAAATGCATATACACTCATGTAAGCTATCATCTCTTTACAGCCCTGTATGTGGATGCTATAGAAATAACTGAAATAAAATCAGGCTTGGTATAAATTATTATTAAATTAAGAATCAAAAGTCCATGACCATATGGAGTGTAACAAGGGTAGCTATAAATCAAAATGCCTCTCCGTAGGAACCCTCAAATGAATACACCATTCTCAGTAACACACTTGCCCATTGGATACATTTTTCTATGCACAGTATCCTCTGTCGTATCAAAATCTGACGATTATAAAATAGATACACAAATGCAGAACGGAAAAATATTTTTTACAATAAATAAGGCCTGATGATACAACTATGAAGTGACTGGTTCAAGTATTGTGCCTGCAGGGCACTAATTAAATAGCAGTATAGCATTAAAGTGTCTGTGCATGAAATTATATCACTGTATTTCCATAATGGGAATTGATTTAATGTTAACTTTCTGTGATATTACTAATAAAAAATATATTGATGTTTACACTTCTATAGTGTTCATTTTTGCTTACTTTGTCCCCCTGGTGGAGGGTTCCAACTGAGCTGCATTTTGATTTATATTAGTATAAATTATACATTTTTTACAAGCCAACATTAACCATTTTTTTGGTGCACTGAAAGGGAACTAGTCATGGCGAAAATTATACCTGATCTGCAGGCAGGATGTTATTGAGCAGGAGGAGCTAATCAGATTGATTTACATTTTAGTGGGAAAAGTCTCCGTAAAACTTGTATTTTTTTCAGTGAAATCCCTGGTGTGTATATGAGTCTAATGGGCGGTCCTATGATAGACATTATTTCCTGTGTAACTGTAAATGCTTTGATAGCTGTCAATCACTGGGTAGGACCACCCACTGGACTCATAGGCATGCAAACACCAGGGACCAGTTATACAAAATGTTTTCCAACAAACCTATGTATCATTTTTCTCAGCTTTTTCTTCTCTTTACTATGCTGTCCACAGATGGGACTGCATGCATAACATGACAGATATTTTTTTTTCAGCACTGCGCTGGCACTTTAAATGTAAGCTCCCTGCCCGCAGTTACTTACTCACCCTCCAGCGTCTTCATTGTTTTTCGGCACCGCTCCAGTCCCTCGGCGCCATCTTGTGAGCGCAGCTTCTGACTGGCCAGAAGCTCTCAATGAAAGTCTATGAGAGCCAGAACGAGGATCTCATAGACTTGTATAGAAAAGTGGCCTCCGCGGTGCTCCATGAAGCACTGGAGTTGACAGCAGGTCACTTTTCACTGGAGACCAACGGGAGTGACGCTTGAAAATGATGATGGCGGCAGCAGGTGAATATTAGACAGAGGGCAGATAAATTACATTTAAAGCACCATTCTAGCAGTGCAATAAAAAAAACATGCTGAAGTGGTGCTTTAAGGCTAAGTCAAATTGTAGACATGACTAGCTCTGTGGGCCGGTCCATAAATCGGCCGACTTGAGGAGCTGCCTGCTATTTGAATGCACTAGTCTGGTCCATAAATGAGACCAAACTAGTGCATAACATTCTTTTCACTTGCACCTTAGGTTCATGTGAAGAATAGCTCATGTGAACAAGTACATCGGCAAAAACTTGATCTGTATGCAGTCTGTTTTCCACAGGGACAGTAGACACACAAAATACATTTGTATTCAGAGGTGTAAGGCCAGATTGATCAGACATATATTCTCCATCGCTTTTAATATCTTACATCTATGGAACAAAGTTTGGTTTCCCACAAAAAAAAAGTTTTGTCATTCCGAAAATCCATCTTATTGGGTGAAATGTATATTCTGATTGAGTTAGAACTTTTACATTTATTGCCACTTTTTTTATTCCTGTACAATTCGGTGCAGTCAGTTCTGACTAGGTGCTTAGATATTTATGTATTTTTTATACTGAACTCTTATTGTGGGTTTCTTGGTTGTGACAAAATGGTTCTGGGTTAAACTCAGCTGAGGCAATGTGTTATTCTTGAATTGCGCAGTGACATTTTGAAGTCATAAATACAGTGAGCTGTGACTTAAAGAAAGCAAACAGTATTTGATAAAATGCTACATTATGTAGCCTTATGTAAACAATCCCCTGGAGATTAACATATTGTTTCTGGTAGAGTACAAACATTCGTGAGATCCATAAGTTCGATGTGGAAAACAGGCTTACGTCCTCTGTGAGGCAGGAACACGCAGTGTCCTGAATCATACGGCCATCCTTGAGCAATTTCTCACACTTATAATACACTTATGTCTTATGCAAAACAGATGCGTGCCTTTAGGACAAGAATCCTCTTTTATTCTTGTACTGAGAAAGTCCTCTTTAATTAAAACAGGAAATACAAATCTCCTTGTCTAGTTCTAAAGCTACAGAGACATATATCTCAAACAGCTGCCTGCAATTTTCCATTAAACTGTTGGCCACATACACTGCGGGTGAACAGCATTTCTTCAGCACCTCTCAAAATTAAGGTAGACAGCATATTTTTGGTGATATCTACACATCATCAAGATATTATTATAGAGTCCTCATGTAGTAGTAGTTCTCTAGTAGGGGGACTATGACCTGGTGAGCTCAACAGCATAGATACTGGATTAGCGCTAATGAGAACCTAATGCTTAAGAAAATGTATAAATAATAAATGAAATAAGAGTCTTCCACGACACTATTTTGTATATGGAGCACATGTAAAACACATTAAAGACACAATACCAGTACAATATATTAGGATATATTTGGCGTTAACCCCTTTTCAACATGTAACAGATATGTATCGCACATGTGTAAGGTTTAGACTCGCAAGCTGAGCTGTCTCCATATTCTGTTGTGTAATATTGTTGTAATTGCTGTGATATACTGTTTAACCCAATTCTTGCTGTTTCACCCCTTAACTGACTCTGTCAGTCACACACAAAGTCATTTAAGGAGAGCCTTTCACTGTACATTTTTTTAAAATTGAGTACCTCCTCCAAACGTTGTTGTTCCACTGATTCTGGAACAGTTTTTCTTTATTTTGTAAGGAGAGAAATGGACCACTCACCTCTGCAAGTTAAAGTAAGCTTTATTTGTGGTCTCGAACAGAGTTAGTGGAGACAAAGTGCCTGACAGCCGTTTCACGTGTACGTCACGCTTCCTCTGTGCCTCAGAGGTCATAGGGGACAACAAACAGTACAATTTGTTATGCAATTTCTCCTGAGTATGCCCCAAAAGTTGTCGAAAACTACTTTTGAGACACAGTGCAAAGCTCAGAAGGGAAGGAGTACCATGTTGGAGCGCAGATTTTCATAGAATATTTTGAAAAGTCAATATACAAAGCCCTTAGTGCCAGAAGACTAGAATCCCCCCTCAAGTGACCCCATTTTGGAAATTACATCCCTCTGGGAATTTATCTACATGTGTAATGATGATTTTGACTCCATGGGTGTTTTCCAGAAACAAGCAGCAATGGATGTTGTTTAGTGAATATTGCCAATCTGCAATTGTAGTGCCCAGTACGTTGTATTGCCCATACATTGTAGTGCCCATACACTGTGCTCAGAAGGGAGGGGAGCATTTGGATTTATCAGCTCAGAATTTGCTGGATTTTATTATTTTTTTGGGAATGGGGAGACATAGCTCCTTTCCAGAGCTTTTGTTCTACCAGTAACATGGAATCCCCCTATATATTTCTGTTAACAGATGACGGACCTGAGTGGGGACTTGCTATTTTTGTGGATTGAGTTGAAGCTTTTATTGCGAACATTTTACATAACGTTTTGGATCACATATTTATATTTTTATATTTTATGCACGCTTAAAAATGCAGACACAGTCAGCTTATAGGCCAGAAAATGTACACTGTGTCTCCATTTGCCTCATCATAGGCAATCTTCCACAGAAACCCCGGTGTAAGCACTCAGCGTAGTGCAAAGGATAAATGTGCGCTAAGCCTTACTGCATCTGTGGGAGGCAGAATTAACAAATCAACAACAGGTCAATAAAGGGTTTTATTTGTTTTTTACACCATTCCTTTTGTGGTATAAGTGATTAAATTAATTTATTCTTCAGGTTATGCGATTACAGCGATAACAGATTTATATCTTTTTCTGTTTGGTTACTATCACACACTAAAAAACGCTTTTTATACAAAAAACGTTTTTGCTTCACCATAGTTTGAGGGCTATAGTTTTTCTATATTTCTGTTGATAGAGTCGGGCACTCAGACCAGCCTCATGGAGTCGGTTTCTAACTGTTTTTGCAGACACATGCACATTTGTGGCCTGCTGGAGGTCATTTTGCAGGGCTCTGGCAGTGCTCCTCCTGTTCTTTCTTGCACAAAGGCTGAGGTAGCCGTCCTGCTGATGGGTTGTTGCCCTCCTATGGCCCCCTCCACATCTCCTGATGTACTGGCCTGTCTCCTGTCAGCGCCTCCAGCCTATGGACACTACGCTGACAGACACATCAAACCTTCTTGCCACAGCTCACATTGATGTGCCATCCTAGATGAGCTGCACTACCTGATCCACTTCTGTGGGTTGTAGAGTCCGTCTCATGCTACCACGAGTGTGAAAGCACAACCAACATTCAAAAGTGACCAAAACATCACCCAGAAAGCATTGGTACTGAGATGTGGTCTGTGGTCCCCACCTGCAGAACCACTCCTTTATTAAGTGTGTCTTGATAATTGCCAATAATTTCCATCTGTTGTCTATTCCATTTGCACAACAGCATGTGAAATTGTCAAACAGTGTTGCTTCCTAAGTGGACAGTTTGATTTCACAGAAGTTTCATTTACTTGGAGTTATATTGTTGTTTTAGTGTATGTGCACACGTCAGGATTTCTTGCAGAAGTTTCCTGAAGAAAACAGGACATTTTCTGCAAGAAATCCTCATGCGTTTTTTCGCGTTTTTAACCGCGTTTTTTGCGCGTTTTTTTCAGGACCTTTCCCAATGCATTATATAGCGGGAAAAATGCAAAAAACCCGCAAAATTAATGAACATGCTGCGTTTTTAACCTCGATGCGTTTTTTTTTGTGGAAAAAAACGCATCATGTGCACAAAAATTTCAGAATGCATTCTAAATGATAGGATGCATATGTATGCATTTTTTATGCGTTTTTTTATCGCATTTTTATAGCGAAAAAAATGCAACGTGTGCACACAGCCTAAGTGTTCCCTTTATTTTTTTGAGCAGTGTATTTCAAATACATTTTTTTCTTTTTACAAAATTACATTGTAACTTAGAATAGAACAAAATAATATGTCTACAATATTCTATTTACGTAAATTATTTACTAGCCACTTAAAATGTACAGGATTGGTTGATGACATTATAGTGATGTACAAAGCGATATGGTAATCCCAAATAGCTCATAAGATATGCGTGGTGGCGATTGGTCTAGATAAAGACCACTAACTGGTTTTCACACCTGTCAAACTTAGATTAATAAATCCACTAATTGCTCTTCAGGAATAGCCAATTAGTTCTTGTTAACCAGTTTTAATGGGGGAGGTCAAAGATTTATCACAAATCAGGACTCTTTGTCTCTGTACACAATTCATTTGTGGGATTTGTAGATAGAAGCACATGCAAGAGAAATTATGCATCATACTGTTCAAAGCACTAGTACATATCCAGGCATTGGACTTTAGACATAGGTTTAATTAAATCATTCAACAAAACTGCTTTCCTCAGGCACAAATTAGAAGTGCAAAGAATCATCAATGTTAACTTTACTGCCAGTTGTAGAAACAATTTAAGCAAACTTTCCATTATAGCTTAATTACAATGTGCATTACATTTAATATAATTATATAAAAGACAGTTAAAACATACAAATCCAAGGGTAATTATAAAAGAATAGTAGAAAATGTGAAGCACCTGAAATTCATATACACAGGGATGGAGTCAAAGTAAATAATTTGGAAGATTTTAAAACAATGTCACTCAATGCTTCTTTTATGTTTGTTGCTGAAAGGTTGTGTTCCCCATGCAGTAGGTTGGTTTTGCAGCTATGGTGAACTATTCTGTGTGAATGGCATATTTAAAAAGTGTATCACTTTCGTGCTATTTCCTCTTTAAAAGGTATGTTGTGTTTTTGATTTATTATGTTTATATTAATCCGTTAGTGACGGAGCTAATTTTGACCTTAAAGGGAATCTGTCACCCCCCGGGACGTATTAATATGGGCATACAGGTAATAGAAATGTTAAGCTAGTCCTACCTGTACGCGTCATATTAATGGTCTTGTTGCTGAGAAATGTTATATTCTCTCTTTTTGCTAATGATTTTTTCCAGGCTCCAGGGCGTGTGGTGCCTGGAAGAAATCCCTGCCTCCTGTCTTCATTGTAATACTTACCCCCTCTCATCAGCATCAGTGATGGCCCCAGAATCCTGCGCCTGCATCCTGCACTCTCTCAGAAATCCATACCTTATCCTCCTTTCTGTGGGCACTGCACTCAGGGATCTTCTGCACATGCGCCGGCAACTTCCGGTCCAGTGGCCACTGCTATGCATGCCGATAAAGTGCTCTCCCCTCTTCCTCCCTGCATAGTCATTGCCATGTATACATAGCCATGACTGCAGGAAGTGGGGAAAGCACCTTACCGGTGCACAGACTGGAGGTCACAGTGACTCACTAGCGCCTGCACCGAAGATCCCTGAATGAGGTACCCACAGAAGGGAGGATAAGGTATGTATTTCTGAGAGAGTACAGGATGCAGGCGCAGGATTCCAGGGTCCTACCTGACGCTGATGGGAGGAGGTAAGTATTACAATGAATACAGGAGGCAGGGATTTCTTCCATGTACCGCATGTCCCTGAGCTTGGAAGAAATCATTAGCATACAGAAAGAATGTAACATCTCTCTGCATCAAGACCTGTAATATGAGGCATACAGAGAGGACTAGTATAACATTTCTATTACCTGCATGTCCATATTAATAGGGCATATACGTCCCGGGTGGTGACAGATTCCCTTTAACGACCAGACTACATTTTTGAAATCTGACCAGTAAAACTCTACAGTTGTGGCCAAAAGTATTGACACCCCTGCAATTCTGTCAGATAATACTCAGTTTTTTCCTGAAAATGATTGCAATCACAAATTCTTTGGTATTATTATCTTCATTTAATTTGTCCTAAATGAAAAAACACAAAAGAGAATGAAGCAAAAAGCAAAACATTGATCATTTCACACAAAACTCCAAAAATGGGCCAGACAAAAGTATTGGCACCCTCAGCCTAATACTTGGTTGCACAACCTTTAGCCAAAATAACTGCGACCAACCGCTTCTGGTAACCATCAATGAGTTTCTTACAATGCTCTGCTGGAATTTTAGACCATTCTTCTTTGGCAAACTGCTCCAGGTCCCTGATATTTGAAGGGTGCCTTCTCCAAACTGCCATTTTTAGATCTCTCCACAGGTGTTGTATGGGATTCAGGTCTGGACTCATTGCTGGCCACCTTAGAAGTCTCCATTGCTTTCTCTCAAACCATTTTCTAGTGCTTTTTGAAGTGTGTTTTGGGTAATTGTCCTGCTGGAAGACCCATGACCTCTGAGGGAGACCCAGCTTTCTCACACTGGGCCCTACATTATGCTGCAAAATTTGTTGGTAGTCTTCAGACTTCATAATGCCATGCACACGGTCAAGCAGTCCAGTGCCAGAGGCAGCAAAGCAACCCCAAAACATCAGGGAACCTCCGCCATGTTTGACCGTAGGCACCGTGTTCTTTTCTTTGAATGCCTCTTTTTTTCTCCTGTAAACTCTATGTTGATGCCTTTGCCCAAAAAGCTCTACTTTTGTCTCATCTGACCAGAGAACATTCTTCCAAAACGTTTTAGTCTTTTTCAGGTAAGTTTTGGCAAACTCCAGCCTGGCTTTTTTATGTCTCGGGGTAAGAAGTGGGGTCTTCCTGGGTCTCCTACCATACAGTCCCTTTTCATTCAGACGCCGACGGATAGTACGGGTTGACACTGTTGTACCCTCGGCCTGCAGGGCAGCTTGAACTTGTTTGGATGTTAGTCGAGGTTCTTTATCCAACATCCGCACAATCTTGCATTGAAATCTCTTGTCAATTTTTCTTTTCCGTCCACATCTAGGGAGGTTAGCCACAGTGCCATGGGCTTTAAACTTCTAGATGACACTGCGCACGGTAGACAGGAACATTCAGGTCTTTGGAGATGGACTTGTAGCCTTGAGATTGCTCATGCTTCCTCACAATTTGGTTTCTCAAGTCCTCAGACAGTTCTTTGGTCTTCTTTCTTTTCTCCATGCTCAATATGGTACACACAGGACAGAGGTTGAGTCAACTTTAATCCATGTCAACTGGCTGCAAGTGTGATTTAGTTATTACCAACACCTGTTAGGTGCCACAGGTAAGTTACAGGTGCTGTTAATTACACAAATTAGAGAAGCATCACATGATTTTTTGAACAGTGCCAATACTTTTGTCCACCCCCTTTTTTATGTTTGGTGTGGAATTATATCCAATTTGGCATTAGGACAATTCTTTTTGTGTTTTTTCATTTAAGACAAATTAAATGAAGATAATAACAAAGAATTTGTGTTTGCAATCATTTTCGGGAAGAAACTGAGTATTATCTGACAGAATTGCAGGGGTGTCAATACTTTTGGCCACAACTGTATGTGGTAATAACTCTAAAACGCTTCAACAAATACTGATTCTGATATTCTGACATTTTGTACTTCTTGTTGCTTTCACACATCACTTTTTTGTCATCAGTCACAATCTGGCGAATTCTGAAAAAAACGGATCTGGCAAAAGTTGCCGCCGGATCCGTTTTTTTCTCATAGACTTGTATTAACAACGGATGGTTTCACGTTTAATTCGTTTTTTTGCCAGATCGGTCGAAAATTGGTTTTCCGGTGGCTGGCAAAAAACGTACATAGTAAAGTTTTTTGTGTCCGTCATAAAAACGGACAGTGACGGATCCGTTGCCATCCATCGTTTGCTACAATGGAACCCTAAGGCGCCGGATCCATCAAATGATGGAATCCAGCGACAGATTCCATTTTTTGTAACTGAGCATGCTCCAATTTTTTTAGGATCCAATTAGCTGGATCAGCTAGTCGGATCCGTCGAAAAAACGGATCCGTCGCAAAAACGGATCCGTCGCATCAGTTTTTCAGTCTGCGATGGATCCGTTTTTTTCAACATTCGACGGATTGTGCCTGATAGCAAAAAACTGATGTGTGAAAGCAGCCTCAGTGGTAAATTTTGGTCAATATGATTTGCGTATATTTATGAAAATATTGGAAATTTACCAAAAATGTGAACATTTTCCAATGTTCAAACTTTTAAATTGTATGCCCTTAACCTCACAAAATAAATAAATAATAAATAACATTTCCTGTACATCTATTTTACATCTGCATAATTTTTGGAACATAATTTTTGTTAGTAAGTTAGAAGGGTTCAAAGTTGCTCAGCAATTTATCATTTTACCAACAAAATTTAGAAAACTATTTTTTTAATTGACCACATATCTTTTGAAGTGACTTTGGGGGGCCTATATGACAGAAAATATCTAAAAGTGACACCATTCTAAAAACTGCACCCCTCAAAGTCCTCAAATCCACAATCAAGTAGTTTATTAACCCTTGAATGTGGATAAACAGAATGACTATTCAAACTAAGTACTGGCGCTCGGTGCTTCACGGTGGAATCAATCATTTATATATTCCTTCTCACCTGCTTGGTTTCCATTTATCTCCACCCTTTGGCTATATGAAGCCAGAGCTGTCAATAAAAGATGAGGGGGTGGAGGTTGAGGGAAAACAAGCAGGTGGGAGGGTATATTTAAGTGATAGGCTCCGCCGTGAAGCACCAATCATCTGTATTTGGTCTGAACAGTCATTTTGTGCTGACAGAGTCTCTAACCCCTTCAACCCCAAGCATGTTTTCACCTTTAAGACCAGGCCAAATTTTACAATATTTACCAGTATCACTTTATATGGTAATAATTCTGCAACACTTCAACGGATCCCACTGATTCTGAGTTTATTTTTTAATGACATATTGTACTTCATGATAGTGGTAAAATTTGTTTGATATGACTTGGGCTTATTTGTGAAAAAAAACGGAGGTTTAGTAACCTTTCAGGTGCTTAACAAGAATTAATAGAATGTGGAAGGAAAAAATTAACATTTTACTTTTTTTTCACAGTTTTTTTACTTCATCCCCAAATGTTTTACTTTCTCAAAGGTAACATGAGAAAATTAACCCCAAAATTTGTTGTGCAATTTCTCCCAAGTAGACCCATACTCCATATGTGGGGATAAACTACTATTTGGGCACACCTCAGGACTCGGAAGGGAAGCAGCACAGTTTGACTTTTTGAAAGCAAAAATGGATGGACTCAAAAGTGGATGCCATGTCACATTTGTAGAGCCCCTAATGTGCCTAAAAAGTGGAAAAAAAGACACAAGTGACCCCATTTTGGAAACTAGACCACACAAGGAATGTATCTAGATATTTGATGAGCTGAGCATCTTAAACCTCCAGGTACTTCACAGAAGTTTATAATGTTTAGCCATGAAAATAAAAAAATCAAATTTTTCCCACAAAAATGTTCTTTTAGCCCCAAAATTTGCATTTTCCAAAAGGTAACATGAGAAAATGAACCAAAAAATGCGTTGTGCATTTTTTCCTGAGTACCCTTATACCACATATGTGGGGGAAAACTACTGTTTAGGTGCACAGCAGGGTTCAGATGGGAAAGAGCACCATTTGACTTTTTGAACGCAAACTTTGCTGAAATAATTAGTGGACACCATGTTGCTTTTGGAGAGCCACTGATGTGCTTCACAGGAGTTTATAATGTTGAACTGTGAAAATGAAATAATATATTTTTCCCTCAAAAATATTGGTTTTGCCCCAAATTTTTCATTTTCACAAGGGTAACAGGGCAAAATGAACCAGAAAACTTGTTAAGTAATTTCTCCTGAGTACACTAGTACCCCATATGTGTTCAAAAACTACTTTTGAGGCACAGGCCAAAGCTCAAAATGAAAGAAGCGCCATATTGGAGTTCATATTTTGCTGGAATGGTTTGAGGGTGCCATGTCACATTGGCAAAGCCCCTGATGTGTCAGAACAGCAGAAACCCTCCATAAGTGACATAATTTTACAAACTTCAACTCTTAATGAATTCATCTAGGGGTGCAGTGAGCATGTTGACAACAGATGTGTCTCACAGAAATTTATACCATTGGGCGGTGAAGAAAGAATAATTACATTTTTACTGTTAAAATCTTGTTTTAACCACACATTTTTTATTTCTATAGGGGCTAAAAAGAAAAAATGGACCTCACAGTTTGTTGTGCAATTCCTCTTGATTGCGCCAATACCTTACATCTAATTAGGAACTACTTTTGAGAGACAGTGCAAAACTCAAAAGGGAAGGACCACCATAATTTAGTGCAGATTTTGCCATGGCCCACTGGGAGAGTGAACTTTGGGGGGCCTATATACTGGAGACTCCCAAAAAGTGATACCATTTTAAAAATCGCACCACTCAAATACTTTAAAACTGTTTACATTTTTTAACCCTTTAGTTACTACACAGGAATTAATGCAAAGTGGAATGAAAAAAAAACCTCTAAAATCTTGATTTAGCCCCAAATTTCTAACTTTTGCAAGAGGAATCACCAAAAAGTGGACCCCACAATTTCTTACCCATTTTCTTACAAGTGAGGAAATACCCCAAATGTAGTCAAAAAGTTCTGTTTGGACAAATGGTAGGACCAATATTTAATTTTTTAACATAAATTTGGCTGAAAGATGGCAGGCACCATATCCCATTTGCAGGGTCCTTAAAGTGCCTAGACAGCAGAAACCTCAGTGGTATAGTGAGCATTTTGCACCCACAGATGCAACACAGAATTTGATAACATTGGGCCATCATATTGAAAAAGTTCATTTTTTATTCACAAAATCTTGCTTCATCCCCAAATGATTTGCTAATTATTGTTTTTTGATCCCTGCGATAGGGTCTATCATAGTGATCAAAAGGAACAAATAGGAAAAATCCCTTCTTTTGCCAGGTAACAGCCAGCATATGGATGATTTCAAAAGCACTGGGAACAGGGGAGGAAGGGCTTGGGGACATTATTTCTCTCTCCTCTGACATGTATATCATGTCAGAAGAGAGAGAAATTATTTTTATAGCTGTTTTTTTTTTTACTTGATGGCTGTTATTCATTGAATAATGGTGATCATGTTATTGTGAACCGGATAATCCAGCCCTGATTGTGTTCTCTAGGGTCTACGCTACCTCTGGTAGCTGAAACCTCAGAGATTTTTGGACTCTAGGGGGCGCTGTATACTTATTCCCGATCTCTGTTTTAAAACGTATTAAAAAGGCCCTTTAGCGGCCACTGTTTTAATGCGTATCGGTGGTTGTTAAGGGATTCAAACAATATTGTTTAATGTTTTGGGGCCGTGAAGTGGCTAAGCTGGGGTTGTCCATTAGTAGGTGTCTGAACAGTTGGGTCTGGGTCCTGCTCTGCTCCCAGCTATTTTGATGTTGCTGACACATAGTGAGGTGAACAACAAGATTTAGAGTCTGTTCTGATAAGGGTACACCTGGGCGCAGTGGGCTGGCGTTTACACTTTTTGGTCAAAATAGTGTTGATTAACACCTTAACGACCGCTGATACGCCTTTTAACGGCGGCAGTTAAGGGTACTTAAACCAGAGCTAACAGCGCCACCCCAGAGTCAGAATTTCTGAGGTCTCAGCAACCAGGGATGATTTGAGTTGGTTTTTACCAACCCCGGTGTTGCGATCGCTGTTGTTAACAGTATAACGGCGACAGCAAAAAAAGTCTGATTTTCCATTTAATGTCTCTCTTCTGATGTGATCGCACTTTAGAGAAGAGAGAAATAGGGTGCCCTGATCCCCCTGGTACCTCTGATGTCCCTGCATCCCCCCATGAAGTCCCCCGGGCTGCCGGCATCTTCCGTGAGAAAATGGCAGGTGCATGCACAGTGCACCCACTGAGATCTGCCGGCCAGCACCTGGCAACAATAAGATATTTTTCCTATTGGTTCGATTTGATCACTGTAATAGACCCTATCACAGTGATCAAAATAAAAAATAGTAAATAAAATCCTCTTTTATCACTCCCTTAGCTAGGTAAAAATTATGAAATAAAAAAAATATATATTTATTTCCATTTTTGCATTAGGGTTAGAGTTGGGCTAAAGTGAGTTGGGGTAAAGTTAGGGTTACGGTTGGGCTAAAGTGAGTTGGGCTAAAGTTAGAGTTAGGGTTTGGGTTAGGGTTATGGTTAGGGTTGTGGTTATGATTGGGATTACAGTTAGGGTTGGGATTAGAGTTAGATGTGTGTTGGGGTTAGGGTTATGGTTGGGATTACAGTTTAGGTTGGGATTAGGGTTTGGGGTATGTTGGTGTTAGGTTTGTGGTTAGGGTTTTGGTTAGGGGTGTGTTGGGGTTAGGGTTGAAGTTAGAATTGGGTGGTTTCAACTGTTTAGGCACATCAGGGGTCTCCAAATGCGACATGGCGCCAACATTGATTCCAGCAAAAGTCAAACGGTGCTCCCTCCCTTCTGAGCCCTGCCGTGCACCCAAACAGTGGCTTTTCCCCACAATTGGGGTATCGGCATACTCAGGAGGAATTGCACAACAAATTTTGTGATCCATTTTCTCCTGATACCCTTATGAAAAAAATTGGTACTAAAGTAAATTTTTGTGAAAAAAGTAAAATGTTCATTTTTTCCTTCCACATTGCTTTAGTTCTCGTGAAGCACCTTAAGGGTTAATAAACTTCTTGAATGTGGCTTTGCGCACATTGAAGGGTGCAGTTTTAAGAATGGTGTCACTTGTTGCTTTGCGCAGATTGAAGGGTGCAGTTTTAAGAATGGTGTCACTTTTGGGTATTTTCTGTCATATTGACCCCCCAAACTCACTTCAAATGTGAGGTGGTCCCTTAAAAAATGATTTTGTAAATTTTGTTGGAAAAAGGAGAAATCGCTGGTCAACTTTTATCCCTTAGGCTATGTGCACACATTTTTTTTCACGTTTTTCAGCCGTTTTCCACGGAAAAAACGCAAAAAAACCGCATGCATAAGCATCCCATCATTTAATAATAATAATAATAATTTTATTTATATAGCACCAACATATTCCGCAGCGCTTTACAACTTATAGAGGGGACTTATACAGACAACAGACATTACAGCATAACAGAAATCACAGTTCAAAACAGATACCAGGAGGAATGAGGGCCCTGCTGCTCGCAAGCTTACAATCTATGAGGAAAAGGGGAGACACAAGAGGTGGATGGTAACAATTGCTTTAGTTATTTGGACCAGCCATAGTGTAAGGCTCGGGTGTTCATGTAAAGCTGCATGAACCAGTTAACTGCCTAAGTATGTAACAGTACAGACACAGAGGCTATTAACTGCATAAAGTGTATGAGAACATGATGGAGGAACGTGATTATGTTGTTGTTTTTTATTAATAGGCCACACAGGGATAATTAGGTTAATGCGTTGAGGCGGTAGGCCAATCTGAACAAATGAGTTTTTAGTGCACGCTTAAAACTGTGGGGATTGGGGATTAATTGTATTAACCTAGGTAGTGCATTCCAAAGAATCGGCGCCGCACGTGTAAAGTCTTGGAGACGGGAGTGGGAGGTTCTGATTATTGAGGATGCTAACCTGAGGTCATTAGCAGAGCGGAGGGCACGGGTAGGTTGGTAGACTGAGACCAGAGAGGAGATGTAGGGTGGTGCTGAGCCATGGAGTGCTTTGTGGATGAGGGTAGTAGTTTTGTACTGGATTCTGGATTGGATGGGTAGCCAGTGTAATGACTGGCATACCGCAATTTGTGCACATGCAAACGCAGCATGTTCATTAATTTCGCATTTTTGCCGCTATTTATTGCATTGGGAAGCTCTGGAAAAAAAAAGCAAAAAAAATGCAAAAAAGGCTAAAAAAACGCATGCGGATTTCCTGCCGAAAAAGTTTGGTTTTGTTCAGGAAAATTCTGCACACTTTCCTGATACATAGCCGTATAACTGCCTAACAAAAAATATTTTGTTTCCAAAATTGTGCTGATGTAAAGTAGACATGTGGGAAATGTTATTTATTAACTATTTTGTGTGATACCTCTCTCTGATTTAAGGGCATAAAAATTCAAAGTTTGAAAATTGCAACATTTTCTAAATTTTTACCATATTTCCATTTTTTCATAAATAAATGCAAGTCGAAGAAATTTTACCACTAACACGAAGTACAATATGTCACAAAAAAACATTCTCAGAATCAGTGGGATCCGTTAAAGCATTCCAGAGATATAACCACATAAAGTGACAGTGATCAGAATTGTAAAAATTGGTTTGGTCTTTAAGTACCAAATTGGCTCTGTCACTAAGGGGTTAAATAACATTATTTACATTTACTATTACTATTTTTTTATTTACTTACTACATGGTATTTGCTCATTTTGTTTTTATCTTAGGTTCTGTGTGATAAATGGCCACAGTGTGAATGTGCACCTATATAGTGCATTTATCCCAACATATATTCCAGCTCATTTCTTTGGTTTTGCATTAGTTTTTTTTGTATTTTGTACATATGGAGATGTGGCTTCCCTTTTTTGCGCTGGGCATTTTGTTTATATAGCTTTCCATGGGCAGGTGTCAGGAAAGACTGACCTGGGTCCTGCTCTGCCTTCATCTATTTTGATGTCTGCTGACACTTAGGGTACTGTCACACTCTGCAACTTTCCAACGATCACGACCAGCGATACGACCTGGCCGTGATCGTTGGAAAGTCGTTGTGTGGTCGCTGGGGAGCTGTCACACAGACCGCTCTCCAGCGACCAACGATGCCGAGGTCCCGGGTAACCAGGGTAAACATCGGGTTACTAAGCGCAGGGCCGCGCTTAGTAACCCGATGTTTACCGTGATTACCAGCGTAAATGTAAAAAAAAACAAACCGTACATACTCACATTCCGGTGTCCTTCAGGTCCCTTGCCGTCTGCTTCCCGCACTGACTGAGTGCCGCCGTAAAGTGAAAGCAGATCACAGCGGTGATGTCGCCGCTGTGATCTGCTCTCACTTTCCGGCCGGCAGTCAGTCAGAGCGGGAAGCAGACGGCTAGGGACCTGAAGGACACCGGAATGTGAGTATGTACGTTTTTTTTTTTTTTACATTTACGCTGGTAACCACGGTAAACATCGGGTTACTAAGCGCGGCCCTGCGCTTAGTAACCCGATGTTTACCCTGGTTACAAGCGAACGCATCGCTGGATCGCTGTCACACACAACGATCCAGCGATGACAGCGGGAGATCCAGCGACGAAAGAAAGTTCCAAGCGATCTGCAACGACGTACGATTCTCAGCGGGGTCCCTGATCGCAGTAGCGTGTCAGACACTGCGATATCGTATGGATATCGCTGGAACGTCACGGATCGTACCGTCGTAGCGACCAAAGTGCCACTGTGTGACAGTACCCTTAGTGACATAAGCTACAAGAATTAGAGTCCGTCCTGATTGGGGGTACACTTTGTCGCGGCGTGATGACTTTTAGATTTTTTTTATCTAAATAGTGTTAACTAAATACCCTATGTTATTTACATTTACTATTACTATTTATTTACTTACTTAAGAATATTTCCTCATTTTGTTTTTATCTATACTCAATCTCATTTCTTTGGGTCTCAAAAAAATTTCATAAACCCAATTTTTTTTTTAGAAACTTCTGAATTTTTTTTACCCACTTACGGTATGTATAAAAATGTATGCTAGTTTGGTATTGCTACATTCATACTGACCCGCAGAATGATGTTTGTAAGTCATCAAATTCCAAAAAACAATGTCAGAATTTAATTTTTGCATCATTTCATCCCACCTGGTATTTTTTTTTTATCAAAATAGTGTTAACTAAATACCCTATGTTATTTACATTTACTATTACTATTTATTCACTTCAGAATATTTGCTCATTTTGTTTTTATCTATATTCAAGCTCATTTCTTTGGTTCTCAAAAAAACTTCATAAACCAATCATGTTTTTTACAAACTTCCGATTTTTTTCCCCCAGATATATAAAAAAAAATATATGCTAGTTTGGTATTACCATAATCATACTGGAAAATGATGTTTGTAAGTCATCAAAGCCCAAAAAACAATGTTGGAATTTCATTTCATCCCACCTGGTATTTTTTTCAAGCCATTCAGTACATTGTATGGTAAACTGAATTGTGTCTTTCAAAACTACTATGAGTCCCAAAAAAGCCCTTATATGTATATGTTGACTGGAAAATAGAATCATAGAATGTTAGAGTTGAAAGAGACCTCCAGGTTCATCATGTCCAACCCCTGCTCAATGCAGGATTCACTATACCGTCTCAGACAGATGTCTGTCTGGCCTCTGTTTGAAGGCTTCCATTGAAGGAGAACTCACCACTAGGGTTGAGCGACTTTTGCTTTTTTAGGATCGAGTCGGGTTTCGTGAAACCCGACTTTCTCGAAAGTCGGATCGTGTGAAATCGGCCGATTATTGTGAAAAGTCGGGGGGCCGACCGAAACACGAAACCCAATGCAAGTCAATGGGGATATATTTTTTTTCTCTCTCTCTCTCTCCTCGGACAGAGTGTAAATCAGTACATTCCTCGGACTGTGTAAATCGCTACATCCAAAACGGTAAGATGGCGTTTATACCCCCACCCCCTGTGACACCGCAGAAAGCAAGACAAGACCTATGTCATCACGCTGCCCACACTCCTTCATTGGCTGAAAAAATGGCGGTTAAGGCGTCATACGAAACGCGACTTTGGTGCGAAGATCGCCGACCGCATGGCCGATCCCACGCTGGGATCGGCTCGGGTTTCACGAAACCCGACTTTGCCGAAAGTCGGCGACTTATAAAATTGACCGATCCGTTTCGCTCAACCCTACTCACCACCTCTCGTGGAAGCCTGTTCCACTCATCGATCACCTTCAATGTCAAAAAGGTTTTTCTAATATCTAATCTGTATCTTGTACCTTTCAGTTTCATTTAATTGCTTCTCGCTTATCTGAAGATCAGGTGATGTTACAATTGCATTCTTAAAGAACATATGTCCAAAATAGGAATTTAAAAGTTTGGTTTCACCATTTCATCTTTTTGTCATGTAAAAATCCTATAGCATCTTTGACTTTTCTTTTGCTTTTGACATACCCCCCAAATACTTTTTTATTGCTTTTGGTTTCCTTTGCAAACCACACTTTTTTAGATATGCCCCCCTCTTTCCATTTAGCATACAATTCTTTCCTTTTAAACAAGTGTTTAAGTTCAGAGTTCATCCATTCTGGCTTCTTTAAATGCTTTCAAATCTTCCTTCTTTTTCAGATTGTTACTGATTGTGCAGTGAGAATTTTATTTAGCAAAATGTCCCAGCCTTCTTGGACATTTCTTTCCTTTAGAACATCCAGCAATTGGACCATTTGTACCCTCTTTCTGAGTCCACTAAAATCTGCCTTTCTGAAGTCCAACCTTAAAGTCTGAGTTCTCGCTGGTCTTTCTCCTCTTGTAATCCAAAATTTGAGGTTAGCATGATAGCTGCTTCCTAAATTCACAGCCACCTTTACTTCCTCAACCATTTCCTCCCTGTTAGTAAGAATTTGGTCCAAGATGGCAGATCCTCTTATTCTCTCTTCCACATTTTGAAAGCTAAATTTGTCAACGAGAAAAGATAACAATTTTCTGGACCCATTACTTTTGCCTGAGAGAGATTCCCAACAAATATCTGGATAGTTAAAATCTCCCATGACTACTATGTCATACTTTTTTGAGAACAGAGACATCTGATATAACAAGAGTTCATCAATATCTTCATTCTGCTCAGGTGGCCTATAGTGAACACCTACAATAGTGCATTTTCTGTTCTTCTCTCCTTGTGTTCTTATCCAAACAGTTTCTGGGAGCTACCATTCTCTGAAGCTTGGAACTCTGTGGAGATATATGTTTTCCTAACATACAATACAACACCTCCTCTCCTCTTGTTAATCCTGTTTCTAATAAATAAGTTGCAACCTTCAAGGTTTTTATTCCAATCATGTGTATCGTCCCATCAAGTTTCATTATGCCTATGACATCACATCTCTCTTCCTGTGTTAGCAGCTCCAATTCTACTTGTTTGTTTTCCATGCACTGTGCATTTGCATAGACTCATTTTAGTTTGTAGTCGGTTTTTCTTGCTCTTCTATTTTCATTCAGAATTTGTTGTCCTTTATTTCCATTTCTAATAGCAGGGTTGTGAAAGGAATTCATTACCTACATATTTTTTTCTGGCCGTATATTTCCCATTCCATATTTCTCTAGTAAAAAGCTCTCCTAATTAGTGTAGCATGGCATCTACCAAATATGTGTTTTCTTCTTTTCATAAGATGCAACCCATCTCTAGCAAGGAGTCCATCATACAGGTAATTCACTCCATGGTCAAGATACCCAAAACGTTGTTCACTGCACCATCGACATAGCCAGTTGTTCTGTAGAATCCTGTTCAATCTCCTTGGTCTATGTCCATCCACTGGGAAGAAGGATGGGAAGGTGACCTGCTCATCCAATTCCTTCACTTTCCTGCCTAGGTATTCAAAATTTCTGTATACAGTTTCCAGGTCCTTTTTTGCTGTGTAATTTGTTCCTATGTGTATTTGTGGGCTTGGGTAGTCGTCTGTAGCACTGAAGATTCTTGATACCCTATCAGACACATCTTTGTCTTGGGCACCTGGAAGACAGCACCATTCTCATGAGGTAATATCCGGTCAGCAGATTGTGGCTTCTGTTCCTCTCAGTATCCCCCACAACCAAAACTGTCCTTTTCTTCACCACAACGCTTCGTTTTGTCCCTTCAAGAGGCTTCTGATTTCTTACTGGAGTGTTTTTTGTGGTCAAAGCACTTTTTTGATGTACATCTTCATAGTTGTCCTGGGTGAGGGCCTAGTAGCAATTCTTCAGTGGTATGGGTGCTGACTGCTTACTCATCCTCGTGCTTCTTTGAGTCACATGCTTTCTACTCTCTCATTAGCTTCGGCATGAACGCTGAAAAAGTTCTTCTCTTGCAACCTTCTGAAGACTTTGCACCTTTTCCTCTAACAGAGTCACAAGCTTGCAATTCAGGCATGTAAATTTTGCTTGTCCTCTGTCAAGTCTGTAAACATATAGCACACATTGCAGCACACCATATGGATAATCTCCTTCTCCATGTTGAACAGAACTAATTTCTGTGACTTGTCCAAAGGATTTGACATTCCCTTCAAGTAGCTTGATCCAGCTACACACAAAGTTCTTCATACTCGCAGAGACTTTTCACTCTTGTCAGAATGGACCAGGAAAATGCAAATTATTTCCCTCGTGCTCAAATTCCTGCTTTGATGATTCCCTTCCACCAGCTCAATCCAGCTACACCCAAAGATCTTCAGACTCACAGCGACTCTTCATTCTTCCCAGAATGCACAGAAATTTGTAAATTATCTCCCTCGAGCCTGAATTCCTAGCTTGAATTCCATAAAATGTTATGACTTTTGGAAGAAAAGTTAAAAGAGCAAAAATGAAAAATCGCCAGGGATCAAAGGAGTTAATCTCCTGTTTTTCTCAGTAGGCAGCTAGATGATCATTTTGAGATAATAATTTGGGTTTTGTTAATCAGGGAGCTAGAGACACTATTTTCTGTATCATCAATATAACTGAGCACACACCATGCTGCATGTTAATAAGATGTTCTGCTTTTGTGCATGCATGCAGTCATAGTGTGTATGGATCTTTTTGAATGTAACTGTCTACTGTATAAAATATGAAGACATACAGCATCATAATGGTCTCTTTGGCCTCTGTTCTGATTTAGTACTAGTGTTGCAGCTTGCCACTGCATCAAAGAACTCCCCAAAATCACGTGAAGATTTTGCTGAAGAGTCCAAGCAAGCTTACATGAATTAATCATTTTTTACCTTTTCATGACATGCCCCGAATATAAATGGCACTGAGGGAGCTATTTTTCTGCAAACCGTACATATATGGTTCAAATGCCAGAGCTGACACCCTGCATCAATGCCCATTCAGTGCTAGCACAGATCACGGGCTTTAAAACACTCTGATGCTGCTGCCAATAGTGACAGCAACATTAATGGGCATCGCAGAGGGAGGGAGCTCCCTACCTGCTCCCATTGGCACCACGCAATTACGATTGCGTTATGCTGAAGGTCTTTATGATGACCCCGGGCTGAAAGATGGCCACAGGTTTACCCAGGGATGGTGGTCTGTAAGCTTCTGCTCAGAACAGGAGCTGGCACGCCTTTTTCCTGCCTTTGAGACACTGATCTAACGTTCTGCAATCCAAAAGCACTGCAGAGTATTAGATCAGCAATCAGGGCGAGAATGAGTTGTGAAAATATTTTAAAAAAACTGAAAATGAAAACAAACCTGAAAAAATATTAATCCAATGAATAAATGTATTTGTGTAAAAACTAAAATAAACATATAAAATACACATATTTGGTATCGCCACATCCGGAATGACCTGACCTATAATACTGTCACATGACTTAATCCCTTCAGTGAACACCGCCCCCCCCCCCAAAAAAAAAAAAAAAGGCAAAAAAAAATTCTTTTCATCATACTGCTGGAAAAAAGTGGAAAAAAACATGATCAAGAAGTCGAATGTACATAAAGTACATAAAAATGACATTTCTGAAAACATAATCTTCTCCGGCAGAAAATAAGCTGTCATACAGCTCCATCAATGCAAAAATAAAAAAAGTGATAGCTCTCAGAATAAAGTGATGCAAAAAAATATTTTCTACAAAATAGTTTTTATTGTGTGAAAGCTCCAAAACATAAAAAAATTATTGTTATTTATTATTATTTATTTATGTAGCACCATTAATTCCATGGTGCTGTACATGAGAAGGGATTACATCAAAATACAGATATCACTTATAGTAAACAAACTAACAATGACAGACTGGTACAGAGGGAAGAGGACCCTGCCCTTGCGTGCTTACATTTTACAGGATTATGGGGAAGGAGACAGTAGGTCAGGGGTTTCAGTAGCTCCGATGGTGTTGAGGTGGCCGTGTGGTCATTACTGGTTGTAAGCTTTCTTGAAGAGGTGGGTTTTCAGGTTTCTTTTAAAGGATCCAAATGTGGTGGATAACCGGACATGTTGAGGATGGGGGATATTCGGGAGAAATCTTGGAGGCGATTGGGTGAGAAGCGAATAAGCGTAGAGGAGAGGAGGTGGTCTTGGGAGGACCAGAGATTAAGTAAGGGAAGATATTGAGAGATTGGTTTGGAAATATATGGAGGAGAAAGGTTATGGATGGCTTTGTAGGTCAGTGTTAGTAGTTTAAACTGGATACGCTGGGAAATTGGGAGCCAGTGAAGGGATTTGCAAAGAGGGGAAGCAGGAGTTTAGCGAGAAGAGAGATTAATTAGTCGGGCAGCAGAGTTAAGGATGAATTGGAGGGGTGCGAGAGTGTTAGAAGGTAGTCCACAGAGGAGGGTGTTGCAGTAGTCGAGGTGGGAGATGATTAGGGCATGCACAAGCATTTTGGTAGAGTGAGGGTTGAGGAAAGGGCGGATTCTCGAAATATTTTTGACCTGGAGGTGACAGGAGGTAGCGAGAGCTTGGATGTGCGGTTTGAAGGACAGGGCAGAGTCAAGGGTTACTCCGAGGCAGCAGATTTCGGGGACAGGGGAAAGTATGATTTCATTTATTTTGATAGATAGATCAGATAGGGAAGATATGTGAGAATGAGGAAAGATAATTAGTTCAGATTTGTCCACATTGAGCTTGAGGAAGCGAGAGGAGAAGGAGGATATGGCTGATAGACACTCTGGGATTCCGGAGAGCAGAGAGGTAACATTTGGGCCAGAGGTAGATTTGAGTGTCATCAGCATATAGATGGTACTGGAAGCCATAGGACTTTATAAGTTGTCCCAGGCCAAGTGTATAGATTGAGAAGAGTAAGGCTCCTTGGACAAGCCTTGAGGGACACCAACAGAGAGGGGTGAGATGAAGAGGTAGTATGGGAGTAGGAAATGCTCAATGTGCCGTTGTTAAGGTATGAGGAGATCCAAGATAGGGAAAGGTCTTTGACACCAGAGGAAGAGAGGACCTGTAGTAGGAGGCAGTGCTCAACTGTGTCAAAGGCAGAGGACAGGTCTAGAAGGAGGAGTATAGAGAATTGTCTGTCAGCTTTGGCTGTAAGTAGGTCATTAGTAATTTTGGTCAGGGCAATCTCAGTGGAATGGTGGGGACGGAAGCCAGATTGCAGGTTGTCGAAGAGAGAGGTGCAAAGTGAAAGGAAAGTTCAGCATGGGTGTGCTGCTCAAGGAGTTTGGAAGCAAATGCGAACAAAGATATGGGGCGATTGCTGGAGATAGCGCTCGGGTCAAGGGATGGCTTTTTGAGGATAGGTGTGATTGTGGCATGTTTGAAAGCAGAGTGGAAGGTACCAGAAGTTAGTGATAGGTTGAAGAGATAGGTTAGGGATGAGATTAGTGTGGTGGTGAGGTTGGGGATGGGATGGGGTTAAGCTCACAAGTGAGGTGTGATTTGGAGAGAAGATGAGCAAGCTCCCCTTCAGTCATTTTGGAGAGGGAAGTTATGGGGTTAGGGCATTGGTCTGATATACAAAGGGGTAGTGGTGGTTTAACAACAAAGACTTGCCTTGTTTGGTCTATCTTATTTTTGAAGTGTGTGGCAAAGTCTTTGGCAAATGATATAAATGTGGTATCACTGTAGTCGTACTGACCCGAAGAATAAAGCTGCCTTATCAATTTTACCACACATGGAATGGCATAAAAAACTCCCCTCAAAACAATTCCTGAATTGCTCTTTTTTGTCCATTCTGCCTCCAAAAAATTGGAATATAAAGCAATAAAAAAGCATTATGTGACCGAAAATGGTACCAATAAAAATGTCAATTCGTCCCTCAAACAACAAGCCTGTCACATGACTCTATAGGCAGAAATATAGAAATATTATAGCTCTCAAAATATGGTGATGCAAAAACTTTGTTTTGCAAAAAAGCGTCTTTTAGTGTATGAAAGCAGCCAAACAGAAAAAATATATAAATCTGGTATCCCTGTAATCTCACCGATCTGAAAAATAATCTAATCACTTATACCGCAAGAGGTACAGCATGAAAAATAAATACAACCAATTCTTCACCTGCTGTTGATTTGTTAATTCTGTCTCCCAAAGATCGCAGTAAGGCTCGGCACACATTTATCTTGCACTCAATGCTGAGCGCTTACTCCAGGGTTTCCAGGTAAATCTCTGAAATACGTGATTTAAATGGAACCCTTGGTGGAAGATTTCCTATAATGAGGCAGGCAGATGAGGACACTGTGGACACCGTGTGTCCTATAATCTGGCGGCATCCTTTTTAAGCATGTATACAAATGCGGTCAACCTCAGTTTTGTGCACCAAAGAAGGACAACGCTGAACAGAGGTCAGATGGATTCCAGAGTAACGCTTCTCCTTCATTATAGTGAATGGATCCCTTAAAGTTTCATCTGAATCATGTCATTCAGGGATTTAGATGGAAACCTTGATGTAAGTGCTTAGCGTAGTGCACAGGGTAAGGCTCTGGAAAGTGCTATGGCTCCTCACCCCCCCCAATGAAAACCAGCTAATGCTGCACTCCCAAATCCAAACGTCCCCCTCCCTTCTAAGCCCCACAACGTGCCTAAACTGCAGTTAGCATCCACATTTGGCATTTCTGTAGTAATGACAGACCAGCTATTTTACAGGTGCATGTCTCCAGAAGCATGAGCTGGGCACAATGTATAGGCACTACACCAGCAGATTTGCAATTTTCACTCCACAACATTCACTGCTGCTTGTTTCTGGCAAACACCCATAGAGGCAAAATCGTCAGTACACCTGTAGATAACTTCCCAGAGGGGTGTAATTTCCAAAATAGGGTCACTTGAGGGGGGATTCTGCTCTTTTGGCACTTAAATGCTCTGTATATGAATCCTGCAAACTATTCTACGATAATTTGTTCTATAAGAGTCAAATATCGCTCCATCCCCTGAGCCTCATCGTGTGGCTAAGCAATACAGTACAGTCACATTAAGCAAAAATTGTGTGACAAATTTTGGTACCATTTTTCCCCATTTCCCCATGTGACAATGTAAAATCTGGGGCTGAAACAATTTTTTTGTGGTAAAAATGTAATTATTTTTTCTTCACCAATGGTGTAAGGTTCTGTGACAAACCCATGGTGTCAATGTGATCACTTAATCCCTACATGAATTCATTGAGAGATGTAGTTTGTAAAATAAGGTCACTAATGGGAGATTCTGCTGTTCTGGCACCTCAGAGGCTCTGCCAATGTGACATGGCACCCTCAAATGATTCCAGCAAAATGTACACTATAATATGGCGCTCCTTCCCTTTTGGAGTTTTGCACTGTGCTTTAAAAGTAGTTTTCGACCACATATGAGGTATTGGCGTACTCAGAAGAAATTTTGTAACATTTTGTGGTCCATTTTTTTCCTATTATCTCTTTTGAAAATTGAAAACTTTCAAAGTAGTAGTAGTAATAGTAGTTGTAGTAGTAGTGGAAAAAATGGTAATTTGCCATTGACTTAGCCAAATGTTATACAATTCTGTGAATCACTTGCTGGTTAAAATGCTCACTACACCACTAGTTGAATTTCTCAAGACATTTAGTTTCCAAAATGGGGTCACTTGTGGGGATTTCTGTTGTTTTGGCATGTCAGAGGCATTCACAATCTGTTCCTTCCAAAATTTCCCTCCAAAACTCAATTGACGCTTTTTGCCTTCCAAGCTCTACCATATGTTGGGTATCTGTGTACTCAGGACAAATTGTACAACTAATTGTATGGTTCCCTTTCTCCTGTTACCCTTGTGAAAATGAAAAGTTTGGAGCTAAAACAACATTTTTGTGGGAAAAATGTATTTTTTCATTTTCATGGCTCAACTACGGTATTTAAATTTCTGTGAAGCACCTGTGGGTACAAGGTGCTCACCACACCTCTTGTTAAGTTCTTTGAGGGGTGTAGTTTCCAAAATGGGGTCACTTGTGGGGTGTTTACATTGTTTAGGCACATCAGGGGCTCTGCAAACATTGCATGTTGTCTGCTATCTTTTTTAGCCAATTTTGTGTTCCAAAAGTCAATTGGAGCTCTTTCCCATCCGAGCCCTGCCGTGATCCCAAACAATAGTTTTCCCTCCTATATGCGGTATCGGTCCACTCAGGAGAAATTTCAAAACAAATTTTGGGGTCGATTTTCTCCTATTACCCTTGTAGGAGTATAAAATTGTGGCTGAAGTAAAATGTTAACGCAATATGGAAGGAAATAATTCCTTTGAAGCACCTGAAGGGTTAATAATCTTCTTGGATGTGGTTTTGAGGACTTTGAGGGGTACACTTTGTTTTTTTCTGTCATATAGGCCCCTCAAATTCACTTCAAATGTAATGTTGTCCCCCAAAAATATGGTTTTGTAAATTTTGTTGGAAAAATGAGAAATTGCTGATCAACTTTTAACCTCTTTAACTTCCTAACAAAAATTATGTTTAAAAAGTTGTGCTGATTTAAAGTGGACATATGGAGAATGTCATGTGTTAACTATTTTGTGTGACATAACTCTCTGGTTTATGGACATCAAAACAAAGTTTGAAAATTGCAAAATTATCTCCAAATTTCCAATACTTTCACAAATAAACGCAAGTCGCATCAAACAAATTTTACCACTATCATGTAGTGGTGCAATATGTCATGAAAAACAATATCAGAATCACTAGGATCCGTTGAAGTGTTCCATAGTCATTAAATCATAAAATGACACTGGTCAGAATTGAAAAATATTGGCCTGGTTAGGATGGTGAAAACAGGCTTCGGGGTGAAGGGGTTAATGACCCTAAGAATGGCTTATGTCAATAACCCTTCAATTAAGCTTTGACTGGCCCAAATGGGAACAAGTGAATCTCTTGGCAGGATTTGAACAGTGTTTGGTACAATACACTTGATCCACCATGAATAGAAAAAACAGCAACTCATCATTTTTTTAACAATGTGTCCAGTTTATTGTTTTAAACAAGCATAGACAGAGATGGCCATTGAATATTTCTTGGTATCCTCCTTCCCTTGACCTTCACAGGTCTGTTTTTTTGGACCAAGTACAGAACTGCCATAGCTGTACTGACTGTGGGTCTCTTAAGTCTGATCCGAACTAACAGTTTTGAAGACATATATGAGCCTATTAGTTCAGACATCAGACCCATGGTCAGTGTGGAAATTTAGACTTAAGTGCTGAAAAGTGGGTCCTGACTATCAACGTTACAGGTGAGCCCATGGCACCGCAGTCCGACCCTGGCTGTTGAGGTAATGCACACAGGGCATGCTGTAAAACCTTACCAACTGCATGACTTTACATAATGTTGTAGTAGCATTAAAGTTACACATACTGGTCCTAATCCTGTCACAGGACATTTTGTTTTATCACCACCTTTTTACAACATGAAAAATTCCATATTGTATTTTTACCTGTGGACAGCAAAATGAATTATATAAGGTAAACATTTCATTAGCAAATAAAGTACAAAATCCATGTAAATTGTTAAAATGTAAAGCTTTCGTGAGAGGAACAGAAAAGTTTGAAAACATAGATATGGTCCAGTTCAAAGGTTGCTCACATACCCATAAAGTAAACATAGAAAGAAGACTAGTTAATAAACACCAGTGAACCCCCTCTATTACTGCAATAAAGTGTTGAATTGGTAAAATGACCACAGTTTCTGCTGAGAACATCTCTATAAGCTGTTTAGCTAGCAAACTATTACATCACTCAACAAACAGAAATGGTCAAGTAAAAGGACCCATGACCCTCTCAAATCAAGTGAACTGATCTTTCCTGATTTTACAATGCTGGCAATTGACTACTCATTAAAACAGCTTTTGCAGTAAAATGATGTGTTCTTGCTAGATCATGCAAAGGCAACAACTAAGCACATAAGACTATCACTAAGAGAGCACACAAGAGACTTTTGTTTGAATAAATATGTTTGTTCTCAAACACTTTTCCTAATCTCCCTTCATCTGGATTACAGTTACCAACGCATCAATGCAGAATTTTACACAGTGTCTCATAGACATGATATGGAAACTTGATGTGAGTCTTGTAAATGTATTTGGGCATTATCATTACATCAGCACACAAAGATCAATCTTTTAAAACCCCTGAATTAGCAGCTTTTAGTTTGTTTTTTTTATATATTTTTTGTGCCTGGCCTTTGGTATGTTGGTTAGAGATTATGACTGTCACGACTCTGTTGTCAGGTGTCCCAGGACCAGAGGCTCCTTCCTTGTCTCTAACGCTAGGGGCGCCCTAGCTCACCCGATTTCCCGGATTACTTCTGATGGTGAAGATACCGGGGCCACATACCTTGCCTTAGCTCCTGAATCTGCCCTCAGTCTGTAACCTTCCCCCACCCAGTGAAGAGGAGAGTAATAATGTGACGTACACATTACATACACCAACCAGACTAGCAAGGTAATATGAACAGTTATGAAGGATAATACCAATCATACAAATATACACACATAAGCAACAGAGGTAAACACTGAGAAGTTGAGGATGGAGTTAAACCAAAGTAGGAGAAGAAAGGGAATTATCACACACTCAAAACCTAGCAAGAGTCACAGATAAATCCACCAAAGGCTTTATCCAACAATAACCACCAACAACCTCCAGCCATGCAGCATAAGCTTTCTCTGACAATGGGTGCTAGCCAGGGCCCAGATTATATAGGATGGCAGTGGCTAATAGTGCACGGCTGAGAGCCTTATCGCTCCAGGAGCTCTCAACTGAGCAGATTAACCCCTGCACAAAAGAAATTGACACCATTTAATATGAAGGTGAAGTGCTTCTAATCAGTGCAGGAGTAGGAGAAATCAGACGATGTGGTTTTCTGGCTCCTCTCTGTCATGGTAAACCCGTGACAATGACTGATTAAAGACTGACTGTAGAGAGAATCGGAATATTATGCTTTGGCAATTACTTTAAAGTATGATATGTCCAGAATTATATTTCTTTCTTTTCTCTGTCATATCTTCAGAAATAACATATCGCTCTTTGAATGACTACTTAAGGGACTCTTGTCAAGTTTTGTTTGCCTTTCAAACTACTCTGTCTGTCATGCAGCTTAAACTCCTGACAGTCTGTCTCTAGTCTTTGTTTTTTTCTTTAAATGTGCCCCATCACTTTTCATGCAGAGCCTACACAATCTGTATATTAGCTCATAAATGCGCAGGACTCTTTTTCAGACTGCATTAACTACCAGACTACTTGGCCAGTAATTTAGGCGTGGTGCGAGAAAACTTAGCTAGCAATTAAAGAACGTATTGGACATACTTTTGCGATACAATAAATGTTAAACAGCGTTCCATCATTCACTCATGACAGCGCAGATGGGAGTATCAAAATAGAAATGACAGTGTCTTTTTAAGAGTGGATTTGTTCCACTGTCCTCTATTTTCTATCACTTCTGTTTTATGGTATTCTTGGAAAAACATAAAAAAATGGTTATTAAAAGAATAAGATGTGTTACATTTTCCATCAATGGTCACATTGAGGCTGTGATGGTTTTGCCAACTGGAGAAAAGGAATCAGAATAAATTTTATCAGTGGCTGTGAAATATTTTTAAGTAATCTTGATTTTTATCAATTCTTTTTGATGTTGTAGTTAAGATGACCAATAATCAGGGCTGTACTTAAAGGAAATGTAATAAAAATATGACCTGTAGTTTTTGGCAATAGTGTTTTTCCTATCAGTATATGTATCAAAACTAAATTTGTAATATTGCAATTTTCAATTTTCACATTGGCCACTGAAGTTTTACACTCACCTTTCCTGTTCTTTCAGAAAAAGTTTCCAGCAGGTCCCTTAGGGCCCCTTCACACTGGTCGATTCTGCTACGATTACGACGCATTTGCGTCATATTCGACATCGCAGTACGAGCTCGTAGCCAGCGGTCACACTCTACGATGTTAACGCTTTTTCTGACGTAGTTGCGATGTGAACGTCACGCGTCGCAATCGTACGCTACCCTTCACACCGCCATAGTCCTACGACTCCGAGCGTGACGTATTACCAGCATGGGCGTGCTAAAACGTCACGCCCAATCAGGAGACAGGTATGCGGAAGCCCAACCCACGTAGTCGCATTACGAGCTCGTATGACCGCCGTCACATACTACGATTTCGACCGCCACAGCGGGACATTTACGACGAAAGAAAGTTCTGCTCTTTCTTTCACATCGTACGATGCTGGGCTGCGTCGCAAATCGTAACGCCATGTCACACTTTGCAACCTCGGAACGAGGACGGATAAACGTCACAAATCGAACGCTCGTTCAGACTTTGATTGCACAGTGTGAAGGGGCCCTTATAAAAGGCAAAATTAAAATGACAGGTAATACACAAATACACAGCAGATAGCACAGGATCCAACATCCACAATAGGTAATGTTGCATCATCCTATCCTCACTCTCCCTTCACAATAATCTTCACACATTCTCATTACATGCTTCAGTACAAAAGATAGGGTCAAAGTCAGTTTATTGCTGCTAATGTACAAGAGGATTTCCTTAAAAAACACTATAAAATAGCCCCAATGACAAGTATAAGAATTGCAAGATTTCACATTTAATTTTAGATGATGATTCTTTGATATGGCAAAAATATCATGACAATCTTTTTTTAAAGATAAATGTAAAACAAAAAACAGATTTAAACAGTAGGTCCCATTTTCCGATGACACATTCATTTTAAGGCTCTTGCTGCCCTAGGCACAAAGCCTGGATATGCCCCATTTGAAGGCCCAACTTACAAGCAGATATTATCATTATTTACCAGTTTATGAATGATAATAACAGTAATTAGACAATGTTATGGGTGGAGAAAATTAATAATAAACAATGATTATTGTTTTATTGTTGATCTTCATTTATTGAGCTGTTACTGTATGATTTTTATTGTAGACATGTAATCACGACCATATATCATTCATTTCTATGGTATGCACTGAATTTCCCCAGCTCTCCCTGGCTCATGAATGTCTCTGTATATTGCATTGATTTTCTATGACTTGAATTCTAGAATGCATTTGGCCACTCATCACTGCTACAATATTATCATCATCACCATCTGTACCATCTAATCGAGCTGTTCTCCTCTTCCTATAGGTATGCACTGAATTTCCACAGCTCTCCTTGGCTCCTGAATGTCTCTGTATATTGCATTGATTTTCTATGGTATACACTGAATTTCCCCAGCTCTCCCTGGCTCCTGAATGTCTCTGTATATTGCATTGATTTTCTATGGTATGCACTGAATTTCCCCAGCACTCCCTGGCTCCTGAATGTCTCTGTATATTCCGTTGATTTTCTATGGTATGCACTGAATTTCCCCAACTCTCCCTGGCTCCTGACTGTCTTTGTATATTGCATTGATTTTCTATGGTGTGCTGTGCTTACCCCATCACTCTGTATCCACAATGTATTTCACTGCTTCTGTGTCTGCTGGCATATCTGAGCGGTCAGTGTAACCCCTCCCCCTTTTTTATTACCTTTGTTTAAATGTGAACATACGTTTTGGCCCCACACACCCACATTCTCTCACAGCTGAGCAGTGTTAATCCAAGATATATTCTGAGCCATGTAGTCTGGTTCAGGCATCTTTCAAATTCCACCTTTCAAATTACAGATTTCTAATTACATTATTCTGAATTAGACTTGAATTGGACTGGAGATTGACTGTAAGGTAACGGAATATCAAACCACCACAATGTTTCGGTTTCCTTTCTCTTTCACACCTATACTACTCTATTTTCCCCTACCTCCTGTAATCCCCCCACCTAGTAAGGACCTAGCAATTTCCCCCTCCATCTTCCCCAGCCATCTCACCTCCTCCTCACAGCTGTTCCTCCACATACAATCCTTTTTCTCCAGACACACCTGGCCTCATCATGTCCTATCCAGCACAAACCTTCTAACGCTTTCTCTGCTTCTCATCGCTGGTGACGTATCCCCCAATCCTGGTAAGTGGGGTCCACAACGATCTCCTTTTTCATTTTTGTCTTTTTCCATATTGAGTAATGTAAGGTTCATTGCAATTTTAGTGTCGGCCATATCGTATACCAGTGTGTCCAAGTACGGAAAATTCCCATATACCGATTCTATACACTTCAAACAGGTACTTCCTTGTATAGGTTGGCACACGGAGCTATACACTCCAGTTATATCTCACTTAACCCGGCACTTACAATACCACTTGAATTCCTATAGGTTTATAGCCACATAGCAACATCGTAGATACTGAAACTGAGCAGTCAGATAGGTGTCCCTTATTCCTTTTTTCCCTTTATCCTCATTTTCCCTCCTCCCTCACATTTTTTGGCAATTTGTTTACTTAATTATTCTTGTTGAGAGATATCTGAGTATGTTATGTTTCTTTAACTTTTTTATGAGTATTGTTTCTATTTGATCATGATGTAATATTTGACCGCATCATCTAATTTTGTTTATCATGCTTATTTTGATCATGTACCTTGCAGTTTACTGATGAAGGTCCATTTTTGACTGAAACAACTGTATCTGATTTGTGACTGCATTAAAAACCATGATAACCTCATACCCATTCATCCAGCCCCCACTCCCCCGGTCCCCCTACCTGGAGCACTATGGAATGCACGCTTCGTCTGCAACAAACTGCCATTTATCCATGACCTCTTCATCACCAACAAACTCTCCTTCCTTGGCATCACTGAAACCTGGCTCACTGACTCTGCCTCTCCAGTTGCACTTTCCTACGGCGGATTCCACCTCTCTCAAACCCCTCGCCCCAGCACCAAACGTGGTGGAGCAGTTGGCTTGCTCCTGTCCGATACCTGCTCCTTTACTCCAATCCCGCTACCACCCTCCGCTAACTCTTCCCTAGTTTGAGGCGCACTCCGCCCGCATCTATTCCCCCTCCAACCTCCAGCTGGCTGTCATCTACCGCCCACCAGAACTAGCTATCTCCACCTTTCTTGACCACTTCACCACCTGGCTACTTCACCCTCAAAAAGCATTCTCTCGACCCATCCACTGTGTCTAGCTATTGCCAGATATCTCTTCTCCCTTATGCCTCAAAACTACTGGAACAAAATGTCCATCTTGAACTGTCCTCCCACCTCTCCTCCTGCTCCTTCTTTGACCGGTTACAATCTGGCTTCCGACACCATCACTCAACTGAAACTGCCCTAACTAAAGTCACCAATGACCTACTAACTGCCAAGAGCAAGCGACAATACTCTGTCCTCCTTCTCCTGGACCTGTCTTCTGCCTTTGACACTGTGGACCACTCCCTCCTACTACAGATTCTCTCATCTCTTGGCATCACAGACTTGGTCCTTTCCTGGATCTCGTCATATCTAACAGACCGAACATTCAGTGTCTCCCTCTCTCACACCACCTCCTCACCACGCCAATTGTCTGTCGGTGTTCCTCAAGGCTCAGTTCTAGGACCCCCACTCTTCTCCATCTACATCTTCGACCTTGGACAGCTCATAGATCCCCACAGTTTGCAGTATCATCTCTATGCCGATGACACGCAGATCTACCTATCCAGACCTGACCTCACCGCCTTACTCACCAAAATCTCACACTGTCTGCTATATCAGCCTTCTTTTCTGCTTGCTTTCTAAAACTGAACATGGACAAAACAGAATTCATCATCTTTCCCTATCTCACTCTACCCCTCCACCAGACCTGTCCATCAATGTCAATGGCTGCTCACTTTCCCCAGGCCCGCATGCTCGTTGCCTCGGGGTGATCCAGAGACTCCAGTTCAAAACCCTTATTATGACATGCAAAGCCATCCACAACCTGTCTTTTCCATACATCTGTGACATGGTCTCCTGGTGCTTACCTACACGCAACCTTCGATCCTCACAAGATCTCCTTCTCTACTCCCATCTTATCTCTTCTTCCTACAACCACATCCAAGACTTCTCCCATGCTTCCCCCATACTCTGGAACTCTCTACCCCAACACATCAGACTCCCCTACCATAGAAACCTTCAAAAATAATCCAAAGACTCACCTCTTCCAACAAGCCTACAGCCTGCAGTGATCCTCAACCTACTGAACTGCCACACAACCAGCTCTACCCTCTCCTAGTGTATCCTCACCCATCTTTTGTAGACTGTGAGCCCTCGCAGGCAGGGTCCTCCCTCTTTTTGTACCTGTTAGTGCCTTGTTTTTTGCTCATGTTTATTGTATTTGTCTATATTTGCCCCCTTTTCACGTGTAAAGCGCCATGGAATAAATGGCACTATAAAAAATGTGTAATAATCATAATAATAATTCACAAAGGGTTATAAGCTGATCCTGTTTTTACTGCCAGTATTGGAGAATAACAGCATTGTCAGTGCACCATAAATAATCACCAGTAATCCAATCACTGATTTTACACCTGTGCAGAAATTTTGTTATGGTAAATATACAGTGCTTGAAAAAGTATTCATACTGTTGTGAATCCGCTTTTTGGGCTCCCCTGGTGGTTGCTGGTGGTACTGGTGACTTGTGTGTGCTTTGCTGTCTCAGGTCACCTGTTCCCATCAGTGTTTGGGAGTTTCCTATTTAGCCTTGCTCTCCAGTCATTTCCTTGCCGGTCATCATTGTAACCAGAGCCTTCGGTTGCATGTTCCTGCTACTAGTCTGCTGATCAGCTAAGTGGACTTTGTCCTTTTGTTTTGTATCTTTTGTCCAGTTTGCAGTTTTGTTATTCTCTGTAGCTGGAAGCTCTTGCGGGCTGAAATTGCCACTCCTGTGTCATGAGTTGACACAGGAGTCTTAAAGTAATTTCAGGATGGTTTTTTGAAAGGGTTTTCAGTTGACCGTGAAGTCCTCTTTTGTATCCTTCTGCTATCTAGTAAGTGGACCTCTCTTTGCTAAATCTACTTTCATACTGTGTATGTCTTTTCCTCTTACCTCACCGTCATTACATGTGGGGGGCTGCTATCATCTTTTGGGGTATTTCCCTAGAGGTAAGCCAGGTCTGTTCCTTCCTCTACCAGGCGTAGTTAGTCCTCCGGCTGGCGCGTGGCATCTAGGAAGTCGTAGGTATGCTCCCTGGCCACTATTAGTTGTGTGGTAGATTTAGCTCACGGTCAGCTCGAGATTCCATCACCCAGAGCTCGTCCGTTATTTTTGTGTTCTGATGTTTCCCTGCCATTGGGAATCATGACAGTATGACCGGCCCGTGTTAAAGTTATTGGCAGAAGAAAGGAGAGAAAAAAGAAGTCTGTAGATTTTTTTTTTTTCTTCCCCCTATGCTTGCTCCATAGTTGGATCAGTTGTATTTCAGCTCTAATTACAGCCTTTGCCTTTCTCTCCTTCTAATCCTTGAATGGCTCTGATCTCACCTGTTTAAAGATGGACCCTCAGAGTTTAGCTGTAGGTTTAAATAATCTTGCTACCAAGGTTCAAAATTTACAAGATTTTGTTATACATACTCCGATGTCTGAACCTAAAATTCCTACACCAGAGGTGTTTTCCGGAGATAGATCTCGGTTCCTGAATTTCAAATATAATTGTAAATTGTTCCTTTCTCTCAGACCTCACTCCTCTGGAGATCCTGTCCAGCAGGTTAAGATTGTAATCTCTTTGCTGCGAGGTGACCCTCAAAATTGGGCATTTTCATTGACACCAGGGGATCCTGCGTTGCTCAATGTGGATGCTTTTTTTCTGGCTTTAGGGTTACTTTATGAGGAACCTAATTTGGAGATTCAAGCTGAAAAAGCTTTGATAGCCCTATCTCAAGGGCAAGATGAAGCTGAGATATACTGCCAAAAATTTCGTAGATGGTCTGTGCTTACTCAGTGGAATGAGTGCGCCCTAGCGGCAAATTTCAGAGAGGGCCTTTCTGATGCCGTTAAAGATGTTATGGTCGGGTTCCCTGCGCCCACAGGTCTGAATGAGTCCATGACAATGGCTATTCAGATTGATCGGCGTTTGCGGGAGCGCAAACCCGTGCACCATTTGGCGGTATCTTCTGAAGAGACGCCAGAGAAAATGCAATGTGACAGAATTCTGTCCAGAAGCGAGCGGCAGAATTATAGGCGTAAAAATGGGTTATGCTTCTATTGTGATTCTGCTCATGTTATATCAGCATGCTCTAAACGTACAAGGAAGGTTGACAAGTCTATTTCAATTGGCACTTTACAGTCTAAATTTATTCTATCTGTAACCTTGATTTGTTCATTATCAGTTATTACCGTGGATGCTTATGTGGACTCTGGCGCCGCTCTGAGTCTTATGGATTGGTCCTTTGCCAGGCGCTGTGGGTTTGATTTAGAGCCTCTGGAAGTCCCTATACCTCTGAAGGGTATTGATTCTACGCCTTTGGCTTGTAATAAACCACAATTCTGGACGCAAGTGACTATGCGTATGACTCCAGACCATCAGGAGGTGATTCGCTTCCTTGTGTTGTACAATTTGCATGATGTTTTGGTGCTTGGATTACCATGGTTACAATCTCATAACCCAGTCCTTGACTGGAAAACAATGTCTGTGTTAAGCTGGGGATGTCGGGGGGTTCATGGGGACATACCTTTGGTTTCCATTTTGTCATCTATTCCCTCTGAGATTCCGGCATTTTTGTCTGATTATCGTGATATTTTTGAGGAGCCAAAAATTGGTTCACTCCCTCCCCACAGAGATTGTGATTGCGCCATAGATCTGATTCCTGGCAGTAAATTTCCAAAGGGTCGTTTGTTTAACTTATCTGTACCTGAACATGCTGCTATGCGAGAGTATATTAAGGAGTCCCTGGAAAAGGGACATATTCGTCCTTCTTCATCTCCTTTAGGAGCTGGTTTTTTCTTTGTATCTAAAAAGGATGGCTCTCTGAGGCCTTGTATTGATTATCGACTCGTGAATAAAATTACAGTCAAATATCAGTATCCGTTGCCTTTGCTGACTGATTTGTTTGCTCGCATAAGGGGGGCTAAGTGGTTCTCTAAGATTGATCTTCGTGGGGCGTATAATTTGGTGCGAATTAAGCAGGGGGATGAGTGGAAAACCGCATTTAATACGCCTGAGGGCCATTTTGAGTATTTAGTAATGCCTTTCGGCCTTTCTAATGCACCTTCAGTCTTTCAGTCCTTAATGCATGATATTTTCCGTGAATATTTGGATAAATTTATGATTGTGTATTTGGATGATATTTTGATTTTTTCTGATGACTGGGAGTCTCATGTTCAACAGGTCAGGAGGGTTTTTCAGGTTTTGCGGGAGAATTCTTTGTGTGTAAAGGGTTCAAAGTGTGTTTTTGGGGTTCAAAAGATTTCCTTTTTGGGGTACATTTTTTCCCCTTCTTCTATTGAGATGGACCCTGTCAAGGTTCGGGCTATTTGTGACTGGACGCAGCCTACTTCTCTTAAGAGTCTTCAGAAATTCTTGGGCTTTGCTAATTTTTATCGTCGATTTTTAACTAGTGTTGAGCATTCCGATGCTGCAAGTATCGGGTATCGGCCGATACTTGCTGTATCGGAATTCCGATACCGGGATTCCGATACTCTTGTGGTATCGGGTATCGGGTATCGCAACAACATTAATGTTAAAATGTGTAAAAGAGAGAATTAAAATAAAAAAATATCGCTATACTCACCTCTCCGACGCAGCCGGGACTTCAGCGAGGGAACCGGCAGCGTTGTTTGTTTAAAATTCGCGCTATTACTTGGTTACGTGAATTCCCGGCTTGTGATTGGTCAGGTCGGCCACGTTGCCGGGACGCGGACCAATCACAGCAAGCCGTGACGAAATTACGTCACGGCTTGCTGTGATTGGTCCGCGTCCCGGCAATATGGCCGCCCTGACCAATCACAAGCCGTGACGTCACGGGAGGCTGGACACGCGCCCATTTTAAAATGAGCGCGTCCAGCCTCCCGGCTTGTGATTGGTTGACCGCGGCGCAACCAATCACAAGCCGTGACGTCACGGGAGGCTGGACACGCGCCCATTTTAAAATGAGCGCGTCCAGCCTCCCGGTTTGTGATTGGTTGACCGCGGCGCAACCAATCACAAGCCGTGACGTCACGGGAGGCTGGACACGCGCCCATTTTAAAATGAGCGCGTGTCCAGCCTCCCGTGACGTCACGGCTTGTGATTGGTCAGGGCGGCCATATTGCCGGGACGCGGACCAATCACAGCAAGCCGTGACGTAATTTCGTCACGGCTTGCTGTGATTGGTCCGCGTCCCGGCAACATGGCCGACCTGACCAATCACAAGCCGGGAATTCACGTAACCAAGTAATAGCGCGAATTTTAAACAAACAACGCTGCCGGTTCCCTCGCTGAAGTCCCGGCTGCGTCGGAGAGGTGAGTATAGCGATATTTTTTATTTTAATTCTTTCTTTTACACATTTATATGGTTCCCAGGGCCTGAAGGAGAGTTTCCTCTCCTTCAGACCCTGGGAACCATCAGGAATACCGTCCGATACATGAGTCCCATTGACTTGTATTGGTATCGGGTATCGGTATCGGATTGGATCCGATATTTTGCCGGTATCGGCCGATACTTTCCGATACCGATACTTTCAAGTATCGGACGGTATCGCTCAACACTATTTATAACTGGTTTTTCTGGCGTTGCTAAACCTCTGACCGATTTGACCAAGAGGGGTGCTGATGTTGCCAATTGGTCCCCTGCTGCTGTGGAGGCCTTTCGGGAGCTTAAGCGCCGCTTTTTGTCTGCCCCTGTGTTGCGCCAGCCTGATGTTTCTCTTCCCTTTCAGGTTGAGGTCGATGCTTCCGAGATCGGAGCGGGGGCGGTTTTGTCGCAGAAAAGTTCCGACTGCTCAGTGATGAGACCTTGTGCGTACTTTTCTCGAAAATTTTCGGCCGCCGAGCGAAACTATGATGTTGGTAATCGGGAGCTTTTGGCCATGAAGTGGGCATTTGAGGAGTGGCGTCATTGGCTTGAGGGTGCCAGACATCAGGTGGTAGTTTTGACTGATCACAAGAATCTGATTTATTTAGAGTCTGCCAGGCGCCTGAATCCTAGACAGGCACGATGGTCGTTGTTTTTTTCTCGGTTTAATTTTGTGGTTTCATACTTACCGGGTTCTAAGAATGTTAAGGCAGATGCTCTTTCTAGGAGTTTTGAGCCTGACTCTCCTGGGGATTCTGAACCTGCTGGTGTCCTTAAGGATGGAGTGGTTTTGTCTGCTGTCTCCCCAGATCTGCGACGTGCTTTGCAAGAATTTCAGGCGGATAGACCTGATCGTTGTCCGCCTGGTAGACTGTTTGTTCCTGATGATTGGACCAGTAGAGTCATCTCGGAAGTTCATTCTTCTTCGCTGGCAGGTCATCCTGGAATCTTTGGTACCAGAGATTTGGTGGCTAGATCCTTCTGGTGGCCTTCCCTGTCTCGGGATGTGCGTGTTTTTGTGCAGTCTTGTGATGTGTGTGCTCGGGCCAAGCCTTGTTGTTCTAGGGCTAGTGGGTTATTGTTGCCCTTGCCTGTTCCGAAGAGGCCTTGGACGCACATCTCTATGGACTTTATTTCTGATCTCCCTGTTTCTCAGAAGATGTCTGTCATCTGGGTGGTGTGTGACCGTTTTTCTAAAATGGTTCATTTGGTACCATTGCCTAAGTAGCCTTCCTCATCTGAGTTGGTCCCTCTATTTTTTCAAAATGTGGTTCGCTTGCATGGTATTCCGGAAAACATCGTTTCTGACAGGGGAACCCAGTTCATGTCTAGATTTTGGCGGGCATTCTGTGCCAGGTTGGGCATTGATTTGTCTTTTTCGTCTGCATTCCATCCTCAGACTAATGGCCAGACGGAGCGAACTAATCAAACTTTGGAGACTTATTTGAGGTGTTTTGTGTCTGCGGATCAGGATGACTGGGTTGCCTTTTTGCCGTTGGCAGAATTTGCTCTTAATAATCGGGCTAGTTCTGCCACTTTGGTTTCTCCTTTCTTTTGCAATTCAGGGTTTCATCCTCGTTTTTCATCGGGTCAGGTGGAATCTTCGGATTGTCCTGGAGTGGATGCGGTGGTGGATCGGTTGCATCAGATTTGGGGACAAGTGGTGGACAATTTGAAGTTGTCCCAGGAGAGGACTCAGCAGTTTGCTAACCGCCGTCGTCGTGTTGGTCCTCGCCTTCGTGTTGGGGACTTGGTGTGGTTGTCTTCCCGTTTTGTCCCTATGAGGGTTTCTTCTCCTAAGTTTAAGCCTCGGTTCATCGGTCCTTATAGGATTTTGGCGATACTTAACCCTGTGTCCTTTCGTTTGGACCTCCCGGCATCTTTCGCTATCCATAATGTATTCCATCGGTCGTTGTTGCGGAGATATGAGGTACCGGTGGTTCCTTCTACTGAACCTCCTGCTCCTGTGCTGGTGGAGGGTGAATTGGAGTACGTTGTAGAGAAGATCTTGGATTCCCGTGTTTCCAGACGGAGACTTCAATATCTGGTTAAATGGAAGGGCTATTGTCAGGAAGATAATTCTTGGGTAACTGCCTCTGATGTTCATGCCTCGGATTTGGTTCGTGCCTTTCATAGGGCTCATCCAGATCGCCCTGGCGGTTCTCGTGAGGGTTCGGTGCCCCCTCCTTAAGGGGGGGGGGTACTGTTGTGAATCCGCTTTTTGGGCTCCCCTGGTGGTTGCTGGTGGTACTGGTGACTTGTGTGTGCTTTGCTGTCTCAGGTCACCTGTTCCCATCAGTGTTTGGGAGTTTCCTATTTAGCCTTGCTCTCCAGTCATTTCCTTGCCGGTCATCATTGTAACCAGAGCCTTCAGTTGCATGTTCCTGCTACTAGTCTGCTGATCAGCTAAGTGGACTTTGTCCTTTTGTTTTGTATCTTTTGTCCAGTTTGCAGTTTTGTTATTCTCTGTAGCTGGAAGCTCTTGCGGGCTGAAATTGCCACTCCTGTGTCATGAGTTGACACAGGAGTCTTAAAGTAATTTCAGTATGGTTTTTTGAAAGGGTTTTCAGTTGACCGTGAAGTCCTCTTTTGTATCCTTCTGCTATCTAGTAAGTGGACCTCTCTTTGCTAAATCTACTTTCATACTGTGTATGTCTTTTCCTCTTACCTCACCGTCATTACATGTGGGGGGCTGCTATCATCTTTTGGGGTATTTCCCTAGAGGTAAGCCAGGTCTGTTCCTTCCTCTACCAGGCGTAGTTAGTCCTCCGGCTGGCGCGTGGCATCTAGGAAGTCGTAGGTATGCTCCCTGGCCACTATTAGTTGTGTGGTAGATTTAGCTCACGGTCAGCTCGAGATTCCATCACCCAGAGCTCGTCCGTTATTTTTGTATTTTGATGTTTCCCTGCCATTGGGAATCATGACACATACCCAGTGAATTTTTCCACATTTTTTCATGTTGCACCCAAAAACTTAAATGTGTTTTGTTGGGATTTTATGTGATATAACAACACAAAGCAGCAAGTATTTGTAAAATGTAAAGAAAATGATACATGGTTTTCTAATTATTTAAAAAATAAATAAGATGCATTTGCGTTCAGCCTCCTGTCATCTGATACCCCTAAATAAAATCCTGAGTGATCAATTGCATCCAGATGTAGAGTTAAGCGAGTTTTTCAATATTCGGTTCGGATTATGATCACCGGCAAATATTGTATTACCAATATTCTCCGAACATATCCGAATGCCATTGGAGTCAATGGGAGTAGAAATGAGCAAGTATGTTCGGAAACAATCGTGAAACATAAATTAGGCATGAATAGGATACCAATATGGAATTAATATGACAAATTTGGATTCGATGATCAGTTTCCGAACATATTCGCTCATCTCTATCCAGAAGTCACATAATTAGTAAATTGAATCCAACTGTGTGTCATTTATTTTCAGTATAACTACTGCTGTTCTGTAACGCAGTCAGAGATTTGTTTGAGAACATTAGGGATCCAACAACATCATGAAAACCAAGGAACACATCAGACAGGTCAAGGATAACCATATGGAGGGGACACGGCCAGTATGTGGAAGACGACTTGATATTTGGGCGTATTTCAGCAGGACACGACCCTAAACATTGTACCAGAGCTACAATGAAATGGTTTAAATCAAAGCATACTCATCACACAACATTTACAAAGAGTTTGTATGTTCTCTCCGTGTTTGCGTGGGTTTCCTCCAAGCACTCCGGTTTCCTCCCACATTCCAAAGACATATTGATAGGGAATTTAGATTGTGAGTCCCATTGGGGACAGTGATGATAATGTCTGTAAAGCGCTGCATAATATGTTAGCGCCATATAAAAATAAAGATTATTATTATGTGTTTGAATGACCCATTAAAGTCCAGACCTAAATCCTATTGAGAATCTGTGGCAAGACTACAAGTCTTGAAATTTGCTGTTCACGGACGGTCTCAATTCAATCTCACTAGATTTTAAAGAAGAATGAGCAAAAATGTCAGCCTTTAGATGTGCAAAGCTGGTAGAGACATACCCCAAAAGACATGCTGCAGTAGTTGCAGCAAAAGGTGGTCCTTCAAATTATTGACCCAGATGGGCTGAATACAAATGCACCTCACAATAATTAAATAATTAGGAAACTATGTGTCATTTCCTTTACACTTCAATGTAAATACTTTTATGCCCAAACAGTATTCTAGGAGTGATACCTTTATTGGCTAACTAGAAGAATTATATTTACAAGCAATTGTACATCATCTTTACACTTTGCAAATGCTTGCTACTTTGTGTTGGTATAGCACATAAAATCCCAGTTTTGTGGGTATAATGTGAAAAAATGGGGAAAAGTTCACAGGGTATGGATACTTTTTCATGGCACTGTATATATATTTATATATTCTGATTACTGTGAAAAAGTTTAAGGGAGTTGTGGAAACACCACATGAAAATGCATAAAACAACATATTAACAAATGTATGGTTTATGGTACAAAAATTATACAGCATGTTATATCTGTCTATATAAATTCCTTGTTCTTTACCTTGAAGATAGTTCTTAATGACTTTGGCTGTATGTTTGGGGTCGTTGTTCTGCTGCAAAATAAATTAGTAGCAAAATTTGGGAGGGAAATGGGGGTGCGTCTAATATTGCAAATATACCTTACCGGCCGCGGTGGAGCAGGGACCAGGGTCGCTGCTGGAGAAGGCAAAAGTGGAGCTTTGCTGCAAGCCACAGGCCCAACAAGCAGGCTCTCCATGCATGTGCTGTGATTGTCACACACCCGTTACACACTGCAGCTGCAGCGCTGATCAGCCCCCGCAATCCAGGAAGCCGAGTTCCCTCTGCAGCTTATTCGGTAAGCGCTATAGCTTGCTGAATAAGAGGGAACCCGAACATATTCACTCAACTCTAATCCGAACACGCCTTTCTCTCAGTCTGGGGTCCGCAGCATCGCCCCACTCCTGCCTCCACCAGCAGCGACCCTGGGACCCCGCTTCACCGCAGCCACCACCCCCGGTAAGCAATAAGATGCATGGATTGTAAGATGCATCACCATTTTATTAAAAAAAGTTTTTTTTCCTATTTTTCTCCTCAAAATTTGGGGTGCTTCTTATAATCCGGTGCGTCTTATAAACCGCAAAATACGGTACATACTTACATCAGTGACTTGTAACACAATCAAAGCACGATTGGTCTCTATTGGATGTAATACTGGTAAGTAGGTAAATGTCTTTCCATTTCTTGTCCATACAAGTCTCCAAGTGATTTCATCATAAAACATGGATGAAACACTTGGCTTTGGATTATTTTATGTAATTAAAGTTCATATCCTTGATATATATTTGAAATATACTCATTAGAATTGATGATTGTCCCTTATGGAAAGCTTGGTTCACAAAGTACGTACCATTTGCTCACAGTCAGTATAGCCTGACCACTTAAGACACTTAAGTGTGGATGTATTCTGAAGTAGGTACTCAAGTGCCTAGTTACACTAAACTAAACACACTTGGCAACTCTGGAATTGAAATTAAAGGCTAAATTAGTTCCCTTTGATTAAACTATCATGGTTATGTGACTGGATTTTATAAGCATAGTTTCCTCAACAGAATTGTTCTTCAAGGATAATTCAATAATATTAAATAGAGTAGGGACGGTACAACAGGCTACACTCTAGTGAAGATTAACTCCAGACACTGGCGATATTATGACTGTCAGGAAGGATGAGGAATACAGGAAGCACGCCATAGACATATTGTGTGAGATCAAAGAATCTAAAAATAAAGTAAGTTAACATAAAAGACACATTTAGGTTTGTTATCCAACACTTGTAGGGGAATATACAATGGCAATTGATTATCACCAGAAGAAATGTCCGTCATACCTTCCTCCTGGCTGTAAATATTGTATAGGTGGGATGGTAGTGTGTGATTATATACAATTTGAATTAATTGTATTTCTCTGTTCTATAAAATAACTTGTATGTTTAGTAAAGAAGAGCAAACTTGCTGAAGGAGTTGTGGGTGATTGGTGAGTGGTTGTTTAAAGGGGTTTTCCCACAAACATAAGTTTATTTTATTCACTAGATCTTGGAATAATAATAATTTCCACAATTGGATGTGGTTAAAAAAAATACTCCTGTGTTGAGATAATCTTATAAATAAGCCTCTGCTGAGTACTGTGTCTGACCGTACAGGAACATAGTCTGATCATATCACTTCTCCTGGGCAGGGGAGGAAGCAAACAGAGGATACAGACAGGACAAATTATTCTTTCTTTGAGGTAAAACATCACTTAAATACAGACTGTGACATTTTTTATCTTGCAAAAATAATTATTTGCGATCCCGTGCAGTCCTGTCTGTATATTCTTTTGCTTCCCCCCTGCCCAGGAGCTGTGATATGATCAGACCATGTTCCTGTGCGGTCAGACACGGCCATTACACATTTTTTAATCACTTCCTAATGTGGAACGTGTTTTCATTCCTAGATCTAGTGAATAAAATGAATTTTGTTCATGGGAAAACCCCTTTAACCAGCACTTATCTAATATCTATGGCGAGCTCAATTACTAAATAATTTTTTGTACAAAAAAGATTTGTATTGTAACAACATATAATGTATATATTTGTAAAGAAATCATAAAAGCATTATGTTTTTCCTCCTGAAAAGAATCTTAAAGGTGTTTTCTTTGTAACTCCTAAGTACGTACTCTATTAGGCAAGACCGTAAGTGCTGTAGGTGCCACAGGGAATTAAAGTTTTTTTTAAGGATTTTGACTACCATGGTTTGAGTTCAATTAGCAGATGATTTCTACTTAGGTGTGATTCAATGATCTCTGAACGCTCTAAGAGGTGGGCTTACCTGGGTGTGGTAAATAACTATGTCTTTACAGCTTTTTAACAATGTCCCAACCCCATGGAAACACTGGAGAGAGTAGCTATTTTTTTCTTTTACACATGTATTGCTCTGGTTTTATGTGTAGGCAGTTAAATAACTCTTTCCACGCAGTCTACTTAAAGATAAAAAAGCACTGGAACCAATGCAAAGATAATAGTCTACAGTCATCAGAGAAACATTTTTGGAACCTCATAAAACAGCATTATTTCAAATTAGTTTTTTAATATGGATATTTATTTTTCATTTTTAAAAGCAAGCCATCGTAAAAAGCTTCACATGCCTTCACATCTTCCTGGTTATTAAACCGGTTGCCCACTATCATATACCGTATTGGAGATTTCAGAGTTCCCAGGTTCAGGATCTTCATCATTTGGCCAGAATGCCCTCCACTCTGTAGGAGCTATCCTGGATTACAAAGACAACCTATTGATTTATAGGAGCACTGTGTAGTGCTGTTATTCCCCTGTGGCAGTGCTGAAGGGAAATTGAACACTTAAGTCCCAGGGACCAGTTAACCATCTAATATGTACGTAGGACTCTCGACTTGCCGCAAATAGATGATGTCGAGGAAGAACAATTCACATGCCAGATCCTCTTGTTTTTCCCGCTCCTCATTGAAAACTGTAGATGGGAGAAAGAGCTGTTGGTCAAAAGCACCTTTGGCTTAAAGGTATGGGTAACAGCTTGTGACTGGGGGTCTCAGAAGGAGAACATTTTGTGATCTACCTAGTTTCAAGGGATCCTTCTAACAAATGAAAATTATCCAAAGAGGAGACACACTCTCAGACAAATGTTATAATGTTGTCTTCCCACACTGTTATTCTCTGATTAAATAACCCGAAGGATTACCAAATTAGCTTTACCATCTCAATGTAGATGATTAGGCATTACTTGATCCCACTGGTATAATTAATATTTTATATCTGTGTATTTATATTTGTCATTGAACTGTTTTATACACCTGATCATTTATATTATTCATTTTTGGGGGATTTTGAAAGGGTTTCTTTAAACTTTCTTGTATTTATAATGTGTATTATATTATTTTGATGTATGTCCTACAGAAAAAAAATAAGATTTCTTCCATACCTATTAGATGCAAATGCCGGCATAGAAACTGGAATTAATATGTCTTATTATGGACAGCAAAATATTCCAAATATAAACTTCATATTACTTTAATCTGCATTTAAATCGTGTATCATATTAGCGATGCAGTTTAATATTTGACACAAAACATGCATTAGCTTTATACTCTCATTTTTTTATTACGTTACTATTTAATTGCACATGGAGACCACCAAATCCAAATGCAATCTCCTTCTGAAATAGAGCATCCCCAGGGACTTTTATTTCAATAGGTTTTACAAGCAGTTCATAACCTTTCTACCACAGATGGCTTGTGTGTTATTTCTGATCTGTTTGACTACTGACTTGACAGGAAGGACATTCAACAGTATAATATAAGGCAACCTGGTAATCGTATGTAGATTGAAAACTGCAATAACTATCAATAAACACACACACACACATATATATATATATATATATATATATATATATATATATATATATATATACATGCACACACAGTACAGTGAGGGAAATAAGTATTTGATCCCTTGCTGATTTTGTAAGTTTGCCAACTAACAAAGACATGAACAGTCTATAATTTTCAGGGTAGGTTGATTTTAACATTGAGAGATAATATCAAAATAATATCCAAAATAAATATCAAAAATAAAATCCAGAAAATCACATTGTATAAATTATATAAACTTATTTCCATTTTGCAGTGAGAAATAAGTATTTGATCCCCTACCAACCATTAAGAGTTCTGGCTCCTACAGACCAGTTAGACGCTCCTAATCAACTCATTACCTGCATTAAAGACAGCTGTCTTACATAGTCACCTTTATAAAAGACTCCTGTCCACAGACTCAATTAATCAGTCAGACTCTAACCTCTACAACATGGGCAAGTCCAAAGAGCTTTCTAAGGATGTCAGGGACAAGATCATAGACCTGCTCAAAGTTGGAATGGGCTGCAAAACCATAAGTAAGATGCTGAGTGAGAAGGAGACAACTGTTGGTGCAATAGTAAGAAAATAGAAGAAATACAAAATGACAGTCAATCGACAGCGATCTGGGGCACCATGCAAAATCTCACCTCGTGGGGTATCCTTGATCATGAGGAAGGTGAGAGATCAGCCTAAAACTACACGGGGGATATTTGTTAATGATCTCAAGGCAGCTGGGACCACAGTCACTAAGAAAACCATTAATAACACATGCCGTAAAGGTTTAAAATCCTGCAGTGCCCACAAGGTCCCCCAGCTCAAGAAGGCACATGTGCAGGCCCATCTGAAGTTTGCCAATGAACACCTGGATGATTCTGTGAGTGACTGGGAGAAGGTGCTGTGGTCAGATGAGACAAAAATTGAGGTCTTTGGCATTAACTCAACTTACCATGTTTGGAGGAAAAGAAATGCTGCCTATGACCCAAAAAACACCATCCCCACTGTCAAGCATGGAGGAGGAAACATTATGTTTTGGTGGTGTTTCTCTGCTAAGGGCACAGGACTACTTTACCACATCAATGGGAGAATGGATGGAGCCATGTACCGTAAAATCCTGAGTGACAACCTCCTTCCCTCTGCCAGGACATTAAAAATGGTCATGGCTGCGTCTTCCAGCAAGACAATGACCCAAAACATACAGCCAAGGCAACAAAGGAGTGGCTCAAAAAGAAGCACATTAAGGTCATGGAGTGGCCTAGCCAGTCTCCAGACCTTAATCCCATAGAAAACTTATGGAGGGAGTTGAAGCTCCGAGTTGCCAAGCGAAAGCCTCAAAATCTTAATGATTTAGAGAAGAATAGGAAGCAACAAATAACTTAAAGCCCTTTAAAATGCAATTTAGTGTGCACAGTTATATAAAATACAGACTAACACATCTGTGACTGTATCAATAACACAGACTAGCACATTTATTACTACATCATTGCCAAATTTTAAAGGGATCGGGCAGCATGAGTTAGAGCCTGGATGCATGATTGCTCCGATGTTTCAGAGAAAAAGAAATCTAGATGTGAGGAATAGAGTGCACAATAGGGTTATAACCTATGGAAGGAGAGTACTTGATTAACTTTCACTTAGTGGAGTTGTGACAGGCACAGTTCCTATGTAGGCATAAAAAAAGCTGCTGCTACCCCGTGGCTGGTGGGTAGTCAGTTGCTCCATGAAATATTGGACCTAGTTGGACAAAACATGTTATGATGGGCTGCGCTGCTGGAGTAAGGCTATGTTTCCACATGGCGTACCGGCAGCGATTTGAACGCAGCGGACACCCGACCCATCCAAAGCGCTGACGGCGTTTGTACGCACTGTGATTCCGCATGTGTTCATTGAACACATGCGGAATCACTGCATCCTGTACATAGAACGATGCTATTTATCTTGCGGAGACAGAGTGTCCCATCCACTATGCTATAACATGTGGACGCTGCGGATTGGATGCTGCAGCTGTACGTAGCGTCCAATCCGCAGCAAATACGCCACGTGGAAACGTACCCAAAACCGATTCTTCAACAATGATAATAAGGCTTTTTTTATTCACAGTGTTTCTAACACTACCTGGGTCACTATCGAGTGAAAAAACAAATGACCAATTTGTTTTTTTTCACTTGATAAAGACAGCAATACGGCTTTGAAACGCATAGTGATAAGAAAACCTTATCAATCGGTTTACTTTAGCAGCGCAGCCCATCTAACGTGTTTTGTCCAACTAGATGCGACGTTTTGAGAAGACATAGTTCACAGATCCGGCCTTGGAGTATATGAAGAGATTGGACTAGTCCTGCATTGCCCCCAGCTGACTTCTCCCCGCACTGCTCTTGTTAATTGACAGATATTTCCCATGTTTCTATACCAGGAGTGACCTGTCATTCACTCTATACGATTCAATAGTGTAGGCCACATGCACATTTTTTTTGTACTGTGTATAAAAAAATGTAAAGGAAAATGTTCTTCAATTAATCCAACTGATTGAAGTGACCTTGAACTAAGTCTGTTCACCAGGTGCCACCATGATCTTTATGTTAAAGGCACCTACACCAGTAAGTTAACATGTAGATGAAAAATAATCTTTTAAACTGCGCCATTACATTTATGATTCTGTTTTACTTGTTGTTACTACTGCAGACATCTCTTTTTATGGTTTTTATTACTCTGAAACTCGAAGAACTAGTCACAAACTGATCAATTCATCACAGGCATTTCCCAATGGCATAAACCACCTTACAATGTGTCTGCTTTGATGTGATTACGACTTCACATAATTCTACCACTTTGTTTTACATGTCAATTGACTACAAATTTGAAATATCCATATGAACTTCTTTTACATCAGTGTGCGTATGTTCAGTGTTCTCTTACTATGTCAGAGATTTTTTGCTTGTTTTTTGTCCTTTTCTTTCAGTCAGATCAGAAAGTTATATTAGGCTCTGGCATTGTGCCTTCCATTTTCACAGGACCCATGATGCATATTAAAAATTTTGTTATGATTCGTGGTTTCTCCCTGTACATCCATAACGCTTACATTATTTTTACTGTACAGTAAATAGGAGAACACGGAGTACATAGGTACATAAAAATTTTATAATTTTATTAATCTATTTAAAAAATGTGTATTTATAAAAAAGTTGCAATACAAAAGACACATTCAGGGATAAACAGAGATATTGAGGTCACTGTCTTTAGATCTATAATTTTGCACATATCGCACAGTAGCAAAATCGAGTGGGTTCAATATTGTTATGTCAATGCACAACTACAGGTTAAGAGACACTGCATCAAAAATCTTATATGTGTATCTACCGCACAAAGTGCGCATCATTTTGAAATAGCGTTACCCAGACCTGATAAAGTTTGTCCCACAAGAGGTATAAAAGCACTGATATCTGTGCCTGTTACAAAATTGCACATGCAATATATCAGGGAAAGGTACCGTTCCACAGAACAGACATTTTTGTGCTAGGCAAATTAATATTAAGCCTATCTCTGACAGGTCCTTAACAAGACACAAAACAGTGATTCCCCAGGTCAGGTTAAGCAGTCCCGACGCGCATTTCGTGGGCGTAGCACCCTGAATTCTTAAGGTACAGGTACAGAAGGAGGGAGGACCCTGCCTGCGAGGTCTCACAGTCTGCAGCGGATGGGTGAGGATACACTAGAACCTCGATTTTGCTATTGTGCGATATGTGCAAAAATATAGATCTAAAGACAGTGACCTCAATATTTCTGTTTATCCCTGAATGTGTCTTTTGTATTATTGTATTTTTTTATATATATACACATATTTTTTAAATTAATAAAATTAAAAAAAATTGTTGTACCTATGTACTCCGTGTGCTCCTATTTACTGTGCATTTGCTTGGAGTTGGGGCTAGCTTAGTTGAGGGTGGATCACCACTGTGTGATATCCCCCTCTTGCATATAAAATGCAATTGGGTTTTGTGTTTGTAATAATTGTTTTTACTGTGTAGAATAATATTGAAGTAATAACGCTTTTCTGACTCCCAAACCACGGTCACTTTCCAACAGATAAATAGGTATGGAAAGATTGAAAGAAAAAAAATACAGAGATTAATCTATATCAACAACCATTTAACTGGTTAAGGACTACTTAAGAAAAAGTTATGCCAGTCATTTCAGTCAGTTCTGTCTTGAAACAAGCACCTGTCCAGACAACAGTCACTTAAACAAGCAAAATAACAGCTGAACAATTCAGGACAGTTGGCCTGTTGCATTTCAAGACATCTCCTGTGAGTCTGCCCTCATCTCTCTACTTGAAAATAGCCTTTAAGAAACTGAATATCTCTCTACATGCTGATAGCAATGAAAACTTCAATAGCTTTTCTGTTGTCATAGAAGACAGAAGTATAGAGACTTTCAAAATTTATCTAAAACAAGAAAACATAAAGACTACAAAATAGCAAAAAAAAATTCCTTGACAAATGCATGTATACATATATATTTATATATATATACGGTACATAAATTTATTTCTGTAATCTAGAAGCAATTCATACACACAGCACTATTGCCCCTTCCCTTTCGTCATGTAAGTGGCATGAGAATGTAGCTTTAATACTCACTTGTTTCAAGAACCCCTTGAATGAATGTTCTTCGTTAACAGCTCTGCAAGGTTGTGCACTTCAAAAACACTTGAGTCGCTTTCGCTCTTCAATGTAGTAAGAGAACAGTATTCATTGTCAACTCGCTGCGTCTATCTTAAAATGTTGATCTCGCATTGTGTGTCATCCTGGGGGTCACATGATATGCTTTTTATGCATCTCTTGAAGGTATTGAGGTGGTCATGGCCAGTGATTAGGAATGTATAATGTGAAGAGATGAAAAATGTTTAATCGGTATACACAGCTGCCAAGGAGGCAGGCTTAGAATGTCATTTCACTCTGGGGTATTCATTACCTGTTTCCTCCTCTACTGACTCTCTTGGGCTTATAAGATGCTAATTTCAAACCAATATACCACCAAGCACGTACAATAAACCATTGCCCCCTGTAAGAAAGACTACATATTGATAACCCAGAAGGCTATCTATCTTTCAGTGGTGAAAGAAATACCCACCTTCTTTATCTTACTTCGATCTGAAGATCAGGCTAATCACTGTGATCCAAGCAATTTTAATTAAGTTCTTCAACATTACTCACACTTTGACCTGATCCCACAGGAGTTATATAGTTGTACTACAGTAAATTTACATATTTGCGTCTTAATTGCATCTGAAATGAAGAAGGATTCTGCTGTTACTACATGTAGGTATTGTGATTGGATATCTACCATCTTTTATCCTACTTCAAAATGTGGTTGTGTATTTTCACTTTGATTGTGGTCAATATTAACAACATTAATTTTTGGAAGTGGAGTATGTACTATAAAAATATAAATATTCCTAATTTAAATAAAAGAACCTAGATATTTGTTACATTTTAGTAGGATAAGCTATAGATATGTGATCAGTAAAGGTACCTTCACACTAAACGACTTTGCAACGAGAACGACAATGATCCGTGACGTTGCAGCGTCCTGGATAGCGATATCGTTGTGTTTGACACACAGCAGCGATCTGGATCCCGCTGTGATATCGCTGGTCGTTGCTGAAAGTCCAGAACTTTATTTGGTTGTCAGATCGGCGTGTATCGTCGTGTTTGACAGCAAAAGCAACGATGCCAGCAATGTTTTACAATGGTAACCAGGGTAAATATCGGGCTACTAAGCGCAGGGCCGCGCTTAGTAACCCGATATTTACCCTGGTTACCATTGTAAAAGTAAAAAAAACCCCACTACATACTCACCCTCTGATGTCTGTCACGTCCCCCGGCATCCGCGCTGCTGCTCAGAGCTTCCCGCACTGATTGTGTCAGTGCCGGCCGTAAAGCAAAGCACGTCACCGCTGTGCTTTAGGGCCGGCGCTTACACAGTGCAGGGAAGCTGAAGGCGAGGGACGCGACAGACACGGCAATGTAAGTATGTAGTGTTTGTTTTTTTTTACATTTACACTGGTAACCAGGGTAAACATCGGGTTACTAAGCGCGGCCCTGCGTTTAGTAACCCGATGTTTACCCTGTTTACCCGGGGACTTCGGCATCGTTGGTCGCTGGAGAGCTGTCTGTGTGACAGCTCTCCAGCGACCACACAGCGACGCTGCAGCGATCGGCATCGTTGTCGATATCGCTGCAGCGTTGCTTAATGTGACGGTACCTTAAGGATCTGACCACAGAGACTACCTCTTATCAAAATGAAGAGGCTGTAGGGTTCTCCTTATAGTTTTTCAGGACACAACATTTTGTCTATGTGTGGTTGTGCCTGGTCTTTCAGTTCACATCCGTTTACTGTTCACTCATAGACTCCTGAATGGTGGAAGTGCGGGAGGTGAGACCCCTACTCAGAACACACTGACTATAATAGGCGTTAAAATGAACCTGTCAGGTGATTCATGCCGGCCAAGCTGGTTGGTTAAATAATTTCATATTTTGATAGATTGAGGTTTTCTGGAAATGTTTTTTTCAATTTTTTCATTTTATAAGAAAAAAGGGTACAATTTGAATTTTTAGATATTTTATTAACATACTTTTTTTAACTTTAAACTTTATTCTTTAGTGCTTATGGAGGACTTGAACCTGCAATTGTTTGTTCTACATACTGCTAAACTGGAATATTCTGGTATGTAGGGAAAATGACAGTCTTCTATAAAGTCTGTGCCTGGTTTCACTGGAGCACCAAGATGGTGGCAATGTGGGCCTTTTACAGGCTCCCGGCTGCCAAGGTAATCCATTTGTAGACCACTATCAAGTTGCAGGGGAGATGGGTTGATGAGCGTCCTAGCAATCAACCATGGCAGGATCACGATTTTTATTGCCACTGCCAGAGAGTGACAGTGGCATTTCTAAATTTTAAACAATAGTGATCGGAGTTATCCTGAGTGGTGGTAGATGTAGATGGCTTCAGTATAACTCAGTTGGCATTCACTGTGCTTGAATCGGGATCACTTACTGATTTTGCTATGTACACACAAACCTGCCCAAGATCCAAATGATTAATGGTTTGATACATCATATTGTATGGAGATTATAAATCTTAATATACTGTATACTTACCTTGTAATCCTGTTCCGTCCAGATGTGTCCAGATCCCAGAATTCCAAGAGGTAAAAGTTCACCAACCTCCATATTGGGACACCCAAGTGATGGATGTCTCAATATGGCCTCTTGCACGGTACCACCAGCGGAACACCGTCGCAACACACACACACACACACACCGCACACACACTGTATACGCCGTATGCACCACACACACACTGTCTATGCCATACACACCACACACACACACACACACTGTATACGCCGTACGCAGCCTCTTGTGTGGTACCACCAGCCGAACACCGTCACGAACATGCCGCCACCGGGATCAGCCGAATGATTCACTGATCGCCGCCATCTTTGTTCTTGAATGAGCGCAGGGGGGAGACAGCTCAAACAAGAGAACAAGGGGGATAACACATGGGGTAGACAGGTCAAAGAAGAGAGCACAGACAGGAGAAGTCAGCACATGGGGAAAGAGAGAGTGGATAGGTGGGTGAACACATGGGGGAGAGATTCTCAACGCTGCAAAGCCTGCCCCCATCGTGACATTACCACCCTCCTGATGGATAGCATCGGGCGTCCATCTAGTATTTCCATAATTCAAAATGCTACCATACGGAGTAAACACCTCACTGGGTGAGGCACGTCATTGTCCCTTAGAGACATCTTTCGCTATAAGTGTAAATGTTGCTATGAGCGCCATAGATCAATCGCCTATATTATTATTTTTTTTTTACAGAACGCTGTATAAAGATCATTTTGAAGCTTTTTCTTTACATAAACAGGACAACTATGTTTATATTCATTCAGAAACAAGATAAAAGTAACAATAATTGTGCTGTAATGACGAAAAGACGACCCAGTTTGCATATTTATGGCATATCCATTGGATATGAAATAAATGTACAGGATGGTTTATCCCCTATTCTCAAGATGGATAGAGGTTCTAGTGGATTTGCCATAAAGATATAATAAACCCTTTAAAATCTTTTACATTTAAAAATGTTCTACTAGTGAAATGAGCATAGCACTGTCCTAATGTTAGCAGTCAAAATATAGAGTGACACCACCCAATGTAAAACACGATGCATTTGGACAACTATCACATGATTTCCTATGTTATACATAAAACCTTTTTAATTGTTCCCATTACTTCCCAAAAGTATTGCATACAGCACTTCCAGCAAAGATTCCCAACAAAATGCAGTTTCCCACATTACTTTATCTTTTAATCTTGGATAATTAACTCCAGGACCACGGACCTCAAATTGACCTGATTTTCGGGCTGTCGCCAGTTTATATGGAGTGTAGTTTATAAGTAAGCCACTTTCCTGTAAAGAAGGGAATATTCTCCACTAGTAAAAATGATCATTAGCAATTTCTTTTTTTGCCTTAAGCTGCAATTATCTATTAAGGTAAGAGGTCTGAACTATCAGGTACACAGAAATGCAGTGTGTACATACTTGCAAACATACACGCTTTAGAAATTAGTTCCTCTTTATACGAATACCATTCAGAAATGTCTGGCATTGAAGACCATGAATTACTTCAACATGTCTAAACCGTTTTCTTTTTCTCTATTGCAGAGAAATTATTTTTTTTTCTTAAAAAAAAAAAAACATAGACGCAGACATATTCAACTTTCTTGTTTTCTACAGTTTGGGAAATATTTACCTCTTGGCTAATGTTTTGCAACTACATTCCACATATGCTTACATGTTGCTGTCTGATGTAGACATTAATGTCCTATAGATATTTGTAGTTAAGAAATAATAAATCCAGTGGAATATTTTGCTGAATTATGAAATATTATTTTTCTGTAAGAAGGAAGGTGGCACATGAAAGCTTTAAACATGAACACATGTATCAATTATATCAGGGAAAAGGGGAAATCACATCAAAGAAGGATGACCTTCATGTTTCCTCTGGTCTTTCATTAAGTGTCCACAAAGGTGATGGCTGGTCAGAGACAGTCAATTCAGACCATGACAAGATGAATTACAAGATGAATTAGACATTGCTGCCACAAATTTATAACTACCAAGGCCTTTCCTGATTAAATCTTCAAGACTTGAAAGTCATTTCAGTGGCATTGCTGTTAATTTAGGACAGGATCAGCATCAGAGCAAATGAAGGAAGGGTTTATACTTTTCCCTACAAATTATTGCAGTTTTGTTTAATTTAGAGGAAATACCGTAAATTCTTATATTTGGATATATCATGGATTCTGATAGAGAATGGGAATTTAAACTAAATGTGTGATCAGAAAATAACCTATTTAAATCAGGTTTTTGCTGTAAATGTATTTCGACAATGTGTTTTTTTCCATTTCACAATATTAAAGTTAGAAATCTTGCAATTTTTACACTGGTGACTGGGGCTATTCTAGACTTAACTCCTTGTTGTTTCTGGAAATGCACCTGTACATTAGCATCTATAGAATATTTCTTGTATCAAAGCATCTAATGAGCATAGGAGATTATAAAAGGAGTGGGAGCTATGTCATCAACCATTGTGAATGGTGGATCCTCGGTTAACAGTTGTGCATAGCAGTGTTACCTGTCATTGTAATCTGGCCTCTGCTGATGATTAAGCCTCATGAACACTTCCTGAATGAAGAAGGAGCTTAAAAGGGTATTCACATCTCCAAGATCCGATCCCAATGTGTAGTAGGTGTAATAATAAGAATATTAGCTGTGACAAAACACTCTGGGATCGCCTTTGCTGGGGTCAAAGGTCACGTGGTTTGTGCATTGAATCTGAGGCGTACAGCAGGTTTCTTTAGCAGGCTGACTTTAGGTCAGGTTTATTAACGAGAAAGTAACATAGAAAAAACAAAGCATAAAAATAAATCCTAGCCTGTCCGGCACTAACTAACAGATACGTTGCTATGTCAACAACTGGGGGGGGCTTCTCCCTCCCAGCTAACAACACACAGTCCATGAGCACAGCTCTCACTCACGTTTGTCTCACACAGACAGGCAATCTGTGTGCCCCAGGCTGACGCTGGAAACCCTCAGCTGGTCATCCTTTATTCCCGCACTCATTAACCCATCATTATCCTGAAAATACTGAGCGGCCTAATTCACATAGGACAAATACCTGGGCGAGATATACCTGCCCCCGACTACCAGACCGACATGATTCTTACATATCCTCCCCCCCTGCTCAGACCACTCAGGTCGAGCAAGAACACTCTCGAAACAGTGCACTCGGGACAGGGCATCAGCGTTCCCCATCTGCACCCCGGGGCGGTGCTCCACCGTGAAAGAGTAAGCCTGCAGGGCAAGGAACCACCGGGTTACCCGACTATTACGGTCTTTGTGGAGGTGCATCCACTTGAGAGGGGCATGGTCCGTGACCAGCTTAAACTTCCTACCTGCCAGGTAATACTTGAGGGAGTCGAGAGCCCATTTAATGGCTAGGCACTCTTTTTCAACTACGGCATACCTCTGCTCATGTACATTCAGTTTCCGGCTGAGGTAGAGGACCGGGTGTTCGACTCCGTCCCTCACCTGGGAAAGTATAGCTCCGACCCCAGTATCAGAAGCATCAGTTTGGACCACAAACTCGCTGCTGAAATCAGGAGTCACTAGTACGGGCTGAGAGCGCAAAGCTCGTTTCAGACTGTGGAAGGCCTCTCCAGCCGCTGAGGTCCATTTTACAATGACGGAACCCTTCCCTTTGGTAAGATCCGTCAAGGGGGTAGCCATGGCTGCAAAATTAGGTATGAACCGGCGATAATAGCCGGCGATCCCCAGGAAAGCTTGTACTTGTTTCTTGTTCACTGTTTGCGGCCAGCCCTGAATTGCCTGTATTTTGTCGATCTGTGGTTTAACCACTCCTCTGCCAATCACGTAACCCAAGTATCGGGCTTCTTCAAGCCCGATGTGACATTTCTTGGGGTTTGCCGTTAAGCCTGCATCTCGCAGGTCATCAATCACCGCCTGTACCTTCCGGAGGTGAGTTTCCCAGTCCAAGCTGTAAATGACGATGTCATCCAGGTAGGCCGAAGCGTACTGCCTGTGGGGCCTCAAGACTCGATCCATCAACCTCTGAAACGTTGCTGGAGCTCCGTGAAGTCCAAACGGCATGTAGACATACTGGAACAGACCTTCCGGTGTAGCAAATGCCGTCTTCTCCCTGGCCGCCTCGGCCAGAGGGATCTGCCAGTACCCCTTTGTTAGATCCAGGGTCGTAATGTATCGGGCTTTACCCAGCCGGTCGATTAACTCATCGACCCGAGGCATAGGGTACGCATCAAATTTAGAAGCCGCATTCAGTTTCCTAAAGTCATTACAAAACCGTATGGAGCCATCCGGCTTAGGTATCAACACGATTGGACTGGACCAGGCGCTGTATGACTCCTCAATGACTCCTAAGTCCAACATTGCCACCACCTCCCGGGAGACGGCTTCACGGCGTGCTTCCGGAATCCGGTATGGCTTCACATGAACGGTGACACCAGGCTCTGTAACAATCTCATATTTCACCAGCTTAGTCCGGCCAGGTTTTTCCGAGAAAAACTGTCGGTTCTGTAACAAAAACTGCTTAACCTCAGATTTTTGTTGTTCCGAGAGAGTCTCGGCAATCTGCACCTCCGGTACGGTAGGTGCGCAAACCGGACGGGGCAGCTCCGCTGTTAGGGCAGAGCGGTCTTTCCAGGGTTTTATCAGATTCACATGATAAATCTGTTCTGGTTTTCTCTTACCGGGCTGGTACACTTTATAGTTCACTTCACCAACTCTTTCCCTGACCTCAAAGGGGCCTTGCCATTTCGCCAGAAATTTACTATCCGCTGTAGGGATTAGGACCAACACCCTATCCCCGGATGCAAACGTACGGACCTTAGCACCTCTATCATAACTTTGCCTCTGGGCTCCATGGGCCTGTAACATATGGTCCCTAACAATGGGCATGACAGCGGCAATACGGTCTTGCATTTGTGTTACTTGGTCGATCACCGTTTTAAAGGGAGTGACTTGACCTCCCAGGTTTCTTTTGCGACGTCCAACAGTCCCCGGGGACGGCGGGCGTACAACAGTTCGAAAGGCGAAAACCCTGTGGAAGACTGGGGAACTTCCCTAATGGCAAACAGCAAATAGGGTAGCAAGTAATCCCAGTTCTTCCCATCTTTGTCTATCGCCTTCCGGAGCATCTGTTTTAAGGTTTTGTTGAACCGCTCAACCAGGCCATCTGTTTGAGGGTGATAGACAGACGTACGCAACTGGTCTATCTGTAAGAGTCTGCAGAGCTCCTTCATCACCCTCGACATAAAGGGAGTCCCCTGGTCGGTGAGTATCTGTTTTGGAATTCCCACCCGACTAAACACTTGTACCAACTCTTTGGCGAACGTTTTGGTAGCAGTGTTACGCAAAGGGATGGCTTCTGGGTAACGAGTGGCATAGTCCATGATGACGAGGATATGTTGGTGCCCACGTGCGGACCGGGGAAGGGGCCCAACCAGATCCATCCCAATTCTCTCAAAAGGGACTCCAATGATAGGGAGGGGTACCAAAGGGTTACAGAACCGAGTTTACGGCGCAGAGATTTGGCACTCTGGACAGGACTCACAATAGTTACGTACATCACTATGTATTCCGGGCCACACAAAACAATGCGATATCCTTTCTGTGGTTTTCTGTACCCCCAGATGTCCCCCCATTATATGTCCATGGGCCAGGTCCAGTACCTTCTGCCAATAAGGTTTGGGTACCACTAACTGTTGCACAGTGTCTTCTCCTTTTTTCTCTACCTGGTAGAGTAAATCATTTTCAAGAACCATGTACGGGTACGCTAGCCTAGTGTCAGGTTCTACGTGTACCCCATCTATCATTTTTACATTTTTCCTAGCCGGAATCAGGGTAGGATCTTTCATTTGCTCGCTGTGGAAGTCATCCAACTGGACTCCCAAATCTGGCAGGCAAGGTGCTGGATGGCTGTCTGCCTCCACCTCTCGCTGAGTTTCCTCAGTTTCCCCCGCCAGAACTGAGAAGGGGAACTGAAGGTTAGTTTCAATAACCTCCCCAGCAACGTCTTCTTGTGGGACCTCCTCTAGGAGTTCGGGACCTCCAGTGTTGTGTATCCGCTTTTTGGGCTCCCCTGGTGGTTGCTGGTGGTATTGGTGACTTGTTTGCACTTTGCTGCTTCTGTTCACCTGCTTCCATCAGCGTTTGGGAGTTTCCTATTTAGCCTTGCTCTCCAGTCATTTCCTTGCCGGTCATCATTGTAACCAGAGCCTTCGGTTGCATGTTCCTGCTACTAGTCTGCTGATCAGCTAAGTGGACTTTGTCCTTTTGTTTTGTATCTTTTGTCCAGTTTGCAGTTTTTGTAATTCTCTGTAGCTGGAAGCTCTTGCGGGCTGAAATTGCCACTCCTGTGTCATGAGTTGACACAGGAGTCTTAAAGTAATTTCAGGATGGTTTTTGAAAGGGTTTTCAGTTGACCGTGAAGTCCTCTTTTGTATCTTTCTGCTATCTAGTAAGTGGACCTCTCTTTGCTAAATCTACTTTCATACTGTGTATGTCTTTTCCTCTTAATTCACCGTTATTACATGTGGGGGGCTGCTATCATCTTTTGGGGTATTTCCCTAGAGGTAAGCCAGGTCTGTTTCTTCCTCTACCAGGCGTAGTTAGTCCTCCGGCTGGCGCGTGGCATATAGGAAGCCGTAGGTATGCTCCCTGGCTACTATTAGTTGTGTGGTAGATTTAGCTCACGGTCAACTCGAGTTTCCATCACCCGAGAGCTCGTTCGTTATTTATATGTTTCTTACGTTCCCTTGCCATTGGGAACCATGACAGTATGACCGGCCCGAGTTAAAACTTATTGGCAGAAGAAAGGAGAGAAAAAAGAAGTCTGTAAAATTTTTTTTTTTTTTTCTTCTTTTTCCCTATGCTTGCTCCATAGTTGGATCAGTTGTATTTCAGCTCTAATTACTGCCTTTGCCTTTCTCTCCTTATAATCCTTGAATGGCTCTGAGCTCACCTGTTTAAAGATGGATCCTCAGAGTTTGGCTGCAGGTTTAAATAATCTTGCTACGAAGGTTCAAAATGTACAAGATTTTGTTATGCATACTCCTATTTCTGAACCTAAAATCCCTACACCAGAGGTGTTTTCCGGAGATAGATCTCGGTTTTTGAATTTCAAATATAATTGTAAATTGTTCCTTTCTCTCAGACCTCACTCCTCAGGAGATCCTGTCCAGCAGGTTAAGATTGTAATTTCTTTGCTGCGAGGTGACCCTCAAAATTGGGCATTTTCATTGGCACCAGGGGATCCTGCGTTGCTCAATGTGGATGCGTTTTTCCTGGCTTTAGGGTTGCTTTATGAGGAACCTAATTTGGAGATTCAAGCTGAAAATGCTTTGATAGCCCTATCTCAAGGGCAAGATGAAGCTGAGATATACTGCCAAAAATTTCGTAAATGGTCTGTGCTTACTCAGTGGAATGAGTGCGCCTTAGCGGCAAATTTCAGAGAGGGCCTTTCTGATGCCGTTAAAGATGTTATGGTCGGGTTCCCTGCGCCTACAGGTCTGAATGAGTCCATGACATTGGCAATTCAGATTGATCGGCGTTTGCGGGAGTGCAAACCCGTGCACCATTTGGCGGTATCTTCTGAAGAGATGCCAGAGAAAATGCAATGTGACAGAATTATGTCCAGAAGCGAGCGGCAGAATTATAGGCGTAAAAATGGGTTATGCTTCTATTGTGGTGATTCTGCTCATGTTATATCGGCATGCTCTAAACGTACTAGGAAGGTTGACAAGTCTATTTCAATTGGCACTTTACAGTCCAAATTTATTTTGTCTGTAACCTTGATTTGTTCATTATCAGTTATTACCGTGGATGCCTATGTGGACTCTGGCGCCGCTCTGAGTCTTATGGACTGGTCCTTTGCCAGGCGCTGTGGGTTTGATTTAGAGCCTCTGGAAGTCCCTATACCTCTGAAGGGTATTGATTCTACACCTTTGGCTTGTAATAAACCACAGTTCTGGACGCAAGTGACTATGCGTATGACTCCAGACCATCAGGAGGTGATTCGCTTCCTTGTGTTGTACAATTTACATGATGTTTTGGTGCTTGGATTACCATGGTTACAGTCTCATAACCCAGTCCTTGACTGGAAAGCTATGTCTGTGTTAAGCTGGGGATGTCGGGGGGCTCATGGGGACACTCCTTTGGTGTCCATTTCGTCATCTATTCCATCTGAGATTCCGGCATTTTTGTCTGATTATCGTGATATTTTTGAAGAGCCTAAAATTGGTTCACTCCCTCCTCACAGGGATTGTGATTGCGCCATAGATCTGATTCCTGGCAGTAAATTTCCAAAGGGTCGTTTGTTTAACCTATCTGTACCTGAACATGCTGCTATGCGCGAGTATATTAAGGAGTCCCTGGAAAAGGGACATATTCGTCCTTCTTCATCACCTTTAGGAGCCGTTTTTTTCTTTGTATCTAAAAAGGATGGCTCTCTGAGGCCTTGTATTGATTATCGACTCCTGAATAAAATTACAGTAAAATATCAGTATCCGTTGCCTTTGCTGACTGATTTGTTTGCTCGCATAAGGGGGGCTAAGTGGTTCTCTAAGATTGATCTTCGTGGGGCGTATAATTTGGTGCGAATTAAGCAGGGGGATGAGTGGAAAACCGCATTTAATACGCCTGAGGGCCATTTTGAATATTTGTTAATGCCTTTCGGCCTTTCTAATGCACCTTCTGTCTTTCAGTCCTTAATGCATGATATTTTCCGTGAATATTTGGATAAATTTATGATAGTGTACTTGGATGATATTTTGATTTTTTCTGATGACTGGGAGTCTCATGTTCAGCAGGTCAGGAGGGTTTTTCAGGTTTTGCGGGAGAATTCTTTGTGTGTAAAGGGTTCAAAGTGTGTTTTTGGGGTTCAAAAGATTTCCTTTTTGGGGTACATTTTTTCCCCTTCTTCTATTGAGATGGACCCTGTCAAGGTTCGGGCTATTTACGACTGGACGCAGCCTACTTCTCTGAAGAGTCTCCAGAAATTCTTGGGCTTTGCTAATTTTTATCGTCGATTTATAGCTGGTTTTTCTGGCGTTGCTAAACCTCTGACGGATTTGACTAAAAAGGGTGCTGATGTTGCCAATTGGTCCCCTGCTGCCGTGGAGGCCTTTCGGGAGCTTAAGCGCCGCTTTTTGTCTGCACCTGTGTTGCGCCAGCCTGATGTTTCTCTTCCCTTTCAGGTTGAGGTCGATGCTTCCGAGATCGGAGCGGGGGCGGTTTTGTCGCAGAAAAGTTCCGACTGCTCAGTGATGAGACCTTGTGCGTTCTTTTCGCGAAAATTTTCTGCCGCCGAACGAAACTATGATGTTGGTAATCGGGAGCTTTTGGCCATGAAGTGGGCATTTGAGGAGTGGCGTCATTGGCATGAGGGTGCCAAACATCAGGTGGTAGTTTTGACTGATCACAAGAATTTAATTTATTTGGAGTCTGCCAGGCGCCTGAATCCTAGACAGGCACGTTGGTCGTTGTTCTTTTCCCGGTTTAATTTTGTGGTCTCGTACTTACCGGGTTCTAGGAATGTGAAGGCAGATGCTCTTTCTAGGAGTTTTGAGCCTGACTCTCCTGGGAATTCTGAACCTGCTGGTGTCCTTAAGGATGGAGTGGTTTTGTCTGCTGTCTCTCCAGATTTGCGACGTGCTTTGCAAGAATTTCAGGCGGATAGACCTGATCATTGTCCGTCTGGTAGACTGTTTGTTCCTGACGAGTGGACCACTAGAGTCATCTCGGAAGTTCATTCTTCTACTCTGGCAGGTCATCCGGGAATTTTTGGCACCAGAGATTTGGTGGCTAGATCCTTCTGGTGGCCTTCCCTGTCTCGAGATGTGCGTGTTTTTGTGCAGTCTTGCGATGTGTGTGCTCGGGCCAAGCCTTGTTGTTCTAGGGCTAGTGGGTTGTTGTTGCCCTTGCCTATTCCGAAGAGGCCTTGGACGCACATCTCTATGGACTTTATCTCGGACCTCCCTGTTTCTCAGAAGATGTCTGTCATCTGGGTGGTGTGTGACCGTTTTTTTAAAATGGTTCATTTGGTGCCATTGCCTAAGTTGCCTTCCTCATCTGAGTTGGTCCCTCTGTTTTTTCAAAATGTGGTTCGCTTGCATGGTATTCCGGAAAACATCGTTTCTGACAGGGGTACCCAGTTCGTGTCTAGATTTTGGCGGGCAGTCTGTGCCAGGTTGGGCATTGATTTGTCTTTTTCGTCTGCATTCCATCCTCAAACCAATGGCCAGACGGAACGAACTAATCAAACTTTGGAGACTTATTTGAGGTGTTTTGTGTCTGCGGATCAGGATGATTGGGTTGCCTTTCTGCCGTTGGCGGAGTTTGCTCTTAATAATCGGGCTAGTTCTGCCACTTTGGTTTCTCCTTTCTTTTGCAATTCAGGGTTTCATCCGCGTTTTTCATCTGGTCAGGTTGAATCTTCGGATTGTCCTGGAGTGGATGCGGTAGTGGATCGGTTGCATCAGATTTGGGGACAAGTGGTGGATAATTTGGAATTGTCCCAGGAGAGGACTCAGCAGTTTGCTAACCGCCGTCGTCGTGTTGGCCCCCACCTTCGTGTTGGGGACTTGGTGTGGTTGTCTTCCCGTTTTGTCCCTATGAGGGTTTCTTCTCCTAAATTTAAGCCTCGGTTCATCGGTCCTTATAGGATTTTGGAGATTCTTAACCCTGTCTCCTTTCGTTTGTACCTCCCGGCATCTTTCGCTATCCATAATGTGTTCCATCGGTCGCTGTTGCGGAGATATGAGGTACCGGTGGTTCCTTCTACTGAACCTCCTGCTCCTGTGCTGGTGGAGGGTGAATTGGAGTACGTGGTAGAAAAGATCTTGGACTCCCGTATTTCCAGACGGAGACTTCAATATCTGGTTAAATGGAAGGGCTATGGTCAGGAAGATAATTCTTGGGTAACTGCCTCTGATGTTCATGCCTCGGATTTGGTTCGTGCCTTTCATAGGGCTCATCCAGATCGCCCTGGCGGTTCTTGTGAGGGTTCGGTGCCCCCTCCTTAAGGGGAGGGTACTGTTGTGTATCCGCTTTTTGGGCTCCCCTGGTGGTTGCTGGTGGTATTGGTGACTTGTTTGCACTTTGCTGCTTCTGTTCACCTGCTTCCATCAGCGTTTGGGAGTTTCCTATTTAGCCTTGCTCTCCAGTCATTTCCTTGCCGGTCATCATTGTAACCAGAGCCTTCGGTTGCATGTTCCTGCTACTAGTCTGCTGATCAGCTAAGTGGACTTTGTCCTTTTGTTTTGTATCTTTTGTCCAGTTTGCAGTTTTTGTAATTCTCTGTAGCTGGAAGCTCTTGCGTGCTGAAATTGCCACTCCTGTGTCATGAGTTGACACAGGAGTCTTAAAGTAATTTCAGGATGGTTTTTGAAAGGGTTTTCAGTTGACCGTGAAGTCCTCTTTTGTATCTTTCTGCTATCTTGTAAGTGGACCTCTCTTTGCTAAATCTACTTTCATACTGTGTATGTCTTTTCCTCTTAATTCACCGTTATTACATGTGGGGGGGCTGCTATCATCTTTTGGGGTATTTCCCTAGAGGTAAGCCAGGTCTGTTTCTTCCTCTACCAGGTGTAGTTAGTCCTCCGGCTGGCGCGTGGCATATAGGAAGCCGTAGGTATGCTCCCTGGCTACTATTAGTCGTGTGGTAGATTTAGCTCACGGTCAACTCGAGTTTCCATCACCCGAGAGCTCGTTCGTTATTTATATGTTTCTTATGTTCCCTTGCCATTGGGAACCATGACACTCCAGATGGCATGGGAAAAGACTTACAGCTACCGTGAAGGAGCAACTGATTCTCCCACAACTGCCAGAAATGGGGAAAATCCCTGCCCAGGATTACATCCTGTAACAATGCGGGAACGAGTCCCACTTTGTGTTGCACAGACCCATAGGGAGTGGAAATCGATATGACCACTGTTAGGTATGAGCAGGTGTCACCATGCACACACGTTAGAGAAAATTTGTCAGATGAACCAGATGGAAGTGCCACCAGACTAGCTTTCACCAGTCACCACACTTCCAGAGTCTAGTAATGCCACAACATTTTTCCCATCCACAGATAATTCACACAGGTGTTTCGCTATATCATTTTGACCCGCATTCACATTCACTAGCCGAGTAACCAAAGACATGCGTTTCTTAGAGTCTGTAACATCGCACTGCATGGGTTCAGTGGTAACAGGACAGTTCGCAGAAATATGGCCCTTCTCACGGCAGCGGAAACACCTAACAGGCCCCCTACTGAGACCACCGTCCAACACTCTCGGTCTCGGAGTGCGAGCAGTCCCGTGTTCCTCCCCCATAGTTTTTGGCAATTTTCCTTCACCTGTAGTCGCTGGAACAGTCTTACCGGTTCCACGAGGAGGAGGCACGGACCGGGTGCCAGTGGTTTCGTCGGGAAGTCCTTCTGCCACGGAATAACGCTTGACCAACTCCACAAGTTGATCCACTGTCGTGGGATTTCCTTGACTTACCCACCTTTTCAGCGCTGGTGGTAGTACTCTCAGGTACTTGTCCAAGACAATCCGCTGGATTATTTCGGGTGTTGTCAGTACCTCGGGTTGCAGCCATTTCTTTGTCAAGCAGATCAGGTCGAACATCTGAGACCGCGCCGGTTTATCTTGCTGGTATGTCCACTGGTGTACCCTCTGTGCACGGACAGCCGTCGTTACACCCAACCAGGCCAGGATCTCAACTTTCAGCTTCTCGAAGTCCTGAGCGACTTCCGGGTCCAAGTCATGGTAAGCTTTTTGGGCCTCGCCGGAGAGAAACGGAGCAATCAAATCGGCCCATCGTGCCTTCGGCCACTTCTCCCTCAATGCCGTCCGTCCAAACGTTGTCAGGTATGCCTCGACGTCATCTTCTGCAGTCAACTTTTGCCAGTATCGACTCACATGGATCCTTCTGGACTCTGTTTCCGGGTCTGCCTCAGGCATGCTCATCAGGCGCTGCGCCACCTGTTGGAGAAGCTGGCGGTCTGCAACCGTCATGTCCATTAACTCCTTCAGCTGTGCGGCCATCAAGCGATTAGCTTCATGCTGTGCGGCAGTGGCCTGCTGCTGTACGGCAGTGGACTGTACTAGGGCTTTCACCACGTCTTCCATACTGTCGCCTGTGCCACGTAATTGCCCGCGTTCTCCACCACAATGTGACAAAACACTCCGGGATCGCCTTTGCTGGGGTCAAAGGTCACGTGGTTTGTGCATTGAATCTGAGGCGTACAGCAGGTTTCTTTAGCAGGCTGACTTTAGGTCAGGTTTATTAACGAGAAAGTAACATAGAAAAAACAAAGCATAAAAATAAATCCTAGCCTGTCCGGCACTAACTAACAGATACGTTGCTATGTCAACAACTGGGGGGCTTCTCCCTCCCAGCTAACAACACACAGTCCATGAGCACAGCTCTCACTCACGTTTGTCTCACACAGACAGGCAATCTGTGTGCCCCAGGCTGACGCTGGAAATTCTCAGCTGGTCATCCTTTATTCCCGCACTCATTAACCCATCATTATCCTGAAAATACTGAGCGGCCTAATTCACATAGGACAAATACCTGGGCGAGATATACCTGCCCCCGACTACCAGACCGACATGATTCTTACATAGCAAAAACCTCCAATTAGAAATGTAGTATAGTTCTTCTGATTAGCTATGTGTCTTTCCTCATGTGCAGGCATTGCAAGACCTGTCACTTTACCAGTGGTCTTTGGGAAGAGTCTGCACAGGTCGTTTGCACCAAACTACAAGTATCAGTGGTTGCTATGGATGATAGCAATTTTCTTTGACCGAACTGGGGCTAGCTCAGCCGTGTCTGAAGTAGTCAAAGTCTATACTGTTTAGTTATCACCTGGACAAGGCTATGGATTTATGTCTATAATTTTATTGCTTTAACCACTTAAAGACCGCCAATACGTCTTTTAACTGACCTGAGATATCAGAGAATAGCCTCCCCATACAGGTGACAATCCAGCAGCTGTCGGCTGTACACTATAGCTGACAACTTGCTGTATCAGCCACGATAAGTGTTTGCACTGTCCAAATCTGTTTAACCCCTTAGATGCTGCTGTCAATAGTGACTACATCAGTATAAATGGTTAACAGAGTGTGGGGGCTTCCTCTTTATCCAAACTGGTGCCCTCAGATCATGATTTTGTGGTCCTGATGTTTGCTATGGAAATTCACGACTAGAGATGAGTGGTGTTCGAGTCGAACTGTTCGCCAATTTCAAATTTCGAGCTGTTTTGGGCGGTGTTCGAGTCGTTCGACGAACCCGAACAATTTGCTTAAAATTCGGCTGTTCGAGTTTCTGTTCGATAACTGTTCGTTCACCAAAAGCCTAGCTTGATTTGCACATTAAAACTGTTTATCATTGTTAATGGACTGTTTCAGTGTATAGTGGGCGGGAGGGGGGGGGGCGGGGGATAGATCTGTGCTGAAATAACGCCGATCTCCATTTTTTTTTCTTTCCCGCATTTACAGAGGGGCGGTGCAGTCTCTCAGCCTATCAGCAGTGCGCACACACACAGCAATGTGCATGTGATGCAGACAAGCAAGGGCATGTGTCATTGGCTGTGTATGTCACATGTCACTCCTTGCCCAATGAGAACCAGCCATTTGCCCCGTCATCACCATTTCCTCACTGCTGCAGCTTAGTGTTAGACGGCACCGCTGCTGCTGTGGGCGCTATACAGTCAAAGAGTCTTTTTTTGAGAGATAGGTTTAGGGAGTCGGGAGTTGGGACTAGTTGTAATATCAGCCCTTTTCAGGGTAGGTTACAGCAGTTCATAGCACTGTTTGCCAGGCAGGTCTGAGCCAGTGCTGTGCAAGTGTTAGTCACAGCATTTGGTGTAATCTAGCTCAGCCACTCCTTTTGGGCTAGTAGCATTGTCTGCACGTCAGCAAAATAGCCCACCTGTGAAGCTAGCTACACCGCCTGTGTATCTCAATTTTTATGGCATCTAACCCAGTAAATCATTTTGGGGTTTTGGGCTTAGTAGCAGTGTCTGCACGTCAGCAGAGTAGCCCGCCTGTGAAACAAACTATACCGCCTGTGTATCTCTATTTTCACTGCATCTAATCCAGTTGATAGTTTTGGGCCTAGTAGCATTGTCTGCACGTCAGAGTAGCCCGCCTGTGAAACAAACTATACCGACTGTGTATCTCTATTTTCACTGCATCTAAACCAGTTGATAGTTTTGGGCCTAGTAGCATTGTCTGCATGTCAGCAGAGTAGCCCGCCTGTGAAGCTAGCTACACCACCTGTGTAGCTCTATTTTCACTACATCTAATCCAGTTAATAGTTTTGGCCTAGGAGTAGTGTCTGCACTGTCCGACGAGCCCTGGTGCAATACGTTATGACGTATAGCCTAGGCCAACGAGATCAAGAGGTGGGACAAATCACGCTGCAGGAGTGGTCTCAGATCAGGGACCTATGCACCCTTCTGCACAGTTTTGAAATAGCAACGAAGATGTTTAGTGCTGACGATGCCATTATCAACATGACCATACAGGTGATTTACATGCTGGAGCACACCTTACACAGTGTTCGGAGTCAGGTGATGGAACAGGAGGAGTCGTATGCGGAAGAGATCATATCTCCAAGGTCAAGAAGGTTGGCAGCACCAAGGCGGCTGGCATTGGAGGCTGGGGGAGAGGGATTACCGAGGGCGCATGGTAGCAGCCAAACTGTTGAGGAAGGTGCAGGAGGCGAGGAAGAAGTGGAGGACGAACTGGCACTGGGCATGGAAGATTCATCAGATGAGGGAGACCTTGATCAAATTTCTGTTGTGCGAGGTTGGGGGGAGAGGGCAGACGATGGAAGCATGATTCTCACCTCGCCACCACCAAGACAACAAGGACTTGGTCCTCCTGGATGCGCAAGACACATGAGTGCCTTCTTGCTGCACTACCTGCAACATGACCCTCGGATTGTCAGAATCCGAAGTAATGCCGACTGTTGTGAAATTGGATTCTGGGCTCCCCCGGTGGCCACTTGTGGAATTGAACTTGTGTGCATCATCCCCTCTGTTCACCTGCTCCTATCAGGATGTGGGAGTCGCTATATAACCTTGCTCCTCTGTCAGTTTCTTGCCGGTCAACAATGTAATCAGAAGCCTTTCTGTGCATGTTCCTGCTACTAGACAACTCCCAGCTAAGTTGGACTTTTGTCCTTGTGTGTTTTTGCATTTTGTTCCTGTTCACAGCTGCTGTTTCGTTACTGTGTCTGGAAAGCTCTTGTGATCGGAAATTGCCACTCTGGTGTTATGAGTTAATGCTAGAGTCTTAAAGTAATTTCTGGATGGTGTTTTGATAGGGTTTTCTGCTGACCATGAAAGTGCCCTTTCTGTCTTCCTGCTATCTAGTAAGCGGACCTCGATTTTGCTAAACCTATTTTCATACTACGTTTGTCATTTCATCTAAAATCACCGCCAATATATGTGGGGGCCTCTGTCTGCCTTTTGGGAAAATTTCTCTAGAGGTGAGCCAGGACTGTCTTTTCCTCTGCTAGGATTAGGTAGTTCTCCGGCTGGCGCTGGGCATCTAGGGATAAAAAAACGTAGGCATGCTACCCGGCCACTTCTAGTTGTGCGGCAGGTTTAGTTCATGGTCAGTATAGTTTCCATCTTCCAAGAGCTAGTTCTCATATATGCTGGGCTATGTTCTCTCGCCATTGAGAATCATGACAGTTTGACCGGCCAAAAAAGGGTTAAATTACTGGCTGAGAAAGGAGAGAAAAAAGAAGTCTGCTACAATTTTTTTTTTTTTTTTTTCCTCTAGTTCTGAGTGTGCTCTTAATTTAATCACTTGCTAGTCTGCCTATACTGCAGCCTTCCTCTCTTTCTCTCCTTCTAATCCTTGAATGGCTCTGTGTTCACCTGTTTCAAATGGATCTTCAGAGTGTAGCTACAGGTTTGAATAATCTCGCCACAAAGGTACAAAATTTGCAAGATTTTGTTGTTCATGCACCTGTGTCTGAGCCTAGAATTCCTTTGCCTGAATTCTTTTCGGGGAATAGATCTCACTTTCAAAATTTTAAAAATAATTGCAAATTGTTTTTGTCCCTGAAGTCTCGCTCTGCCGGAGACCCTGCACAGCAGGTCAGGATTGTAATTTCCTTGCTCCGGGGCGACCCTCAAGACTGGGCTTTTGCATTGGCACCAGGGGATCCTGCGTTGCTCAATGTGGATGCGTTTTTTCTGGCCTTGGGGTTGCTTTATGAGGAACCTCATTTAGAGCTTCAGGCGGAAAAGGCCTTGATGTCCTTGTCTCAGGGGCAAGATGAAGCTGAAATATACTGCCAAAAATTCCGCAAATGGTCTGTGCTTACTCAGTGGAATGAGTGCGCCCTGGCGGCGATTTTCAGAGAAGGTCTCTCTGATGCCATTAAGGATGTTATGGTGGGGTTCCCTGTGCCTGCGAGTCTGAATGAGTCCATGACGATGGCTATTCAGATCGATAGGCGTCTGCGGGAGCGCAAACCTGTGCACCATTTGGCGGTGTCTACTGAGAAAACGCCAGAAAATATGCAATGTGATAGAATTCTGTCCAGAAGCGAGCGGCAGAATTTTAGACGAAAAAATGGGTTGTGCTTCTATTGTGGTGATTCAACTCATGTTATATCAGCATGCTTTAAGCGTACTAAGAAGCCTGACAAGTCTGTTTCAATTAGCACTTTACAGTCTAAGTTTATTCTATCTGTGACCCTGATTTGTTCTTTGTCATCTATTACCGCGGACGCCTATGTCGACTCTGGCGCTGCTTTGAGTCTTATGGATTGGTCCTTTGCCAAACGCTGTGGGTATGATTTGGAGCCATTGGAGGCTCCGATACCCCTGAAAGGGATTGACTCCACCCCATTGGCTAGTAATAAACCACAATACTGGACACAAGTGACTATGCGTGTTAATCCGGATCACCAGGAGGTTATTCGCTTTCTGGTGCTGTATAATCTACATGATGTTTTGGTGCTGGGATTGCCATGGCTGCAATCTCATAACCCAGTCCTCGACTGGAGAGCTATGTCTGTGTTAAGCTGGGGATGTAAAGGAACTCATGGGGACGTACCTTTGGTTTCCATTTCATCATCTATTCCCTCTGAGATTCCTGAATTCTTGTCTGACTTTCGTGACGTTTTTGAAGAACCCAAGGTTGGTTCACTACCTCCGCACCGGGAGTGCGATTGTGCCATAGACTTGATTCCGGGTAGTAAATACCCTAAGGGTCGTTTATTTAATCTGTCTGTGCCTGAACACGCTGCTATGTGAGAATATATAAAGGAGTCCTTGGAAAAGGGACATATTCGTCCTTCGTCATCTCCCTTAGGAGCCGGTTTTTTCTTTGGGTCTAAGAAAGACGGCTCTTTGAGGCCGTGTATTGATTATCGACTTTTGAATAAAATCACGGTTAAATATCAATATCCGTTACCACTGCTTACTGATTTGTTTGCTCGTATAAAGGGGGCCAAGTGGTTCTCTAAGATTGATCTCCGTGGGGCGTATAATTTGGTGCGAATCAAGCAGGGGGATGAGTGGAAAACCGCATTTAATACGCCCGAGGGCCATTTTGAGTATTTAGTGATGCCTTTTGGTCTTTCAAATGCCCCTTCAGTCTTCCAGTCCTTTATGCATGACATTTTCCGCGATTATTTGGATAAATTTATGATTGTGTATCTGGATGATATTCTGATTTTTTCGGATGACTGGGACTCTCATGTCCAGCAGGTCAGGAGGGTTTTTCAGGTTTTGCGGTCTAATTCCTTGTGTGTGAAGGGTTCTAAGTGTGTTTTTGGGGTTCAAAAGATTTCCTTCTTGGGATACATTTTTTCCCCCTCTTCCATCGAGATGGATCCTGTCAAGGTTCAGGCTATTGGTGATTGGACGCAACCCTCTTCTCTTAAGAGTCTTCAGAAATTTTTGGGCTTTGCTAACTTTTATCGTCGATTTATTGCTGGTTTTTCTGATGTTGTGAAACCATTGACTGATTTGACTAAGAAGGGTGCTGATGTTGCTGATTGGTCCCCTGATGCTGTGGAGGCCTTTCGGGAGCTCAAGCGCCGCTTTTCTTCCGCCCCAGTGTTGCGTCAGCCTGATGTTGCTCTTCCTTTTCAGGTTGAGGTCGACGCTTCTGAAATCGGAGCTGGGGCGGTGTTGTCGCAGAGAAGTTCCGACTGCTCCGTGATGAGACCTTGTGCTTTTTTTTCCCGTAAATTTTCGCCCGCCGAGCGGAATTATGATATTGGGAATCGGGAGCTTTTGGCCATGAAGTGGGCTTTTGAGGAGTGGCGTCACTGGCTTGAGGGGGCCAGACATCAGGTGGTGGTATTGACTGACCACAAGAATTTAATTTACCTTGAGTCTGCCAGGCGCCTGAATCCTAGACAGGCGCGCTGGTCGTTGTTTTTCTCTCGGTTTAATTTTGTGGTGTCGTAGCTACCGGGTTCTAAGAATGTTAAGGCGGATGCCCTTTCTAGGAGTTTTGAGCCTGACTCCCCTGGTAATTCTGAGCCCACAGGTATCCTTAAAGATGGAGTGATATTGTCTGCCGTTTCTCCAGACCTGCGGCGGGCCTTGCAGGAGTTTCAGGCGGATAGACCTGATCGTTGCCCACCTGGTAGACTGTTTGTTCCTGATGATTGGACCAGTAGAGTCATCTCTGAGGTTCATTCTTCTGCGTTGGCAGGTCATCCTGGAATCTTTGGTACCAGGGATTTGGTGGCAAGGTCCTTCTGGTGGCCTTCCCTGTCACGAGATGTGCGAGGCTTTGTGCAGTCTTGTGACGTTTGTGCTCGGGCCAAGCCTTGTTGTTCTCGGGCTAGTGGATTGTTGTTACCCTTGCCTATCCCGAAGAGGCCTTGGACGCACATCTCGATGGATTTTATTTCGGATCTGCCTGTTTCTCAGAAGATGTCTGTCATCTGGGTGGTGTGTGACCGTTTCTCTAAGATGGTCCATCTGGTTCCCTTGCCTAAGTTGCCTTCTTCTTCCGAGTTGGTTCCTCTGTTTTTTCAAAATGTTGTTCGTTCGCATGGTATTCCGGAGAATATCGTTTCTGACAGAGGGACCCAATTCGTGTCTAGATTTTGGCGGGCATTCTGTGCTAGGATGGGCATAGATTTGTCTTTTTCGTCTGCTTTCCATCCTCAGACTAATGGCCAGACCGAGCGGACTAATCAGACCTTGGAGACATATTTGAGGTGTTTTGTGTCTGCGGATCAGGATGATTGGGTTGCTTTTTTGCCTTTGGCGGAGTTCGCCCTCAATAATCGGGCCAGCTCTGCCACCTTGGTGTCCCCGTTTTTCTGTAATTCGGGGTTTCATCCTCGATTTTCCTCCGGTCAAGTGGAATCTTCGGATTGTCCTGGAGTGGATGCTGTGGTGGAGAGGTTGCATCAGATTTGGGGGCAGGTGGTGGACAATTTGAAGTTGTCCCAGGAGAAGACTCAGCTTTTTGCCAACCGCCGTCGTCGTGTTGGTCCTCGGCTTTGTGTTGGGGACTTGGTGTGGTTGTCTTCTCGTTTTGTCCCTATGAGGGTTTCTTCTCCTAAGTTTAAGCCTCGGTTCATCGGCCCGTACAAGATATTGGAGATTCTTAACCCTGTGTCCTTCCGTTTGGACCTCCCTGCATCCTTTTCGATTCATAATGTTTTTCATCGGTCATTGTTGCGCAGGTATGAGGTACCGGTTGTGCCTTCCGTTGAGCCTCCTGCTCCGGTGTTGGTTGAGGGTGAGTTGGAGTACGTTGTGGAAAAGATCTTAGACTCTCGTGTTTCCAGACGGAAACTCCAGTATCTGGTCAAATGGAAGGGATACGGTCAGGAGGATAATTCTTGGGTCACTGCCTCTGATGTTCATGCCTCCGATCTTGTCCGTGCCTTTCATAGGGCTCATCCTGATCGCCCTGGTGGTTCTGGTGAGGGTTCGGTGCCCCCTCCTTGAGGGGGGGGTACTGTTGTGAAATTGGATTCTGGGCTCCCCCGGTGGCCACTTGTGGAATTGAACTTGTGTGCATCATCCCCTCTGTTCACCTGCTCCTATCAGGATGTGGGAGTCGCTATATAACTTTGCTCCTCTGTCAGTTTCTTGCCGGTCAACAATGTAATCAGAAGCCTTTCTGTGCATGTTCCTGCTACTAGACAACTCCCAGCTAAGTTGGACTTTTGTCCTTGTGTGTTTTTGCATTTTGTTCCTGTTCACAGCTGCTGTTTCGTTACTGTGTCTGGAAAGCTCTTGTGATCGGAAATTGCCACTCTGGTGTTATGAGTTAATGCTAGAGTCTTAAAGTAATTTCTGGATGGTGTTTTGATAGGGTTTTCTGCTGACCATGAAAGTGCCCTTTCTGTCTTCCTGCTATCTAGTAAGCGGACCTCGATTTTGCTAAACCTATTTTCATACTACGTTTGTCATTTCATCTAAAATCACCGCCAATATATGTGGGGGCCTCTGTCTGCCTTTTGGGAAAATTTCTCTAGAGGTGAGCCAGGACTGTCTTTTCCTCTGCTAGGATTAGGTAGTTCTCCGGCTGGCGCTGGGCATCTAGGGATAAAAAAACGTAGGCATGCTACCCGGCCACTTCTAGTTGTGCGGCAGGTTTAGTTCATGGTCAGTATAGTTTCCATCTTCCAAGAGCTAGTTCTCATATATGCTGGGCTATGTTCTCTCGCCATTGAGAATCATGACAGCCAACTACTGGGTTGCCACACTCTTAGATCCCCGGTACAAAAGCAAATTTGGTGAAATAATTCCTGCCATAGAAAGGGATTCACGCATGCAGGAGTATCAGCAGAGACTGTTACAGAATCTAACATCTGCTTTTCCACAATACACCAGTGGTGTACGTAGTGAATCTCTGAGTTCTAACTTGCCAACCGTGGGACTATCGAGTCATCACTCAAACCGTAACAGTAACATCGTATCTGGTGGTAACAGCAATTTTTTCCAATTGTTTCAAGATTTTTTTAGACCATCCTTTGCAAGGCCACAGGAGACAAGAAGTCTGACGCACAGCCAGCGCCTAGAGAGGATGCTACAAGAGTATCTCCAAGTTAACATCGATGCCATGACTTTGGAACTGGACCCTTGCTCATTTTGGGCTTCCAATCTTGAAAAATAGCCTGAGCTCGCCACTCACGCCTTGGAGATCTTGTCGTGCCCCGCAGCCACCGTTCTCTCTGAATGTGTGTTCAGCGCTGCTGGTGGTGTGCTGACAGATAAGCGCACGCGGCTGTCCAGTGACAATGTAGACAGACTAATGTTCATCAAGATGAACAAATCTTGGATCCGCAAGGACTTTTCTACCCCTGTGTCTTCTTGGGGAGACTAAAAGCTTGATGATTTTTGAAAATCACCTCACCAACCGTTTTAAAAAACTCTGGCGAAATTGATGCCACTTAAGTGGTGTCTGTGGTCGAATTTTTGGAAAAAATGGAGACTCTTTGATGTAGTCTCCTTGCTGAGTTTTACATGACGTTGCCATCGTCAATTCCAGGTGGGTGGGGTCGTCTGCAGAGTTTACTCATACTATGGCCTGGGATTCAGAGGTCTGCTCCAAAGCTTCAGTGTCTGCTAGTCAGCAGAGTAGCCCAGCCACCCACCGCCAGTTTACCTAAGTACTATTTTTAATGGCATCTGGCCCAGGAAATCCTTTAGGGCCTAATAGAATTTGGTGCTACTCAGCAGCGTACTTCACCCATGAAGCAAGATACACCGCCTGTTTACCTAACTACTATTTTGTAACGGCATCTAGCCCAGGAAATCCTTTTGGGCTGGTAGAATTTAGTGCTACTCAGCAGCGTACCCCACCCATGAAGCAAGCTACACCGCCTGTTTACATAACTACTATTTTGTAACGGCATCTAGCCCAGGAAATCCTTTTGGGCCTAGTAGAATTTAGTGCTACTCAGCAGCGTACCCCACCCATGAAGCAAGCTACACCGCCTGTTTACCTAACTACTATTTTGTAACAGCATCTAGCCCAGGAAATTCTTTTGGGCCTAGTAGAATTTGGTGCAACTCAGCAGCGTACCCCACCCATGAAGCAAGCTACATCGCCTGTTGATCTAATTACAAATTTTTAACTGATCTAGCCTAGGAAATCGTTTTGTACCTAATAGCATTTTGTGCTACTCAGCAGAGTACCCCACCTATGAAGCAAGCTACACCGCCTGTTTACCTAACTACTATTTTTTAATGGCATTTGGCCAAGGAAATCCTTTTGGGCCTAGTAGCAATTTCTGCTACTCAGCAGAGTACCCCACCCATGAAGCAAGCTACACCGCCTTCTTTCTTTCTCAATCTAACCCCTCGGCTCTGGGGTGTCCACTCTCCCTCCAGCTCTCTCCTTCTCACAGTGTTTTCACAGTGTGGCGAATCTTTTGGGCCCAGGCATAAAAAGTCGTCGAGGTAATGGATAATATGTGCCGCCTTACAAACGTCCATGACGACACATTCGAGGAAGCAACTAAACGCCTCAAATAGTGAGCAGGATATGGAGCACCCCATGGGCAAACAGCGATCTATGTAGTATGCTCCTTCACAGAAGCAGCCCAATGGGAGGACACTATTCGGAGGCACAGGTAGTAACCGGAACGCCCCCTCAATGTCTGTTTTGGCCATTAAGGTGCCCCTTCCCAACTTCTTGACCCACCTGATTGCCTCGTCAAAGGAGGTACAGTACATAGTAGTGTATTTGGTTCCGCGTCGATGTTGTCGTTTACTGACCTGCCCCTTGGATATGACAAATGGTGGATTAGACTGAATGTATTGGGTTCATTTTTTGGCACAACTCCCAATGGGGGTACCACTACGTCTTCTAAGGAAGAATGGACCTGCCGCCATTCTACCTAAAGATTTTTTTTTTGTCAAGACGTCTGGGTGTTGGTAGAGTGAGTTTAGATTTTTACTCCAGCCTTTCTTAACTTTAGAAGGGCATGACATGCCTATATCTGTGTCTCCTCCTCCTTTTACTCCTCCACCTCTTTTCTCTTTGCATGACTATGTGTAGTTGTGACTTTTCCATGTGTTTGTTGTGTCTTCTGAGCAGTTTGTCAGCTTTTGGACACCTTTTAAGGTGTTTTCTATGTGTTTTCCATGTGTTTGTATGTGTTTGTGTTTGCCTGCCATTGGTTTCAATGGGGTCCAACGGTGTTCGGCGAACATCTCCCTGTTCGACGAACCGAACCCGAACACTAGGGAGGTGGCTCATCTCTATTCACGACCAAATAGCGGCCTTACAGTCTGACAGCTCTGGTAATCTGTTCAGAAGTTAGAGGCATTTAGGTGGTAAAAATACACATTTTCATTTCTGTCATACCACTTTGCATTAATTCCTGTAAAGCACCTGAAGGGTTAATAAACTACCTGACAGCAGTTTTCAATATGTCTAGGGGTGCTGTTTTTAAAACGGTATCACGTTTGGGGGTTTCCCACTATATGGGATCCCTAAAGTCACTTGAAACATGGATAAGTCCCTAGAAAAATAAATTTTTAAAATTTCCTTGAAAAAAATGAAAAATTGCTGCTACAATTTTAAACCTCCTAAAATGCTAACAAAATAAAATAACATTTTACAAATGGTGCTGATGTAAAGCCGACATGTGGGAAATGTTATTTATTAATGGTTTGCTGTGGTATGACCATCTGGATTAAAGGGATAATCATTCAAATTTAGAAAATTGCAAAAAATTTTAACATTTTTCTCAAATTTTTGATATTATTTTATAAATAAACACAAAACATATTGGCCTAAATTTACCATTATCATAAAGTACAATGTGTCACGAAAAAACAGTCTCAAAATCACTTGGATTTGTTGAAGCGTTGCAGAGTTATTACTACATAAAGTGACACTGGTCAGATTTAAAAAATTTGGCTCCGTCACTAAGGGGTTAACAAATAAAACAGTTTAAATTAGTTTCAATGTGACTGTTTAATATTGAACAGAGCCACATCCCCAATTATAAGTGGGTGTTGACACTTATGCAACCACATTATTTTATTGTTAATATTTCCCACCTGAAACATGAATTCAGTTTGTTTCTCAATGCATTTGACCATTTGAATTTAAAGTTGGATTTGTTCCATGACAAAATCTGATATTTTAGCAGGAATGTGTAGACTTTTATATCCACTGTCTATTATAGACATAACAGGGAAGACTCACTAAGTAAACAAGCCCTAGTTTTGTTGAAAATCATATAAAAATATTGATTACCTGGTAGATAGTCAGTTCTCTTAACTGATCGCATCCAGGTCTCCTCTTTTGATTATTTGGCCTGATGCATTGTCATCTTTGCAGAATGACACACATGTGATGCCTTGCCAGGTCAGCTAATCAAAAGATGAGCTGCAGATGCCATCAGGTAAGAGGTGGGTTTCAGGGCTCCCTTTCAGTGGCCACAGATGACTGCGATGGCCAATGCCAATGAACTGGGTCCTGTGAATCTATTTGTATCAACTGTAATCACTGGCCTAGTTTTATATTTCAAACTTTTCATGTCCTATATGCTAATTTGATGTATTTTGTGAAATTTGCTTGTGGAAAATAAGAACAAACAAACCACCCAATGTACTGTATTCTGGGCAATGTGGTAGTTGACACTTACCAAAGGCATAATTATAAATCCAATTATTTTCAGGTCTCTAAATCTTTTTGCTGAAACTGCATTAACACTTAATTAAGTTTTGCTTAATATCGACACCTAAAATAAAGAGTATTAATCATACAATTTTGCAAAATAAGTCTACGAAGGTACACAGTAGAGTAATACACCAAAAAAATACAAAACCTACTGAAAAAGCACAGTAATATATGTATGAAATATATAAAAGCTGTTTGCTTGTCTCTCCCCTATTTTTATAGGGGTTTCTTTTTATCTCTTCTTTCCCTTTTTCTTCATTTCCTAGTTATATATGTTCCTTCCCTCCCCACTATTTTACTTTCCTCTCCCACTGTCCCCTACCCTATTTCCCTACCCGTTCAAAATTTTATAAAACCAATAAAAATTATTGGAATAGAAACTGCATTAACAGTGTTTAGAGTATAGTTTTTTTTAAAGGGAAGCCTAAGAGACATGTTTGCATTATGAAATGTTATATTTTCCCATGAAATGTAGTTTACTGAAAATCTGGTTGTGAAATGTGTTTCTTTCCTGTGAACAAGGTGCCCTTTGGCTAGATGCACTCATTCAGTAAAAATGGTCTGGTGTCTTTAAGTACGTCAGCGTTATTCCTTTCCGCTGTCATGGCTTGTAATTAAATGAATTACAATTCTTTCTTATAGGCTTAAATGTGAAATAATAATATTAACAATAATGCAATATAAATGTAGAATTACGATACACAATATAAAACCACTGTCCTTAAAGATTATTTTCAGTTTGCTAATCTTGAAAAATTTAATAAGTCAATTATCTTCATTTGTTCATGTATATGACTGAACCAAACTGACGTTAACAATTCCAATTTTTATAGCTAAAATCAGTCAAGAATGAAAAATTTGAAGAAAGGTGTTCTTTCATCAAAGACATTTTCGGCTGTGACTTTCTAATTGCTAGAATCAAGTGTATGTGACGCTAGGTAAGTACTATGCCATTTTGTCTCCTGAAGGTTCCACTTGTCAGTTTCGGTCACAGTGATATGCCATCAATGACTGTAATGAAGAAACACCTTTAACTTATTACCAAGATGTTTTGCCTTGCTCTATAGAACTATGATCTTTATCAGTGTTCAAAACATAGGATGATTTATCGGTACGTCTTATAATGTGGTTTATACATATAGTAGCTAGGGTATGCAATGAATAATTATCAATTCTGGCGTGCTTAATGACGTCCATACTGCTTCCTCACTTCATTACATCAGTAGCTGTAAGTGGCTGATGACATAAATACTTTCATTTCTGTAATTCCATGGCCAATGTGGAAATGTATATGTAGTTTAGGACATAGTGGTAAGCATGTCTACAAGACAGGTTTAAATGTCTCAGGACATCAACTTCTTTAGTAAAGCGTATCAAGGCTACATTGCCCTAGCCAAGCAAGTGTCATAACAGTGTGTCCCCGCCTGCATGTGAAAGCCCTTATTAACTTAGAAAGCAGAGCACAAGCAGAGAGGACATCTTATAAGCAGGATACTTGGGAGCCTCTTCAATCCCTTTACCAGACACATCAATACAATCTTCTTTTCCCTCTTCTAAAAATACAAGCTCTTGTGAACTAGTTGGACAGGGTGTGAAAGGAGAAGAGCAGGAGATATCAGTGTAGCAGGTCACCTTTCAGTCACCTATGACATCAGACTTGCTGTCCTGATTCTTACATTAATACCTTTGAGCTAAAAGCAATAGTCCAGCCATTAAGCACCTTGCAGTCTGAGATAAGAAAGCTCTAAGAAGATAATAATCTCTGCATTTATCTGGATTGCAACCATTCAGCTCCTAATCATTTTTCTCTTGCACACAATCAAAAACATAGAGGAAAGATTGATAGCAAGAATGCAAATGGAAATCAAAGAAGAGCAAATTGGACAGAGAGAGCAGAAGCAATAGACATTTTAGAATAGGAAGGTAAAGGCGAGACAGGGAGAACTGGTGAAGAAGAAAGTGAGAGCTAAAGAGAAAAAGAGAAATTGAAAGAGTGAGAGGAAGAGAAGACTGCAGAGACCGGTGTGTCGTAAACAGTGCCTTCCCCCTCCCACCAATCCCGCAATGAAATCATGGCCAAGCCTACATGGGTTGAACCGGTCACAGTTTATTAATTACATACGCAGAGAAAGGCAATTACATTTCATAACAGGGCTCATAGCCGAAAGCCCTGTCTGTGACCGACAGGCGAGCAGGCCAATGAGGTTTACGAACCTTTGCCCCTCTCTACACTTCCGCTGTGACTTAAAACAGAAAATTCATTTATTTTTATTTTATATAATATACAGTATATATTTTTTTTGGCAGTGCAAAATATTGATGAATATATAAGGGGGAGGGTGGGACAACAGCTTCCATGGGTCAGCCGGGGAGAAAGAGAAAGGCACTGAGCCCTGGCACCTGAATTTAACCCCTGTAGTTGTGGCCAGACACCACTTCCACTTTAGCACATTGGTCAGTTGGGGCATCCCAATTAGTATCTCACTTGGGGGGAGTAGTGGGAGGGGGGAATTAGGCACCGCACTGTATTTCTTCTAGCTTTAGTTATATCGGCTCCACAGTCAGAAGCACGTTCCGTAGTACCATGCCTGCCAGAAAAGATCCTAAGACTAGTTGCTGGGAGATAGTGAAGACAGAGAGTCACGGATTTCTCAGACAATCCCTTCGTGAAATGAAAACATTTCTTAATTGCCATTAGGGAAATAGGTTAAATACCAGCTGTATAAGCTGCTAAATACTGGCAAACAGATTAACGCAGGGAAGACTTTCCGAGCAGACACATTTCAACTGTCAGTCTTTTCTGTCCTAATTTGTCCTTTGACTGGTATTACATTTAAGAAGGATGTATCACTACCTAACACTTTTTTAAAGGGAAAACTATAAAGTTGTACATTCTGACAAACGTTAAAGGGGTAGTCCGAAACCAATATACACTGCTCAAAAAAATAAAGGGAACACTAAAATCCCAAATCCTAGATATCACTGAATGAAATATTCCAGTTGTAAATCTTTATTCATTACATAGTGGAATGTGTTGAGAACAATAAAACCTAAAAATTATCAACGTAAATCACAACTAATATCCCACGGAGGTCTGGAGATGGAATAATGCTCAAAATCAAAGTGGAAAATGAAGGTACAGGCTGATCCAACTTCAGTGGTAATGCCTCAAGACAAGGAAATGATGCTCAGTAGTGCGTGTGGCCTCCACGTGCCTGTATGACCTCCCTACAACTCCTGGGCATGCTCCTGATGAGGTGGCGGATGATCTCCTGAGGGATCTCCCAGACCTGGACTAAAGCATCTGCCAACTCCTGGACAGTCTGTGTTGCAATGTGACGTTGGTGGATGGTGCGAGACATGATGTCCCAGGTTGTTGTGAACTATACTTTTTGGCTCCCTCTTGTGGTCACTAGTGATTTGGCACTTGGATTGTCTTTTACCAGGTTGGTGCTCACCTGCTTCGTTAGGCTTGGGGTGTTGCTATTTAAACTTCCTGGATTCTCAGTCCAGTGCCTGGCATCGTTGTAATCAGTTCACTTCTGTTTGCTCCTGTCTTCAGGTCCTGGTTCTTTGCAAGATAAGCTAAGTCCTGCTTTCGTACTCTTGATCATTTGCATTGTTCATATTTTTTTGTCCAGCTTGTACAATATGTGATTCCTGTTATTGCTGGGAGCTCTAGGGGGGCTGATATTCTCCCCCCATACCGTCAGTCGGTTTGGGGGTTCTTGGATATTCAGCGTGGATATTTTGCAGGGTTTTTTGCTGACCATATAAGTCTTCTTTCTACATTCTGCTATTAGTCAGTGGGCCTCTCTTTGCTAAATCTAGTTCATTCTTACGTTTGTCTTTTCTTCTTACCTCACCGTTATTATTTGTTGGGGGCTTGTATTACTTTGGGGTCTTTTCTCTGGAGGCAAGAGAGGTCTTATTTTCCCTGATAGGGGTAGTTAGTTCTCCGGCTGGCGCGAGACGTCTAGGACCAACGTAGGCACGTTCCCCGGCTGCTGTTAGTGTTTGCGCTAGGATCAGGTATATGGTCAGCCTAGTTACCACTTCCCTATGAGCTGGTATTTATGTTTTGCAGACTTTGCTGTAATCTTTGAGGTCCCCTTCCATTGGGATCATAACAGTATGCCAGGCCGATAAATAGTTAATGCATTGCTGAAGTGGGATTAAAAGAAAAGAAGTTCTGAGTTTTTTTTTTTTTTCTTCCTCCCCTTTATCTCTGAGTGGCTTGAAGCTTTGCTGCAGACATGAATGTTCAGACCTTGATTACTAGTGTGGATCAGCTTGCTGCACGTGTGCAGGGCATTCAGGATTTTGTTGTTAGCAGTCCTATGTCAGAGCCTAAGATACCTATTCCTGAGCTGTTCTCTGGAGATCGATTTAAATTTAGGAATTTTAGGTATAATTGTAAATTGTTTCTATCTTTGAAACCTCGTTCGTCTGGAGATTCAGCTCAGCAAGTCAAAATTATTATCTCCTTCTTGCGTGGCGACCCTCAGGATTGGGCTTTGTCGTTAGCGCCAGGAGATCCTGCATTGGCGGATGTTGATGCGTTTTTTCTGGCGCTCGGATTGCTTTATGAGGAGCCTAATCTTGAAATTCAGGCAGAAAAAGCTCTACTGGCCATCTCTCAGGGCCAGGATGAAGCTGAGGTGTACTGCCAAAAATTTCGGAAATGGTCTGTGCTTACTCGATGGAATGAATGTGCTCTGGCCGCAAATTTCAGAAATGGCCTTTCTGAAGCCATTAAGAATGTGATGGTGGGTTTTACAATTCCTACAAGTCTGAATGATTCTATGGCGCTGGCTATTCAGATTGATCGGCGTTTGCGGGAGCGCAAATCCGCTAAACCTCTGGCGGTGTTGTCTGAACAGACACCTGTCTCAATGCAATGCGATAGAATCCTGACTAGAACCGAACGACAAAATCATAGACGTCAGAATGGGCTGTGTTTTTACTGTGGTGATTCTACACATGTTATATCAGCATGCTCTAAACGCCTAACCAAGGTTGTCAGTCCTGTCACCATTGGTAATTTGCAGCCTAAATTTATTTTGTCTGTGACTTTAATTTGTTCATTGTCTTCCTACCCTGTTATGGCATTTGTGGATTCAGGTGCTGCCCTGAGTCTTATGGACTTGTCGTTTGCCAAGCGCTGCGGTTTTGTCTTGGAGCCTTTAAAGGTTCCGATTCCTCTCAGAGGAATTGATGCTACGCCACTGGCGGAAAATAAACCGCAGTATTGGACACAAGTGACCATGTGCATGACTCCTGAACATCGGGAGGTGATTCGTTTTCTTGTTCTGCATAAAATGAATGATTTGGTCGTTTTAGGTCTGCCATGGTTACAGACCCATAATCCTGTTTTGGATTGGAAGGCTATGTCTGTCTCAAGTTGGGGTTGTCAGGGAATTCATTGCGATTCTCCGCCGGTGTCTATTGCTACTTCTACTCCTTCAGAAGTTCCTGAGTATTTGTGTGACTATCAGGATGTATTCAGTGAGTCCAGGTCCAGTGCTCTTCCTCCTCATAGGGACTGTGACTGCGCTATAGATTTGATTCCTGGCAGTAAATTTCCTAAGGGACGATTATTTAATTTGTCTGTACCCGAGCATGCCGCGATGCGTTCTTATGTCAAGGAGTCTTTGGAGAAGGGGCATATTCGTCCATCCTCTTCCCCTCTCGGTGCGGGATTCTTTTTTGTGGCCAAGAAAGACGGGTCTTTGAGACCTTGTATAGACTATCGGCTTCTGAATAAAATCACTGTTAAGTTTCAGTATCCGTTGCCGCTATTGTCAGACTTGTTTGCTCGGATTAAGGGCGCCAAGTGGTTCACCAAGATAGATCTTCGTGGTGCGTACAACCTTGTGCGCATTAGGCAGGAAGATGAATGGAAAACTGCATTCAATACGCCCGAAGGTCATTTTGAATACTTGGTGATGCCCTTTGGGCTCTCTAATGCCCCTTCAGTGTTTCAGTCCTTTATGCATGATATCTTCCGGAAGTATCTGGATAAATTTTTGATTGTCTATCTTGATGATATTCTAGTTTTCTCGGATGATTGGGATTCTCATGTAAAGCAGGTCAGGATGGTGTTTCAGGTTTTGCGTGATAACGCTTTGTTTGTGAAGGGCTCAAAGTGTCTCTTTGGAGTGCAGAAGGTTTCCTTTTTGGGTTTTATTTTCTCCCCTTCTGCCGTGGAGATGGACCCAGTCAAGGTCCAAGCTATTCATGATTGGACTCAGCCCACGTCTGTTAAGAGTCTTCAGAAGTTCTTGGGGTTCGCTAATTTCTACCGTCGCTTTATCGCTAATTTTTCTAGCGTTGTTAAACCTTTGACGGATATGACCAAGAAAGGTTCTGATGTGGCTAATTGGGCTCCTGCAGCCGTGGAGGCCTTCCAGGAGCTGAAGCGCCGGTTTACTTCGGCGCCTGTTTTGTGCCAGCCTGATGTCTCACTTCCCTTTCAGGTTGAAGTGGATGCTTCTGAGATCGGTGCTGGGGCTGTTTTGTCGCAGAGAGGCTCTGGTTGTTCTGTGATGAGACCATGTGCCTTTTTCTCTAGGAAGTTTTCGCCTGCTGAGCGGAACTATGATGTTGGTAATCGGGAGTTGTTGGCCATGAAGTGGGCATTTGAGGAGTGGCGTCATTGGCTCGAGGGTGCTAAGCATCGTGTGGTGGTCTTGACTGATCACAAAAATCTGATGTATCTCGAGTCTGCTAAGCGCCTGAATCCTAGACAGGCTCGTTGGTCATTGTTTTTCTCTCGTTTTGACTTTGTGGTCTCATACCTGCCTGGTTCGAAGAATGTTAAGGCTGATGCTCTCTCTAGGAGCTTTGTGCCTGACTCTCCTGGAGTCTCGGAGCCAGCTGGTATTCTTAAAGAGGGAGTGATCGTGTCGGCCATATCTCCGGATTTGCGACGTATGTTGCAGAGATTTCAGGCTGGTAGACCTGACTCGTGTCCACCCGACAGACTGTTTTTTCCTGATAAATGGACCAGCAGAGTCATTTCCGAGGTTCATTCCTCGGTGTTGGCAGGGCATCCGGGAATTATTGGTACCCGAGATTTGGTGGCTAGGTCCTTTTGGTGGCCTTCCTTGTCACGGGATGTGCGGTCATTTGTGCAGTCCTGTGGGACTTGTGCTCGGGCTAAGCCTTGTTGTTCTCGTGCTAGCGGGTTGCTTTTGCCCTTGCCCGTCCCGAAGAGGCCTTGGACGCACATTTCCATGGATTTCATTTCTGATCTTCCGGTGTCTCGGGGAATGTCTGTCATCTGGGTGGTGTGTGATCGTTTTTCCAAGATGGTCCATTTGGTACCCTTGCCTAAGTTGCCTTCCTCTTCCGATCTGGTTCCTTTGTTTTTTCAGAATGTGGTTCGTTTACATGGCATTCCGGAGAATATCGTGTCTGACAGAGGATCCCAGTTTGTGTCCAGATTCTGGCGATCTTTTTGTGCTAAGATGGGCATTGATTTGTCGTTTTCATCTGCCTTCCATCCTCAGACTAATGGTCAAACGGAGCGAACTAATCAGACACTGGAGGCTTATTTGAGATGTTTTGTTTCTGCGGACCAGGATGATTGGGTGACCTTCTTGCCATTGGCGGAGTTTGCCCTTAATAATCGGGCTAGTTCCGCTACTTTGGTTTCGCCATTCTTCTGCAACTCTGGTTTTCATCCTCGTTTCTCCTCGGGTCATGTTGAGTCTTCTGACTGTCCTGGGGTGGATTCCGTGGTGGATAGGTTGCAGCGGATTTGGAATCATGTGGTGGACAACTTGAAGTTGTCACAGGAGAAGGCTCAGCGTTTTGCCAACAGCCGCCGCGATGTGGGCCCCCGACTTCGTGTTGGGGATTTGGTTTGGTTGTCTTCTCGGTATGTCCCTCTGAAGGTTTCCTCTCCTAAGTTTAAGCCTCGCTTTATTGGTCCTTATAAAATTTTGGAAATTCTTAACCCGGTTTCTTTTCGTTTGGATCTTCCGGTGTCGTTTGCCATTCACAACGTGTTCCATAGGTCTTTGTTACGGCGGTACGTTGTGCCTGTGGTTCCTGCTGTTGAGCCTCCTGCTCCGGTGTTGGTTGAGGGCGAGTTGGAGTACGTGGTGGAGAAGATCTTGGATTCTCGTCTCTCTAGACGGAGGCTCCAGTATTTGGTCAAATGGAAGGGCTATGGTCAGGAGGATAATTCCTGGGTGGCCGCCTCTGATGTTCATGCGGCCGATTTGGTTCGTGCCTTCCACGCTGCTCATCCTGGTCGCCCTGGTGGTCTTGGTGAGGGTTCGGTGACCCCTCCTTAAAGGGGGGGTACTGTTGTGAACTATACTTTTTGGCTCCCTCTTGTGGTCACTAGTGATTTGGCACTTGGATTGTCTTTTACCAGGTTGGTGCTCACCTGCTTCGTTAGGCTTGGGGTGTTGCTATTTAAACTTCCTGGATTCTCAGTCCAGTGCCTGGCATCGTTGTAATCAGTTCACTTCTGTTTGCTCCTGTCTTCAGGTCCTGGTTCTTTGCAAGATAAGCTAAGTCCTGCTTTCGTACTCTTGATCATTTGCATTGTTCATATTTTTTTTGTCCAGCTTGTACAATATGTGATTCCTGTTATTTCTGGGAGCTCTAGGGGGGCTGATATTCTCCCCCCATACCGTCAGTCGGTTTGGGGGTTCTTGGATATTCAGCGTGGATATTTTGCAGCATTTTTTGCTGACCATATAAGTCTTCTTTCTACATTCTGCTATTAGTCAGTGGGCCTCTCTTTGCTAAATCTAGTTCATTCTTACGTTTGTCTTTTCTTCTTACCTCACCGTTATTATTTGTTGGGGGCTTGTATTACTTTGGGGTCTTTTCTCTGGAGGCAAGAGAGGTCTTATTTTCCCTGATAGGGGTAGTTAGTTCTCCGGCTGGCGCGAGACGTCTAGGACCAACGTAGGCACATTCCCCGGCTGCTGTTAGTGTTTGCGCTAGGATCAGGTATATGGTCAGCCTAGTTACCACTTCCCTATGAGCTGGTATTTATGTTTTGCAGACTTTGCTGTAATCTTTGAGGTCCCCTGCCATTGGGATCATAACACCAGATGTGTTCAATCGGATTCAGGTCTGGGGAACAGGTCAGCCAGTCCATAGCTTCAATGCCTTCATCTTGCAGGAACTGCTGACACACTCCAGCCACATGAGGTCTGAGGAGGATCTCGGCCAACTGCACCAGCATATGGTCTCACAAGGGGTCTGAGGATCTCATCTCGGTACCTATTGACAGTCAGGCTACCTCTGGCGAGCACATGGAGGGCTGTGCGGCCCTCCAAAGAAATGCCACCCCACACCATTACTGACCCATTGCCAAACCAGTCATGCTGAAGGATGTTGCAGGCAGCAGATCACTCTCCACGGCATCTCCAGACTCTCACGTCTGTCACATGTGCTCAGTGTGAACCTGCTTTCATCTGTGAAGAGCACAGGGTGCCAGTGGCGAATTTGCCAATCCTGGTGTTCTGTGGCAAATGCCAAGCGTCCTACGCGTGTAGGGCTGTGAGCACAACCCCCATCTGTAGACGTCGGGCACTCAGACCATCCTCATGGAGTCAGTTTCTAACCGTTTGTGCAGACACATACACATTTGCAGCCTGCTGGAGGTCATTTTGCAGGGCTCTGGAAGTGTTCCTGTTCCTCCTTGCACAAGGGCTGAGGTAGCAGTCTTGGTTCTGGGTTGTTGCCCTCCTATTGTCCCTTCCACATCTCCTGGTGTACTGGCCTGTCTCCTGGTAGCACCTCCAGCCTCTGGACACTATGCTTGCAGACACAGCAAACCTTCTTGCCACAGCTCACATTGATGTGCCATCCTGGATGAGCTGCACTACCTGAGCCACTTGTGTGAGTTGTAGAGTCTGCCTCATGCTACCACGAGTGTGAAAGCACAACCAATATTCAAATGTGACCAAAACATCAGCCAGAAAGCATTGGTACTGAGATGTGGTCTGTGGTCCCCACCTGCAGAACCACTGCTTTATTGAGTGTGTCTTGATAATTGCCAATAATTTCCATCTGTTGTCTATTCCATTTGCACAACAGCATGTGAAATTGATTGTCAGTGTTGCTTCCTAAGTGGACAGTTTGATTTCACAGAAGTTTGATTTACTTGGAGTTATATTCTGTTGTTTAAGTGTTCCCTTTGTTTTTTGAGCAGTGTATAGTTTAATCCTAAATGTCTATATTTTATGATAATCGAATCTCTTTTCTAATATACTTCACTAGGCTTTCTAACTGCTTTTTCTTACCTACTTTGTTTGATGACTCTTAGTTTGAGAACTCCCAGTGTATGCTGGGAAACTGAAACAAGGTGTCAGGGGGCAAAGACAGCAGTCACTGCAGCAGCCTCTGCCTCCATAGAATCATAGAATGTTAGAGTTAGGGACTTCAAGGGTCATTGTGTCCTAGCCCCTGATCAATGCAGGATTCACTAAACCATCTCAGACAGATGTCTGTCCAGCCTCTGTTTGAAGACTTCCATTGAATGAGAACTCACCACCTCTCGTGGCAGCCTGTTCCACACATTGATCACCCTCACTGTCAAAAGGTTTCTAATCTGTATCTACTCTTTCAGTTTCATTCTATTGCTTCTCCTGTTTACATGTGCAAATGAGAATAATGATGATCCCTTTACACTATGACATCCTTTCAGATATTTGAAATGTTCTACTGAGCACACATTGGTTATCAATTCTAATGTATGCTCAGTATAACCTTGTCATTGTGCAATATTCTATTTAATGCACAATGACAGTGCACTCCCTCTCAGGTGCTGGCAAAAAGTGACAAACCGGCATTATAAGGAGGAAGCCACCACGCAGCTAGAACAGAGACCATCTCCACCCCCGAAAGTGACATCACTTGCGGGTGCAAGGTTGGTATCTGCCCGCCTCATAGTTTCATTACAGTGTGCTTTGACAGTGCGCTCTCTTGTCGGCTGTCCCAGTTTGATTTTAGTCACAGATCAAAATCACTTATTCAAGTCTGTAGGTCAGTGGAAAAAACAGACAATAGTTTAAATGCAACTAGGATGCCACCAGTGTGCTGTCTGATTGTCACTGACTGATAGGATAAGCTAGCCACCTTTGATCATTTTTCTATGTATACTAGAAAAATTGTTGAAAGACAAGAATTGATACTCTGACCAAACACTGAGAATAATCTGATCCAAAACACTGATCAAAATGGTCCATTTTTCAGGTACTTTAAAAACCCCTTGGCAGTTGTAGAAAGTTGAAAATTATTGTGTTTAATTTACCTATTTTATTACAGCTCCATTTCTCCAGTGGTGACTTGCTATTCTCAAAGCGAATGTTTTAATTTTCTTCGCCTTTGTCTAAAATCCATCTGTGCATCTGATGAAGGCCAGGGATATGACTGAAACATTGTGCTTTGAACTGTGAATTGCACATGTAAATAAAAACATTGATTTGCAACTTTCTACAAGTGCCAAGTTCTTTTATATTGTTATCACATGGTATGGGATCCAACTTTAGCTCCATCCAATAAGAGGAATGCCGTGTTTCTTTACATCTCCTTCAAATTAAAGTTTCCCCTGATGAACTGCATTCTTCAAGTCTAACCACAGATTCTCATTTGAAATAAGGTATGGCCTTTAACTAGGACTATTTTCAATGTCCCTGGTGCTGAAAAACATCCAGACAGAATGATGTTGCCACCACCATGTTTAACTGTGGGGATGGTCTTCTTGGGGTGATGTGCTGTGCTGGTTTGGCGCCAGACATTGCATTTACTTTCATGTTCAAAAAGTTCAATTTTGGTCTCATCTGAACACAGCACCTTCCTCCGAACAATTGGGGATGATTTTTGGCAAGCTCAAAATGAGCTGTACAATTTTTGTGTGTAAGTAAAGACTTTTTTTTCTGCCCACTCTTCCATAAAGGCCACTTCTATAGAGTGTACAACTTATTCTGTTCATATGGACAGATACTCAAGTCTATGCTTGGGAATTCTGCAGCTCCTTCAGTGTTACCTTTGGTCTCTGTGCTGTCGCTCTGATGAGTGCCCTCTTTGTTTCCACAAACTGTCTTTATATAGCCAGTTGAATAGCTTTAGATAATCAATATTTACAAGACACGATGATCAGCCAGATAACAATTATTTCTTACACGTGAATGTTCAATTTAAGCTACTAGTATGATTTATTCTTGAAGTTCCCATACATGTTATATGGAGGGTCTTTAATGTGTGACTATTTGTAAGTGTACACAAGCCTTTCTGGTTGAGAAATGTATATATTATAAGATTATATAGCAAGCATTGAAAAAAAAAAATAAAAGTGGAAGTTTGTTTTCCTACTACTGCTTTGTACTTATATATGTATTTTGATGTTTTAAGAAAAAAGTTTGCTGTATGAAAAAGAGGTCTGTCAAATGCATGGCAACTGTATACACACTTTTTTTTGGCTTTAATCGTTTGACATATGAGTCAAAAAAGTCTACAGCTGGCATAAATTTTTTCATTCGTTTGATGGATCATTTTTCTAAAGGGAAATGAAGTGTTTTTGCCTCTTTTATCCTTAGACTGATGAAAATATATATAATATACACTGCTCAAAAAAATAAAGGGAACACTTAAACAACAGAATATAACTCCAAGTGAATCAAACTTCTGTGAAATCACACTGTCCACTTAGGAAGCAACACTGTTTGACTTTGACAATCAATTTCATATGCTGTTGTGCAAATGGAATAGACAACAGATGGAATTTATTGGCAATTATCAAGACACACTCAATAAAGGACTGGTTCTGCAGGTGGGGACCACAGACCACATCTCAGTACCAATGCTTTCTGGCTGATGTTTTGGTCACTTTTGCATGTTGGTTATGCTTTCACACTAGTGGTAGCATGAGACGGACTCTACAACCCACATAAGTGACTCAGGTAGTGCAGCTCATCCAGGATGGCACATCAATGCGAGCTGTGGCAAGAAGGTTTGCTGTGTCTGTCAGCATAGTGTCTAGAGGTTGGAGGCGCTACCAGGAGACAGGCCACTACACCAGGAGACGTGGAAGGGGCCATTGGAGGGCAACAACTCAGCAGCAAGACTACTACCTCAGCCTTTGTGCAAGGAGGAACAGGAGGAGCACTGCCAGAGCCCTGCAATATGACCTCCCATAGGCCACAAATATGCATGTGTCTGCACAAACTGTTAGAAACCGACTCCATGAGGATGGTCTGAGTGCCCGACGTCCACAGATGGGGGTTGTGCTCACTGTGCAGGACGCTTGACATTTGCCACAGAACACCAGGATTGGCAAATTTGCCACTGGCGGCCTGTGCTCTTCACAGATGAAAGCTGGTTCATACTAAGCACATGTGACAGATGTGACAGAGTCTGGAGACACCATGGAGAGCGATCTGCCTGCAACATCCTTCAGCATGACCGGTTTGACAATGGGTCAGTAATGGTGTGGGGTGGCATTTCTTTGGAGGGCCGCACAGCCCTCCATGTGCTCACCAGAGGTAGCCTGACTGCCATTAGGTACCGAGATGAGATCCTCAGACCCCTTGTGAGACCATATGCTGGTGCTGTTGGCCCTGGGTTCCTCCTAATGCAGGACAATGTCAGACCTCATGTGGCTGGAGTGTGTCAGCAGTTCCTGCAAGATGAAGGCATTGAAGCTATGGACTGGCCCACTCGCTCCCCAGACCTGAATCCGATTTAACACATCTGGGACATCATGTCTTGCCTCATCCACCAACGTCACGATGCACCACAGACTGTCCAGGAGTTGACAGATGCTTAAGTCCAGGTCTGGGAGGAGATCCCTCAGGAGACCATCCGCCACATCATCAGGAGCAAGCCCAGGCCTGGTAGGGAGGTCATATGGGCACTTGGTGGCCACACACACTACTGAGCATCATTTCCTTGTTTTGAGGCATTTCCACTGAAGTTGGATCAGCCTGTAACTTCATTTTCCACTTTGATTTTGAGTATCATTCCAAATTCAGACCTCCATGGGATATTAATTTTGATTTACATTGATCATTTTTATGTTTTATTCTTCTCAAGGTATTCCACTTTGTAATGAATAAAGATTTGCAACTGGAAAATTCAATTTAGTGATATCTAGTATGTGGGATTTTAGTGTTCCCTTTATTTTTTGAGCAGTGTATATAACCTTGCATTTGGGTATATCTGCTGCTGACTTCCATTACTAATAAATATACAGTATCTTGAGAGACGTTTTGGGACACACCACTTTTTCATTCAATGCTATTGCCACAGGTGTATAAAATCCATTTACTAGCCATGCAGTCTGTATTTACAAACATTTGTGAAAGAATTGGTCATTCTAAAGAGCACAATTCATTTTTGAACAGTGCTGCATTAAGTTGCAATGGATTTGGATATTGAAAGTACTGATCTATAATTATCTAGAGCCTTCATCAGGGCAGCACAGTGGATCAGTGGTTAGCACTGCAGCCTTGCAGCACTGGGGTCCTGGGTTCAAATCCCAGCAAGGACAACGTCTGCAAGGAGTTTGTATGTTCTCCCCTTGTTTGCGTGGGTCTTCTCCGGGTACTCCAGTTTCCTCCCACACTCCAAGACAACATACTGATAGGGAATTTAAATTGTGAGCCCCATCAGGGACAGTGATAATAATTTATGTAAAGCACTGCGGAATATGATAGCGCTATATAGAAATAAAGATTATTATTATTATTGAAAATGGGCATCACATTAGCTTCGAACCAGTCACTAGGCACAGTACCAGTCAATAGCAAGTCTCCAAAAATTATATACAGGGGTACATTAGTAAGGCTATTTTCACATTTGCGTTCGAATTTGCAGCATTTAATCCGCATCCGCTAGTGCAGGAAAAAAACGCATAGAAACACGTACAAACGCGGTGTTTTTTAGACTCATGCGGGAACGCATGCGGTTAATAAAATGCCGCGCTTTCACGCTTTTCCATGCGTTTTGTCATACGTTTGCATTTTTGGTGCGCGTGGTGAAAAATTTTGCAGGAGAAAAATCTAGATAACCAGACACTGCCAATGTGGAATCTTAACGGTGTGCTACTGTATCCTGTGTCATGATGGATCTTCGCATGGAGAGCTTTTATTTCAACCGGATTTAAGCATCAAGCTGTTTCTTGCCTGTGCGTTTGCTTGGGAGCAAGACAGAAATCGTGAAAGATGGAGAAGGAGATGGCGTAGGCGTTTTTGGAGACACCCCATTATTGAACTACGTGAGAGCCGTGGAGCCTATCACACGCTGTATGGCGAGCTTAATGCAAACCCGGAAAAATTCCCGGAATATACAAGGATGTCTCAAGACTCTTTCCGGGATTTGCTTGCTCGTGTCCAAGGAGCCATCCGGAGACAGGACACCCAGCTCCGTAGAGCGATTCCACCAGAGGAACGTCTGCTGGTTACATTAAGGTACGTAACAATTCTAATTAAATGCCAGTCATAATTTTGGTTGTTCTGACATGTATTCTTTGTATTTTCCTTTATGTCTTTAGCAGAACAACACCATAAATAGAATTGATAGTAAAAAAAATTTTTCTTCCAGATTTCTGGCAACCGGAGAGAGTTTATCATCCCTCCACTTCCAATACCAGCTTGGAATTTCCACCCTGTCCGGAATAGTTGCGGACACCTCCCGAGCGTTGTGGAATGTTCTCCGGGATGAGATTATACCCCTACCCACATGTGGATTGAAATTGCTGAAAAATTCTGGAGTGTGTGTGATTTCCCCAACTGTTTGGGAGCAGTGGATGGAAAGCACATACGCATTATCAAACCAGCCAGAACAGGCTCAGAGTACTTAAATTATAAAAAATGTTTTTCTGTTGTGCTCATGGCAATAGCCGATGCGGACTGTTGCTTCATCACCGTGGACATTGGAGCTTTTGGCCGTGGCAACGATTCCCAGACTTTTAAGAACTTGGATATGGGCCACCGTGTGTATGGCAAAAATTTTAATTTTCCACGGCCACTACCTCTCCCCAACACTCAAGGTCCACCGATGCCATTTGTTATGGTTGGGGATGAGGCCTTTCAGATGTGTGAAAACCTACTGAAGCCATATTCCAGTCGGTACTTGAACCACACTAAAAGGATCTTTAACTACAGACTGACTAGGGTCCGAGGTACAGTAGAGTGTACGTTTGGCATTCTAGTCTCAAAATGGCGCATTCTTGCAACAGCCATTAATCTAAAAATGGAGACAGTCGATGAGGTGGTCAAAGCCTGTGTGGTTCTCCACAATTACATAATGGCTAAGGAGCGACCCACCATTGAACTGGATGAACCAGTTGCAAACCCATTGCCAGATTACCAGCATCACCCACTGCGGTCAACTGCTGAAGTTGGCCACATGCGGGACCAATTTGCTGCCTTTTTTGATTCTGATATTGGACGTGTGGCTTGGCAGGACAATATAGTGTAAAATGTCCTGTTGGGTTCGGGTCTGTACCTGTTCTGTTTAAAATGTTACTAATATTTGTTGTTAATAAACTTTATATTTTTGGTATCTTGACAGTGTCTCCTATGTATTTCCTCTACAAACCAAGGCATCCGTCACACTTGCAGTATTTGGTAAGTATTTTACATCAGTATTTGTAAGCCAAAACCAGGAGTGGGTGATAAATGCAGAAGTGGTGCATATGTTTATATTATACTTTTCCTCTAATTGCTCCACTCCTGGTTTTGGCACAAATACTGATGTAAAATACTGACCAAATACTGCTAGTGTGACGGCAGCCTTAGGTTGTTAGTGGAAAGGTTGTTGACGTCATTGCATCCTGATTCTGTTCTGCAGTATCTATTGGACACAGACTGAAGAGACGATGGCTGTTTAATGCAAAACAGTTCTATAGTCATCAAGTCATGTGTCAGAAATAATGAATTCATGATGCACATATAACAGCCTTATGAATTCACTATTTCTGACACATGTCCAGGAGAGCATAGATATGCCTTGTATTATTATTATTATTTATTTATATAGCACCATTAATACCATGGTGCTGTACATGATAAAGGGCTTGTATGACCGTCATCGTCCCTTCACTTTGTGTGAAATAGATTACGTACACATAAGAGAAAATGGAGGTTATACAAGGCAGTTCTCTACTCACCAGGTCAGGTGTCCTAACTAATGAGTTTTTGGACACCTGACCTGTTGAGTATAGTTCTGCATTGTATTGCCACCATTTTCTCTTCAGTCTGCAACACTAGTCACAGACTAAGCAGAAGGAAGAGATTATGGATAAAATACAAGTATAATTTTTTTGGCCCACCTCATATCTCTATACTAAAAACTGCAGGGTTGTACTTGCTAACTACTGGAGCTATGAAGTGGGCCAAAAATAAAGTGTGCAGCGCAGTTTTTTATTTGGCGCACAGTGTGTGTTGCCGGCGGTGAAATACACAATGAACCAAAGGGCAAAAAACATTATTATTTATTTTTTTAACAAATAAAAAAAAATAACTGCGCCTGCTTGGGGTAGAGTGCTGGAAACAGGGGGTATGTAGCTGTGAAGCTTGACTGACTGTGGACGACGCAGGGGTGGCAGGAGAAGGGGCAATTAAATTACTGGGGTCTGGCAGATCGGGGATGAGGCTCGACGCATGAGAGGGCTGAGACACACTGGAAGGGTGAGACAAACCTGACATTACAGACACATTGGGAGGTGAGGGGGGAGGAATAGAAATAGTCTGGTTTTTTTCCCTTTTTGGGATCGACGCTGTGGTCTGGGGAGCCTCGGCGGGCTCATTTCTTGCGGCCTGGTCATAGTGGCCGAACTGTCAGTCTCTTTGTCCTGCTGCTGCATGGTTGCGGTTGGAGGTTCAAAGGCCATGCCAGGGTCCTGTTGCTGCATCGTGGTGGCGGAGCAGAAGGACATGCCAGGGTCCTACTGCTGCATCATGGTGGCGGTGCGGAAGGCCATGCCAGGGTCCTGCTGCTGCATCATGGTGGTAGAGCGGAAGGACATGCCAGGGTCCTGCTGCTGCATCGTGGTGGCGGAGCGGAAGGACATGCCAGGGTCCTGCTGCTGCATCGTGGTGGCGGAGCGGAAGGACATGCCAGGGTCCTGCTGCATCGTGGTGGCAGTGCGGAAGGCCATGCCAGGGTCCTGCTGTTGCATCGTGGTGTCAGTGAAGGAGGTCCAAGCAGGAGCAGCAGTTGTCATGGTGGTGGCGGTGGGCTGTCCTACAGTACTCGGCTTGGTGGTGGTGCTGTAGTGGTGTCCGGCAGTGCTAGGAATGGAGGTGGCCGTGCAGTGGTATGCAGCAGAGGTCGGCATTGAGGTCAATCGTGACAGTGTAGGCACAGGTGGATATGCTGCCACTGTCTGCTGAAAATACCGACTCTAAGCTGGAGATCAGGAGTAAGGTGTTCCAACATGCCCTGTTCAATTTGGTTAAAAAAATGATGTGCTGGCCTCTGGAGGTCGGCTTTTACTTGGTCAAGGCTTTTGGTGACCTCCTGGATACGTGTATTCATATGGCTAATGGCAGTATCAAGTCGGTCATCCAAAGCCTTGAGTCCATCGTGAAAAACCGAGCTCAAGTGCAAAAACTTGGGCATGAGTGACCTGTCCGATGCCCTCTGCTGCTGCCGGGAGGAGCCCAAAGAAAAAGGGGCAGAGGCAGAGGACTGGGAAAGGAAAACACCTGATGGACCAGCTTCCTGGCCTCCAGTTAGTGTGGCAGGCCCATTTGCTGCAGCGCTGCAGGATGGCTGGGACGGGTCCGTGACTGTCTGATGAAGGACCGCTCCAGAACCTGGGTCAACAGTGCTGCTCCATGTGCTGTGAACAAAGGAAAAAAAATAATACCAAAAACTAAAAAAACGCCAACTACTGTTGAATAGAAACATACATATTATGGTAATACAACACAACCTAATACACAGGAAAAATACTTACGTTCTCTGGGCAAGGACCGGTCTTAAAAATGCCAGAATGCGATGGTATTTATACTTTCGGATCCTTGCTCCAGAACCACTGGGAACACGGCTCTCTTGACGCAGGTCCTTGTTGAAGCGGTCCTTCATCGAACGCCAACATGTTTTGACTTGGAGCACTGTTGAAAAAACAAAACATAATGGTTAGACAATGTATTTTTGGCCATGTTCACACAACTGTGTGTCATGAGAGAAACTCCTGAGAGTTTTTGTCATCACACACAGTTATGTGAGCACGGCCAAGGTCTCTGCTGCACACTGCATTGCAATACTTATAAAATGCATTTCGGACCCGAGTCGGGGCGTTGTCCCAGCCATCCCATATCGCTTTGGCCACCTCATTCCATAGCCGCCGGATCCTCACGTTGTCCGAGTGCTGTGGAACCTGGGTGTCCCACAACGGGACTCGCTCATGGACCAGGGGGATGAGGATGTCGTTGTCAATGAGTTCCTCATCCCGTTCTGGAACCTAAAACATAAATGAAGACATTAAATGTTGTATACATTAACATAAAGAAAAGAAAGAAAACAGAGGCTGAGAAATGGCATGAATAAGGAAAGTCAAGATAAAAAAAGGAGTCCAGAAGAAAAATGTAAAGAAAGAGGAAAGTAAAGAAAGGAAGATTCAAGAATACTAAAGTGAGGATACAGTAAACAGTCAGCCAGGTATACTTACACGCTGCTGCCTTGACACCTTACTGTGACCCCGCTGCTCCTGCTCACCCTCTGCCGCAGTGGAAGGAGTGCTCTAAATAAAGGAAAAAAAATTGTCACATGTGAAGATGTGACAGTGAATACTTACCAATCTGAGAAGTTGAGTACTCACATCACTTTATAATCCCACGCATAAGATTTCATCATCACTTTTCCCCCTTATTCACAGTTGCTTTCATATTATTGCTAACATAGTGGCATACTCTTCCCCCTTTTTCTATTGTCCTATCTTTCTGAAAGAGTGTAAAACCTTAAACCAGGAAGATTTACAAACCATGTTTCAGTAACAGCTACCTTATATATTTATATGTTCCTACAGTACCAAGTCCTCAAGCTGTCCTGTTTTGTTTTTGCTTGTCTCCTGGCATTTGTGATCATACACTTTAGGTTTCCATACATTTTTTCATATTCTAATTCCTGAAAGTATGTGGACACATTTATCTTCACTGTTGGTTTGTAACTCATGTATCTCCATATCTTTAGCCCTAGTCATCCCCCACAGTCCACCCTACAATAAAATCTGACCCCTCTCTAATTTATAAACCTCTTTATTTTCTGTCTTGTCCTCCACCCCCTTTCCTAGTTTAAAAACGCCACGACTGTTCGAATTCTCTCCCCAAACACAGCAGGACCATTTTCATGCAGGTGCAATTTATCTGCAGAATACACATTGTATTCCAATGAAAAATCAACCCAGTGCTCGAGGAACGTAAATCCTCCCCTCTGCACAAAGACTTACACCATGAATTTAACAACTTAATTTACCACTATTTCTCCTGTGTTGTAACATCCCTTTAGGCCACCTCCATGGGCAGGGTGTCCAGTAGTTCTCACCTCAATAGTGCCTCCACCCAAATCCTGCTATTAGCTGTAGTGGGATGCAGGAGGATCGTCTTCTTCCGCCAGGAGTCGATTCTGGAAACCTTGTCCAAGCTCCGTACACACAAGAGATGAGGTTGAAATACTTAACAGATTTATTTGCAGAGGAATAAATGATGTTAAATTCAGAGTGCATAACAAGGAACAGCAAAACCTGTAACATCACACAATCTACGATACGGCTTCAAAATGTGCTTTTGCAGTAGGTCTGAATGTTAATGATGACTCTTCCCCTTTCAGTGACAGCAAACACACTTCTAACTATTATCACTTAGCCCAGAAATGGCTGCAGCAATGCCAGTATCACCGTTCAGCAATGGAGCCCAGTTGCCGCTGATGTTGGTGCTCATAGAGGAACCGTTTTTGCACTTTAATATTATGACTGAAACAAAATTCCTTCAGTTCTTTTATTAAAGTAACAGTAGAACCACAAGTCCCCCATTCCTTGATGTAGCAGGTCACAAAGGAATCCAGCTTGGGGTTGCAGGGTCTGGATGCTGGAGATACAAGACTATAGACTTGTTACTGTAGATAAGGCAAGTGGTGGTGGGCATCTCCTGGGAAACTGTCTGGTCTGTAGATGTGGTTTGGTTGCAGGGTTATCTTCACCCCTCACACACTGAGTGGCTGGACTAAGGGTACCGTCACACAGTGGCACTTTGGTCGCTACGACGGTACGATCCGTGACGTTCCAGCGATATCCATGTGATATCGCTGTGTCTGACACGCAGCAGTGATCAGGGACCCTGCTGAGAATCGTACGTCGTAGCAGATCGTTTGGAACTTTCTTTCGTCGCTGGATCTCCCGCTGTCATCGCTGGATCGTTGTGTGTGACAGCGATCCAGCGATGCGTTCGCTTGTAACCAGGGTAAACATCGGGTTACTAAGCGCAGGGCCGCGCTTAGTAACCCGATGTTTACCCTGGTTACCAGCGTAAAAGTTAAAAAAAACAAACAGTACATACTCACATTCCGGTGTCTGTCCCCCGGCGTTCTGCTTCTCTGCACTGTGAGCGCCGGCCGGCCGGAAAGCGAGCAGAGCGGTGACGTCACCGCTGTGCTTTCCGGCTGGCACAGACACAGTGGAGAGAAGCAGAACGCCGGAATGTAAGTATGTACTGTTTGTTTTTTTTAACTTTTACGCTGGTAACCACGGTAAACATTGGGTTACTAAGCGCGGCCCTGCGCTTAGTAACCCGATGTTTACCCTGGTTACCCGGGGCCTTCGGCATCGTTGGTCGCTGGAGAGCTGACTGTGTGACAGCTCCCCAGCGACCACACAACCACTTACCAACGATCACGGCCAGGTCGTATCGCTGGTCGTGATCGTTGGTAAATCGTTATGTGAGACGGTACCCTAACACTCATTCTGTGCCTCTGTCCCCTGCTCTTCAGGATCACACTCACACATCTGACATGGAAGATTGCACACATCTCTTTCCACCTTTCTTCTGCAACCTGTTCAGCCAATCAGTTCCTTCCTCTGCTGCTGCTGCTCCGCCTGTATGATTCAGAGAGGAGCAATGTCTGGTGAGCGTTGTAGTCCAGGGCTGTGCAGCAAGAGAATCATTAATATCTGCTGCTGTGAGCGTCCATGTAATCCCAGCCGCAGCTGTAGTTTCTATACACATAGGTCTCACTGCAGATGTTACACTCTCCTTCTGGTGAGTCATTGTAGAAAATAGAAAAAAATCCAGCTCGACGAGGTGGTGAAAAAGCAAAGTCTTGGTACTTTATTCACTTCATATCAAAAAATAGAGGATAAAACAACAGCACAATATAATTAAAAACACTATCTACGCGTTTCTGGTGACATAGCACCCTTAGTCATGATAACTTTAGTGCAGCCTGTTCTATGCTTTTATGCTAGCAACCAGTAGGCACACCGGTGCTATAACTAATTACAAAAGGTAATCTAGTCAAAATGAAAAACACATGATAGTGTGTGCAAGCTGCAATTAGTTGCACAAGACAGATGGAAAAAAAGCACAGAGGAAAAAAAAAAAAAAAAAAAACACAACAAACAGACTACATGTATACTTTGGCTATATAAAAGGAAATACAGAATACATATATGTCATTCCATAATAATTCGTTGTTTACAAATGAAGCATGTGGAGTTATGTGACATATAATAATAAATATCCAAAAAGTTTTTGATATATCAAATTCTTTATGAAGTAGCTGGAAGAAAATGATTGGAGCAATGTCATAATGAAAGACCTGTTGGGTGTTTCATTTATATGTTCCAAGATAATCATTCGAAGAGAATTTTTATTCAAAGAAGATTTTTACAGGATCTTGAGCGATCTCTAAATCGGAGACCTATAAAGATATATAAATAAATAAAGAATTCTAATTATTGGCATGATGATGGTTATAAGGATACAAAAAATGATTGAGGAGGCGGATATTAATTTACTGGATAAGAAACCTATGGACTGCATTGGAGACATTAAGGGGCAAAAGTAAATGTGAAACAGTGGAGCAGCGGTCAGCTACACAGAGAGGAGGAGAACATCGCAAATCTGCAGATCTGACAGGTGAGTTCGAGCACCATAAAGGTGCTGAAGCCTGTCAATAAAAAAAAAAAAAAAAAAAAAAAAAATTATATATATTTTTTGTTAGTATACATACTAAATGAAACACCTCGATTATGTCTAAAGAATTCTAATTATTAGCATGGTGATGGTTATGAGGATACAAAAAATGATTAAAGAGGCAGGTATTAATTTACTGAATAAGAAACCTATGGACTGCATTGGAGACATTCGGGGGCAAAAGTAAACGTGAAACAGTGGAGCAGCGGTCAGCTACACAGAGAGGAGGAGAACATCGCAAATCTGTAGATCTGACAGGTGAGTTCGAGCACCATAAAGGTGCTGAGCTGATACCTGTCATTAAGAAAAAATATATATATTTTGTTAGTATACATACTTAATGAGACACCTCGATTGTATATGAAGACCTGTATCCGACAAAAGCTGCAGAAGAGAAAAATTTCATAAATAATAATATTACACACCAATAGGGAGTGATGTTAACACGAGCATTAGCTCGAACGCCCAAACCATGTCTGGAAACCGATGTCCGGCGAAAGCAGAAAAATGGAGATGGCACTACATGTTGCAATTTTCCCGAACTGAATCCATTATGGATGTTTGTTATATTTGCTTTACTGTTATTATGATAGGATATAAATCCCAAAGGGGGAAAAAAAAAAAAAAAAAAAAAAATTATTAAAATTAAGTTATATACGTTTTAAGGAAAATGACACTAATAGAAAAGCATGATGTCCTTTCTCTTGTTGAGACCATGAGGTATTCTGGTCCCCAGTTTAAAGATCCACCAAGTCTCCCTGTTTCTAAGGGTAATCTCAGTATCTCCTCCTCTAAAGGGTCTATGTGTCCTCTCAATTGCGTAAACTTTTAATGAGTTGAGGTTCGATTGATGTTGGTTAATAAAATGTTGTGACACTTGTGACATATTTCTATGGGTGTTACCATTTTCCACATCATAAATATGCTCACGGATTCTTGTTTTAAGTGGACGTATCGTGCTCCCCACATACTTAAGATGGCAAATTGTACATTCCATAATGTAAACCACGTTGGTGGTGTTACAATTAAGGAATGTTTTAATTTGGTACGTTTTTTGGTTGTTTGCATCCGTGAAGTCGGAGCATTTCTGTGTAAATTTACAGATTTTACAGATTGAGGCACCACATTTGTGGAAGCCCTTAATGTTAAGCCAGTTGGAAGGCTGAGCATGGGATGTGTTTAAAGAGCTGGGTGATAAACTAAAGCCCAATGATGGTGCTTTTCTTGACACAATTCTGCATCCGTGTTTTAGAATGAACGCAATATCAGGATCTTCCCGTAAGATGGTTAGGTTGTTTCTCATCAGTTTGCTGATAGAAGCAAATTGGTTGCTATATTGAAAGACAACGGTAATAGGGTTAGTGGAACCTGTTTTTTTATTCTGTTTTGATTTAAACCGTGGTTTTTTCTCCACTATTTTTTCCGCCCTTTGTAAATACCCTTTGCTGTAACCTCTCTGTGTGAGTCTTGCTTTGATTTCCTCAACCTCTCTAGAATAATCTTCCTGTGTGCTGCAATTTCGTTTTGCCCTAACCATTTCCCCCACAGGTATGCTTTTGATTGTGTGCTTAGGATGATGGCTGTTTGCCCTCTGAGTCATTGTAGACCCTGAAGCACAAAATGATGACCGACTACCTGAAATGCAAACTTGTGGAAAAGCATCCTGACTAACACCACAACCAGTCAAATGCACATTACTCCCATGACTTATGGGTGCAGAGGGAAAATATGGCCACATACCATTGAAATGGGGGGATTCTACTCAGGTTCTCCTTGGCTTATGGAGCAGCAGTTCCACCATTCCCGTTACATCCCATTTGGGATAATTGTGTACTATAGAGACCCCTTCATCAACCCTCAACTCTTGACTTTCAGGCTCAGGTTCCATAACCGCTTCGCTTGGTAATTCTGCATCCCTTGAACTCTCCCCCTGACTGGGGATAGCATGGGCTTTGTGGCTGATGCAAATGATTGTTCAGCCTTTCAAGCAGTAGAAGCTGACTAGGATAGGTTTTGTCAGTCCCCCTTTCATTCTTGGGCTTCACAACTTGTTCTCAAAGTCTTCTGCCATGATGAGTTTTCCTGGGGACACACCATGTGCAGAATTTACAATAGTCCTTAATGTCAGCTCTTATTCTTGGCCATTAGAATTGACCGGCTATAAAGTCAATGGTCTTTTAACACCCAGGTGTCCATGGTCATCATGCAGCACTCATCACTATCTTCCAAAATAGAGTGGGAAGCACCAACTTTCTGCAAATTCCCATTCTCACAACTAGGGACCCCAACAGTCAAATAAGCAAAGCATATTCTTCTGTCTTCAAGGCATTGCTCTTAGGCCTTTTTTCACAAACCATCAAACTACTCCTATAGAAGGATCTTTCTGTTGAGACTTCTCAACCTGATTTTGCTTCAATGATGGCAGAGAGGTGGTGTTCACCTTAACCAACTGGTAGGGCAAATGTGCAGAGGCTTCCTCTGAAATTCCTGAAAACTGAGCACTGTCCCATGATGGAACGATATTGCATCAGGATCCAGTGAAACATGACTTCAGTCCAGGTTTGATAACTTCAGGACTCTTAATCTCCAGACAACCTTTTTTCATGGTGGGGGTGTAACTAGGACTTCTTTAATCCCCATTATTTTGAGCACTGACGCACCATGTGATTGAGATTCCCAGAGACAAAGCATCCTTCTTCCTCCACATTTCGATCCAACGATTATCATTCATCCATCTTGAAGAGTGTTGTCATCTTTCATTGGCTAAGTCAACAATTAGTTTTAGCTGCTCCACTTCCCTAGCTTGGGCATTTCGAAGTTGGGCAATTTGCTCCCCTTGCTTCTCAATGATTTTCAAGAGCTGCTAGTCTCGATCACTTGGCTTGGAATTTAAGTAGCTAGTTGCTTGATTGTCTACTCTCTGGCTGCTAGAATATCTTCTTCTTGTTGCATCTCCTTAAGCTACTGATAGAAGGAACAGGGTATCTGCTCTTTATCACAACACCTCAGTCATTGAGCAATGGGAGTGGGTCTGAGCTCCCCTTAAATCTTGATCCAGATGACACTGATCTACTTGTCCAGGGCTTGGATACTATTCTGTGTACCAGCTTGTCCAGTCGATAAAGATAAATTAGACAATTTTTTACCAGAGTCTTGGTAGATGGTGCAGCATTTATATAGGAGGTCTATGGCATCCTTTGGGGATCCGAAAGCATCTTTTAGGGCAACCATATAGTCTTGATAGGATGCCTGTGGCTGGCTTTGCCAAGCAGCTTGTACCACTTACATAGCAGGACCTTTCAGACTCTCCACAATTCTGTTTCTTCACAGTATTGGTGCATTGCCATTCTTCTAGATACTGCAGGGCAACATATCTGCACACTTCATGTCCCCCACTAATTGCGTGCTTAACTAGAAGCATGTTTCTCTAAAGATTGTCAGTCACCCTTATTGTTGCACCTTTCTCTTCCATATCTCAAGTACGTGCTTCCTAAACTTCCTTTGTATCTGTAGCTAATATAGCAGCCCAGTTACAGGGGTAATCAGAAAAAAACTATTTAAATGTTATGAAAATCACATAAAACATTTACAGCTCTTTAAACCGCATATTAAAAAAAAAATGTGCCTTGTCACTAATGGGGCAAAATTGCTTGGTCTTGAACTGGTTTAACCCCTTCGGAACATATGACGTATATTTACGTTATGTGTCGTGTCCCCGACTTTGATGCGGGCACTGTCGCTGAGCCCGCACATTTCCTCGCAGGGAATCTCTGACAGCGGGATTTAACAAGCACCGATGGGCCTTGCGTCATTCCATGCTCCTACAGGCACACCCGTGACTTTTTCACAGTGTTCCAATGTGTTGTCAAGTCAGCGGAGGTCTGCTGATGACCACTATGCCTATCATTATGATACTCATGTGAATGCAGCTTGTGGCTCTTATTTCTGCTATACATAGCAATGCTGAAGCACTGCAATGTATAACACAGGCAATGAGATGATCGCAACTTCAAGTTTCCTAAGGGGACTATTAAATAAAGTAAAAAGTGAAAAAAAAAGTTTTTTAAATATAAAAAAACACAAAAGATTAAATCACCCCCCCTTTTGCCTCATTGAAAATAAAACAATTTAAAAAAATACATATTTGGTAGCGCTGCATTCAGAAATGTCCGGTCTATCAAAATATAAAGTAAATTAATCCGATCGGTAAACAGTGTAATGAGAAGATAAATCAAAATGCAAGAATTACATTTTTTGGTTGCCGCAACATTGCAATAAAATGCAATAAAAGACGATAAAAACATTGCATCTACCTCAACATTTTATCAATAAAAGCATCAGCTCAGTGCTCAAAAAAATAAGCAAAAGGCAATACTTTTTTCTTACAAATTTGGGATTTTTTTTCACCACTTAAATAAAAAATAAACTATACATGTTTGGTATCTGCATTCCCATACTGACCTGGAGAATAATATCGCCAGGTCAGTTTTACCATGTAGTGAAAATGGTGAATAAGAAATCCAAAAAACAGTTGTGGAATTGCACTTTTTTGCAATTTGATTGTACTTGAATTTTGTTTCCTGTTTTCCATTACGCTATATGGTAAAATCAATGTGCCATTCAAAAGTCCAACTCGTCCGTAAAAAAAAACAAAACAAGCCCTTAAATTGCTATATTGATGGAAATATATAAAAGTAATGGCTCTTGGAAGAAGGGGAAGAAAAACGAAAATGAAAAAAAAAAAAAACGGAAAATGGCCCACGGTGAAGGGGATAACAAGAGCAAGAAAGGTTCCAAGTGGATACAAAAATGTTTTCAAAGAAAAGTTTGGGAAATATTTTAATCCTTCCTTTATCACACGTTATTGTTTAAAAAAAAATTAAAAGGGTGAACCGTCCACTTTTTAGAAAGGTATACTTTATATATTGTGTGATGATATGATAGCTGTATCACACTTACAATACTACTTTCATAAAACAACTTAATTTAAAAAAAGGTGAAATTATTTTTCACACCTACTGAAAATATATTTTCGATGCAAAATGTTTAATTTTTATAGTGTAAAACACGATTTTATCCTGTTAGAATTTCGATATGATTTCATGTGTTGACCATCTGATTATTCAGTTATTTTATTTGGTTAGCAGAGTAGAGAACATGTATTAAAGAGCCCTAAGTCATAACAGATTTTCTCTCAAAGTTATCTCTTCTATCAGGCAATTGTGAAAGGAATGCCAGTGATAGCAGAAGCAGAGAAGCAAAAGTCCTTGTTTTGCACATGTAGTTGTTTCATGGTTGCTGTGATTTACTGTTGTAATTAAAGCATGAAAGAAGACGAGAGAGTTTTTGCCGATGTCCCCCTCCTTTTACTCTCTAAAATGCTGAGCTCTTGGGGGCTTTCTGTGGACACTAAGCAGGATTCCCTAGCAGAAGAAAATGAAACAGATTTCATAGTACAAGCTTTTCCTTTACAAGCATCACAATAAATCTGCTGTCACTCAGTTTGTACTAGGGTGGACATTAAAGGACCTCCCACTTCTTTTCCTCTGCAGCACTTCCCCAGTTTAAGCAATATAGGCTGTGTAGAGACAGCAGGCCCCGTAAATCAATTTAATGAGAATTGATTCACTTGTAAAAAATTCCTGTGTAAAACAAATAGCGTGGTTGGGCGGTGATGAACAAACTTTAGACCTGGAAAATGCTATTAGGCAATACTGCTACCCAGTAGTGATCCTGGCAAATAACATCAACCTGTGCAGCTCCAAGTTTAGAGACTTTGAGTTTGAGTGGTCTTAGGAAAGCCACAATGCACTGTGGATGAATAATAATGTTACAAATAAATCAGTAAATTACTTTTTAAATAAATTCCAAAAAAAGTTGGGAAACCTTATAAAATGTAAAGAAAGTAAGAATACAATGATTTGGAAATCTCAGATATAGTTTATTTACAATATAACGTAGAACAGTGATCAAAAGGTGAAAGTTAGACATTTTTTCATTTCATTTGAAAAACTTAGCACATTTAAATATTGATAGCAGCAACATATCTCAAAAAAGTTGGGACATGGCCATGTCTACCATTGTTGAGCATCCCCTCTTCTTTTTTAAAACATTCTGTAAATGTCTGGTAAGTGAGGACAGTTGCTAGAGTTTTGGGAGAGGAATTTTGTCCCATTTGAGTCCGATTTAGGAGTCTAGCTGCTGAACAGTCCTCGGTCTTTGATGGATTTTTCATTTTTTAATGCACCAAATATATTTAATTCTAACCAATTGGCCAACAGAATATCAAATGTATTAGTTGGGGGTCACTTGGATGATAGTCCAAACAAAATAATACGTATTCACATATACTTTAATAAGATGTATAGTAGAGGGACTACACGGAAAATGAACTTCATTAATGCTAATTTCCATTGGCTGAGATGGTCTTAGTGTCATATACTGGGACAATGTACTTGTAAATATAAGTACACAAAACAAATGGGACACTTTTATATGCATCCTAAAATCCTAAAATAGATCATGTGTACAATATATATCCTATGGGAATAATCAAGCTAGAAATAGAAGATATCTATGGCTAAATAGGGATGTAAGGGGCACAAAAATTGGCAAAAAAATAGAGAACTGAAGAAAGAGAGTAGTGATGTGTCATTAAAGGGAACCTGTCACATGAAAAAACACTATTAACCTGCAGATATGTGATAAATCTGCAGTTTGATACTGTTTTGAAACCGTGCAGCTGTTGCACTGAAAACCAAGCTGCCGAGGAAATAAAGTGCGGCTCTAAGTGGGCATTGGGCAGGTTCAGAACACTGTTAACCTGCAGAGTAACCACATATCTGCAGGTTAATATCGCTTTTTCACGTGATGGGTCCCCTTTAAATGAATTAAGGAGAAAAAAAACATGTAAAAATATGTGAAAAAATAAGATCAAGACAGGGATGCTCATTGCCAATGTAAGTAAAATAATCCAAAAATATTAGTCAACTAGATGAAGAGTAAGAAACTAAAAAATTACAGTGTTAATGCTGTAAAAAACATTCTGGGTAAATTGTGGAAAAGTATAGGAGAAAGGTTGATCAACTAAATGCCTTCTATTTACACAAGGCAAGGAGAACATTGATCTGACAGGCAGCACAGAGGCCAAAAGTAACCCAGAAGGAGCTGAAGAGTACTCAAGCAGAGACTGGAGTATCTGTCCATACCACCACAATAAGCCGTGCACTCCATAGACATAGCCTTTGTGGAAGAGTGCCCAGAAAAAATGCCTTTACTTACACATAAAAATTTGTAAATTTTGAGTTCGCCAAAAGACGTGGGAGACTCCCCAAGTGTATCAAGGAAGGGGCTGTGGTCAGAGACCAAAATTTAAGTTTTTGACCACCAAGGTAAATGCTTTGACGGGTGCCAAACCAACACATCTTATCACCCCGAGAACACCATACACACATTGAAACATGGTGGTAACAGCATCATGCTATAAGAATGTTTTTCGGCCAGCAGGGACAGGGAAAATGATCTGATTCAAGGAAAAGAAGGATGGTGTGAAATAAAGGGATATTCTTGAGCAAAACCTGTCTGTTAGGGATTTTAGCCTGGGATGGAGGTTCACCTTGCAACAAGACTATGACCCAAAGCATACTACTAAGGCAATACTTGAGTGGTTTGATGAGAACCGTGTAACTGTTTTGGAGTGGCCTAGGCAATGACAAGACCTTAATCCAACTGAGAATATGTGACCAGATTTGAAGATTGCTGTTCACCAGAGGAAACCATCTAACTTGAAAGAGTTGAAATAGTTTTGTCTTGAGGAATAATCAAAAATCCTAGTGGAAAGCTAATAGAGACTTATCCAAAGCATCTTGCAGTTGTAAGTGCCGCCAAAGGATGCTCTACAAAGTACTAACTTTAAGGGGGATGAATAGATATGCAGACTGAAGTTTTCTGTTATTTTGTCGTATTTATTTGCTTCACAATAAAAATAAAACCAAATGTTCACAGTTGGCATGATCTATACATGAACTGATGGAAACCCTATTCCAGGTTGTGAGGTAGAAAAACATGAAAAATACCAAGGGGGTGAATGCTTTCCAAGCCACTTTATGTAAGGTCATGTATATGGGCAGAGGAAATTAAATGTACAGTTATGTAGTAAATGGTAAAACACTGGGTAAAACTGTCACTCAAAAAGACTTGGGAGTGTGGATGGACAGAAAACTCAACTTTAAAGGGCACCTGTCACCCCTTTTTTTCCCGTATGAGATAAAAATACTGTTAAATAGGGCCTGAGCTGTGCATTGCAATAGTGTATTTTGTGGACCCCGATTCCCCACCTATGCTGCCGAAATACGTTACCAAAGTAGTCGTTTTCGCCTGTCAATCAGGCTGGTCTGGTCAAAAGGGCGTGGTGTCTTCCCCCAGATCTTGCTTAGTTTTCCGTTGGTGGCGTAGTGGTGTGCGCATGCCCAAGGTCCCAAATCCACGTCACAGGGGAGTGAAAAGATCGCGATGTGCTGTATTTCATTGGTGATCGGTGGGCGCGGCCATCTTCCTTTGGCCGTGCGTGCGCAGATGCGGCGCTCTGCTGGCCACGGCTTCAGGAAAATGGCCGCGGGATGCCGCGCATGCGCAGATGGAGATCGCGGCGGCCATTTTCCTGAAGCAGAGTTGCATCTAGGTAACGTATTTCGGCAGCATAGGTGGGGAATCGGGGTCCACAAAATACACTATTGCAATGCACAGCTCAGGCCCTATTTAACAGTATTTTTATCTCATACGGAAAAAACGGGGTGACAGGTGCCCTTTAATGACCTGTAACAGTCAGCTGCTGCCATGTCAAATAAAATCATGAGAGGCATTAAAAGAGCCATAGGTGTGTATGACAACAAAATAGTTTTTCCTCTATATAAGTCACTATTACAGTATATAGATCTTTCTAATGATCTTTTAACACTCAAGCCTGCAACGATTACAAGGAGTATTCACTACTTCTAGAGGAAAAAAGGCTTGATCATTATCACAGACAATTATTTACTTTAAGAGCAATTAAATTAGGGAACTCTCTGTCACAAAATATTGTAATGGTTGTGTAGGGTTTCACAGTGTCAGGTAGGTATTTAGTAGTCTTCACACAGCCACTGAATTCTTTTATCAAAACAATGTGGCGTTTATTTTCCACTGGTTGCACAGTGCCAAGCAAAAACCATAAAAATTAATCCCTAGCATGGTCCAGGTGCTATCTAAACAACACAGAACCTGGCTACTCATACACTGCTGAGCTAGTCCCACTCCAGTCAAACAAAACCGTTATCGACCATTGCAACCAGTTATACTTGCAGCTGGGTGCATACAGCCTTTGCAGACTCTTCTCAAAGATAGATGCTGTCTATTTTCCCTTTTTCAACCCCAACACAAATCCACACTGGTCAGGTTCTCCCAGCTGACTGACTAAGGTGAACACCTAGCCTGGTTTATGCAGAGCTAGCCAGGTGTTAAAAAACAGAACATGTAGAGCTAGGATTTAACCCTAGCCTACCTGCATTTGCTACAGTTGTTTCACTAAAAAAGTTCATGGAGGGCCTAGATGCCTTTTTTGAAAAACATATAACATATTACAGATAATAGGTATTTCACTCTGTAATGAAATGTTGTTCCAATAAACTAGTTTCATTGCCCTTTGTGTTGTGAATTTGGATTCTGGGCTCCCCCGGTGGCCGCTTGTGGAATTGGACTTGTCATCCTCTTTCCTGTTTCACCTGGTTCCATCAGTAGTGGGTGTCGCTATTTAAGCTCATTTCTCTGGTGGTTTCTTGCCGGTCAACAATGTTATCTGATGCCTCTCAGTGCTTGTTCCTGCTTCTAGACTACTACTAGATAAGTTGGACTTTTGTCCATGTTTTGTTTTGCCTATTTGTTCCAGTTCACAGCTGAAGTTTTGTTACTGTGTCTGGAAAGCTCTCGTTGATCAGGGATTGCTACTCTGGCGTTATGAGTTAATGCCAGAGTTTAAGGTAATCTCTGGATGGTGTTTTGTTAGTGTTTTTCTGCTGACCATGAAAGTATACTATCTGTCTTCTGCTATCTAGTAAGCGGACCTCAAATTTGCTAAGACTATTTTCCTGCTGCGTTTGTTGTTTCATCTGAACTCACCGTCATTATATGTGGGGGGCTACTGTCTTCTTTGGAATATTTCTCTAGAGGTGAGCCAGGTCTTATATTTCCCTCTGCTAGCTATTTAGGTCTTAGGCCAGAGCTGGGCATCTAGCGATAAATAGGAAATGCTACCTGGCTATTTCTAGTTGCGCGGCAGGCTTAGTTCATGGTCAGTATAGTTCCATCTTCCGAGAGCTTGTCCCTCTATAGGCTTGCTATGATCTCTGCCTGCAGAGATCATGACAGTTTGACCGGCCAATAAAGTGTTAAAGACCCAGGTTGAGAAAGGAGAGTTATAAGAAGTCTGCTGGAATTTTTTTTTTTTTTTTTTTTTTCCTCCAGTCTGCCTTGCTGCAGTCTTTTTTCTCTCTCTCCTCCTAATCTCTGTATGGCTCTGTGTGCACCTGACAATAATGGATCTCCAGAGTGTAACTGCGGGTTTGAATAATCTCATCACGAAAGTACAAAATTTACAAGATTTGATACCGGGTTGTAAATATCCAAAGGGTCGTTTGTTTAATTTGTCTGTGCCGGAACATGCTGCTATGCGGGAATATATAAAGGAGTCTTTGGAAAAGGGACATATTCGTCCATCTTCTTCTCCCTTGGGAGCTGGGTTTTTCTTTGTCTCAAAAAAAGACGGCTCTTTGAGACCATGTATTGATTATCGGCTTCTGAATAAGATCACTGTTAAGTATCAATACCCATTGCCATTGCTTACTGATTTGTTTGCTCGTATAGAGGGTGCTAAGTGGTTCTCTAAAATTGATCTTCGTGGGGCGTATAATTTGGTGCGGATCAGGCAGGGGGATGAGTGGAAGACCGCATTTAATACGCCCGAGGGCCACTTTGAGTATTTGGTCATGCCTTTTGGTCTTTCTAATGCCCCTTCAGTTTTCCAGTCTTTTATGCATGATATTTTCCGCGATTTTCTGGATAAATTTATGATAATATATCTGGATGATATTCTGATTTTTTCTGATGACTGGGACTCTCATGTCCAGCAGGTCAGGAGAGTTTTTCAGGTTCTGCGGTCTAATTCTTTATGTGTGAAGGGGTCTAAGTGCGTTTTTGGGGTCCAGAAAATTTCCTTTTTGGGGTATATTTTTTCTCCCTCTTCCATTGAGATGGATCCCGTCAAGGTGCAAGCTATTTGTGACTGGACTCAGCCCTCCTCTCTTAAGGGTCTTCAGAGATTTTTGGGCTTTGCCAACTTTTACCGCCGATTTATTGCTGGTTTTTCGGATGTCGTTAAACCACTGACTGATTTGACCAGACAAGGCGCTGATGTTGCTAATTGGTCCCCTCATGCTGTAGAGGCCTTTCAGGAGCTTAAGCGCCGTTTTGCCTCTGCCCCTGTGTTGCGTCAGCCTGATGTGAATCTGCCTTTTCAGGTTGAGGTTGACGCTTCGGAGATCGGAGCTGGGGCAGTGTTGTCGCAGAAAGGTTCCGACTGCTCCGTCATTAGGCCTTGTGCCTTCTTTTCTCGCAAATTTTCGCCCGCAGAGCGGAATTATGATGTTGGGAATCGGGAGCTTTTGGCCATGAAGTGGGCGTTTGAGGAGTGGCGCCATTGGCTCGAGGGGGCTAGGCATCAGGTGGTGGTATTGACTGACCACAAAAATTTGATTTATCTTGAGACTGCCAGACGCCTGAATCCTAGACAGGCGCGCTGGTCTTTATTTTTTTCTCGCTTTAATTTTGTGGTGTCATACCTACCGGGTTCTAAGAATGTTAAGGCAGATGCCCTTTCTAGGAGTTTTGACCCGGACTCTCCTGGTAATTCTGAACCCACAGGTATCCTTAGGGAGGGAGTAATTTTGTCGGCCGTTTCTCCTGATCTGCGGCGGTCCTTGCAAGAGTTTCAGGCGGATAGACCGGATCGTTGTCCGCCTGATAGACTGTTTGTTCCGGATGATTGGACCAGCAGAGTCATCTCTGAGGTACATTCTTCTGCATTGGCAGGTCATCCCGGAATTTTTGGTACCAGGGATTTGGTGGCAAGATCCTTCTGGTGGCCTTCCCTGTCACGAGATGTGCGAGTCTTTGTGCAGTCATGTGACGTTTGTGCTCGGGCCAAGTCTTGTAGTTCTCGGGCTAGCGGACTGCTGTTGCCCTTGCCTATTCCTAAGAGGCCTTGGACACACATCTCGATGGATTTTATTTCAGATCTGCCTGTTTCCCAGAAGATGTCTGTCATCTGGGTGGTCTGTGACCGTTTCTCTAAAATGGTCCATTTGGTTCCTCTGCCCAAGTTGCCTTCTTCTTCTGAGTTGGTTCCTCTGTTTTTTCAGAATGTTGTCCGATTGCACGGTATTCCTGAGAATATTGTTTCTGACAGAGGTACCCAATTTGTGTCTAGATTTTGGCGGGCATTCTGTGCTAGGATGGGCATAGATTTGTCTTTTTCATCTGCTTTTCACCCTCAGACTAATGGCCAGACCGAGCGGACTAATCAGACCCTTGAGACATATCTGAGGTGTTTTGTCTCTGCTGACCAGGATGATTGGGTTGCTTTTTTGCCATTGGCAGAGTTCGCCCTCAATAATCGGGCCAGCTCTTCCACCTTGGTGTCCCCGTTTTTCTGTAATTCGGGGTTTCACCCTCGATTTTCCTCCGGTCAGGTGGAATCCTCGGATTGTCCTGGAGTGGATGCGGTGGTGGAGAGATTGCATCACATCTGGGGGCAGGTTATGGACAATTTGAAGTTGTCCCAGGAGAAGACTCAGCGTTTTGCCAACCGTCATCGTCGTGTTGGTTCTCGGCTTTGTGTTGGAGATTTAGTGTGGTTGTCTTCTCGTTTTGTCCCTATGAGGGTCTCTTCTCCTAAGTTTAAACCTCGGTTCATCGGCCCTTATAGAATATTGGAGATTCTTAATCCGGTTTCTTTCCGTTTGGACCTCCCTGCGTCCTTTTCCATTCATAACGTTTTTCATCGGTCGTTATTGCGCAGGTATGAGGTACCTGTTGTACCTTCAGTTGAGCCTCCTGCTCCGGTGTTGGTTGAGGGTGAGTTGGAGTACGTTGTGGAGAAAATTTTGGACTCTCGTGTTTCCAGACGGAAACTCCAGTATCTGGTCAACTGGAAGGGTTACGGCCAGGAGGATAATTCTTGGGTCAATGCATCTGATGTTCATGCTTCTGATCTTGTTCGTGCCTTCCATAGGGCTCATCCTGGTCGCCCTGGTGGATCTGGTGAGGGTTCGGTGCCCCCTCCTTGAGGGGGGGGTACTGTTGTGAATTTGGATTCTGGGCTCCCCCGGTGGCCGCTTGTGGAATTGGACTTGTCATCCTCTTTCCTGTTTCACCTGGTTCCATCAGTAGTGGGTGTCGCTATTTAAGCTCATTTCTCTGGTGGTTTCTTGCCGGTCAACAATGTTATCTGATGCCTCTCAGTGCTTGTTCCTGCTTCTAGACTACTACTAGATAAGTTGGACTTTTGTCCATGTTTTGTTTTGCCTATTTGTTCCAGTTCACAGCTGAAGTTTTGTTACTGTGTCTGGAAAGCTCTCGTTGATCAGGGATTGCTACTCTGGCGTTATGAGTTAATGCCAGAGTTTAAGGTAATCTCTGGATGGTGTTTTGTTAGTGTTTTTCTGCTGACCATGAAAGTATACTATCTGTCTTCTGCTATCTAGTAAGCGGACCTCAAATTTGCTAAGACTATTTTCCTGCTGCGTTTGTTGTTTCATCTGAACTCACCGTCATTATATGTGGGGGGCTACTGTCTTCTTTGGAATATTTCTCTAGAGGTGAGCCAGGTCTTATATTTCCCTCTGCTAGCTATTTAGGTCTTAGGCCAGAGCTGGGCATCTAGCGATAAATAGGAAATGCTACCTGGCTATTTCTAGTTGCGCGGCAGGCTTAGTTCATGGTCAGTATAGTTCCATCTTCCGAGAGCTTGTCCCTCTATAGGCTTGCTATGATCTCTGCCTGCAGAGATCATGACACCTTTGCTAAAGCCCATACAAATTTGCACCAAATAAAAAAGGCCTATATCTCCATATAGGCTATACAGACTGACTAATGGGGGTGCATTATACTTTACAGACTGCCTAATGGGGGTGCATTATACTATACAGACTGCCTAATGGGGGTGCAGTATACTATACAGACTGCCTAATGGGGTGCATTATACTGTACAGGCTGCCTAATGGAGGTGCATTATACTGTACAGGCTGCCTAATGGGGTGCAGTATACTGTACAGGCTGCCTAATGGAGGTGCATTATACTATACAGGCTGCCTAATGGGGCTGCATAATACTATACAGGCTGCCTAATGGGGGTGCATTATACTATACAGTCTGCCTAATGGGGCTGCATTATACTATATAGGCTGCCTAATGGGGGTGCATTATACTATACAGGCTGCCTAATGGGGGTGCATTATGCTATACAGGCTGCCTAATGGGGCTGCCTTATACTATACAGGCTGCCTAATGGGGGTGCATTATACTATACAGGCTGCCTAATGGGGCTGCATTATACTATACAAGCTGCCTAATGGGGGTGCATTATACTATACAGGCTGCCTAATGGGGGTGCATAATACTATACAGGCTGCCTAATGGGGTGCATTGTACTATACAGGCTGCCTAATGGGGTGCATAATACTATACAGGCTGCCTAATGGAGGTGCATTATACTATTCAGACTGCCTAATGGGGGTGCATTATACTTTACTGGCTGCCTATGGGGAGTGCATTATACTGTACAGGCTGCCTATGGGGAGTGCATTATACTGTACAGGCCTATGGGGAGTGCATTATACTATGCAGGCCTATGGGGGTGCATTATACTGTACTGCCTATGGGAAGTACATTATACTATACAGGCCTATGGGGGTGCATTATACTGTACTGGCCTGTGGGGGGTACATTATACTATACAGGCCTATGGGGAATGTATTATACTATACAGGCCTATGGGGAGTGCATTATACTATACAGGCCTATAGGGAGTGCATTATACTATACAGGCCTATGGGGAGTGCATTATACTATACAGGCCTATTAGGAGTGCATTACACTATACAGGCCTATAGGGAGTGCATTATACTATACAGGCCTATGGGGAGTGCATTATACTATACTGGCCTATGGGGAGTGCATTATAGCATACAGGCCTATGGGGAGTGCATTATACTATGCAGGCTTATGGGGAGTGCATTATACTATACAGGCCTATGGGGAATGTATTATACTATATTGAGAACTATTTATCACATTATACTATATGGAGGCTATCTAGGGGCCATCATACAGTGTGGGGATTACAATGAAGGGCCATCACACAGTGTTGGGGCCATCAAGCAGTTTGGGGGCTACTAAGGGGTGAGTATACTGTGTGGGGGTACATTACAGTGAGGAGGCATCATGTATAAGAGAGGATCATGCTGTGTATAGGAGATCTATAAAGAGGGGAGACTCGGGATATTATTCAATGTTAAGTGGGCACTTATTGTTATACGGGAACTCAGGTTACTGTGACTATCAAAGGGGCACACAGGGCAATATTACTTTTTAGGGAGCAAAATATGGGCACTGTTTTCTAGGACACTTGCACCCGGTATTACTATATTCTAGAGGATTCTAGAGGGTTGCTTTAGAATTTAGAGGGCACAGAGAACCACACAGCAGGTGCAGTAATAGGGACTCATACGGCAGCAGCATTGGGGTACTAGTAGGATGATGAGTTTGTGCAGGTAGGGAATAGATGTTGACGTGTTGAAAATATGAGAAGTGAAATGTGTTTTTGTTGTATTCTCTGCAGACGGGTCCTGGGTGGAAGAAGTTGTCATGTCGGTCAGGGCCAGATGGAAAAGATCTGAAAAGTGGACAACTCCATCAGAAAGAACGTCAGTGGCAAGTCACCATCTGTAACTGTGCTGTAATCTCTTATATGTTCTGCAGGGCTGGTATTTACCACTGACCATATGGCAGTAATATCTATGTTGGTCTTCATATAGAGATTATCTTCAGTAATAGTGCAGTCATCTGCTGAGGTTCTCCTCCACTCCACTATTAGGGTGCGTCACCCAGTTGTAATCAAGGTTACCTGGTTAGGGACCCACTCAGAAGCTTTGCCCCCCCTGAACCAAAACCCTAGCTACACCTCTGCATACAAACCATTTTTTCAATGTTTGTAAAAAACTGAACTACATTGCATAGAATGACCTTCAATCTTATATTTAAGTTATATGGTATGCGTAAGGGCTCATACTCACCTGCAAGAAACTCAGATGAGTCTCGCATGTTAATACCCGGCGCTGCTGCCGGCACTCGGAGCGGAGCATGTGGCCGCGTAGCAATACATGCAGCCACATTCTCCGCTCTTTAGTGCCGGGTGCAGTGCCGGGCATTGACGTGTGAGACTCACCTGAGTTTGTCACAGGTGAGTATGAGCCCTTAGAGGCAGAATAGTGGCAAAAATAACAAACTACAAAATCAGCCGCAGGTGTGTGTATACGTAGTTGTAGTAGGTGATCGAATACTGTACTTCAGTTGTGTTGAGAATAATTGGATTGTTTCATTTTCCATGGACATAGTTAAATATTCATTTCTATTGTTTCAATTTCCATTGGTAGAGTTAAATATGAATTTGTTTTAGTACTTCATCAACCTAATTTTTACGTAACTGCTTAACTTCCTGTTTTACTAGATATATTTACTGTATATAATCCATATATAATGATTAAAGGGAACCTATCACCCCGTTTTTTTCGGTATGAGATAAAAATACTGTTAAATATGGCCTGAGCTGTGCATTACAATAGTGTAGTTTGTGGACCCCGATTCCCCACCTATGCTGCCGAAATACGTTACCAAAGTAGTCATTTTCGCCTGTCAATCAGGCTGGTCAGGTCGGATGGGCGTGGCTTCTTCCCCCAGATATTGCGTAGTTTTCCGTTGGTGGCGTAGTGGTGTGCGCATGTCCAAGGTCCCCAATCCTGCACGGGGGGGTGAAAATAGCAGCGATGTCCGTTATTCCATTGGTGGTCGGTGGGCGCGGCCATCTTCCTTTGGCCGCGCGTGCGCAGAAGCGGCGCTCTGCTGGCCGCGGCTTCAGGAAAATGGCCGCCGCGATCTCCATCTGCGCACGCGCGGCATCCCGCGGCCATTTTCCTGAAGCCGCGGCCAGCAGAGCGCCGCTTCTGCGCACGCGCGGCCAAAGGAAGATGGCCGAGCCCACCGACCACCAATGGAATAACGGACATCGCTGCTATTTTCACCCCCCCGTGCAGGATTGGGGACCTTGGACATGCGCACACCACTACGCCACCAACGGAAAACTACGCAATATCTGGGGGAAGAAGCCACGCCCATCCGACCTGACCAGCCTGATTGACAGGCGAAAATGACTACTTTGGTAACGTATTTCGGCAGCATAGGTGGGGAATCGGGGTCCACAAACTACACTATTGTAATGCACAGCTCAGGCCATATTTAACAGTATTTTTATCTCATACCGAAAAAAACGGGGTGATAGGTTCCCTTTAAGTATTTCTAATACTTAAGCTAAAAACGTTTTTTTCTGTAAGATGAACAAATTAGAATACAAGTAATGATTTTCCAGTTATATTGTGATAGTGATCATGTTTTAAAAAACAAGAAAGCAGATGCCTACTGCATGGTGCTTCAATGGGTACAGTCTGTAGATGCTTCTGTCAGCTGTGAACTAGAAGGTGCTGATGACCGTGTAGAAATGTGATGTCTTCTGTTGGATTTGTTACATTGTCCTTTGTGTACAGTTCAGATAACCTACATTCATCAGCCAAACTGAAGAATTTGCAACAGATATTCTTTAAATGACAATGACAAGGACTGCATAAGTCAGCCAAAAGGAAGAGCTCAAACAAGAGTAAAAATGGCCTGTCCCATTTGGCAGAGGTCAGTAATGTCATCTCTTGAAGACAGAAAATAAAAGCAAAAGGAGCAAGCTCAAACTCTTGGAATACCTTCTTGGTGGTTTCATGTCAAGTGGTTATAAGTGTTGAAGTTTTTTCTAAGAAAGGTCAACAGAGTATTTCCAGAACTCTCAAACTAAATAAGAGGTCTATGAGTGCAGCAGAGTTTTATAGTTAAGTGAAATACTTTGAAGTTGCAATCGTAATGCTACTATGACTGTTAGCTATAAATCTACCATGTAACACTTGTCAATTTAAACTGATCTCTTTTACAATATCAGTTGCCAAGTTATGTTAGCTATTCACTCCATCAGGACACTGGTCTTCCTAAAGTGTAGTGGATGCTTAAGGCGGATATCAGCAGTTGCCTTACAAATGTCAACAGTTGTTGACTAGATGGACCAGTTTTTTCTTTTAATGTTATTGTGTTTTTGTCGTCATTTTTTGTATTTTACATTGGCAGTATATCCCATATACTGTAAAGGCCACACATTTTAAGGATATTGGCTAAACAATCATTCTCCTCATCGCTATCTGTCCCCAAATCCTCATACACAGGACTTCTCGGCTGCCGAGAAAGAGTCAGGAAGCCCCCCCATAAGCATTAGTTTTTTGTAATGATTTGCCACAAACGAAGTGTTGTTTCCCTATAGTTGAGAATTTTCTTGAGTGGCAGTGAACTTAAAGATAATATGTCATCAGGTTTCACAATAAAATCTACATACATTAATAAAGAAAATATTTTAGACCTGATTATGCTGATAAACTTACTCTGAAAATTCATGTCAGAATGACTGCTGTTTTTTTCAAGTTTTCTTGAGATAATCAAAGAAAAACAAGTTAGACCTGTATATTTACTTATAAATACTTTTATTTCCAGTGTAATAAAGCAAGCTATTCAAAACCTATCCAGCTTATTTGAATAATCTGGTTAATGGCACACTGGCATAGATGGCTATGGAGCTGATAAATGATATCTCTCTGCTTGTGATTTAGCAGTGCTTCTTACATAGTGTTTACATTATTTATTTGAGATATATATTTAAATAAAAATAATAAGAGACCTGTCAATTAGACTTGTCATCACGTTACGGTCATGAAGGCTCAATCTCTTGAGCCCCTATGCATGATCACTCTTAACTGTAATGTATTATGTAGAGAGTTATGAAAAGTTTAATTTGAAAATTTCCTTTAAAGGGCCAAATACATTGTCACTCTAAGACCCCAATTCATCAAGATTGACATTTTGTACTCCAGTCTTGATGTAGAATCCACTGGAGAAAGCGGCACCAAATTTATTAGTTGTGGTGTTTCATCTGCTGTGTGCCACTGCAAGAAATGTACTGTGCTGACTGGAGTACCTTTCTGTCCTAATCTACTCCATTTTTTTTTTTGGTGCAAGTTATGATGAATTTATTGGTTATACTCGACCACTCCTTTCCCATTTAAGCTTCGTCCACTTTTCAAAATCTTCACGGCAAAAGTGAGTTGTGCAAAAATAAAGCTATGTTTTACGTAATTTTACCAGAAAACTGTCAAAAACTTCTAGATGAATTAGTGCCTAACTTCTTACATGAAATTGTTTAGCTCAGTGAGGATGTATGCTGAGATTGTTCATCACAACCCACAGGCAGTTCTGCATTAGGACAAGTGCCCTGTCATGCTGATCACACAGACACAGCAAGTGTTCCTATACAAACAACAGGAGAACAACAGTTATACTGCACAGCCACAGCTTAGCTCTAAGGTTAGAGACCAATGAAACCTCTGATATCCATTGTTTAATTCTTTGAATGCTGCGATTAATACTAAATGTAGCATTCAAGTGTCATTCATGTCACAGCAGTTAACACACCATCCAAATTTTAGTTGGCCGGATCAATTTGCCTGGCTGTCCTTGAACAGGAATAGTTGCTCTACCTTATGACTAAAGGTACCGTCACACTAAGCGACGCTGCAGCGATACAGACAACGATGCCGATCGCTGCAGCGTCGCTGTTTGGTCGCTGGAGAGCTGTCACACAGACCGCTCTCCAGCGACCAACGATGCCAAGGTCCCTGGGTAACCAGGGTAAACATCGGGTTGCTAAGCGCAGGGCCGCGCTTAGTAACCCGATGTTTACCCTGGTTACCAGTGTAAAATGTAAAAAAAAAACAGTACATACTCACCTTCGCGTCCCCCGGCGTCCGCTTCCTGCACTGACTGAGCGCCGGCCCTAACAGCAGAGCAGTGACGTCACCGCTGTGCTGTACTTTCACTTTACGGCCAGCGTTTACATTTTACACTGGTAACCAGGGTAAACATTGGGTTACTAAGCGCGGCCCTGCGATTAGTAACCCGATATTTACCCTGGTTACCATTGTAAAACATCGCTGGTATCGTTGCTTTTGCTGTCAAACACAACGATACACGGCGATCTGATGACCAAATAAAGTTCTGAACTTTAATCAACGACCAGCGATATCACAGCAGGATCCTGATCGCTGCTGCGTGTCAAACACAACGATATCGCTAGCCAGGACGCTGCAACGTCACGGATCGCTAGCGATATCGTTTAGTGTGATGGTACCTTAAGGGTATGTGTCCACGTTCAGGATTGCATCAGGATTTGGTCAGGATTTTATGCAGGTAAAATCCTGACCATAATCTGCACCTGAAGTCACTGGCAGGTCACCTGCGTTGTTCTTGCGTTGTTTTAGCATTGTAAGGACATGCTGCGTTCTGAAAATACGCGCCGCATGTCAGTTTCTGTGGGTCTGCTTCATGCGTCTTTTAATGCACAGTGGAGACGGGATTTCATGAAATCCCCTCCACTATGCTGTAACATCTGGACGCTGCGTGTTTGACGCTGCGGCTCTATGCAGCGTCAAACACGCAGCGTTTCCTGAACGTGGAAACATACCCTTACAGCTAGTATGGGCTGAGAGTCCAGAGTCTTTTAAAGAACCCCATTGCTGTCTGGCTACATTTAATGTCGTTAAGGCATGCTACTAAACAGGCTAATGTACTAGCATTAAACATATATTTTTTTATAAATATTGTAGATATAGTTCTAAACTGAAGGAATGTACAAATGAAGAATGAATATAAAGATAATGTGTAAAAAAAAATTACAGTAAAAACTCCAATGACAAAAATGTAAAATAAATATTAAGATAATAATGTTTCTTATTTAAAAAGCAATAAACAATTTTTTTTATCATAAATTACCTTTATTAAATTTAAGTCTCTAAATATTGAACAATAAACACATATCGAACATTGCCACAACTGTAACAACCTTTATAATCCATTTATTGTAAATAAGCAAATAAATAAAAAACGCAGAATTGCTTTTTTTTTTGCATTTTTATATGAACATTAATATAAATGTAAGGCTATTATACATATTAAATTTATTATTTATTATTATAGCGCCATTTATACCATAGCGCTTTACATGTGAATTATATGACTTTTTCTTTGTAGTAGTTGTGCGTGAGTAAGTGAACACTTAGGTTGCGTTCCCAAGATGAGAATTTGGTGCGTTTTTGACAGTGTGTATTTTTGTATCTCAAAAAACGTAGAATATTACAGTTCCAGCAAAGTGTATGGGATTTATATAAGTCTCATGCCCACTGAGCTTTTTTTTGAATGCTGAATGAACTGGCCTGTAAAACATTTTTTTAATTCACAACATGTCAATTCCGTTACCAATAAATGTATCTCTTTTATATGCAAATTTTCCTCATATGGATGAAATGAGGAAAATGCACAAATAATGAATGCATAATTATATTAAAAAAAGTCCTTCCATATAGAAATCCTATCTCATATATTGGATTGCACTTGAAAAATTAGACAAACTCAAAAGTCCAGGTCTATGTAAAGCGCAAAAGAATTGAACACTGAATTTTTTTAAAATGACTAAAGTTTATTGAATACAAAAAATATAAAGGTAGGATACATGTAAAGTTAAAAAAACCATTGATGCCTCAGAAGAAAGTGACACAGAAAATAGTTAAGTTATTAAGTTCTAATCCTGTTTTGGACAGTGTAACAGTCTAGTGCTTGTGGTATATCCACCAGTAATAGGTTTAGATGTGATAGTACCTTGTACTGAAAAAGTGCCTAGGTCATAAAGCCGAGTCAGGTCCAGTGTCCCTCCACCCCAGGAAATATCCAAAACAAAGCAGTTTTATTTAAAACATGATGTGACAGATAGAAGCTGGCACTGTTGATTTAGAATCATCTAGCAACTATAGGGGTTAAAATGGTTATAGCAGACAGGGAGTGGTTAGCTCAGCCCCAGGGGATCCTGGGAAAGTTGTTTATGTGTCCTGGACATCCAAGAGCACTGTGTGTGCTAGAGCATTTTCTGTCAGACTGAAATCAGATAAGCTGTATAGATCAGTTCTTCCTGAGAAGTGATTGCTGTAATCATAGAAGCAGTTAGAACAGCCAGGAGCATCTTTATTAACTAAAGATGGAAGTGAGACCTACAGAACCGGACTCATCCCCTCTCCACCCACCTCACTGCATGAGCAAGGTACAGGTCTGCTTAGGTTAAGAAACTGTGAAGAGAAGTTATCTGTAAAGAGACTTTCATACATGTTGATGAAGCATTGCATGAAGAGAAGTGATTCTGTGTGATGAAAAGAAGCTTGAATAAAACCCTGTGATCAACTTAATCTCAGAACTGTGTGATAGCTGTGTTCCTGTAAACCGTTACCTCCCTTCTACAGTGAAGAATTACAGTTGTGGCCAAAAGTATTGACACCCCAGCAATTCTGTCAGATAATACTCAGTTTCTTCCTGAAAATGATTGCAAACACAAATTCTTTGGTATTATTATCTTCATTTAATTTGTCTTAAATGAGAAAACACAAAAGAGAATGAAGCAAAAAGCAAAACATTGATCATTTCACACAAAACTCCAAAAATGGGCCAGACAAAAGTATTGGCACCCTCAGCCTAATACTTGGTTGCACAACCTTTAGCCAAAATAACTGCGACCAACCGCTTCCGGTAACCATCAATGAGTTTCTTACAATGCTCTGCTGGAATTTTAGGCCATTCTTCTTTGGCAAACTGCTCCAGGTCCCTGATATTTGAAGGGTGCCTGTTATGATCCGGTGATTTTGGAGCCGCATGAACTTTCTCTGTAGTAGGTGGAAACTATACTGACCACAAAACCTGAACTAACACCACAACTAGAAGTAGCTGTGGGGTGTGCCTAACAAACTCTAGACACCTCGACACAGCCGGAGGACTAAATACCCCTATAGATGGAAATAGGAATACTACCTTGCCTCAGAGCAGAACCCCAAAGGATAGGCAGCCCCCCACGAATATTGACTGAGTAGGAGAGGAAAGACACACGCAGGCAGAAAACAGGATTCAGCAAAAGAGGCCACTCTAGCTAAATAGGGAAAGATAGGACAGAATACTAAGCGGTCAGTATTAAAACCCTTCCAAAAATATCCACAGCAGATAATACAAAAAGTTCCACAATCTAACTTAAGACATGGAATGTATATCTGCCACTCCAGAGAATCCAACAAGACTGAGAAAATACTGACACAATCTAAGCTGGACAAAAAAACACTGAATAGCACAGAATTATTAAGCACACAGCATGTGTGCCACAGAAACAAAACCAGACACTTATCTTTGCTGATTTGGCAGAAGGCAGAAGGAACCAAACCAGGACCAAAACCTCCCAACAACCATGGACAACTGGCAAGGACTAATGAATCCTGCACGCCTAAATACCCCAGTCAGAACTGCAATCAGCAGATACACCTGACCAGGACTGCAACTCAGGGACAACTGCATTACCACCTACAACCACCGGAGGGAGCCCAAAAGCAGAATTCACAACAGTACCCCCCCTTTAGGAGGGGTCACCGAACCCTCACCAGAGCCCCCAGGCCGATCAGGACGAGCCAGATGAAAAGCATGAACCAAATCAGCAGCATGGACATCAGAGGCCAAAACCCAAGAATTATCCTCCTGGCCATAACCCTTCCATTTGACAAGGTACTGAAGCCTTCGCCTCGAAAAACGAGAATCCAAAATCTTCTCAACCACATACTCCAACTCCCCATCAACCAACACAGGGGCCGGAGGATCAACAGAGGGAACAAAGGGTACCACATATTTCCGCAATAAAGATCTATGGAAGACATTATGGATAGCAAAAGAGGCAGGAAGCGCCAATCGAAAAGACACCGGATTAATAATCCCAGAAATCCTATAAGGACCAATAAACCGAGGCTTAAACTTACGAGAAAAAACCTTCATAGGAACATGACGGGAAGACAACCAGACCAGATCCCCAACCTGAAGCCGGGAACCAACACACCGACGATGGTTAGCAAAACGTTGAGCCTCCTCCTGAGACAACACCAAATTGTCCACCACATGAGCCCAAATCTGCTGTAACCTGTCAACCACCGAATCCACACCAGGTCAGTCAGAAGGCTCAACCTGCCCAGAAGAAAAACGAGGATGAAAACCAAAATTACAAAAAAAAGGCGAAACCAAAGTAGCCAAACTAGCCCGATTATTAAGGGCAAACTCGGCCAATGGCAAAAAGGCCACCCAATCATCCTGATCAGCAGACACAAAGCATCTCAAATACCGTATTTTTCGCTTTGTAAGACGCTCCGGATTATAAGACGCACCCCAAATTTTGAGGAGAAAAATAGGAAAAAACTTTTTTTAATAAATTGGTGGGGCGTCTTATAATCCATGCGTCTTATTACTTACCAGGGGTTGTGGCTGCGGTGGATCAGGGTCCCAGAGTCGATGCTGGAGGCAGGAGTGGATCATTGCTGCAGGCTGGGATGAGGGGGTCTGCAGGGGGGCTCCTGTGCAGCAGGCTGGGATGAGGGGGTCTGCAGGGGGGCTCCTGTGCTGCAGGGGGGCTCCTGTGCTGCAGGCTGGGATGAGGGAGTCTGCAGGGGGGCTCCTGTGCTGCAGGGGGGCTCCTGTGCTGCAGGCTGGGATGAGGGAGTCTGCAGGGGGGCTCCTGTGCAGCAGGCTGGGATGAGGGGGTCTGCAGGGGGGCTCCTGTGCTGCAGGGGGGCTCCTGTGCTGCAGGCTGGGATGAGGGGGTCTGCAGGGGGGCTCCTGTGCTGCAGGCTGGGATGAGGCGGTCTGCGGGGGGGCTCCTGTGCTGCAGGGGGGCTTGGGGGCTTCGGGGCTTCAGGGCTGTTTCCAGTGCTGCGGGGGCTCTGCCGACATATTGTGAAAGGCCAGAGCCCCCTGGCAGTTCGTCCATGTATTCCTGTATGACTGACTCCGGGAAAATGGCCGCTGGAATCTCGAGAGATGAGATCTCAGCCCTGAAATCTCATCTCCCGAGATTTCGGCGGCCATTTTCCCGGAGTCAGTCATACAGGAAGGAACGCATGGACGAACTGCCGGGGGGCTCTGGTCTTTCACAAAATGTCGCCAGAGCCCCCGCAGCACCGGAGTAGCAGCGGACAACCGCGGTGGCAGGCGACAGCGGTGGCGGGCGGCAGCAGCAGCGGTGGCGGGCGGCAGCAGCAGCAGCGGTGGCGGGCGGCAGCAGCAGCGGTGGTGGGCGGCAGCAGCAGCGGGCGGCAGCGGACACCCCCTCATCCCAGCCTGTAACGGTAAGCGGTATATCTTCTTTGTAAGACGCACCCCCATTTCCCCCCCAAATTTGGGGGAAATAAAGTGCGTCTTACAAAGCGGAAAATACGGTAAGTCTCCAAGGTCTGATTAGTTCGCTCGGTTTGGCCATTTGTCTGAGGATGACATGCAGAGGAAAAAGATAAATCAATGCCCAGCCTAGCACAAAAGGCCCGCCAAAACCTAGAAACAAACTGGGAACCTCTGTCAGACACAATATTCTCCGGAATACCATGCAAACGAACCACATGCTGAAAAAACAACGAAACTAAATCTGAAGAGGAAGGCAATTTAGGCAAAGGCACCAAATGAACCATCTTAGAAAACCAGTCACAAACAACCCAGATAACCGACATCCTCTGGGAAACCGTAAGATCAGAAATAAAATCCATAGAAATATGCGTCCAGGGCCTCTCAGGGACCGGCAATGGCAAAAGCAACCCACTAGCACGGGAACAACAAGGCTTGGCCCGCGCACAAGTCCCACAGGACTGCACAAAAGAACGCACATCACGTGATAAAGAAGGCCACTAAAAGGACCTACCAACCAAGTCTCTGGTACCAAAAATACCAGGATGACCAGCCAACACGGAACAGTGAACCTCTGAAATCACTCTACTAGTCCATCTGTCAGGAACAAACAGTTTCCCCACTGGACAATGATCAGGTCTGTCAGCCTGAAATTCCTGAAGAACCCGTCGTAAATCAGGGGAAATAGCAGAAAGAACCACCCCTTCTTTCAGAATGCCGACAGGTTCAAGGACCTCAGGAGAATCAGGCAAAAAACTCCTAGAAAGGGCATCAGCCTTAATATTCTTAGAACCCGGAAGATACGACACCACAAAATCAAAACGGGAAAAAAACAAGGACCATCGAGCCTGTCTAGGATTCAGCCGCTTGGCAGACTCGAGGTAAATCAAATTCTTATGATCGGTCAAGACCACAATGCGGTGCTTAGCTCCCTCCAGCCAATGTCACCACTCCTCAAATGCCCACTTCATAGCCAACAACTCCCGATTGCCGACATCATAATTGCGTTCAGCAGGTGAAAATTTACGGGAAAAGAATGCACACGGTTTCATCAAGGAACCAACATGATCCCTCTGGGACAAAACGGCCCCTGCGCCAATCACAGAAGCGTCAATCTCAACCTGAAACGGAAGGGAAACATCCGGTTGGCGCAACACCGGAGCAGAAGTAAATTGACGTTTAAGCTCCTGAAAGGCAGAAACAGCCGCAGAGGACCAATTCGCCACATCAGCGTCTTTTTTCGGCAAATCGGTCAAGGGTTTAACCACGCTGGAAAAGTTAGCAATGAAACGGCGATAAAAATTTGCAAAACCCAAAAATTTCTGAAGGCTCTTTACGGACGTGGGTTGAATCCAATCATGAATGGCCTGAACCTTAACCGGATCCATCTCAATAGATGAAGGAGAGAAAATAAAACCCAAAAAAGAAACCTTCTGCACCCCAAAGAGACACTTAGACGCCTTCACAAACAAAGCATTGTCACGAATGATCTGAAATACCATCCTGACCTGTTCCACATGAGACTCCCAATCATCAGAAAAAATCAAAATATCGTCCAAATATACAATCAAGAATTTATCAATATAAGTCCGGAAGATATCATGCATGAAAGATTGAAAAACAGATGGAGCATTAGTGAGCCCGAACGGCATCACAAGGTATTCAAAATGGCCCTCGGGCGTATTGAACGCAGTTTTCCATTCATCACCCTGCTTAATACGAACAAGATTATACGCCCCCCGAAGGTCAATCTTCGTAAACCAACTAGCTCCCTTAATCCTAGCAAACAAATTGGAAAGCAAAGGTAAAGGGTATTGAAACTTGACCGTGATCTTATTCAAGAGGCGATAATCAATACAGGGTCTCAAGGAGCCATCCTTCTTAGCAACAACAAAAAATCCCGCTCCCATCGGTGAAGATGGCCGAATATGCCCTTTCGCCAAAGACTCCTTAACATAACTCCGCATAGCGGTATGTTCAGGCACAGACAGATTGAAGAGTCGGCCCTTAGGAAACTTACAGCCTGGAATCAAATCAATAGCACAATCACAGTCCCTGTGCGGTGGAAGAGAACTGGACTTGGGCTCATCGAATACATCCTGAAAATCAGACAAAAACTCTGGAATTTCGGAAGAGGAAGAAGAGGAGATGGACATTAAAGGAACATCATTATGAACCCCCTGACAACCCCTAGTCACAGACATAGACTTCCAATCCAACACAGGATTATGTACCTGCAACCACGGAAAACCCAACACGATAGCATCATGTAAATTATGCAATACCAGAAATCGATAATCTTCCTGATGGGCTGGCGCCATGCGCATGGTCACCTGTGTCCAAAACTGGGGCTTATTTTTAGCCAAAGGTGTAGCATCAATGCCCCTTAAAGGAATAAGGTTCTGCAAGGGCTGCAAGGGGAAACCACAACACCTGGCAAACTCAAGGTCCATTAAGTTGAAATCGGCGCCTGAATCCACAAACGCCAAGACAGAAAATGATGACAATGAGCAGATCAAGGACACCGATAACAGAAATTTAGGTTGTACAGTACTGATGGTAAATGAACTAGCGATCCTCTTTGTCCATTTAGGGCAGACTGAAATGACATGAGAAGCGTCGCCACAATAATAACACAACCTATTCTGACATCTGAGTCCTTGTCGTTCTGTCCTAGACAGAATCCTATCACACTGCATTGGCTCAGGACTCTGCTCTGAGGACAACGCCACAGCGTGCACAGTTCTGCGCTCCTGAAAGCGCCGATCAATCTGAATGGCCAAAGACATAGAATCACTCAGACGGACAGGCGTGGGAAACCCCACCATAACATCTTTAATGGATTCAGAAAGACCCTTTCTGAAAATTGCAGCCAAAGCATCATCATTCCATTTAGTCAACACAGACCATTTTCTAAATTTCTGACAAAACAATTCTGCCGCCTCTTGACCCTGAGATAGGGCCAACAAGGTCTGATCCACGGAATTAGGTTCATCATATAATAGTCCTAAAGCCTGAAAAAAGGAATCTACATGAAGCAAAGCCGGATTCCCAGATTCCAGGGAAAATGCCCAATCCTGTGGATCACCACGCAGCAGGGAAATGACGATTTTAACCTGCTGAATAGAATCCCCAGAGGATCTAGGTCTCAAAGCAAAAAACAGTTTACAGTTGTTTTTAAAACTCAAAAATTTGGACCTGTCACCAAAAAACAAATCAGGAGTAGGAATCTTCGGCTCTAAAACAGGAGTCTGAACAATATAATCAGAAATTCCCTGTACCCTAGCAGCAAGCTGGTCTACACGAGAAGCTAATTCCTGAACATCCATGCTAACACAAGACTCCTTAGCCACCCAGAGAAAAAGAGGGAAGAAAAGGCAAAGCAAACTGCAGAAAAAAAAAAGACTCAACACCTTTCTTCCCTTCTTCTGAGATGCATTTAACTCATAGTGGGCCAGTTGTACTGTTATGATCCGGTGACTTTGGAGCTGCATGAACTTTCTCTGGAGTAGGTGGAAACTGTACTGACCGCAAACCTGAACTAACACCGCAACTAGAAGTAGCCGTGGGGTGTGCCTAACAAACCCTAGACACCTCGACACAGCCGGAGGACTAAATACCCCTATAGATGGAAATAGGAATACTACCTTGCCTCAGAGAAGAACCCCAAAGGATAGGCAGCCCCCCACGAATATTGACTGTGAGTAGGAGAGGAAAGACACACGCAGGCAGAAAACAGGATTCAGCAAAAGAGGCCACTCTAGCTAAATAGGGAAAGATAGGACAGAATACTAAGCGGTCAGTATTAAAACCCTTCCAAAAATATCCACAGCAGATAATACAAAAAGTTCCACAATCTAACTAAAAACATGGAATGTACACTCACCGGCCACTTTATTAGGTACACCATGCTAGTAACGGGTTGGACCCCCTTTTGCCTTCAGAACTGCCTCAATTCTTCGTGGCATAGATTCAACAAGGTGCTGGAAGCATTCCTCAGAGATTTTGGTCCATATTGACATGATGGCATCACACAGTTGCCGCAGATTTGTCGGCTGCACATCCCAAAGATGCTCCATACAAGGCAGGATGGATCCATGCTTTCATGTTGTTTACGCCAAATTCTGACCCTACCATCCGAATGTCGCAGCAGAAATCGAGACTCATCAGACCAAGCAACGTTTTTCCAATCTTCTACTGTCCAATTTCGATGAGCTTGTACAAATTGTAGCCTCAGTTTCCTGTTCTTAGCTGAAAGGAGTGGTACCCGGTGTGGTCTTCTGCTGCTGTAGCCCATCTGCCTCAAAGTTCGATGCACTGTGCGTTCAGAGATGCTCTTAGGCCTACCTTGGTTGTAACGGGTGGCGATTTGAGTCACTGTTGCCTTTCTATCAGCTCGAACCAGTCTGCCCATTCTCCTCTGACCTCTGGCATCAACAAGGCATTTCCGCCCACAGAACTGCCGCTCACTGGATTTTTTTTCTTTTTCGGACCATTCTCTGTAAACCCTAGAGATGGTTGTGCGTGAAAATCCCAGTAGATCAGCAGTTTCTGAAATACTCAGACCAGCCCTTCTGGCACCAACAACCATGCCATGTTCAAAGGCACTCAAATCACCTTTCTTCCCCATACTGATGCTCGGTTTGAACTGCAGGAGATTGTCTTGACCATCTCTACATGCCTAAATGCACTGAGTTGCCGCCATGTGATTGGCTGATTAGAAATTAAGTGTTAACAAGAAGTTGGACAGGTGTACCTAATAAAGTGGCCAGTGAGTGTATATCTGCCACTCCAGAGAATCCAACAAGACTGAGAAAATACTGACACAATCTAAGCTGGACAAAAAAACACTGAATAGCACAGAATTATTAAGCACACAGCATGTGTGCCACAGAAACAAAACCAGACACTTATCTTTGCTGATTTGGCAGAAGGCAGAAGGAACCAAACCAGGACCAAAACCTCCCAACAACCATGGACAACTGGCAAGGACTAATGAATCCTGCACGCCTAAATACCCCAGTCAGAACTGCAATCAGCAGATACACCTGACCAGGACTGCAACTCAGGGACAACTGCATTACCACCTACAACCACCGGAGGGAGCCCAAAAGCAGAATTCACAGCAGGTGCCTTCTCCAATCTTCCATTTTTAGATCTCTCCACAGGTGTTCTATGAGATTCAGGTCTGGACTCATTGCTGGCCACCTTAGAAGTCTCCAGTGCTTTCTCTCAAACCATTTTCTAGTGCTTTTTCAAGTGTGTTTTGGGTCATTGTCCTGCTGGAAGACCCATGACCTCTGAGGGAGACCCAGCTTTCTCACACTGGGCCCTACATTATGCTGCAAAATTTGTTGGTAGTCTTCAGACTTCATAATGCCATGCACACAGTCAAGCAGTCCAGTGCCAGAGGCAGCAAAGCAACCCCAAAACATCAAGGAACCTCCGCCATGTTTGACTGTAGGGACCGTGTTCTTTTCTTTGAATGCCTCTTTTTTTCTCCTGTAAACTCTATGTTGATGCCTTTGCCCAAAAAGCTCTACTTTTGTCTCATCTGACCAGAGAACATTCTTCCAAAACGTTTTAGGCTTTTTCAGGTAAGTTTGGGCAAACTCCAGCCTGGCTTTTTTATGTCTCGGGGTAAGAAGAGGGGTCTTCCTGGGTCTCCTACCATACAGTCCCTTTTCATTCAGATGCCGATGGATAGTACGGGTTGACACTATTGTACCCTCGGACTGCAGGGCAGCTTGAACTTGTTTGGATGTTAGTCGAGGTTCTTTATCCAACATCAGCACAATCTTGCGTTGAAATCTCTTGTCAATTTTTCTTTTCCGTCCACATCTAGGAAGGTTAGCCACAGTGCCATGGGCTTTAAACTTCTTGATGACACTGCGCACAGTACACACAGGAACATTCAGGTCTTTGGAGATGGACTTGTAGCCTTGAGATTGCTCATGCTTCCTCACAATTTGGTTTCTCAAGTCCTCAGACAGTTCTTTGGTCTTCTTTCTTTTCTCCATGCTCAATGTGGTACACACAAGGACACAGGACAGAGGTTGAGTCAACTTTAATCCATGTCAACTGGCTGCAAGTGTGATTTAGTTATTGCCAACACCTGTTAGGTGCCACAGGTAAGTTACAGGTCCTGTTAATTACACAAATTAGAGAAGCATCACATGATTTTTCGAACAGTGCCAATACTTTTGTCCATCCCCTTTTTTATGTTTGGTGTGGAATTATTTCCAATTTGGCTTTAGGACCATTCTTTTTGTTTTTTCATTTAGGACAAATTAAATGAAGATAATAATACAAAAGAATTTGTGTTTGCAATCATTTTCAGGAAGAAACCGAGTATTATCTGACAGAATTGCAGGGGTGTCAATACTTTTGGCCACAACTTGTATAACCCCTTTCTGACATTGGACGTACTATCTCGTCGAGGTGGGGTGGGCCCGTATGACCACCGACGGGATAGTACGTCCAGCGCGATCGGCGGCGCCCACGGGGGGAGCGCCGCCGATCGCGGCCCGGGTGTCAGCTGACTATCGCAGCTGACATCCGGCACTATGTACCAAGAGCGGTCACGGACCGCCCCCGGCACATTAACCCCCGGCACACCGCGATCAAACATGATCACGGTGTGCCGGCGGTACAGGGAAGCATCGCGCAGGGAGGGGGCTCCCTGCGTGCTTCCCTGAGACCCCCGGAGCAACGCGATGTGATAGCGTTGCTCCGAGGGTCTCCTACCTCCTTCCTCGCTGCAGATCCCGGATCCAAGATGGCCACGGCATCCGGGTCCTGCAGAGGGGGAGGTGGCTTACCGAGTGCCTGCTCAGAGCAGGCGCTTGGTAAGCCTGCAGTGCTCTAAGTCAGATCGGTGATCTGACAGAGTGCTATGCAAACTGTCAGATCACCGATCTGTGATGTCCCCCCCGGGACAAAGTAAAAAAGTAAAAAAAAAAATTTCCACATGTGTAAAAAAAAAATAAAAAAAAAAATCCTAAATAAAGAAAAAATATATATATTATTCCCATAAATACATTTCTTTATCTAAATAAAAAAAAAACAATAAAAGTACACATATTTAGTATCGCCGCGTCCGTAACGACCCCACCTATAAAACTATATCACTAGTTAACCCCTTCAGTAAACACCATAGGGGAAAAAAAAAAAACGAGGCCAAAAACGACGCTTTATTATCATACTGCCGAACAAAAAGTGGAATAACATGCGATCAAAAAGACGGATATAAATAACCATGGTATCGCTGAAAACGGCATCTTGTCCCGCAAAAAACGAGCCACCATACAGCATCATCAAAGAAAAAATAAAAAAGTTATAGTCCTCAGAATAAAGCGATGCCAAAATAATTATTTATTCTATAAAATAGTTTTTATCGTATAAAAGCACCAAAACACAAAAAAATGATATAAATGAGGTATCGCTGCAATCGTACTGACCCGAAGAATAAAACTGCTTTATCAATTTTACCAAACGTGGAACGGTATAAACGCCTCCCCCAAAAGAAATTCATGAATAGCTGTTTTTTTGTCATTCTGCCTCACAAAAATCGGAATAAAAAGCGATCAAAAACTGTCACGTGTCCGAAAATGTTACCAATAAAAACATCAACTCGTCCCACAAAAAACAAGACCTCACATGACTCTGTGGACCAAAATATGGAAAAATTATAGCTCTCAAAATGTGGAGACGCAAAAACTTTTTTGCTATAAAAAGCGTCTTTTAGTGTGTGATGGCTGCCAATCATAAAAATCTGCTATAAGAAATGCTATAAAAGTAAATCAAACCCCCCTTCATCACCCCCTTAGTTAGGGAAAAATAATAAAATTAAAAAAAATGTATTTATTTCCATTTTCCCATTAGGGTTAGGGCTAGGGTTAGGGTTAGGGCTAGGGTTAGGGCTAGGGTTAGGGCTAGGGTTAAGGTTAGGGCTAGGGTTAGGGCTAGGGTTAGGGCTAGGGTTAGGGTTAGGGCTAGGGCTAGGGTTAAGGATAAATTTAGGGTTAGGGTTGGGGCTAAAGATAGGGTTAGGGTTGGGGCTAAAGTTAGGGTTAGGGTTTGGATTACATTTACGGTTGGGATTAGGGTTGGGATTAGAGTTAGGGGTGTGTCAGGGTTAGGGGTGTGGTTAGGGTTACCGTTGGGATTAGGGTTAGGGGTGTGTTTGGATTAGGGTTTCAGGTAGAATTGGGTAGTTTCCACTGTTCAGGCACATCAGGGCTCTCCAAACGCGACATGGCGTCCGATCTCAATTCCAGCCAATTCTGCATTGAAAAAGTAAAACAGTGCTCCTTCCCTTCCGAGCTTTCCCGTGCGCCCAAACAGGGTTTTACCCCAACATATGGGGCATCAGCGTACTCGGGACAAATTGGACAACAACTTTTGGGGTCCAAGTTCTCTTGTTACCCTTGGGAAAATATAAATTTGGGGGGCTAAAAATCATTTTTGTGGGAAAAAAAAGGATTTTTTATTTTCACGGCTCTGCGTTATAAACTGTAGTGAAACACTTGGGGGTTCAAAGTTCTCACAACACATCTAGATAAGTTCCTTGGGAGGTCTAGTTTCCAATATGGGGTCACTTTTGGGGGTTTCTACTGTTTGGGTACATCAGGGGCTCTGCAAATGCAACGTGATGCCTGCAGACCAATCCATCTAAGTCTGCATTCCAAATGGCGCTCCTTTCCTTCCGAGCTCTGCCATGCGCCCAAACAGTGGTTCTCCCCCACATATGGGGTATCAGCGTACTCAGGACAAATGGGACAACAACTTTTGGTGTCCAATTTATCCTGTTACCCTTGTGAAAATACAAAACTGGGGGCTAAAAAATCATTTTTGCGAAAAAAAAAAGAATTTTATTTTCACGGCTCTGCGTTATAAACTGTAGTGAAACACTTGGTGGATCAAAGCTCTCAGAACGCATCTAGATAAGTCCCTTAGGGGGTCTACTTTCAAAAATGGTGTCACTTGTGGGGGGTTTCAATGTTTAGGCACATCAGGGGCTCTCCAAACGCAACATGGCTTTCCATCTCCATTCCAGTCAATTTTGCATTGAAAAGTCAAATGGCTCTCCTTCCCTTCCGAGCTCTGCGGTGCACCCAAACAGTAGTTTACCCCCACATATTGGGGTATCAGCGTACTCAGCACAAATTGTACAACAACGTTTGGGGTCCATTTTCTCCTGTTACCATTGGTAAAATAAAACAAATTGGAGCTGAAAAAAGTTTTGTGTAAAAAAAATGTAAATGTTAATTTTTATTTAAACATTCCAAAAATTCCTGTGAAACACCTGAAGGGTTAATACATTTCTTGAATGTGGTTTTGAGCACCTTGAGGGGTGAAGTTTTTAGAATGGTGTCACACTTGGGTATTTTCTGTCATATAGACCCCTCAAAATGACTTCAAATGAGATGTGGTCCCTAAAAAAAAAATGGTGTTGTAAAAATGAGAAATTGCTGGTCAACTTTTAACCCTTATAACTCCCTAACCAAAAAAAATTTTGGTTCCTAAATTGTGCTGATGTAAAGTAGACATGTGGGAAATGTTACCTATTAAGTATTTTGTGTGACATATCTCTGTGATTTAAGGGCATAAAAATTCAAAGTTGGAAAATTGCGAAATTTTCAAAATTTTCGCCAAATTTCCATTTTTTTCACAAATAAACGCAAGTTATATCGAAGAAATTTTACCACTATCATGAAGTACAATATGTCACGAGAAAACAATGTCAGAATCGCCAAGATCCGTTGAAGTGTTCCAGAGTTATAACCTCATAAAGGGACAGTGGTCAGAATTGTAAAAATTGGCCCAGTCATTAACGTGCAAACCACCCTTGGGGGTGAAAGGGATAATTAATGGTCGCCCTGTGTGAGATTTCCCCAGGATTCCAACAAGAACTCATGTTTCCTTTGTATCGCCCTCATACCCTGAGTGGCATGCATGCAACAATGACAAAATAAAAAGAGACAAATTTGTACCAGAAAAAAAACATGCTAAAAATGCATGTAAACAAATGCACTCAAAAACACCATGAAAAAATACAAGTAATCTTTTTTAGCTAATTGGTGCTGAAATGCTGCAGAAAGTCGGTAATGTCAAAAACGCACCAAATATTTATCGTGGGAACTTAGCCTTACTGCTTGGTTTACTTACTGATTACAGTAGTTACTGGGGCTGCCAGACAACCCATGTAAGGTAAAATGAGCATTTCTATTATGTGCCCCTACTGACAGGTTGAAGGTTTGTCACATGTGTAACAACTAAATAGTTTATAACTAAAAAATGCAGCAGTAACGGTGTTCAAATACTTTGTATTTAATTTGTCACTTTAGCAGGTGCAGCTGAATAAGTTATTTTTATGCCAGTATCCTTGTGCACACAGCTTGTGAATTTACAACTTTCCAGCAGATCAAATGGTTACACTCATTATGGTACTACCGGAGTTGCTTTCAAGAAAAAAGGTCTGGTCACTGTAGTCCACAGAGTGCACTCAGAAGTCAAAAGGGCAAACAGCGCCATGAACTCAGTTCAATGGGACTTAGCTTGGAATATTTTCTTGAAGTAAGAAGCAGCCAGCAAAGTCCACTTTGTATACTGTAAAATTCCCAGGCCAGTCACTGTCTGGCTCATTAGCAACACTTCAGCGGTTTAAAGGGATGCGTGTAAATGTTTTGGGGTAGTCTAGTCAAAGCCCAGACCTTAATCAAATTGAGAATCTGTGCTCAGACTTGAAGAATGGTGTTCAGAGGAAACCTCCGCCTTAAAGGAGCTGGAGCAGTTTTGCCATGAGGAATGGGCAAAAATCACAGTGGCAAGATGTGGAAAGTTCATAGAGATTTATCAAAAGCAACTTACAGCTTCAACTGCTGCAGAAGGAGGCTCTACAAAGTACTGACTTTAGGGGGTTAATAGTTATGCACATTGAAGTTTTTAGTTATTTTGTCCTATTTGTTTACTTCACAATAAAAAGAAAAACAAATGTTCACAGATATAGGCATGTTCTTTACATGAAATGATGCAAACCCTCAAAAAAACACATTTGTTTTTTTTTTGTGAAGCAAACAACAAACAGGACAAAATAACTGAAAACAGTGTGCATAACTATTCACCTCCCTAAAGTCAGTACTTTGTAGAGCCTCCTTTTTTGGCAATTAAAGCTGCAAGTCATTTAGGATAAGTCTCCATGAGCTTTCCACATCTGGTCACTGGGATTATTTCAATTTCTCAAGGTATAAAACTGCTCCAGTGCCTTCAAGTTAGATGGCTTTCTCACAGATTCTCAATTGGATTAAGGTCTGGGCTTTGACTAGTCCACTCAAACCATTTATATGTTTCCCCTTTAACCACTGGAGTGTTGCTTTAGCAGTCTGCTTTGGGCCATTCTCTTGATCGAAGGTGAACCTCTGTCCTAGTCTCGAATCAGACTGTCTGAAACAGGTTTTGCATGAGAATACATGTGTGTTTTGCACCATCAATCTTCCCCATGACTTGGACAATTTTCCCTGTCTCTGCTGCCGAAAAACATCCGCACAACATGATGCTGCCACCACCATGTATTACTGTGGGGATGGCATTCTTGGAGTGATGAGCTGTTTTGGTTTGGTGTCAGACATAGCGTATACCTTGGTGGCCAAAAAGTAAAATTTTTTTCTCATCTGACCACAGCACCTTCCTTCATACATTTGGAGAGTCTCCCACATGTCTTTTGGCAAATTCAAAACAAGCCTTACAATCTTTTCGTGTAATTAATGGCTTTTTTATTGCCACTTTTCCCATAAAGGCCACCTCTATGGAGTGTATGACTTATTGTGATCGTATGGACAGATACTCCAGTCTCTCATTGGGAAGTCTGCAGCTCCTTCGGGGTTACCTTTGGTCTCTGTGCTGCCTCTCTGATTAATGCCCTCCTTGACTTGGCTGAGAGTTTTGGTGGGTGGCCCTCTCTTGGCAGGTTTGTTGTGGTACCATGTTCTTTCCATTTGATGATAATGGATTTGATGGTGCTCCAGGGGATTGTCACGATATGGTATGAAATATCATAAGTTAGTTTTCTTGCTAGCATGCGGGGGCTAAACCCCCCTCTCTCTGGTTCTCTTTCCTTCCCTGTGTTTCTATCTGTCTGTGTAGAAGAGCTTGCCTTGTGGGGGAGTTTTATTGACGGAAGGTATTTACGACGGTCATAGCTGCAAGGGAAATTTGTGTTAGCAGGAACTGTTAGAGAAACTTCTAGAATCATGAAAGTCTTTTGTTCCATTTTTGTAAGATATTACGCAAACCGTTTACGTTAAAAACACGAAAATAGATGTTCTTATTCTCTCTCGGTGGATCTATCAATGACTAATCACAGGCTTGTAGCTCCCTCTGGTGAAGAAGTAGGGATTGCTCTGTAAATAATAGGACATATTTGATCTCATAAGAAAGCTCATGTTAATACAAGCTGAATGCTGGGTGTGCTATGATTGTGATATGTACTGGAACGGAGTTATAAGCATTAGACCAATTTGTATTCAAAGTACTCAGACTGAAAGGTAGGAGGATCTGGAAAAGCCAGCCCTTTCTGTGATGTCACTAGCTGTAGGTCTTAAGTTTGTGGCCAGATCCCCAGCTCCTTCTTCTTGTCTTTTCCTGTGAGGCCTGAGCAGCACGACAAATGAGCTGGGATGTCTGGTTGCCTGCAATGCAATGATCTGAGAATATGTGAGTGTTATCTTTTCTTCATTTAATCCTTTTATTTTCATAATTACCTTGTACATATTTGCAATTGTCTCATTTGTAACATCTTTGTAAAATATTTTATAAACACTGCCTAAAAATCATTTATGGGGTATACTCTTTAATACTAGTTCGTTCTTCCTGCCCTAAACCGTACCCTGTCTCTGAAGGGAATTACGCTACTATTTTGGGGGTTAGCAGCCGAACCCGTTTAAGCGGCGCTGGTGGCAGCTTACCGTGTGCCGGCTGTTGGGGGGTCACTGTAGCGACTGCGGCTTGATAATTATTGTTCCTGCCTGAGTGGGAGTAGTTATCGCGTTGCTGTAGTGCGCCCAATAGCCAGTACATAGCAGGCAGCCTTTCTGGCGACTAATTACCCCAGGTGCAGTACCTAATCTGACCTGAGAGTAAGGGGGGCGCCAGAGAGCTGCAAGTGTTAAGTGGAACTGTAAGCGGGATAGACACAAATCCCTGCAGTTCATGGTATATTGAAGAGCAGTGGGATACCTAAAATAAGCCCCTGCTGTAAACAAGAGGTCAATAGCCTCGTGTGTGTTTTTTCATCACATTGTGGCAGTGGAGGGATAACTAGGATAAGCCCCCCTGCACATGTGATAGCCGTCTGCTGGTCTAAAGTCACCCCAATCCGTGACATATTGTGGGCAGCGGCTAAGGGATCTTGACAGTCACGGTGTGAATCGTGACAAATTGGTGGCAAGGCGGTGGGATATTAGAGCATTAGTGATTTGGTTTGAGCAATCATTCCTCTCACTAAAAACTTGCAGAAAGTTCTTGCGAGAACTCTGCGCAAATAAGTTTGGAGAACGAACTCAGTGTTTATTAGTTGTGAGACAATTGTGTACTGGTAATTATCCCTTCCCTTTTTCTTCGTTTTTCTATCCTATCTTTTATTTGGCAACCATGGTTGTGCTGGGAGAAACCTTTTATGAGCAGCAGACCAAAGACACCCTTGTGGCCTTGTGCAAGTCACAGCACATTGAGTATGCAAACAAAAACAAAAGCCAACTGGTCGCAGTCCTGATGCAATGGGAAGCCGCTCTAGACCACTCACAGAGCCCAGAAGCCGCAGATGCCAGCACCAGCGAACATGGTGCTGCAGCAGAGGTCCAACCACTGAATGCTCGCCCCGTTAGCAATCCGGGCGAATTGGACCCCCACCTGCAGGCAGCCTTGAAAGAATTCCCCACTGACGAAAATGAGGGACGTCGGCAGCTGATTCAGCAATACCGGCAGGAGGCTGAGGCCCGAGCCGAGCGAGAGGCCCAGCGAGAGGCCGAGAGAGCTGAGCGAGAGGCCCAGCGAGCCGAGCGAGAGGCCCAAGCGGAGCGGGAGTACCAGCTGCAGATGGCCCAACTGCAAATGCAGGGGTCGTCCCAGTCCAGCCGTGAGCCCAGCAGCGCTCAGACGCCAAAGCCCCGGCCCGACCACTTTCCTGTTATGGAAAAGGATGGGGACTTGGACACTTTTCTGCGGGCCTTTGAGAAAGCCTGCAGGCAGTACCAGCTGCCTACACAAGAATGGGCACGGTACCTGACACCAGGGCTGAGAGGAAAAGCTCTGGAAGCGTTTGCTGCACTCCCTCAAGACCAAGATGGTGACTATGAGGCCATCAAGCAGGCTCTGATAGCCAAGTACCAGCTTACACCCGAGGTGTACCGTAAAAAGTTCCGGACCCTCCAACGTGGCCCACACGACAGTTACAGTGATGTGGTGCATGGACTGGGGACCCACTTTGACCAGTGGACCCAAGGACTGTCAGTGACCACCTTTGTACAGCTGCGAGACCTGATGATCAAAGACCAGTTCTTCCGTCTTTGCCCAACTGAGGTGCGACAGTTTGTGATGGACAGAGAACCCAAAGACGTGACGAAAGCAGCGCAGATTGCCGATGCCTATGAGGCCAACCGTAGATCGGAAGTGCGGAAGCCAGTCACCACCAGCTGGAGAGGGGGTAAGCCTGCAGCCAACGCCAGTACCCCTGCCAGCCAACACACCAGAGGTCCTGTCCCCGTGGCCAACAGCACCAGACCTACCACCGAACTTCGGCAGTGGTACCACTGCAGGCAGACTGGACACCTCAGTCACCAATGTCCAGCCAAGCAGAAGAACCCCTCATCCCAGGCCCCAGGGCCTAATGCAGCTGTTCTTTTGGTGGGTGGTGTGGTTGGGAGGGTGTGTGACAACGTACAGCCCGTCACTGTGGGAGGTCGTGTTGCTACAGGCCTCAAGGACACCGGGGCTGAACGAACCCTCATCCGACCCGAACTGGCGGCCCCTGAAGAAATCATTCCGGGGAAAACCCTAACTGTCACTGGGATTGGGGGCATCAGCTGTCCCTTACCGATGGCCCGGGTTTTTATTAATTGGGGTGCCGGGAGCGGGGTGAAGGAAGTGGGGCTGTCTGATAATTTGCCCACTGATGTTTTGTTGGGGACTGATTTGGGGAGGTTGGTTGCATACTTCGTGGATGACCCTCCTCCCCAATCTACTAATGAGGGTAAAGTTAACCCTGATGATGATGATGATGATGATGATGGGAAATCGCATGTGTTACCTGACCATGCTTTATCTTGTAGTGATGCATCTGTTAACCATTTTTTCCCTAGGATTGATGGTGAAAATGTTGTACCTGTGCCAACTGTATCTGATAATAATGTTTCTGTGAAAGTTGATGTGTCCATAGGTACAGGAGTGCTCAGCCACGTCGCTCTGCGGAGTGAGACGGCTGAGGAACCCCTAGCAGGGGCAAGTGTCGGTGCTACAAGAAATGGGGAGATACATGGGAACCGTGAGCAAGGTGATGCCATGCAATTGACCAGTGCCACCGAGGAAGGTAACTGGCCCATAAGTAGCAATGCTCCTGAGGTAATGGGGGTGGATGGGGAGGTAGAGCCCATAGCAGCGTCGGCTGTTGGGTCTGTAGAAATCCCCGGGGAGACAGCCTACGTAGCTGCTGTCACCCGCAGTCAGAGTGCCCGGAACGCAGATACCTGTCTGCCTTCCGGACCCTCCTCAGTCATCAGTGTGACTGAACCAGAGGCGGACCCAGTGCAGGTCCCAGAGGGCTCCCGTGGGGAAGGGACCCTGACATCGCTTTTGGCTTCCCCTAGCCAGGAGTTTCAGGCCGCTCTGCACACAGATGCGAGCCTAGAGAGTTTGAGACAACTTGCCGGGACGCGCTTCTCCGAGACTGATAAGGAGAAGGTGTTCTGGGAAGGAGGAAGGTTGTACCGGGAGACAGTACCCGGAGAATCACAAAAGGAGTGGTTGAGGGAAAGACAGCTGGTCGTCCCACAGCAATTCCGGGGTGAGTTGTTGCGGATTGCCCATGAGATCCCGCTAGCTGGACACTTGGGTATCAGCAAAACTAAGGCCCGGCTGTCTCAACACTTCTATTGGCCTAAGATGGGGACAGATGTGTCAAACTACTGCCGTTCCTGTGTCACCTGTCAAAGAGTGGGGAAGGCGGGGCCTGCTCTTAAGGCTCCCCTGATCCCTTTGCCAGTGATAGAGGAGCCTTTCCAGAGGATTGCGGTGGACATTGTGGGCCCGCTGGCCGTCTCCAGCAGCTCTGGAAAGCGATTTATTCTTACTGTGGTAGACTACGCTACCCGGTACCCAGAGGCAGTAGCTCTGTCGTCAACTAGGGCAGATAAGGTGGCGGATGCCCTGTTGGCCATCTTTTCACGTGTAGGATTTCCCAGGGAAATGCTTACAGATCGAGGGACCCAATTTATGTCTCACCTAATGGAGGCTCTCTGTAAGAAAATGCAGGTGAAGCACCTGGTATCGAGTGCGTATCACCCACAGACCAATGGCTTGTGTGAACGTTTCAATGGTACCCTCAAACAGATGCTACGCATGCTGGTTGAGACACAAGGGCGCGACTGGGAGCGGTACCTCCCACACCTGCTATTCGCTTACCGAGAGGTTCTGCAGGCCTCGACGGGGTTCTCCCCCTTCGAGCTCCTATACGGCAGGCGAGTCCGGGGACCCCTTGGGTTGGTAAGAGAATCCTGGGAAGAGGAGCCGAACCCTTCTGAAGTGTCCATAGTGGAGTATGTCATGCGCTTCCGTGACAAGATGCAGACCTTGACGCAGTTGGTGCATGACAACATGACGCAGGCTCAGGCTGATCAGAAGCACTGGTACGACCAAAACGCCCGGGAGCGGACCTACCACGTGGGTCAAAAGGTGTGGGTGCTGGTTCCTGTACCAACGGATAAGCTTCAGGCAGCCTGGGAGGGCCCGTACGTCGTCCACCAACAGCTCAACCCGGTCACCTATGTGGTCACGCTTGACCACACTCGGGGTAGGCGAAAGGCCTTTCACGTCAACATGATGAAGGCTCATCACGAACGTGAACCTTTCGTCCTACCGGTCTGCAGCTTACCCGAAGACGGGGAGGAAGACACCCTCCTGGACATGCTGGCCCAAGCCAAGGCCCGTGGGTCCATTGAGGACGTGGAGGTGAGCGCCTCGCTAGATGAACCACAGCGGTTGCAGTTGCAAACCATGCTGGAACCCTTCCGGGTCGTGTTCTCCAACCGGCCTGGAAGGACTGAGTTAGCGGTCCATGAGGTGGACACAGGGAATCACGCCCCACTACGGCGAACACCCTATCGAATCTCTGACCAGGTGCAGCAGATTATGCGCCAGGAGATCGATGAGATGTTACAGCTGGGGGTGATTCGACGGTCAAAGAGCGCGTGGGCCTCACCTGTAGTTCTCGTGCCAAAGAAGGACCGGACCACCCGGTTCTGCGTGGACTACAGGGGGCTCAACGCCATTACAGCCTCTGACGCGCACCCAATGCCGCGCATCGAGGAGCTGCTTGAGAAGTTAGCTGGCGCAGAATACCTGACAATAATGGATCTGAGTCGCGGATACTGGCAGATTCCCCTGAGCCCCGAGGCGCAGGAGAAGTCCGCCTTTATCACACCCTTTGGACTGTACGAGTCCACGGTCATGCCCTTCGGCATGAAGAATGCCCCTGCCACTTTCCAGCGGATGGTCAATCTCCTGCTTCAGGGACTGGAGAAGTACGCTGTGGCGTACTTAGATGACATTGCCATCTTCAGTCCCTCCTGGGAGGAACACCTGCAGCATCTCGAGGAGGTGCTCGGGCGAATTCACCGAGCAGGACTGACTATCAAGCCGGGAAAGTGCCAGATGGGCATGAGGGAGGTTCACTACCTGGGGCACCGGGTAGGTGGAAACACCCTAAAGCCAGAGCCTGACAAAGTGGGCGTGATCGTGAACTGGCCCACTCCCAGGAACAAGAAACAGGTGATGTCCTTCCTGGGCACTGCAGGGTACTATAGGCGCTTCGTGCAGCACTATAGTAGCCTGGCAAAACCTTTGACGGACCTCACCAGGAAGAAGCTACCCCACATCGTCAACTGGACAGATGGCTGTGAGGGGGCCTTCCAGGCGTTGAAAACCGCACTGTGCAACACCCCTGTGTTGAAAGCAGTCGACAGCAGTCGACCATTCTTGGTACAGACCGACGCCAGCGAGTTTGGCCTTGGTGCTGTGCTCAGCCAGGTGGACTCGGAGGACCAAGAGCACCCCGTGTTGTACCTGAGCCGGAAACTTTTGCCGAGGGAAGTGGCCTACTCCACCATTGAGAAGGAGTGCCTGGCCATAGTCTGGGCCCTGCAGCGCTTGCAGACCTACTTGTACGGGCGCACCTTCACTGTGGTGACCGACCACGACCCTCTGCGCTGGCTAAGCACCATGTGTGGAACCAATGGCAGGTTGCTACGCTGGAGCCTTGCCCTTCAGCAATTTGACTTCACCATTAAACACAAAGCGGGCAAAGAGCATGGTAATGCAGATGGACTCTCCCGCCAGGGTGAACCCACGGAGGTGCGCATGGAGGCATACCGAGAGGTCCTGCCGCCGTAGCGCATGCCAAAAGGGGGAGGTGTCACGATATGGTATGAAATATCATAAGTTAGTTTTCTTGCTAGCATGCGGGGGCTAAACCCCCCCTCTCTCTGGTTCTCTTTCCTTCCCTGTGTTTCTATCTGTCTGTGTAGAAGAGCTTGCCTTGTGGGGGAGTTTTATTGATGGAAGGTATTTACGACGGTCATAGCTGCAAGGGAAATTTGTGTTAGCAGGAACTGTTAGAGAAACTTCTAGAATCATGAAAGTCTTTTGTTCCATTTTTGTAAGATATTACGCAAACCGTTTACGTTAAAAACACGAAAATAGATGTTCTTATTCTCTCTCGGTGGATCTATCAATGACTCTAATCACAGGCTTGTAGCTCCCTCTGGTGAAGAAGTAGGGATTGCTCTGTAAATAATAGGACATATTTGATCTCATAAGAAAGCTCATGTTAATACAAGCTGAATGCTGGGTGTGCTATGATTCTGATATGTACTGGAACGGAGTTATAAGCATTAGACCAATTTGTATTCAAAGTACTCAGACTGAAAGGTAGGAGGATCTGGAAAAGCCAGCCCTTTCTGTGATGTCACTAGCTGTAGGTCTTAAGTTTGTGGCCAGATCCCCAGCTCCTTCTTCTTGTCTTTTCCTGTGAGGCCTGAGCAGCACGACAAATGAGCTGGGATGTCTGGTTGCCTGCAATGCAATGATCTGAGAATATGTGAGTGTTATCTTTTCTTCATTTAATCCTTTTATTTTCATAATTACCTTGTACATATTTGCAATTGTCTCATTTGTAACATCTTTGTAAAATATTTTATAAACACTGCCTAAAAATCATTTATGGGGTATACTCTTTAATACTAGTTCGTTCTTCCTGCCCTAAACCGTACCCTGTCTCTGAAGGGAATTATGCTACTATTTTGGGGGTTAGCAGCCGAACCCGTTTAAGCGGCGCTGGTGGCAGCTTACCGTGTGCCGGCTGTTGGGGGGTCACTGTAGCGACTGCGGCTTGATAATTATTGTTCCTGCCTGAGTGGGAGTAGTTATCGCGTTGCTGTAGTGCGCCCAATAGCCAGTACATAGCAGGCAGCCTTTCTGGCGACTAATTACCCCAGGTGCAGTACCTAATCTGACCTGAGAGTAAGGGGGGCGCCAGAGAGCTGCAAGTGTTAAGTGGAACTGTAAGCGGGATAGACACAAATCCCTGCAGTTCATGGTATATTGAAGAGCAGTGGGATACCTAAAATAAGCCCCTGCTGTAAACAAGAGGTCAATAGCCTCGTGTGTGTTTTTTCATCACATTGTGGCAGTGGAGGGATAACTAGGATAAGCCCCCCTGCACATGTGATAGCCGTCTGCTGGTCTAAAGTCACCCCAATCCATGACATATTGTGGGCAGCGGCTAAGGGATCTTGACAGTCACGGTGTGAATCGTGACAGGGATCATCAAAGATTGTTGTTTTTTTTTTATATCCCAACCCTGACTTGTACTTCTCAACAACTTTGTACTTCACTTGTTTGGAGATCTCCTTGGTCTTCATGGTGTTGTTTGGTTAGTGGTGCCTCTTGCTTAATGGTGTTGCAGCCTCTGTGGACTTTCAGAAAAGGTGTGTATATGCTGGCAGACCATGTGACTTAGATTGCATGCAGGGGGACTTCCTTTCAGTGAGCACGTGACTTACGAAGGGAATTGCTTGCACAAGAAATTTTTAGGGGCTTCATTACAAAAGGGGTGAATACATATGCACCTTCCAATATTTAGTTGTTTGAGGCCATTAATTTAATTTATGCCTATATTTCTCTCGCTTCACCAACTGAGACAATTAGGTGCTGATACATCACACACAAATCGGATTCCAAAAATATTTAAACACAGGTTGCAATGTAACAAAATGGGTATAAAGCCAAGGGTTGTGAATACTTTAACAAGCCTCTGTATATGTTTACCCCCTTGGTAGGCGCTGGTCTTATTTGTGTATACTTTTTTTTCTGTTTCATTTTGTATGAATCTAGCAGAAAAAAATGTGACATGTTCCAGCATACATTGTATAACTGGCGTATTCTTTTCTAGACGTATTGCTTTTAAAGGGAACCTGTCAGCAAGTTTTTGCTATTTAATCTGAGGTCAGCATGATGTAGGTGTTAAAACACTTAACTCACGGATGGTCACTTGTCAGGCTGTGTGCTGTTTACTTACAATAAAGGTTTTATCATTAGGACATTATCACTTCTGGGACCAACACCCTCTTGTCAAATCATTCAACCAAGCCCCCTTTTCTGATAAGTAGGTTACTGTAAATAGATAATGTACTTAGAAAACTGTACTATGGGCTAGTTTAGCTTTCTTAGCTCTGCTGCACTTTACATCTGAAAACTCTGATTGCGTGTCACAACTACTGCACACAGTAATCTAAGTTATTCATGGTTGGAATCAGGATCTCTTTTCCTACATTATGCTGATCCTAGATGAGATAGCAAAAACCTGGTGATTATTTCCCTTTAAAAGAGAATCTCTCCATAATACAGTACAATACGCAGGCACCAAACAGCATCACAAGGGTTGCCTATGTTTGCATAGTACTTACCATCAGGAATCCTGTGTGCTTCTGAACAGGCACCATGCACCCATCTCTGTTGTGTCCATGGAGCCTACAGAAGATTATTTATAAAATTAACGATCATCTTGAAATAATAGTATTGGCATGACTAATAGGCTGTTACCCAGCGTGGGGAACGATACATAACCTTGTCACTGGCATCTTATATGAACCTTAAAGAGTCTCTGTCAGCACGGAATGACTGTTCAAACCAAGAACAGGCGCTCGGTGCTTCACAGCGGAGCCAATCCTTTATATGCACCTTCCCCCCGCTTGGTTTCCATCTATCTTCACTCTTCTCTGGCTATATGAAGCATGAGCTGTCAATCAAAGATGAGGGGGCAGAGATTGAGGGAAAACAAGCAGATGGGAAGGTGTATTTAAATTATGAGCTCTGCCATGAAGCACTGAGCCGCAGTACTTGTACAGAGTCTCTTTAAGATTTATTTGTTCAAGATTACCATGAACAAATGTTCCTTGGAATGTTTGTTTCACTATGATGTCTAAACAGGCTACTGATCACCCAACAAATAAAAAATGCTTGTTTTTTTGGGTGAAATTATTGTTTGATTTGCCCAAGATATCATAATTTTTTATTTTTGATATGTGGTCCTAAAGAAGGACCACATATAAATAAGATCATCTGCTACAAGGATCTACTACAAGGATCCACTACATTTTTGTCCTAATGAAGAGGTCCTGCGCTGACCTCGAAATGGTACATAAAGTCAAAGTTTTCAAGGAAAATATTTGTTGGATATAAATATCAGCAGCGCATCCAGTGACACTTCAACTGGATATGTTCATTCTCTTAGTCCTTTGGACTTGTGTCTTGCAGCAGCTGATCTATGAGTTTGTTACATGTTGCTTTGTTGCAACACCACCAGGTGAGCAGATCCATGTTGGTTCTGTGTTGTTTTAACATTTATAACCCTATTGTGCGCTCTTCCTTTTCCCAGTTTTCCTTACTACTACATAATTTTTGTGGCACATCATCCTGTGTAAATAAGATTGGTGCTGCCAAGAATAATGGCAAGTCATGTGCTCTCAACAATCTACAACAGTGCACCTTTCCTTGTGAAAACTGCCTATTAAAGGGTCCGTGTCAGCACAGAATGACTGTTCAAGCCAAATACAGGCGCTCAATTCACCATGGCTTGGCCAATCATTTGTATACACCTTCCTACCTGCTTGGCATCCATTTATCTTCTTCCTTCTCTGGCTCTATTAAGCCAGAGCTGTCAATCAAAGAAGAGGGGGCAATGGAGAAGGAGGGAAAACAAGCAGGTGGGGAGATGCCTTATAATGTGTGGCCCCGCCGGGAAGCACCAAGAGGCGGCACTTAGTTTGAATAGTCATTCTGTGCTGACAGTCAATTTAAATGGCTGCTAATCAGTAGATATTTACCTATCATAGGTCATTTAATGTTGCATAATGGAGCAATGTAAACTTACCTTTAGGTTTCATTCACACACAAGTCCTTATGCTATTAACACGTAAATCCAGTAGTAGTGCACCAAGTGAAGTATAGACAAGGGTGCCCAAAGATAACTGCAAAAATATACCCATATACCAAAAATTCTAGAGAAAATATTATACCTGAATCACTTTAGTGCAGAGTGTGGAAACACAGGGTAGTTTTATTTCTGGATTGCTGAAGGGAATAAAGAGATAATATAAGTCATATACAGTAGATGGAGAACCTCCAATTAATGAAAAGTACACAATCCTAATCAGTAGAAAGTATAACCCGACTATATCTTAAATGATCCATTAGTCTGAGTTCACTGGTACACCTTCATACCAGCTTAGTTTCCATCTATCTCCACACTTCTATGGCTCTATGAAACCAAAGCTGTCACTCAAAGAAGAGAGGGATGGAGATTAAGGGGACACAAGGGTGTGTTTTAAGGGCCTCTGTCAGCACAGAACGACTGCTCAAACCAAGTTCAGGTGCTGGGTGCTTCATGGTGGAGCCTATTATTTAAATACACCATCCCACAGGCTAGTTTTCCATCTGTATCTACCCTTCTCTGCTCCATGAAGCCAGAGCTTTTAATCAAATAAGGGGGGAGTGGAGATAGAGGGGAAACAAGCAGGTGGGAAGGTGTATTTAAATGATTGGCACCATCATGAAACACCGAACAGTGGGACTTAGTTTGAACAGTCGTCCTTTGCTGACTTGCATTTTAAGTGCTGCAGTCAGAATTTGACTTAGGCATTTAAATGGCTAAACACTAGCAATTGAAGTTCTCACTGGTTGCTGCTTTTACAAGCAGATGCCGGCTGTATATATAGCTAGCATCTGATGACTATTGTGTGTGTTCAATTTATGTGCTCGCTTCACACTCTCACACCTAATGTACGTACTACTTTGTCCTACATTTGAAAACAGTTATATCAGGATAAGTCTTCAATACAGGAATGGTGGGGGGCAGACACTCTCAACCCAATGATCAGCTGTCATTGCCTTTAGCGGCTGCCAGATATACAAATTAATGGGGCTGTAAAGCACAGATCTGCTCAATGTGTAGCAGCAGTCTCTGAGTACTGCAGATCAGTTTCTATTTCTCAGGTTAAGGGCACGTGCAGATGACTGTCTTTTTGGTCCAAGTCCCATCTGACAAAAGATCGGATCGCACTCGGACCAATGTTATTTTATTGACATGTATGATTTTTTTTCTTGACATCTGAGTGCGTTGTAGTTTTCATGGACTGACAGAATGGAAAAGATGGAGAATTTTTTTTCTTCTCATTCGAGAAAATTGGATCACACTCTGATTAGCATAGTCGACCCGATTCTCTCGGATGAGAGAAAATACGGTGGGGTGACTCTAACCTATTGTTGAATCAGACTTGTCCAAATCTACCAGCCTTGGATTCTATTAACATACAGAAAGTTTTAATGGTAAATTCGATATGTTATGTTATTTTCCTACTCAGAAAATGGCTAGCTTGATTCTTGATGGCAATGCTACATAACCAGAAAGCAATGTGCAATACAGTGATTTAATAGTTGAATTATAAATATTTATTAACTTATAAAATTTATGTTACGTGCACATCAAACATGGGTGAAAACAAATAGAAAATCATGACAAAGAACAAAAACCCATTCTATGCTTTATTTCTTCTGTCTTGATCCGTTCCCTCCAGGCAACATCTTCGCTTGTCACTTTTTCCAAACAACATCCTGTGTGACTCAGCCTGTAGTGCTAGAAAGATCCAGCTGCCACAAGCTGAAACTTAGTGGAACCCCTGCAAGTAGCCCTCAAGCCTATTCTGCCTTCTCATTAACCCCTTGATGTAAAATAGTATATAAAATAAACATTAACAAATTTTCACCATGGTTTTGTAATTTTTTATATATGTTGATAACTAGACTTTTGTATATCCTATCTCCGTTTTCTGCCCACATACGTGGGTTTGTTTTTTGCTGGACGAGTTGTACTATTGAATGACACCATCCATTTTACAATGTAATTTGCTGGAAGACAGAAAAAAAATATTCCAAGTGCAGTGCAATTACACAAACCAAACTATTTCGCAATTTTTTTGAGGAAGTGTGTGTGGGAGGTGTTTTTATGGCCTTCATTGTTCCTTAAAAATTACCTGGTCAGTATCATTATAACAATACCTTGCAATTTTTTAAAAAAATTTGAGTGGTGTTGTAACGTGGCACTGGGTGGTTGCCATCGGCGAGGTACTCGTACTTCACGTCCTAGCACACTATATAAAAATGAGGATCCCGGCTGGGTGTGTGGACTTTAGCTATGTTGGCGATACTCCCTTGCAGACCACACGGTGCCATTGTGTTCGGCTGTCCAGCACCAGATGTTACAGAGTTTAGTGATGGAGACATAAATAAACATATATATACTGAATAGTAACTTGTGTACTGCAGATAGTAGGCATTCATCTTCATAAACATTTCTGTTTTGAAAAGGAAAAGTATTACACACTTTCCCTTCTCTTTCTTTCTTCCTTCCTTCTCTTTCCTGGAGTCACTCTCCCTTTCTACTTCATTTAGCCCTTCTGCCTCAACACAGCCCAGCACAGTATTCCGGGAGCCTCCTCGTCCCCAAAAACAACGCTACAGTCCAGAAAGCAAGAGACCTATACTTCCACCAACAGGTTTGCATCCTTCTCCCCTTCAGGGAGTTTTCTATGTGAATATGGCAACTGGACACCAACTGCTTCTGGGGCATTTCCTCTTCATCTCGCTTATCTTTCCTCTTCCATCCCGTTACCCAACTGACAGACAACTCAGTACTGTCCCGGTAGGCTTCCTGCCCCAGACCGCGATACTTCTTCCTTTTCTCCCTTTTGCACTGGCCTGACTCTGGACACTAATCACCTTGATCTCGTTGATGCGTCTTCTGTAGAAGCTTACTACCTGCTTTGTTTGTCTATCTCTTGCCACAAAAGCACCCGCTGCCTGTGTTTCTGCTACTCAGCCAGACCTGAGGCTTGTGCCATTCTGACAGAAAAATCTCCACTGTCTTCCCACTTAGCCCCTCTCACTTTGGGCTAGTCCCAACTATTAACTCTGACTATCTATCTCAACTACCTGTGGCTGGACAGAACACACCCTAACACTGGCAATGTAAAGCATTAAACATTCCAAACACCATAATAGATTGCATCATTTCACAAATCTTTAAGGGGGAGTGTAGGAAACACCCCTACTTCTCGTGAGGCAGTGAGGGGGATCATATACGAGGGCCGGTATGTGTCCCTCAGGATGCATATAGAGACATATTAAACCCGATGGAGCGCATTGTGATTACAGCAAAATGTCTGATTACAAGGCAAAGTAAAAGTGAGTATGGATTTGGTCTAAGTAGTTGACCAAGTCCGATTTTAGGAAAACCCGACATGGCTATAACATAAAAAACCTTTAAAACAATTACTTTATTTTATATCTATTAAAAAATATTGCCAAACAGAAACACACAGGTAATATACGTATACAAGCTAAAGCTGAACCCTATTGAGATACTGATACACCCCTATCCTTATATCCACCTAACAGCGGAGGCTGGCACCCTAGATAGAAACGAGAAATGGTGCCCCCACTCCACGGTGGCTGTCCCTACACTGTACCTAATGATAGCCAGGAATTAAACAATCATTCAATATATAGGTATTGTAAACTTTTGCTTATATTGAGTGAAAAGATAGGAAAGGAGGATGGAAATATCTGCATATATACAGCTAGGTCCTAAAGGGGATCATTGCTAAACTCATTGAAAAACAATATACAGTAGTCTGGTTATAAATTGTTAAAGAAACACTAGAGACAAGGGGAAGTAAGAAGTGATCAGATGTCTGATGTAGGCCCTGATCTGTGATGGTAGAGATATTATGTCCTTACACCATGATCAATATAGCATGAGTTTTGGTTTTGCTTATATGGTCGCAGAATAAATGCTCTGCAAGTGGTCAAGATGCTGTCCCCCAGACTCAAACACAAACAGCATATCCAAACATATAATCACATAAATGCTGTTTAGTTCTAATACCTGCACACAACCCTATAAAGTGCTAGTGCTCTGTGCCAAGAATTCATAGATAACGCTCTCAGGACAGTTGGTACATGAGACTCATCCTGTCTGCACATATACACAGGCCAAATGAGCTAGGTAAGAGATAGCAAAAAAGAATGATAAACATGCTATAGCATTAGCCATGGACCCAGCATTTGTATAGTGATAATCTCAAGAAAATAATGATAATGGGTTCACTTATCATGTCACTGAATACAAAATTTACCCATGAATTGAGAATTTTTAAAATGAACGATCAGTCCTGGTGAATGAAGATGCTGATCTTTCTGATACGATATATTACAAAGTTATTATTATTATTATTATTATTCATTTTTATAGCGCCATTTATTCCATGGCGCTTTACATGTGAAATACGGGGCAAATATAGACAAATACAAAGTTGCTGATTTTTACATGTACTATTGATTTACGATATAAAAATTAAAATGATGGTTACACTTTAGCTACTTTGATGAAAGACACTTATGAATATTAGCTCACATATAATGAATGTTCCTGTTCTTGATGCAACTGATGCTTATGGATTTGTAGGATGTGGATACATTCATAGACTTGAAACATAGAATGTCATGGTGATAATGCAGTAACTTTATATCTACTAATTCTTCGTATACTTAGATGTTGCAACTAATAATTATTTACAGTTATATGAAAAATTTTGGGCACCCCTATTAATCTTAAGCTTAATGCTTTATACAAATTGTTTTTTTTGCAACAGCTATTTCAGTTTCATACATCTAATAACTGTTGGACACAGTAATGTTTCTGCCTTGAAATGAGGTTTATTGCACTAACAGAAAATGTGCAATCTGCATTCAAACAAAATTTGACAGGTGCATAAGTATGGGCACCCTTATCATTTTCTTGTTTTAAATACTCCTACCTACTTTTAACTGACTTACTAAAGCACTTTTTTTGGTTTTGTAACCTCATTGAGCTTTGAACTTCATAGCCAGGTGTATGCAATCATGAGAAAAGCTACTTAAAGTGGCCACTTGCAAGTTGTTCTCCTGTTTGAATCTCCTCTGAAGAATGGCATCATGGGCTCCTCAAAACAACTGTCAAATGATCTGAAAACAAAGATTATTCAACATAGTTGTTCAGGGGAAGGATACAAAAAGCTGTCTAAGAGATTTAACCTGTCAATTTCCACTGTGAGAAACATAGTAAGGAAATGGAAGAACACAGGTACAGTTCTTGTTAAGGCCAGGAGTGGCAGGCCAAGAAAAATATCAGAAAGGCAGAGAAGAAGAATGGTGAGATCAGTCAAGGACAATCCTCAGACCACCTCCAGAGAGCTGCAGCATCAACTTGCTGCAGATGGTGTCACTGTGCATCGGTCAACTATACAACACACTTTGCACAAGGAGAAGCTGTATGGGAGAGTGATGCGAAAGAAGCCGTTTCTGCAAGCACGCCACAAACAGAGTCGGCTGAGGTATGCAAAAGCACATTTGGAGAAGCCAATTTCTTTTTGGAAGAAGGTCCTGTGGACTGATGAAACCAAGATTGAGTTGTTTGGTCATACAAAAAGGCGTTATGCATGGCGGTCAAAAAACACAGCATTCCAAGAAAAACACTTGCTACCCACTGTAAAATTTGGTGGAGGTTCCATCATGCTTTGGGGCTGTGTGGCCAATGCCGGCACCGGGAATCTTGTTAAAGTTGAGGGACGCATGGATTCCTCTCAGTATCAGCAGATTCTTGACAATAATGTTCATGAATCAGTGACAAAGTTGAAGTTACGCAGGGGATGGATCTTTCAGCAAGACAATGATCCAAAACACCGCTCCAAATCTCAGGCATTCATGCAGAGGAACAATTACACTGTTCTGGAATGGCCATCCCAGTCCCCAGACCTGAATATCATTGAACATCTGTGGGATCATTTGAAGAGGGCTGTCCATGCTCGGCGACCATCAAACTTAACTGAACTGGAATTGTTTTGTAAAGAGGAATGGTCAAAAATACCTTCATCCAGGATCCCGGAACTCATTAAAAGCCACAGGAAGCGACTAGAGGCTGTTATATTTGCAAAATTTTGTTTGAATGCAGATTGCACATTTTCTGTTAGTACAATAAACCTCATTTCAAGGCAGAAACATTACTGTGTCCAACAGTTATTAGATATATGAAACTGAAATAACTGTTGCAAAAAAAACAATTTTTATAAAACATTAAGCTTAAGATTAATAGGGGTGCCCAAACTTTTTCATATAACTGTAACTTGTATCTCTTGCAGGAAGACACATCTAAAGGAATAGGTGGTCAGGTTGCATATCCAGTGGTAGAATGCTTAGGGTAAAGCTTCTGTCAACTTTGCAAACTAAAATGGCCGCTATCCTGTCTTGTTTCCTATAGTCAAGGCAAGTGGTTGTTGTACGGCAGGTGGAGGTTGCGAGCGGCCTCTATTTTAGCTGCGCACACTTTACGTCCGGTACAGTTCATTATGGCTTATGAATATTCATGACGTCCCCGGAAGTGAACAGTGCGGCACTGAAAATATAGGCCGCTCGCAACCTCCACTTGTCGTACGGCTACCGCTTGCCTCCACGACTGCTACTGCTGCTCCATATGTTACCGGCACACTGCTACTTCTGGGACTCCATACATAACAGGATCGCGCTGCTCCGCCGCTGCTGCTGTGAAGGAGGGGGAAAGAAACACCCCTAGGGAAGAGAAATGGACCGGGGGAGAGGGGAGACAGACTAGTGAGGTGAGGAGAGACAGACCGGTGGGGGTGTATAAGTCGAGAGGGGCACTTTCAGCCTAAAAAAATGGGCTGAAAATCTCTGCTTATACCCGAGTATATATGGTAATTCAATTTTTTTCTACTGTATTTTGGTATATGGCAAAAATTACAATCTTCTATTGAGCTCAGCTTCACAGGAGTACTGACATGACATCCATGGGGGCATTTAGCAGACCCCAGCATCCATAGCAACCAATAGGCACCACGTGACCACTTTGTATGTGGATAATGGGTGACTGAATGTGCATTTGAGCTGAATTAATTATAATAATTTTTATTTCTATAGCGCCAACATATTCCGCAGCACATCACAATTCAGAGGGTACTTTTACATATAATGTAAGACATTAGAGAATAAACCTAAGAGGAATGAGGGAGGACCCTTCTCACATGCTTGCAATCTATGAGGAAATAGGAGTGACACAAAAGATTAAAAAAATAATATTCTTATTATGTAAAGTCCGGCCATAGGGGCATTCAAATAACACTGCATGAACCAGTCACAAACCAGTATCTGTACAAGTACAGATTCAAAGTGCTATCGAGGCTGTTGAAGAGGGAACAGAGAATAGTTAGATTTGTGAGGTAAGTTTATATGCCTGTCTGAAGAATGTGTATTTAGGGTACACTTGAAACCGTGGATACTGGGAATTAACTGGATTGTGGTATCATCCGACTATGTCCCTGTACCGTCAGACACAGCCATTACACAGTACACAGCAGGGGCACATTTATAAGATTATCTCAACACAGGGACATTTTATCAAATTGTGGAGTTTATTTTTATTTCAAGATTTATTGATGAAAAGATACTTTTGTTTATGGTACAACCCCTTTAAGCACATTAAATGCTGCTGTAGGAGATTGACACCACCATTTAAGGGGGGGTATAATGCATGCTCAGCTCCTGAGTTCGTTCAATATATCTGCACCAGACGTGGGACATATTATTACATTTGTGATGTAATAATATGATTAAAAATGATTAAAACTAGGATAATTCTGTATAGGAAAGCCATATTATATTGTCCACAAAATGCTAATTTCTCGCCCAAGAACACTTGCAATTAAAATCTCAATGTTATCTGAGTCAAGATGAAAGTCTGATCTTAATTTCAAAGAGTTGAAGGGTATAGATTTCATCCAAAAATATTCTTACACCTGGTTAGTAAAGGGTAGGCTTGAATATTTGTTACATTGCCCTTTGGTGCTTTAAAGCAAGTGACCCTATGTTGCTCTCTAGCTCTGCTGTGAGGCCTTATGGGGTCAATCCTCTGTAGATGTCACTAAACTAACATGTCTTTTAAGGAATGGCTTAAGCTTCCGCAGCTGACCTTCAAAGTTCATACTCTTCTGCATTCAAACTGCTTGAACATTTATCATTGTGAAACCAGTGGACATTTAAGCTGGGTGAGGATGACAGAGGACTGCCATGAACTTTACAACATCACCTTCTGACTCAACTAAGTTTGTCAAGAGCTAATCTTAGAGGATTCTTAAACACTACATGGTGACCCAACAGTAGACACAAGGTAGCCAACCATGTGATGAGGTCAAGTCATCAGGGAGTCTGAGTACACATAAGAGGAGAGTGTTTTCTATTAGCATAATAGTAGGGTGACCTTTTGGAACTTTGCAGTGAGATAGGTTAAAGTAGTGTATTTTTATCAATATTTATTTTTAAAAAATATTGATTTTTAGATCAATATACTTATAGAGAACTCCACACCAGTGTTCTACTAAAATTCTAATTTTATTCTAAAAAATGTTAAATGCAAGCTAAAGAAAATATTTAAAAATCTTATATCATATTTCTAGAACCTCAGCCAGCACCTGTATACAAGGGAATTTCTATCCCAAGTGTAGAAATCAGTACATATTAATTAATCAGATCTCAAGGCGTTAGCCATAGTTTACATGCTATAGTTGTGTTGCTTAAAGTGAAATTGGGATTTTTTTTTGTATTTCGTACTACTTACACAGAAAGGCTGGGGTGAGAAGGCCGTCGATTTCCTCATGCGAGAGAATTGGTCCGATTATGTCACTCGGATCAAACTCTTCCAGAGTTTCAGCCAAGTGTCTTATTAGTATGATTCGATTCTCTTATATGATAGAATTGCATCACAGTTGTGGAGAAGATGAAGAGCTTAATTTCTGTGTTTAAACATGGACATGTGAATGAGGCCTAAGAGCTTACACTCTACAGTAGAGAAAGACTTAAGGCTGAGTCACACATAACGATATCGTTGCAACGTCACGCTTTTGGTGACGTAAGCAACGATCCCGCTAACGATCTCATTATGTGTGACAGCGACCAACGATCAGGCCCCTGCTGGGAGATCGTTGGTCGATGGGAATGATCAGGACCATTTTTAGGTCGCTGATCACCCGCTGTCATCGCTGGATCGTCGTGTGTGACGCCGATCCAGCGATGTGTTCACTTGTAACCAGGGTAAATATCGGGTTACTAAGCGCAGGGCCGTGCTTAGTAACCCGATATTTACCCTGGTTACCATTGTAAAAGTTAAAAAAAAAACACTACATACTCACATTCTGATGTCTGTCACGTCCCCCGGCGTCCACAGGGTTGACTGTGTCAGCGCCGGCCGTAAAGCAGAGCACAGCGGTGACGTCACCGCTGTTACTGCCAGCACTGACACATTCAGTGCAGGGAAGCTCTCGGCAGCAGCGCGTGCATTACCAGCGCTCCTGCCGAAAGCAGTTTTAACCCTGTGGACGCCGGGGGATGTGACAGACATCAGAATGTGAGTATGTACTGTTTTTTTTTTAACTTTTACAATGGTAACCATGGGTAAATATCGGGTTACTAAGCGCGGCCCTGCACTTAGTAACCCGATGTTTACCCTGGTTACCCGGGTGCTGCAGGGGGACTTCAGCATCGTTGAAGACAGTTTCAACGATGCCGAAGTCGTTCCCCTGATCGTTGGTCGCTGGAGAGAGCTGTCTGTGTGACAGCTCCCCAGCGACCACACAACGACTTACCAATGATCACGGCCAGGTCGTATCGCTGGTCCTGATCGTTGGTAAGTCGTTTAGTGTAACGGTACCTTAAGGCAGTGGTCAGACAGGCATATGTTCTCTCATGCCAGAGAATTGGGCCAATTATGCTAATGGCACTCGGAGATTCTGTCAGTTTGATATGAGTATCATCTTAGTGTGATCCAATTCTCTCACATCACAGAATTGCAGCACAGGTGTTGAAAAGACGGAGAGCTTAATTTGGTCATCTTCACCATTGTCTCTGTCTGTGTATATCGGACTGCACTTGGGTGACTTTCGAGGGCAATCTGATGTTTTTCACGCCCACACAGACTTGTATGGGTGCCCGTGATCTGATTATTGGATGTGCTCGCTGCATGCTTCAATTGTTTTCTCATGCCGATTCGGCATGAGAAAAAAGCACTGGTCGACACTGCATCATTGATAACACTTTGGATAGTACTTGACTGTGTTATACGCTCGTGTGAGCAAGCCCAAACTGGAATTCTTCAGTTTTGACATGTTGGACATTTTTGCAAAAGATACACAAAGTGCAGCCATATTCTTTGTCAGTGTTAAATTAACTGCTGGGAAACTCATTTTGATCATAATGTTCCATAAATTGGTATAATTGTGCAGGCTGACAATAATCAGTTTCCTGACAAACTGTTTAAAAAGTGACATATGTCTCCCGTTCCTGTTTTTACTTTTGTAAAACTTATAAGAATATGAACAGTGACAATGAACCTTTTATTCACCCATGCGACATTTCAGCACAAAAGAGCTTTTCTCAAACAATTATAAAAAGTATGACTCCTTAGCCTGTGGTATGACACCCCTGTTGCGCCCCCGTATGACCCCTACTTAGCCCATTTTGGCAGAGTCGGGGGTAACTGGCGTGAAAACGCCAAAACTTGCAAAATTTTCAAAGCAATTTATGCTACATATCTGGCAAAATTGCTTTTATGAATTGGAGCCCTGATGTGTATAAGAACCTCCCAACTGCCCAATTTTATGTTCTCAAGAAAATATGTTGAAACAAGCAGTGGCTTACTCATCTCTTCCTATTAAGAACACATGTACGCTCAACCAAACCAAGCATACATTAGCATGGTCAGGAGTGAAAGCCTCCTTTAGCCAACAACCATCTAATGTAAATAGCCAGCCTAGGCCTCCCCTGCTGACCATAGATCAGCTGAGGATATAGTAAATGTGTCCCTGTCCACGCAATTCAAGATGGTGGCAGTCATGTGATTTAACAATGTGAATGCCTTGTTAAGCTAAGGCCAGAAAATGGAGAGAAAGTGAGAAAAAAAGAAGCACAAAACTATTCATGTTCATAGCAATGGTTGATTTCATGTTCTGGTTTGAAGACACAACAAAATGTAACCAATTTATTGTGAGGTGTATTCTGATAAATAAATTTGGCGAATTTAACTTCAATGAAATTCAGCTTACGTCCAGGTTCAGACTGGTATATTTCATGGTCCATATACAGACTGCTGTGACTGGACTGACCTTGGATCTCCCTACCTGAGCTTACAACCTTAAAGACACATGAGAGTTTTGGTCAAGAGACCCAAGGACAGACTGTCATTGCAGTCCATACACTCACCGGCCACTTTATTAGGTACACCATGCTAGTAACGGGTTGGACCCCCTTTTGCCTTCAGAACTGCCTCAATTCTTCGTGGCATAGATTCAACAAGGTGCTGGAAGCATTCCTCAGAGATTTTGGTCCATATTGACATGATGGCATCACACAGTTGCCGCAGATTTGTCGGCTGCACATCCCAAAGATGCTCCGTACAAGGCAGGATGGATCCATGCTTTCATGTTGTTTACGCCAAATTCTGACCCTACCATCCGAATGTCGCAGCAGAAATCTAGACTCATCAGACCAAGCAACGTTTTTCCAATCTTCTACTGTCCAATTTCGATGAGCTTGTACAAATTGTAGCCTCAGTTTCCTGTTCTTAGCTGAAAGGAGTGGTACCCGGTGTGGTCTTCTGCTGCTGTAGCCCATCTGCCTCAAAGTTCGACGCACTGTGCGTTCAGAGATGCTCTTAGGCCTACCTTGGTTGTAACGGGTGGCGATTTGAGTCACTGTTGCCTTTCTATCAGCTCGAACCAGTCTGCCCATTCTCCTCTGACCTCTGGCATCAACAAGGCATTTCCGCCCACAGAACTGCCGCTCACTGGATTTTTTTTCTTTTTCGGACCATTCTCTGTAAACCCTAGAGATGGTTGTGCGTGAAAATCCCAGTAGATCAGCAGTTTCTGAAATACTCATACCAGCCCTTCTGGCACCAACAACCATGCCACGTTCAAAGGCACTCAAATCACCTTTCTTCCCCATACTGATGCTCGGTTTGAACTGCAGGAGATTGTCTTGACCATGTCTACATGCCTAAATGCACTGAGTTGCCGCCATGTGATTGGCTGATTAGAAATTAAGTGTTAACAAGAAGTTGGACAGGTGTACCTAATAAAGTGGCCGGTGAGTGTATATTGACCATGAAATACATCCATCTCAAAACTAGCACGTGAAACTCTAGATTTACTAAGTCATCCTTATATCTCCTATGACTAAGGAGATGACAGTATTTTTTGTTTTTATGCTGTCCTCTATCTTTGTAGACTATTGACTCACATAAAAGAGTGCTACTTTTTATTGATTTGCTGAGCAAACTTGCTCAATCATCAATCACATGAATGAATGAATGAATGAATGAATGTGAAAAATTATGCAGCACATGGATGGCATTAATATTTTAGTGGCGTAAAGATGCTTGGTAAACTTCCCTCTTGGCAAAAATGGAATAATAACAGGTAATTACACAGATTGCAATACATTAATTTCTTGTAGGTTCAGAATGGCCTTTCATGTGTGAATAAGACCTACAGATATCTTTTCTGTTCTCATCTTTCTTTGTTTTTTTTTTCTCTTCTAATGAAGACATCATGTTTCTGAAGCTACACCAAATCAGTTTCAGCAGACACCGACAGCAATAGACACTGGAGACATGTCAGTAGAGATGAACCTAAGCTAGATCCATGAAGATCCAGCTTGTACTGTATACAGAGCACTCTTCTTAGGTGTGTAAAGTTCATCATCAGAGTGTTATACGTTCCAAGGGCAGAATAACTTATATGCAAAGCAGTGGAAAAATGCAACCTTGCAACCTTTAGGTTATCTGTGCAAACAAAACCATTTGGAAACAACTGCTGTTCAGAAGACAACTGGCAACTAATAGAGAGGTGCTCTTTTGTTTTCTTAACAGTTTTGTTGCTGGGAAGTTCTCCAAGGAGTAGAACATTTTGGTTATTTGTTATAAGTCTTTGAGCAGGGTGGACACTAGAAAATATTAAGAAAATGTACGTCGGATTCTTGCCCCTTGACGTCCCAGGACAATTCCTTTACTATTTTGGAAATGTTTACTAGCTCAGCTGTGCAGCATGTTTGAGGTAAAATCACATCTGCTAGGAAGCGTGCTGATTGAAGTGCAAAGTCAGACATATTACCTTGATATTGATGCCCATAGCCATGTTGCATATAGCTTTTCCCTTCCTTTTTACTGCTAAAGAAATATTAATTTGTTTACAGTGACTTGCAGGTATGCCACCACATAAGATAGCTATTGGCTTGAGATTACAGGGCCACCCAAGGTTAGGAAGAAAGTCAATTTCATTTCACAGTGACCGTACCTGTATAGTCCAAGGGCTGGGTCTGATGTGGCCACTCAGTCCAATTCAAAAATTAATTGAGACTATAGTTTAAACCCAACATTTTCCTGAAAAACGCTACTTTTTTCTAGAATTTTTTGCTCATTTTTCGGTGATGTTTATTGGATCATTGCCATTGCTTTCAAAACCCAACATTCTCTCGTTATACTATTACTCGCACTATTTTTTTACATTTTCCCATATACTGTCCTGTACAGCTTTAGTCTAGAAAAAAGACGACTGAGGGGCGATCTAATAACCATATATAAGTATATAAGGGGACAATACAAATATCTCGCTGAGGATCTGTTTATACCAAGGAAGGTGACGGGCACAAGGGGGCATTCTTTGCGTCTGGAGGAGAGAAGGTTTTTCCACCAACATAGAAGAGGATTCTTTACTGTTAGGGCAGTGAGAATCTGGAATTGCTTGCCTGAGGAGGTGGTGATGGCGAACTCAGTCGAGGGGTTCAAGAGAGGCCTGGATGTCTTCCTGGAGCAGAACAATATTGTATCATACAATTATTAGGTTCTGTAGAAGGATGTAGATCTGGGGATTTATTATGATGGAATATAGGAATATAGGCTGAACTGGATGGACAAATGTCTTTTTTCGGCCTTACTAACTATGTTACTATGTTACTATGTTAAAAATGCCATAAAAACACATAAAAATTGTAAATGACATCATTGAAATTCACAGTGGTTTTTACGAGGAATAATAAACTTAAAAAAAAGCGTGTGGGAGGACACCTAAGTCACACATGTCACTTTTTAGTATACAAGGAGTCTTTAAAAGGAACTTATCATGTCCCAAATGCTATTTACCTGCAGATATAAGGTTGATCTGCAGGATAATAGCATTCCAGTGCTGTCTGGCCACATTATTGAAAGAGCGGCTATCATGAGAAAATGAACTTTATTCCTCACGGGAGCCACCAGCTTTCAGTTATAGAGTCGTGCATGGAGCGGCTTCAGTCAACACCCAAAACACTGAGCGGCAACTGTAAGCATGCCAAGGCACTTTGACTGAAAACTTGAGCCACAGTGCATCTGTTCAGAGCGAGCTGTCAATCAGAGTGACGGGACGTGCTTACAGCCGATGCTCCAGTGCTGTCAACGGTGACCGTAGCTTCTCCGGTAGCTTCTGAGGTCAATAAAGTTGATTCTCCCCCAGTAGCCACACTTTCAGTAAGGTGGCCAAACAACATTGCATTTCTGTTAACCTTCAGATTAACCCTTTATCTGCAGGTTAGCAGCATTTGGGGTCCTCCTATTACCACATAAGAGGTGGCTAGTATTTGCTTTTATTTGATTTTTGCTGCTCTCCTGAGTAATCATGAGTAGGCCCATATCTTATGAACCATACGGAACACAGGAATAGAGTAAGAACAAATCCTGGCCACTTTTTACTTGTGACAGGTCTTCTTCGATGGAGTTGCATCATGAGAGTTATTGAACATCACGGGCGTACACTGCGCCATACAATGCTGATCCATTGAGATGAGACAAACATCCTTTACAGTACATGAGAAAGTGTGTGATGTAGCTACTAATGACATCTGGACAAAAGGCTTATATCTCTTTGGCTTCTTCCCTATCGACTTCATGAATTTGGCAAACAGGAGACATTTATTGTTTTGTTACATTTTTACTAGACTGAGAAGACTATCCAAGGATTTAGGTAGTAAAAAGCTGATACTTATCTGTAGAAAGATCTTTCTTGTACATTGTAACCTTCATAGTAAGGTATGTAATTAGTGCTGTTTCCCACGCTTTTGTGTCTCAATCTTTAGGTAGCCATTGTACCATAATTGTAGGCATGCCTAGGTGAAATGGGTAAGGAAAATGTAATTTGAATATGTTGTGAGAATTAGTGGGCCAACCACATGAGATGTGATCATCTATGGCTGTATAGCACTAAGACAAAACTAAACAATTCCAAGAATGAGCTGTGAATCAGCAATAACACTGTGACCTAGACAGGCCTTTAGTCTGCACCGTCAAACATCTCCATATCTAAATTGAATACACATGTACCTGTAAAGCAGCATGTAGACAACTAAAAGACAACCATGCTTTACTCATACTTGAGTAAGCGCACCCCACACAGTGAGATTTAGACTGAGCTATTACCATGTACTTGGTCACTTCTTCTCAGCATATGGTAGCAATTTGGAGGAAAACTTAACAGTGGTGTATCCAGCTGTCTGGTGACAACTCTACTTTCCAAAATATATTGCAACAAAATGCACAACTTTCTACATGAGATGCCTCGTCAAAGAAATGTAATGCGTCCGGATATCTTACTAAAAATAAGGAACACATAATTGAGTATTGTATAAACATTAATATAAAAAGAACAACTACAGTCATACATTTTGATACAGAAAAGATATATATCTTGGTACCGCGTTAGCCAGTGGCTAACTACAGTCATAGGAATTTTCCCCATAGAGATATTTTTTAGGTTATCCAAAGAATCCTGTTCAGCCAGATGACGAGGGTCTTAGGGTACTGTCACACTCTGCAACTTTCCAACGATCACGACCAGCGATACGACCTGGCCGTGATCGTTGGAAAGTCGTGTGGTCGCTAGAGAGCTCTCACACAGACCGCTCTCCAGCGACCAACGATGCCGAGGTCCCGGGTAACCAGGGTAAACATCGGGTTTCTAAGCGCAGGGCCGCGCTTAGTAACCCGATGTTTACCCTGGTTACCAGCTTAAAAGTAAAAAAAAACAAACCGTACATACTCACATTCCGGTGTCCTTCAGGTCCCTTGCCGTCTGCTTCCCGCTCTGACTGAGTGCCGCCGTAAAGTGAAAGCAGATCACAGCGGTGACGTCACCGCTGTGCTCTGCTTTACGGCCGGCCGGCGCTGACACATTCAGTGCAGGGAAGCCGCCGGCGGGGGACGTGACAGACAACAGAAGGTGAGTATGTAGTGTTTTTTTTTTACTTTTACAATGGTAACCAGGGTAAATATCGGGTTACTAAGCGCTGCCCTGCGCTTAGTAACCCGATGTTTACCCTGGTTACCCGGGTGCTGCAGGGGGACTTCGGCATCGTTGAAGACAGTTTCAACGATGCCGAAGTCGTTCCCCTGATCGTTGGTCGCTGGAGAGAGCTGTCTGTGTGACAACTCCCCAGCGACCACACAACGACTTACCAACGATCACGGCCAGGTCGTATCGCTGGTCGTGATCGTTGGTAAGTCGTTTAGTGTAACGGTACCTTTACTGGACTGCATGGTGTTGATATGATAAAATCCCTGTTTTATCTGATGCAAATTTAGCAGTTCTCTGAATGCTGAGCTCTGTAAAACCCCACCCACACCACTGATTGGCAGATTTCTGTGTACACTGTGCATATGCAGGAAGCTTCCAAGCGCTTTTGAGGCAGGGTTATACAGATACCATGAATTTGAAGACTGCGTGGCAGCAAGTTTACTAGTCCTCTAGAGATAATCTCTTGCTGATAAAACAGTGATTTCAACTAAGTTACAGCAAGCAGCCCAGTAAGTATCACAGATTTTTCTCTATATTACGCTGCTCTCTACTTAGGTACCAAAACCTGGTGACAGATTTCCCTTAAACAGTTGCAGATGCTTCATTAATTCAACTTCTATTTGCTCATTTAGAATTTTTGCATTTGGTGCCTGAACATCATGATAAGCCTTAGGCATGAACGAAATAAACATTGTAGGCAAAAAGTAGAGCAGTTGTTTATAGCAAGCAGTCTAATTCTCATTTCTTTTCATTTTTCTAGCGCACGTTAGAGTATGTTAGAAGGAATCTGATTGTCTACCATATGCACTTTCCTTATTTTTTGTGCTTTGTTATTTAAGCATAAATACTCCATGAGTTACATAAGGCACTATAGGAAAATATTAGGTGCATATGTCTTAACTGCAAATTGAATGTGTTTACTTCTGTGTAATTTTCAATACAATTTTTCTATAATGCTTTAGATGGAGGACTTACTGGAAAGATGCATGGGTCATACAGGTGCTTCTCACAAATTTAGAATATCAGCAAAAAGTTAATTTATTTCAGTTCTTCAATACAAAAAGTGAAACTCATATTATATAGAGTCATTACAAACAGATTGATCTATTTCAAGTGTTTATTTCTGTTAATGTTGATGATTATGGTTAACAGCCAATGAAAACCCAAAATTAATTATTTCAGTAAATTAGAATACTTTATAACACCAACTTGAAATATGATTTTAAAATCTGAAATGTTGGCCTACTGAAATGTATGTTCAGTAAATGCACTCAATACTTGGTCGGGGCTCCTTTTGTATCAATTACTGCACCAATGCGGCATGGCATAGAGGCGATTAGCATGTGGCACTGCTGAGGTGTTATGGAAGCCCAGGTTGCTTTGATAGCAGCGTTCAGCTTGTCTGCATTGTTGGGTCTGGTGTCTCTCATCTTCCTCTTGACAATACCTCATAGATTCTCTAGGGCAGTTTTTCCCAACTCCAGTCCTCAAGAGCCACCAACAGGTCATGTTTTCAGGATTTCCTTAGTATTGCACCAGTGATGGAATTATTGTCTGTGCAGGTACTGCAAATGCAAATGTCACGTGAGCAATACTAAGGAAATTCTGAAAACACGATCTGCTGGTGGCTCTTGACGACTAGAGTTGGTGAACACTGCTATAGGGGGTTAAAGTTAGGCGGGTTTGCTGGCCAATCAAGCGCAGTGATACTGTTGTTTTTAAACCAGGTATTGGTACTTTTGGCAGTGTGGACAGGTGCCAAGTCCTGCTGGAGAATGAAATTTCCATCTCCAAAAATCTTGTCGGCAGAGGGAAGCATGAAGTGCTCTAAAATTTCTTGGTAGACGGCTGCACCAATTTTGGTCTTAATAAAGCACAGTGGTCCTACACCAGTAGATGACATTGCTCCCCAAACCATCTGTAATAATTATATAATAATTATAACTCAGGAGACTCTGCGTGGAACAAGACAACAGGACACAGTTTTATAAGTGGTAAAGTCTATATTATCACACGGTGATTCGAACAGGTGCAGAGAGAAACTCAAGTCCACAACACTTGGTGTAAATATAAAACGCAGCTCAGCAGTCTATAGGAAACTCCAGAGGAAAATGCAATCACGTCTATGAAGCACAATTATTCCTGAGGATACTTGACACGAATAAATCCTTGTTTTAGTCCCAACACAGATAGATATACTATAAGGCAGTTCAAATAATATCTTAGCTCAACCAGGGAGGCCTGGGTAATAGTCTCAGGTTATTGCAGAGCAGCAGCAGCTTACATGTCCAGCAAATGCAGATGGAAGTAAACACAAGCAGCAGATGAAGGAGGATTACTGGAAACTGGTATATGCAGCAGAAACTCAGAGCAGAGTTGCAGGATCTCCACACAGGTTCACAGGAGCAGGAATATAGCCAGGGAGTCAACAAAGTCATGAGCTGGATGCAAGGCAGAATACTCTAGCACAGACTGAAGGCTGGGGTGGAGTTTTATAGCAAGAAGACACAGTGCACATGAGACCAAAGACGCCATCTTGGAAAAGGGCAGTAATGCACAAAAGGTAAAAAATGTTCAGAGTCCTGACACCATTGCTGATTGTGTAATCTTCACAATAGACCTCAAACAGCTTGGATTGTGTGCCTCTCCACTCTTCCTTCAGACTCTGGGACCTTGATTTCCAAATGAAATACCAAATTTACTTTCATCTGAAAACAACACCTTGGACTAATGAGCAACAGTCCATTTCTTTTTCTCCTTGGCCCAGGTAAGATGCTTCTGGCGTTGTCTATTGGTCATGAGTGGCTTGACACAAGGAATGAGACACTTGTAGCCCATGTCCTGGATACATCTGTGTGTGGTGGCTCTTAAAGCTATGACTCCAGCAGCAGTCAACTCCTTGCGAATCTCCCCCAAATTTTTTAATGGCCTTTTTTTAACAATCCTTTCAAGGCTGCGGTTATCCTGGTTGCTTGTGCACCTTTTTCCTACCACACTTTTCCTTCCACTCAACTTTCCATTAATATGCTTGAATACAGCACTCTGTGAACAGCCAGCTTCTTTAGCAATGACCTTTTGTGGCTTTCCCTCCTTGTGAAGTGTGTCAATGACTGCCTTCTGGACATCTGTCGATTCAGCAGTCTTCCCTATGATTGTGGAGCCTACTGAAACAGACTAAGGGACCTTTTTAAACGCTTAGGAAGTCTTTGCAGGTGTTTTTTTAATTATTCTAATTTACTGAGATAATGACTTTTGTATTTTCATTGGCTGTAAGCCATAATCATTAACATTAACAGAAATAAACACTTGAAATAGATCACTCTGTGTGTAATGACTCTATATAATATATGAGTTTCACTTTTTGTATTGAAGAACTGAAATAAATTAACTTTTTGCTGATATTCTAATTTTGTGAGAAGCACCTGTATATTATTATTATTATTATTATTATTATTATTATTATTATTGAATCTTATGCAAATTTAAGGTTCTGTAATAATTTGTACAAATACCTGTACTCAAAGAGTAACTGTCATTTTAATTGTTATCTCATAAATTAATAGTGCAAGTGAAAATAAGAAACTTTGTAACATATTTCATCAGAGAAATCTGCTTTTTTCTCCACAAGGACTGATTTTTGATTCTCCAAATTCCTAATTCACTGGTAAAATCTGTATTCAGTGAAGACAAATCTCTTTAAGATTCTATAAAGAGAGGAGGGGGAGGATTCAGGATCTCTGCTGCCAGCTCCTTCCCCCTCATTGTCACCTTCCTATATAGATGACAGTGGTTACTGATAAGATTCTATCTCAGTAATGTAACAATCTGTCTTCACTGTAAATTAAGAATTTTGAAAATGAAAACTCTAGTTAAATTTTAACCCCTTCACAACATATGACGTATATTTACATCTTATCTCACGTCCATGACTTTGATGCGGGTTCCGGCGCTGAGCCCTCATCTTTCTTCGCACATGACAGCTGATTTAATCAGCTGTCATGTGCCTTTAGCAGCCGTGGGTAGATCTGAGCTCTACCTGCGTAGAGATCGTGTTGCCAGAAATGAGCGTCACCGCTCAGAAGCCAGCTCCTCCAACTGGTGCCATTTTAATTACTGGAAAAACGCAATTGCGCATGTTAGAAATTTCTGTATGCCGGAGTGGACAACAGCCTGCGCATGGGCAATAGAAAATCCACTATCCCGGCGCCATTTTTACCAAGGGCAATGCTGCTCCGAAGCCAATAAAGTAAGAGTGGACTCATTACAAACAATTTTATAAGGAACACATCACAGTTCTCCATATTATCATAAAACAGAGCAAGTCCTTCTATTGGCTCAGATGTTAACATTCAAAACCATTACTTCATAAACTGGCTAAGGTTAAACCCATAATGGTGTATACACCCCTCATTAGCTGGGGCTGGTTACTCACCATAAAAGGAAAAGGGGGAGACATATGCCCTGTGACAGGCACAATCTCTACCCCAATACCAAGCGGGTATAATACACCTTATTTGCCATAGTGCATCAAAGTGTGGGATTGCTTGCTCAGTGAAATATGCCCATACAATTCAGTTTTACTAATGTACATACAGAAAAAATAAAAAAAATAATAAAAATCAAAAAAATGAGATGGCCACAAAGAATTAAATTTATGAAAACTTCATGAATAGGGTAAGTCATGAACCATGATTCTTGAAATATTCTACATTTCACAGCTTATCTAGAAAAAAAAATAAAAAATAAAATAGTTAATACCATCATAATTACTACACTCGTGAAAAGAGGCAAAATCCAAAAAGAAAAAAAGAAGAAAAAAAAACACATTTAGGATATGTGCACACGTCAGGATTTCTTGCAGAAAATTCCTGAACAAAACCAGACAATTTCTGCAAGAAATCCACATGCAGATTTTTTTGCATTTTTTTGGCGTTTTTCGCGCGGTTTTTTTTTGCGGATTTTTTGTGGATTTTTCCAGAAGTTCTGGGATGCAATAATATAGTGGTAAATCCGCAAAAAATCCGCAAAATTAATGAACATGCTGCGTTTTTCGCGGAAAAAACGCAACATGTGCACAAAAATTGCGGAATTCATTCTAAATGATGGGATGCATATGTATGCGTTTTTAATGCGTTTTTATTGCGAAAAACGCTAAAAAACGTGAAAAATCTGCAACGTGTGCACACAGACTCAATATCAAATAGATAAAGTGTTACTTGTAATTTGAAATCCACATTCAACCCATGTGGTCTTAATGTATTCAGTTTCCGAATCCATTTAAGTTCCCTAATTTTTGAAAGCTTCATCCTGTCCCTCCCCCCTCCTCAATGGAGGTTTGTGAGCTATGATGGGGAACATCACATTTTTCTCTGTATAGCCATATTCCACAAAATGTTTAGAAACCATTTTTTTCTTATTGTGTATCTGTGATGATTCACATGGGTTTTAAAATCCCATGTGGTTTCACCCACATACCACAATTTACAAGGACATTCCAATAGATAAATTACAAAATACCTGGAACAAGTTAAATAATGTTTAATAAAGCACTTTTCATTAGTAAACGGATGAAAAAAATAATCGCCTTTTAACATGTTATTACAATTTATACATCCAAGACATGGAAAACATCCCACTCGGCTTTTACCAGTGAGAGAAGGCTGAAAGGAGGATTTTTGGGGACCTATTTCTGAATGGACCAGTCTATCCTTGAAGTTATTTGAACATTTATAAGACATAAGAGGTGGATTTTTATATTCATTTACTTCCGGAAGGCACCGGCCTAACATTGGCCAATGCCGTTTGGCAGTCCCCACCACTTCATTACTTTCTTCACAAAAGGTAGTAATTAATGGAATTCTATCCAAAGTTTTTTCTTTTTTTCTTTTACATAGAAGTCTCTCCCTATTAATTCCCCTCACTTTATCTTCCCATTTTTTTAAAACGTCTAGTGCAGAGGTCTCAAACTACATTCCTCAAGGGCCACAAACAGGTCATGTTTTCAGGATTTCCTTGTATTGCACAGGTGATAATTGCATCACCTACACACATAATGATCACAGCACCTTGTGCAATGCTAACAAAGTCTTGAAAACACGCATGGTTTGCGGCCCTCGAGGAATGTAGTTTGAGATCCCGGCTCTAGTGGGATAATTTCTCTGTTTAAATTTTTTTGTCATCATTTTAAGGGAGGTTTCCAATGCTTCATCCTCACTAACTATTCTCTTAACTCGCAAGTATTGCAAGTTAGTTCTCTGGATCTCAGACTTGGCCGAAGGTTCACCTTCCAACAAGACAATGACCCTAAGCACACAGCTAAAATAACAAAGGAGTAGCTTCAGAACAACTCTGTGACCATTCTTGACTGGCCCAGCCAGAGCCCTGACCTAAACCCAATTGAGCATCTCTGGAGAGACCTGAAAATGGCTGTCCACCAACGTTCACCATCCAACCTGACGGAACTGGAGAGGATCTGCAAGGAAGAATGGCAGAGGATCCCCAAATCCAGGTGTGAAAAACTTGTTGCATCATTCCCAAGAAGACTCATGGCTGTACTAGCTCAAAAGTGTGCTTCTAGTCAATACTGAGCAAAGGGTCTGAATACTTATGACCATGTGATATTTCAGTTTTTCTTTTTTAATAAATTTGCAAAAATATCTACATTTGGGTTTTTTTCAGACAAGATGGGGTGCAGAGTGTACATTAATGAGAAAAAAATGAACTTTTTTGAATTTACCAAATGGCTGCAATGAAACAAAGAGTGAAAAATTTAAAGGGGTCTGAATACTTTCCGTACCCACTGTATCTGTTCATCTATTTATCTTTCCCATATCCATTTATGTAATCCACTGTTACGAATTTTCACTAATTTTCTTATCTTTGCAGTTTTTGTAGTTTCATTCTGCGGCTTGAGGCTGAATTGAGTTTTTGAATTAGAAAGCAGACTGCATGGCTCTTATAATTAAAGGGTAGCAATGTTCCCCGCTGAGCAGTGAGCTCCATAGCCTGCCGACTGTCAGTAAGAGAAAAATGGTCTTCCATTCAGACCACCATTTGAGTGTAGACAGAAGCATGCAGAGAAGCATAAGGGGAAATCTGGCGAGTAGCCAAAAAGGCAGTAACCTTCATTAGCACATGAATATGCAACAACTGAATCTTCATCTGGCAGAAAGATTACAAGGTCAAAAGTAACTGTCTTCATCCCTACACAGCTTTTACTTTTAGAATTGGAGAAAAATCCTCCACATTCTGAAACTGTAATGTCCATTGCCAGCTTTAGACAAATAAATCTTAGCAGACCCAGAATAGTTACATTACTATGGATGGAATGTATGGAACAGCTGCCTACATATCATATGCTGTACCAATTACCATGGTGAGTAATAATATTAGTCAGAATTACAAAATAAATCTTTACAATATTTTATATATGTTAAAGGGTTTGTCTAAGACTGAAGGATGTCCTTTGCGTTTACAGCATCAGTAATCATATAATCATGGAGAGATCTAGATGTATGCCCTGTACAGTGACATAATGTCTAAAAGTATTTGACCTTTACTAGAAAGAAAAACTGGTAACACGGGATCCTTGTTTTGAGATATAACAGTTACATTGAAAAGCAAGTGTATGCTGATAGTGTACAGGCCAAACATATGACCAATAGGCACATATACACAAAATAGCTTTTCCCAACTTTTAAGCAAGGTGTAAAGAAAGTCTACAATATAAAAATTGCAACATTTCAATTTTTTTTTATACACATAGTGATATGGGAAATAAGCATTGACAAAACAAACCCCCCAAAGACAAAAACCTGATTTAAATGGAACCTGTCACTGATACATGCTGCCTAAACCTTGAGCAGCACCTATCAGCCACTAGCTTTATTATGCCGGCCAGGTATGTTTGCCTCTAAAACATTGTGGCAGGTCCCCGGTGGCTTCTCCTCGGCTGCTGACAATGACTAGCAAGTCTCTGCCCACATGTGCGTATACGCAGTCAAACATACATGCGATAATATAGGCAGTGCCTGATACATGCCCATGGTTTGTGGGCAGCATGTCTCAGCTGACAGGTTCCCTTTAACCAGCATATTATTTTTTGATGATAATCTTCTCTTTAAAATCGGTTTCAAAATCTGTTTTAATGAACCTCATTGTGGAAATATTAAGCGATAGTGTTTTGTTTTACACACAGAGGGCTCATGCAGGCAACCGTATTTTTGGTCCCACTGCAATCTGACAAAACATTGGATATACAATATTTTCCTCAGACTTAACTGGTCCATGGAAAAAAAAATCGCTTGTCCGAGTTTGATCCGATATTCGAATCGCACTCGGCTATGCAAGTCAATGAGTCCGTGGAAAACATTGGACTGCACTCTGATGACATCTGATTTTCACAGACTGACAGAATGAAGAAGATGGAGAATTTTTTTTCCCGTCATCTCCTCATCCGAGAAAATCGGAGCACACTATGATCATACTCTGATCAAGCTTTAATCAGAAGAGGGAAAATAAGCTCATCTGCACCTGCCCAGAAGGTGACTAATGTTTTAAAGAATCCTAATCAATAGTATTGAAGGGGTGTTAGTGAGTTTAACCCCTTGAGGGTATGTGCACATGTGGATTTGCCTGCGGATCGGCAGCGGATTGGACGCTGCGGATTCGCAGCAGTTTTCCATCCGGTGTACATTACCATGTAAACCTATTGAAAACCAAATCCGCAGTGCCCATGGTGCGAAAAATTCCGCACGGAAACACTGTCAATTCTTTATGCGGATTCCACACCTGCTCCTCAATAGGAATCTGCAGGTGTCAAACAGCAGGTGGAATCCGCACAAAAAAATGCTTGAAATCTACGGGTAAAATGCAGTGCGTTTTACCTGCGGATTTTTCAAAAACTGCATGGAAAAATCCACACACGAATCCACAACGTGGGCACATAGCCTGATACTCCACAGTGAAAGTATCAGTCATGGAGCGGGTGGCGGGTGATTGGATTAAATTTAAAAAAAAGTCACGTTTTTTTGGATCGCACTCAGCCATGTAATTAGAGGGTGGAAATCTTCAGACTGTATTTGGATGATAGCCGAGGGCAGTCCGAATTCTGCTCATTGACACAATGGAGAAGATGGAGGATTTTTGCTCTCCATCTTCTTACAGCATGCTCCGATTCTCTCATCCAAGAGTCAGATCACACTGTGCTGACACTCTAATCAAACTTTAATCAAAATTTGATCAGATTGTCATTTGCATAATCTGCCCCATTCTTTTGAATGAGAGAATCTACGGCCTTCTGCAAGAGCTCTTAGGCTATTTACCCATAAACTAAATATATATTTCATTCCAAACCAGAAGTACCTGCTTCTTTTATTGTTCTTTATGGATAAGCTAATTTCTTTTAAAGATGAAATGCAAGGATCCATTGCCATGCTAATTTCTTGTTTTCGTGAACCAGAATTAAACAATGACTTAACACATCCTAATAAAATTATCACCATGTTTTGACGCCCCTTGCACACAGGGATTACTACAATAAGGAAATGATGGCTAAACATTCCCAATAAACACAGGGCCCCATTCATCATTGTATTTGTGCCTTTTTGGCCTAGTTTTGTGCTATTTTACATATCTTTTTCATTTACACCTCATTCTCCCTGTAACTTGCAGCTTTTTTTATATTTGTTCACCTGTTTCTTTTTATGTTCATCATTGTGGATGTGTTTTGGGGTGTTCAGATGTTTTCAGTTGATTCACCAGCACGGTGGCTCAGTGGTTAGCACTGCAGCCCTGTAGCCCTGGAGTCCTGTCTTCAAATACCACCAAGGACAACATCTGCAAGGAGTTTGTATGCTCTTTCCCTGTTTGTGTGAGTCTCTTCCAGGTACTCCAATTTCCTCCCACATTTAAAAGCTGAGGAACACAGAGACCAAGTTGATAAAGGGGCCAGCAAGGTAGAATTTTCCATTATAATGAGCTAGCGGACTGCAAAGGGCTTATATATTGTACAAGCATGGAGGCCTTCTTCTGTCCGTTTCTGCCACTTTTCCAAAGACATACTGATATTGATGGGAATCTAGCTGTCAGCCTCATTGGGGAAAAAAGAGATGTGGAGACTGTGAAGTATTGTGGAATTAATGGTTCTATACAGTGCCTTGAAAAGTGAACTTTTTGGCATTTTTTCATGTTACTCACACAACTTGAATGTATTTTATTGGGATATTAATTGTAAGGAGTAAAGGAAATGAAACATGGTTTTAAAATTATTTTAAAAATATAAATCTGAAAATTATGACATGTATTTGTTTTCAGCCCCTCTGTAGTCTGATACACCTAAATAGAATCCTGAATAACCCATTGTCTCCATTATTTGTAAATTGAGTCCACCTGTGTGCAATTTATTCTCAGTGTAAAGGTACCTTCACACTAAACAACTTTACAACGAGAACGACAGCGATCCGTGACGTTGCAGCGTCCTGGATAGCGATCTCGTTGTGTTTGACACGCAGCAGCGATCTGGATCCCGCTGTGATATCGCTGGTCGGAGCTAGAAGTCCAGAACTTTATTTGGTTGTCAGATCGGCGTTTAACACTGTTCCCAAACAAACCTCTGAAGCCTTTAAAGAATGACAATAGTTAAGGTACCGTCACACTCAGCGACGCTGCAGCGATACAGACAACGAGCCGATCGCTGCAGCGTCGCTGTTTAGGTCGCTGTAGAGATGTCAAACACAGCAGCTCCACCACGATGCAGGAGCGATCCAGTGACGTAACGGTGACTCACTTATCGTTCTCACAGGTCGTTAGCTCCATGTTTAACATTGCTGACATCGTTGCTTTTGCTGTCAAACACAACGATAAACGCCGATCTGACGACCAAATAAAGTTCTGGACTTTCAGCAACTACCAGCGATATCACAGCAGGATCCTGATCGCTGCTGCGTGTCAAACACAACGAGATCGCTATCCAGGACGCTGCAACGTCAAAGATAAATGACCAAAATTTCAGCCTCTAGAAGTGCAAAGCTGGTAGAGACAGACCCCAGAAGACTTAGTAATGGCAGCAAAAGGTGATCCTACAAAGTATTTACTAAGGAAGGGCTGAAGTCAAGTGCACGTCACAATTTTCAGATTTATATTTTTAAAATATTTAGAAAACCATGTTTCATTTCCATTATCATTCACAAATACTTGCTACATTGCATTGTATTACTGCTGTAATACCGTAATTTCCCCGGGATCAATAAAATGTATGGTCGTCGTATTGTATTGGTTTATCACATAAAAATATATATATACATTTAAGTTTGTGGGTATAACGTGAAAACATTTGTTAAACTTCACATGACATGAATACTTTTTTAGTGCAATGCATAAGCTGGTAAAAAAAGATAAATAAATAAATAAAGAAAAATGTACCATCTGGACGCCATGCATAGCTTTGGATAGAGCATCATTGATGGCGGCTAGACCACTCAGACACCTGTGTGCTGACTGCTCTTTCAAGCCACTGCTATTCCTTTCAATCCCCCATCTCATACCTGGTTGTCTTGGATGAGTTTGCATGTGATCATGGGTAAATTGTCTTAGGATCCCAAAGTACAATAGAATTAGGAATTTGTGACACTTTTATCCCTTTGGACAAAGACTTGTTTGGGGTTAAACTTTGCATATGTTGTGGTGATGTACAATAACAAATTGTATTGTGGTACCGTGTTAGCCAGAAAAATCGATGTGAATACTTTTCTGCCCAATGATGACAGAAGTATTCTAGGAGTGATACCTTTATTGGCTAACCAGAAAATGATATGTTTGCAAGCTTTCAGAGCACAGTGGCTCCTTCTTCAGGCAAGATTTATGTTGTGGTGTAATTTAACCGTCATGGTGGATTTTCATGGTGGAGTTTGATGGTCATCTCGCATGAACCTTTTATACCTCCCCATCATCTTCCATCAGAGAAGAGTAGGCATTAGGCTTGGGTCCCTCTAACGTATCATAGACTCATAGAATGTTAGCATTGGAAGGGACCTCGAGGGTCATCGTGTTTAACCCCCTGCTCAATGCAGTGCAGGATTCAGATGACTGTCCAATCCCTGTTTCAAGACTTCCATTGATGGAGAGCTCAAAACCTCTCATGGGAGCCTGTTTCACTCATTAATCGCCCTCACTTTCAAATGTTTTTTTTTCTAATTTCTAATCTGTATCTTCTCCCTTTCAGTTTCATTCCATTGCTTCTTGTGTTTCTATTTAATGAGAATAAGGATGATCCCTGTACACTCTGACATTCCTTCAGATATTTGTAGACAGCTATTAAGTCTCCTCTTAGGCTTGTTTTTTGCAAGCTAACATTCCCAGATCCTTTAACCATTCCTTGTAGGACATACTTTACAGTCCACTCACCATCCTGGTAGCTCTTCTCTGTACTTGCTCCAGTTTTTCAATGTCTTTTTTAAAATATTGTACCCACAATTGTTCACAGTATTCCAGATTAGGCCTTGCAACACTGAAAATATTCTTCTGCTCTGTCAAGGAAATCCTCATCTTCTTTGATGAGCTTCAGTGTAGGTATTCTCTTCTGAAAACTTTGCACCTTTTCCTCTAACAGAGTCATGAGCTTGCATTTCTGGCATGTAAAGTTTGTCTTTTCCTCTGGCAAGTCTATAAACATACAATATAGCACACATTGCAGCACACCATATGGGTAATCTCCTTCTACATGTTGGAAAAACGAATTTCTATGGAATCACCATAAAGATTAAATTCCTGGTTTGATTTTCTCCAAGCAGCTTGATCCATCTACACCCACAGATTCTCAGACTCATGGCGTCTCATCACTCTTCCCAGAATGCACCAGGGATATGCAAATTATGTCCCTTAAATTCCTGGTTTTACATCCGATGCAAGAGCATTGGAAGCGATATGCAAATGAAACTTGGCTCCTGCTCTGCTTCGAGCGGCAGCCAAGTGTTAGTGCTCTGTTCTCTGATCCTCGCACATGCAAGTGTAGTGCGATGGTTCACAAGCACCCATAGACTCACATGGGTGCGTGCGATCAGAATTTGGCATGCAATTACAGCATGCTATGATTTTTCTTCTGTCTGATTGGGATTCAATCAGTCCAAAAATAGAAAAGAACTTGGCACTCAAATGGTATTGTGGCTTGAAAAGACAAATTGATTATTGTGCATCCATAAAGCAAAAAGTTTGAATGTTTTCAGTCCACATCCGGACCTTCATTAGAACAATTTTACTGGTATATTTTACTGGTATAGTCGATTTTATCAATATCCTGCCGTTTGCAGATCCAATGGTTTTAAGTTGTCCTGAGTATGTCCTGAGTGCCAAGTTATTTTCTATTTTTGGACTATTTTGGGCTGGATGCGCTACTTGAGCACCTCCCATCCTATATTGTATGAGTGCCGTGTTTTCACTACCTCAACTTGTGATTCAATCAGAGCAGGAGAAAAGAACGCCACTGAAAACACAAGCATAGAATTAAATTGGTATGAATGCAATCCAATTTTATATGGGATTGCATTAGTCCAATTTAATTGCAAGTGGGAGCGAGCCCTTAGGCTGTGTTCCATAAATCTGTATCCCTACAGTTGTTTTATGCTTCAACTCGATGCAACTCATGAGAAAGTTGCACATTTTTTGTACTAGTTCGATGTCCATAGGCAAATAAAAAAATGATAGGAAATGTACCATATGGATACCATGCACAGCTTTGGATAAAGGATCATTGATGGTGGCTATACAACCAAGACACCCAGGATGACTGTTCGTTGAACACTTTTTCAACCACTGCTATTCCTTTCCACACTGCAGCATGCAACATTTTTGATCAGGCTTCTTGTAGTGATCTGGTTTTACTACTATATGAAGGGGAAAAACAACAGATGCTGGATATATGGAGTCAAAGCTTTATATGGTCTGAAGGTCCTGACTCCTGACAAAAACATCAGGTTCAGTCATCGTTGAACTTATGTGTATGGCCAACTTTGCCCTCTACGGCGGACAAATTGTGGTTTGGAAAATCAGTGGATCGTCATTGCCAGTGGTAAAACTTTTCCTAGCTTGATGGGAAACATCATTGTTGCATAGTAATGACTTTTGTGAGAGCCATGAGCATATCAGGTTTTTCTATGGTAAATGCCTCTACATGCAGCATTAATCTTTATGTAATGACTTCTTTTATTGGCACAAAGACTATCAGTGATAAAAAATGGTTTATTTGATGGTTTATCTCTGCCTACATTTAAACTTGTGAATTATTGTTGTTACTTGAAAACTTGCAAAGAATGACATTAATTGCTAGGTGTAAACAGGCCTAAACAGCCACAGACAATGAGGAAGTTGAAAAGGAAGCGGAACAGACATAACACATAGTTCCTGTGGCTATAATGATATTTTGTGAAGTACAAAGCCTTTATTAAGTTTAGGCATAGTTACCTTAGCATTATATTTAGTTTAGTGCACACTTGTCATTTTTTACTGAAACATGTACGTCAGCTATGTAATACACAGACACAGAAGTGCGGTAAATAGTGTTGAAAAACATTCTGAAATGAATGACACATTAAAACAATTTGAAAGCTAAGTTGACACCCTAACATGTTGAAGACCTACGAAGGGTGTGGCTGAATGGCGCACAATTCTTGTTTATGGTCAGTCTTAGCTATAAAAAAAATCCTTTGGGAAATTGAAGGTATTTTTATGACTTTAATTTTATTCCTTTGAGCCTCAAGGTGGAAACACTCAGGTCAACAGGTAGACTGTGGATGTAGTCTTTTCACAAAAGAGGAAATGTATTCATAATGCTGTTTACTACATGACTCAGGAAGTCTTTCAGGTGAGCCTGGGAAATTTCATAGCTTAACCATTTAAAGACCAGGGAATTTTTCGTTTTTGCACTTTCATTTTTTTCAACCTAGGAGTCATAACTTTTTATTTTTCTGTCGACATAGATGTGTGTGAGTTTGTTTTTTGTGCAAGACAAGTTGTAATTTTTGAATGGCACCATATATTTTACCTGATAATGTACTGAAACACAGGAAAAAATTCCAAGTGTGATGAAATGGTGAAAAAAAAAGAAATTCTGTCATTGTTTTCTGGGTTTTATTTGTACGTCATTCATTGTGTGGTAAAATGTCCTAGAAACAAGATTACATTATATGGTAAAATTAATGGTTTCATTCAAAATGACACAAAAAAGAGTGCCTATGTAGCTATTTTGACAGAAAAATTAAAAAGGTATGGCTCTTGGAAGAAGAGGAAAAAATAAAAGCGCAAACATGGAAAATAGCCTTGTTTTTAAGGGGGTACAAGGAGTACCTTCCCAGGCCCAACACTGTGTCTCTGTTACTGCTCTGTTAATTGCATACAGGCTGCAGTGGTAACCGTACATGATCAGTGCTGCAATCACTGAAATCAGGTCTCATGACGTCTATTCATGCCATCTATTCATGCAATCTAGCTGAGATCTCATCTCCCGAGATCTTGGTGCCGAGATCTCCATCTGCGCATGCGCCGCCCCCGGCAGCCATTTTTCTGGAGTCCACCGCACAGGAAACCATGGAACTGCGGGGGTTCTGGCCTTTCACAAAATGTCGGCAGGGCCCCCGCAGCACCAGAGGCCCCTGCAGCAGCACTGGAGACCCCCGCAGCACCGGACACCCCTGCAGCACTGGACAACCGAAGCAGCACCGGACACCCGCAGCGGCGCGCCGCACATCGGAACACCCCCTCATCCCAGCCTTCGGCCTGCAGCATCACCCCACTTCTGCCTCCTCCAGCAGTGACTTTGGGACCCCGCTTCACCAGAGCCACCACCCCCGGTAAGCAATAAGACGCATGGATTATACGAAGCACCACCAATTTATTCCTATTTTTCTCCTCAAAATTTGGGGTGCGTCTTATAATCCGGAGTGTCTTATAATCTGAAAAATACGCTCGTTCTTGCTTCATGGGAGCATCTGAAAAAATAGTTGCTGCAGCCACTGTGCTGGAAGTAGTCAAGATGGACATTTGCTAAAATGGATTGATATGACTGTGAGATCATCTTAAAGAAGAATTGTAAAATGCTTCCATGTAAAAACTCTGTCAAAAGCAAATGTGAATACCATCTTGTCTGATGCCAATTTTATGTTATGATTGTTCAACATTTATCTCAGTAAAATACTTTCTGCTCGCTATAATGGCCTCTCCTACTTCCATATTTGTGCCCTCCACCATGCTAAATCTCAGGCCATTGCCACTGGCCTCCAAAGGAGCAGTACCATTAGTGTGAGGGAAGATATTGTCAGTATATCATGTGAGTCACTGGTGTTCTGGGTATTCAAATCACACTTGGCCAAACAAAACGTTACCGGTTCATGGTTGTTATATACCCAGCAGATTTTCTGTCTCAATTTTCTGCATGGAAAATCTTCTGTTGACCTTATTTGAAGACATGAAATCCACACTATGTGAATTTATACAGCATATTTCACCCTTTACAATGCAAAAGATGAAATGCTTGTGAAAATATAAGTCGTGTTTTTTCAGGCTGAAGATTACACTGCAGATATTCTGCTTTTAATTATGTAAAAAAACATTAATTTCTGATTTATATGACCAGTTTTTCTGAACTGGTTTGGTAAATATTTGGTGGTAACAGAGAAAAGCACTGAGATGGCACTTACTTCTTCACCTGCAAACCTTAACCCCTTTTAGTGGCATTAGCCCCTGAGTAACATTCATTAACTCAGACAAAGGTTGTAATTCCCTTTGACAAGCAGTCAGAATGGTTTGCTGAAAGATTAGACATCAGGTTCAATATTTGCCCGTTTCTGCATTTGTTATTCCTTTTCTTGTAGCTTAGTAGAGTCTAAATCTGCAACATCCTGAATAAGTACATAGGTGGATACCATTCACCTCTAAAGGTTCTCTATGAAAGAAAGTCCTCCTAACCAAACATATCGATATGACTTGGTTTCCAGTCAAATAACAGGCTAACAATGAGAAAGTTCAAAGGTCTAGGTGGCTATATCATGGTAACCCCCTTTCCCTTTTCTCAGTGCCTGGAGGTTTGCTGTAGCAACACCTTGTGGACCTTTGATCTAAATTTCAACTGTGGAAATATACAAACACACACTCCCATATTAAATACTCACAGGTGTACATTCCTAAAAGGACGCCTTCCCCTTGCTACTTTTTTCACAAGTGAAAACTAGTACTTCTCAAAGGATAGCTTTGCATTGTGCATTGCTTGTTTGTTGGTTCACCAAAACAAGACCACTATATTATAATTATTAATTCCTTTACTTAACTAGAGAGTGAGGCATTTTACACATTGCAGAAGATTGCATCAGTCAAAAAAGGCTCTCATGACTTTAGACACAACCATGCAGGATACCCCATACTGCCATGTAGCTATCACATCGCATGACATAGTGCAGTCAATCAGAAGGGTCTATCACAGCCTGTAAAAAATCTGAGGCAGGGAATGCAGTAGCTATTTCACAGTGATTCAAAATTGGGAAAGGACATCAGAGCTCACAGCTCGGCAATATACATAAGGACAGAAAACCCTAAAATATTTGCCAAATACACAAGGCAGTGCTGTACAACTGTGGCAAAGAAGGAAATTAGTTTAGTAGTCTGCAAATAATACAGAGATTCAATTAACAGTGGGAAGGAGAAAAAGGAGAAGTACCAGCAGCAGTGTTAGTGTGATTGATCAGCTATATAGCATAGCTGTGCTCGTAGCTTGTCCTGCTGCATTTGAATTATACATTTTTTTTCTTAATTCTTAAAGAGAACCTGTCAGCACACTTTTGGAATGTAAAATACAGGCATGGCTGTAATGGTTCTGTAACACTGATTACATTGATATCTGTTGATCTGTTGTAATCAGCATTTGACATTTTCTATTAAATTAGGACTTCTCCCCATGTCTGTGATTCCCCAGCCCCCATGCTTTCCTTGGTCTTTGAATGACAGGTCACTGCAGGTGGAGGGGCCTAGAAATCACAGACAGGGAGGAGAAGACCGTACCTACAGTCCGGCCCTTGTGCTCTGAAATCTGATTAGCAGAAAGCTTCAAATGGATATTAAAGAACGACAAAGCGGATTTCTTCACCAAAAGTACCAATGTACTTTTACATTATAGCCATGTCTTTACTGTACAGTACACAATCGTGCTGTATCTTCTCTTTAATGCACAGGAAAGCTGCAAGCCAAAACAATTATTTTTCAAAGAAAAAAGAAATTGAACTTGTCTATCAGAGAAAATGTGTTTGTCACATACGAGACACGGTACTGAGCTTTTATATTTAATGTGCAATCCTTTTTGTGATTGGGGGAATAGTTGTATTCTAAAATGACAAAACAAAATTCCCCAAAATTCAGCCATTTAAAGAGGTGGTCTGAAACTAATATTGATTTTAATTCTAAATGTCTATGTATTTTAATAATCTAATTTTTTTTTAACATATTTTCAATACAATTAAAAAGTCCCTACCATTTCCTCTGTAATATTTCTAATTGCTTTCTTTCTTTTTTTAACCTAATTCCGTTTTGATGACATTTAATTCGAGAAACCTGCCACAACTTCTTTCCAACCATGGAACAAAGTGACGTCTGTTTCAAGGGCTGGCTAGTCCCTGCTCTGCTGAGCATGCATTGTATGCATAGTACGAGTTCCCTTGTCGTTGTGCAATATTCTTTTCAGTGCACAATGACAGTGCACTCCCTTACTGGCTCTAATGAAAAATGGCAAAACTGGGTATCTACAGCTCTCCATCAGCACATGAAGCAACATCACCTGCTCATTTGTAGAAAGAAACCTCACAATCAATATGAACAAAGCTCAACCTGTCTTCCTATCTTCCTACCACACCTTTTCATTCTCATCTTTCTGGTTGTCAGGCCCTATCCTCAAGTAGTGACTGTTAATTGTCATAATCACGATTATTATCCTCATCTACTGCTTCCTGTACTCTTCCTCTGTCGCGTTGTCAGATAGCCATATGTATGTCCAGGAAACATGAACCCAGTCAACTACTTGTGTGGAAACTACTAAACTCTGAACCAATCCCACATGTCCATGTTTATCTCAAACTCTTTTGCACCACATGGCTTGTGATGGCTTTTGAAAAATGATAGTGTGTGCTCAGCCTTGATGGCAAATACCTATACAATATTTCTTAAATAAGGCTGTTGCTTCTTTGTACTCTCGAATCTAAGAGACTATTGGCCGTTCCTTGGGATAGATGTTGTTTTGCAAAGTGCACTCCACGGTTGATAGCAGCAATTAAGATCTCGTACTTTACATGTCTTCCATGGTCTACTGAGTCAGTATCTTTAACAGCTGCGATGAAAAATTCAACAAAGCTGGAGTATTTGATTTTCAAAATATTTGATCATCAGTTGCTGGAATTCCAGCTTGATTGTAACAGCAGCAGACCTGGGCACATCCGCCCCCCTGGGTATCCAGACTGGCTCACAAACCAAGACAGCCTAGATGCTGAAAACACTGGCCCATTGGCTGCACCATTCAGCCCTCTTCCTTCCCTGTGTCCTATTTTCACTGCTATGTGCATCCTCAGGATGCAAACACCGGTGAATACAATGGTGGAAGAGGGACAGAGTCACAGCATCATTCTTCCACCTTTCAGTGTGTACGACTGAGATAGCAGATGTGATGTTACTATATCGCATCTGCTGTGTGGAGCCTAAGTGCATTTTTTTTAAATATGTTTGTGTGATGTGTGTCTGTATATAGGGGTACTATGAATGTGTGGGGTCCTTCTGTATATTGAGGGGCTGTGTATGGGCCCATACTGTATATGAGGGCTCATACTGGTTATTGGGTGCATTGTGGGGCTCTCTTGTTGTATATATGGGCTGTGTGGGGACTCATACTGTATATGGGGGCTCATATGGTATATAGGGGCTATATAAGGGTTCATGTTGTATAAAGGGGTACTGTGTGAGGGCTCAAACTGTATATGTGATGGCTCACTGTATATAGGGGGTTATGTGCGAGCTCATACTGTGTATAGTAGGCTGTGTGTGGGTTAATACTATATATAGGAGACTGTGTGTTCATGCTGTATATAGGGGACTATGTGGAGGTTCATACTGTGTACTGGGTGGCTGTGTGTTGACTCATACTGCATATAGAGGGGGTGTCAGGATACATAATTCTGCTCAATATTTAGTGATACAATTCATATTAATATAAAAAAAATTATAATTAATAAGTTAATATTAATATTGAGCAGAATTAATTTCAGTCTATTGGTTCAGCCCTCCTCAACAGTCACAGTCTCGTATAAATTAATTAATGGTATGTTCTCTGGAACTTTATTCACACAGGAGACTTTCAGATCCCCATTCTCGTGATCACTGGGAATCGAAATGTCAGACCGTCAGTGATCAATGAATCACCCCCAATCCTATGAATAGGGAATAAAGTAAATATGACTGACTGAATCATAACTCTGGTAAAAGAAATTTGACTTTGAAAATGTAGTGGACTAATTAGTAACAAACAGCTGACAAGATACTACATCATAAAATATTGTTAATGAACGCAAATATAAACTGTCACTGACATATGAAAAATTACTGAATAAACTAATATTAAAAATAGTGATACAATCCGACTATAGACTTACCTATTTATATTGTATAGGGACTTTTAGAACCAAGTAGAAATATGGAGCATTCAGCCAACTACATAGACACGTAAGGGACAAATAATACTCCACAGTGTTACTGACTTTAGGCAGGGAACTTGAGTGATATAATTAGTTTAAATAATCTCATGAGCATCTTCTGCGGTCTCAACAGCTAAAATCTGTAAAGTATTAATGGATACTATACTATTTTATTAAATCTAATATATTACATGGCGTAAAATGCCCAGCGGAATCATTCAGAACATTTGTTAGATGTAGGCTTCTTGTCTGCACGCACAGTGCGATATATGGGCTCATAGACAGAGCAGTGTGTAGGGTCATAGTCACTCATGAGCAGTGTATAGGGTCATAGTCCAAGCATAGTACGAGCTCATATACTTTCTCTTAGCTTACCGGGCTGTCTGCGCACTCATGCGGGAGCAACGTGCTACTGCTTCCCAAGACGCGTACACCTTTCAAGTGTTTTGAGCGATCTGTGGGGTTTCAGGAACCGGATTCCAACCTATCTAGAGGGCATCTTGTGCCCTATATTATATATTGGAAATGATAAAACAGTGTGGCTTTCAAAAATCAATAAACGTAATTGTGAACGAGATAATACACACAATCTATACTTTTCTAGACTGAAAATCCCCACACTTCCGTTCGGCGCCTTGAGCCATGTTTGTGTTCTTCCTTACTTTCACTTTTCATTATTTGTGTGAGGTGTAGCAGCAAATATTACATGGGTAATGAGAAAGGGTGCAAGGCTCAGTTTGTGTATTCCTACAGAGCACAAAATATCAGCCAAGACAATAAAAACAAGCTTGAGCCATCTGCTAACCTGAAGGCATTTCCAGATTAGTAAAGGTTGGAAGGGCAGTTCCAGAATCCAAACAACACCTATTGTTACTACCCGCCTTTGAATGATTAAAGGAGGAAGCTGTTACCTGGTATTACCTCAGTAATATATCCAACATAACCAGCTTCAAAAGAATGTGGGACTTTTCGTGAAGGGACAGATATTTCTCCACGGCTAATTATAAAAATAAAACATAAAGGATTTTTTTTCTATAATATTTCTTTCAGATTTTATGTAATACTTGTTTTATCAATTAGAATTGTCAAGAAGGAATTTTTCAATTATGCTATTTTGTTTTTAATTCACCCTCTTCCAAGAGCCATATTTTTTTTCCATATAAATGTGAGGACTTGTTTTTTTGCAGAACGAGCTTTAGTTTTAAATGGCACCATTCATATTGCCATACAATATACTTACAAATGGGAAAGAAATTCAATGGAGATTAAAAGGAAATAATGCAATTCCACAATCGTTTTTAGGGTTTTGTTTTTACGCTGTTCATTATGCAGTAAGAATGAGTAGGAAACATGATTACTCAGGTCCGTGTGAGATTACCATGTGGATATTTCTACAATTCTAGATATAAATCCTGATCTATGTATGAGTATCTTACTTGTGATATGTCCTTTTACCCCGTCAATTTCCTGATTCTACCGTAATACATTTGTTGCTTAAATTTGATAACTGTCTTCTTCCTCTTTCCCTTGAAAACATTTCTAATGTTAGCATAGCTATTAGAGGTCTGCTCTTCTATTCTAATGATTTCCTCAAAAACTCCTTTTGGGATTTAAATAGAAAAGACATGTTTAAAGAATTACGCAAATTAATATCTGTCTTTTAGTAACTTGAAAAAATGTTTGCAGTCGTTTCTACTTCAAAGCTATATTGTGGGCCAGTGAAATTTGACTTTGGCTTCTGATATTATAAGGGTAAACTGAACTGTGCCATTAATATTTGAGATGCATTATTGCACGTGCTTTTGAGAGCAACGATGTAGTAAATCTAGTTTTAAAAACAATGCCAGTGTAACTTGAAACAGATTATATGTGTTGCATATCTGTACTACATAACTCTGCATACACGTGTATTACATTTGAAATACATCTACACTAAATATAGCCAAGTCATGACAAATCTCCCTAGCGGCCCTTGTCAAGGATATGTTTTTCCAGGCTAGCACCCATGCGTGTGTCAAGCACAGGGTACACCTTGTGCACTCAGTATGCAGTCCGAGTCCTGAATAATTGCCGAAGCAAATGTTTGTCTAGCTTTCAAAGTCCTTAGAAAGTAAGCAGGAGGGAGAATGCCAATTCCAGAACAGCTGCCAGGGCAGAGGAATCGGTTACATCGTATAAAAAGAATACAAGGATGATTTGTAACAGTCTGACACATAATTAATTATTAATCAACTTTACATTTTTTGTGGTTTAAAAAAGGATATACCGTATGTATAATATATACATATACCTATATCTTTATCTAATATATACATATGCATATTGTTATAACCACCCTTTGCCTACAAAACATCAAATTCTTCTAGGTACACTTGCACATAGTCAGGATTTTTTTAGTATAATAGTCAGGTGTATGAGTAACCAAATATACCAAACAGGTGATAGTGATCATCACTGGCATATGTAGGTTCAAATAGAGTCATTAGCTCAAACAGAAAAAGTTGTGTAGAAGGCTTAAAACTAGGTGGGGGAGAGCCAAACTCTGCTGCAAAGATGAGGTTGTTGGAGCCACAGATCAATGGTCAGAAGCGTATATAGAAATGATATGGCTCCATAGCAAGTCTTAATTGCCCCCTCTCTACCTCCCCCAAAAAAATTCAGTGGGGTCACAGAAGAGCATATCTCACAACTTTGTAGCCCTTACAAACTAATTTTGCTCCTATTGAAGTCCTTTAGTGTTGCCATGCACTAAGATAACCCTTTCAAGGACCTCATAAATTATGATGATTGCCAACTATAGTGCTCTCAGAAACAGTATGATACTTCCACAGGGAATTCTTCCACAATGCCCTGGACATGACAGTATGATCACCCCATAGTACATCCTCCGCAAAGTATGATAATACCGCAGTGACTCTAGCACAATATGATTCCCTCTTAGTGACCCTAACACAGTATGATGGCCCAAAGAGTACCCCACACACACAGTATGAGTGCCATGATATGGTCCTTCCGCACAGAATGAGGCCAATCACACAATATGATTGCCCCAGCACAGCCCTTCATACAGTATGATGTCCCTCCACATAGTATAATGGCAGCTCATACAGTATTATGGACCCCTAGACAGTATAATGGTCCTCTATACTGTATCATGGATATCACACAGCCCTCAAAACAGTATAATTGCTCCAAAACAACCCTCCACAGAGTATGATGACCCCCACACAGTATAATGGTTCGCATACATCCCTCCAAATAGTATAATGGCCCCTACATAGCTTTCCAAACAGTATAATGGTCCTATATAGCCCTCCAAACAGTACAATGCAAGCTTGCAAGACTGATCATAGCAGCAAGACACAAGGTAAATATACTACATCAGCAAGGCCTCTCCCAGGCATAGGATTCAAAGGATACTGTTATTTCAGATGTGTTGTTCAAGTTTTTTTAAAGAAGCAATAAGAAATGGGCAATGTTGAATGTTTGCTTCCCTTTAAAATCAGAAGATGTCAAGCAATGCCATCAACTCAGAACTGGTAATAACCAGTGAGACCCAGCTAAACCAATCTACAGTTCTGAAAAGTCTAGACAGAAGTGGTCTTCATGGAAGAATTTCAAGTCAAATCTTCAACATGGAAACAAGGCAGAAAATGCCTATGCACAAAAACATAGTAACTAGGGTGCAGAAAAATAGCAGCAAGTGCATTGGACTGATGAGTCAAAATGTGAAATATGTGGCTGTAACAGGAGACAGTTTGTTCTCCAATGTGCTGGTGAATAGTAAAAGAGTGTCTGCAGGCAACAGTGAAGCATGGCGGAGGTTCCTGTCAAGTTTGGGGCTGCAAGTTGGGAATTTGGTCAGAACTAATGGTGTCCTCAATGCTGAGAAATAAAAGGAAATATCCATCATGTGGCACCATCAGGGAGGCATCTGATTGGCTCAAAATTGATTCTGCAGAAGGCCAACAACCCTAACCATACAGCACTATCTTCAAAGTCAAGAAGAACAAAGAGTCCTGGAAGTAATGATATGGCCCACACACAGAGCCTTGATTTTATTGAGTCTGTCTGGGAATCCATGAAGAGACAGAAGTATCTGCGCAAGCCTCATCCACAGAAGATCTATGATTAGTTCTCCAAGATGTTTGGAACATGTTCTTTAAAAACTGTGCAAACGGGTCTAGAATTGATGCTTTTTTTTTTTAAAAGGTAGATAGATAAATAGATTCTACATAAAATAATTTGTTTTCAAACATATACACCTGGACTTAAGCTAACTCTGTTCAGGATGGCCTGTATTTATATTATCTGCCTATTTTCTAAGGAAAGTCTAGTTTGTTAATATTATTTGGACTTATAGTGCTACTAAGTACTGATGATATAGGTTCAGGAAGGTAGGAAACCATTCAGCTGTGGCTTTGTAGTTATGAGAGTCCGTAGAGATATTTGTTACAGCGCAGTTTAAAATTCTTGTGCTGCCATGATGACAGTCTTCTTAAACTTTAAAGACATTGCAAGCAAAACTATTACATTAAAGGGGCACAACATGTTCTACTCTTATTTCCGCATGCACAATTCACTTTCAGTAGTGAAAATCATAAACTATTTTTAAATATACAAGATGCTCTAGCATTTTCTAATTTTCTATAGGTTGGTTAGCAAAGTTAAAAAATGTAGTTATATTCATAGTATTAAGTTGCACAACAACTATAACATCTCTGAAGCACTGTGGAAGTAGGTTCGCTATATACTGTACTTGAATAAACGGAAATGAAATTAAAAACACTCACAAATTCCCGCTAAACAGAAATTTTTGATGATTGGATCCAACATTCAGCTTGAAACACTCATAGTGGGCCTTCAATATACAATACTGATAATAAACATGGAATTTGAAAGTGTTGAATAAGATAAGTAAAGCTTTGATGCCTTTTCTTAGAAATGGCCCAACTCTTGTCCATTGGCTTTGTCAGGTATTATTGTGAAATGACACTGAGAAGCAATACAGTGCACAGTTAATAAACAAGGAGGAAAACAGCCATGTTTTTCTAAAGTCATATAATTCCTTTAAATTTCCAGGTGTCAGGCAGAACATGGGGAGTGAGTAGTCCGATATCCGAAGCCACTATCCACAGTGTGTAGCATGGCTAAAGGGTGTGTAGTCGACGGGAGGTATGTGCCACATAAGTGCCTTGTTGCTGTAATGTAGCCCGGAGTATTTCTTTGTTGTATATAACCATGTATATATGTGTGTTCCAGGACCTGTGGTGATGTCAGACCACATGGCTAATCATGTGATGGGTTACTGGGTGTGGTTAGCTCTATATAAGACAGGCAAATGCTTAACACAGGGGACATGTGTGGAGGTGAAACCCTCCTGAGTGTGTTAACGCTACAGGACTGAGCCTGGTGGACTGGACACTTTGTTTTGCTTTTCCTGAACTTAAGGCTATTTTGTTTGCTGTTATTTTTCCATGTGGTTTATGATGTAATAAACCCTGTGAACTTTAAAGGAACGTGCCTCCTGAGTGTCAGCCGTCGCACCTGAGTGAGTGGAGTCCCTACAATTGGTGGAGAATGCGGGCAGCGTTCCCAGCGGAGACGAACGTCTGTTATTGAATGTCCTGGGTCAAGTCTGTTGTAAGCCAGCCGGGGAAAATGGAGGAACTGCTGAAACACTTGGTCCAGTTGCAATCACAGCAGGAGCAACGGCAGCAGGTACAGCAAGAGACCAACAGGCTGTTGATGCAGCAGATACAACAGAGCCAGCAGGATCAACGGCAGAGCCAGCAGGAGCAATGGCAGCAGATGCAACAGAGCCAGCAGGAGCAACGGGAGCAGATGCAGCTTCTGGCAACCGCCATCCAGGGCAAGATGAGTGCCCCAACCCCAGGTCTGGCTGATGACACCCACATCCGGAAGACGGTAAGACGCGCATTGCAGAAAATGACCCCCGGGGATGATGTTGAGGCCTTCCTGACGGTATTTGAGAGGGTCGCTGAGAGGGAAAAACTCCCGCCAGAGCAGTGGGCAGAGGTACTGGGGCCATAACTGACGGGAGAACCCCAGAAGGCGTACTTTGATTTGACCTTGCAGGATGCCAAAGAGTATCACAAATTGAAAGTCGAGATTCTCGCATGTTTGGGGGTGACACTGACTGTCAGGGCACAGCGAGTTCACAGCTGGGCCTATCACCGGGACAAACCGCCTCGCTCTCAAATGTTTGATCTGTTGCACCTGGTCCAGAAATGGCTGCAGCCAGAGTAATGTACACCTGCACAGATGGTGGAACGAGTGATGATGGGTCGGTTTGTGCATTCCCTCCCGAGGTCCATACAGACTTGGATTGCCCAGGGTGATCCCCAGAATGCCGACGAACTGATCGGACTAGTCGAGAGATACCAAGGGATGGAAGGCTCCTTTGGGAGGCAGCCCGTGCTGTACTGGGGGTCTCAGAAAGCTGCTGAGTCCCAAAAAGGGGTGGCGCGTTGTTGTGAATTTGGATTCTGGGCTCCCCCGGTGGCCGCTTGTGGAATTGGACTTGTCATCCTCTTTCCTGTTTCACCTGGTTCCATCAGTAGTGGGTGTCGCTATTTAAGCTCATTTCTCTGGTGGTTTCTTGCCGGTCAACAATGTTATCTGATGCCTCTCAGTGCTTGTTCCTGCTTCTAGACAACTACTAGATAAGTTGGACTTTTGTCCATGTTTTGTTTTGCCTATTTGTTCCAGTTCACAGCTGAAGTTTTGTTACTGTGTCTGGAAAGCTCTCGTTGATCAGGGATTGCTACTCTGGCGTTATGAGTTAATGCCAGAGTTTAAGGTAATCTCTGGATGGTGTTTTGTTAGTGTTTTTCTGCTGACCATGAAAGAATACTATCTGTCTTCTGCTATCTAGTAAGCGGACCTCAAATTTGCTAAGACTATTTTCCTGCTGCGTTTGTTGTTTCATCTGAACTCACCGTCATTATATGTGGGGGGCTACTGTCTTCTTTGGAATATTTCTCTAGAGGTGAGCCAGGTCTTATATTTCCCTCTGCTAGCTATTTAGGTCTTAGGCCAGAGCTGGGCATCTAGCGATAAATAGGAAATGCTACCTGGCTATTTCTAGTTGCGCGGCAGGCTTAGTTCATGGTCAGTATAGTTCCATCTTCCGAGAGCTTGTCCCTCTATAGGCTTGCTATGATCTCTGCCTGCAGAGATCATGACAGTTTGACCGGCCAATAAAGTGTTAAAGACCCAGGTTGAGAAAGGAGAGTTATAAGAAGTCTGCTGGAATTTTTTTTTTTTTTTTTTCCCTCCAGTCTGCCTTGCTGCAGTCTTTTTTCTCTCTCTCCTCCTAATCTCTGTATGCTCTGTGTGCACCTGACAATAATGGATCTCCAGAGTGTAACTGCGGGTTTGAATAATCTCATCACGAAAGTACAAAATTTACAAGATTTTGTGGTACATGCTCCGGTATCTGAGCCGAGAATTCCTTTGCCGGAGTTCTTCACAGGGAATAGAGCTAGCTTCCAGAATTTCCGAAATAATTGTAAGCTTTATTTGTCCCTGAAGTCTCGTTCAGCTGGAGACCCTGCTCAGCAGGTTAGGATTGTGATTTCCTTGCTCAGGGGTGACCCTCAAGATTGGGCCTTCTCATTGCCAGCAGGGGATCCTGCGTTACGCGATGTGGATGCGTTTTTTCTGGCCTTGGGCTTGCTTTATGAGGAACCTCATTTGGAACTTCAGGCAGAAAAAACTTTGATGGCACTATCTCAGGGGCAAGACGAAGCTGAAGTTTTCTGCCAAAAATTCCGTAAATGGTCTGTGCTTACTCAGTGGAATGAGTGCGCCTTGGCGGCAACTTTCAGAGAAGGTCTCTCTGATGCCGTTAAGGATGTTATGGTGGGGTTCCCTTTGCCTGCAGGTCTGAATGAGTCCATGACAATGGCTATTCAGATTGATAGGCGTCTGCGGGAGCGCAAACCGGTGCACCATCTGGCGGTGTCTATGGAAAAGACGCCAGAAAGTATGCAGTGTGATAGAATTCTGTCCAGGAGCGAGCGACAGAATTTTAGACGGAAGAATGGATTGTGTTTCTATTGTGGGGATTCTACTCATGTTATATCAGCATGCTCTAGGCGTACAAAGAAGCTTGATAAGTCTGTTTCCATTGGCACCATTCAGTCTAAGTTTATTTTGTCTGTAACCCTGATTTGCTCTTTGTCATCCATTGCCACGGACGCCTATGTTGACTCTGGCGCCGCTCTGAGTCTTATGGATTGGTCCTTTGCCAATCGTTGTGGTTTTGATTTAGAGCCTTTGGAGACTCTTATTCCTCTGAAGGGGATTGACTCCACCCCATTGGCTAATAATAAACCACAATACTGGACACAAGTAACCATGCGTATCAATCCGGATCACCAGGAGATTATTCGTTTCCTGGTGCTGTATAATTTACATGACGATTTGGTACTGGGATTGCCATGGTTGCAGTCTCACAACCCAGTCTTGGACTGGAGAGCAATGTCTGTGTTGAGCTGGGGATGTAAGGGTATTCATGGGGACGTACCTTTGGTTTCTATTTCGTCGTCCATTCCCTCTGAAGTCCCTGAGTTCCTCTCTGATTATCAAGACGTCTTTGACGAACCCAAGCTTGGGTCGTTACCTCCGCACCGTGAGTGCGATTGTGCCATAGATTTGATACCGGGTTGTAAATATCCAAAGGGTCGTTTGTTTAATTTGTCTGTGCCGGAACATGCTGCTATGCGGGAATATATAAAGGAGTCTTTGGAAAAGGGACATATTCGTCCATCTTCTTCTCCCTTGGGAGCTGGGTTTTTCTTTGTCTCAAAAAAAGACGGCTCTTTGAGACCATGTATTGATTATCGGCTTCTGAATAAGATCACTGTTAAGTATCAATACCCATTGCCATTGCTTACTGATTTGTTTGCTCGTATAGAGGGTGCTAAGTGGTTCTCTAAAATTGATCTTCGTGGGGCGTATAATTTGGTGCGGATCAGGCAGGGGGATGAGTGGAAGACCGCATTTAATACGCCCGAGGGCCACTTTGAGTATTTGGTCATGCCTTTTGGTCTTTCTAATGCCCCTTCAGTTTTCCAGTCTTTTATGCATGATATTTTCCGCGATTTTCTGGATAACTTTATGATAATATATCTGGATGATATTCTGATTTTTTCTGATGACTGGGACTCTCATGTCCAGCAGGTCAGGAGAGTTTTTCAGGTTCTGCGGTCTAATTCTTTATGTGTGAAGGGGTCTAAGTGCGTTTTTGGGGTCCAGAAAATTTCCTTTTTGGGGTATATTTTTTCTCCCTCTTCCATTGAGATGGATCCCGTCAAGGTGCAAGCTATTTGTGACTGGACTCAGCCCTCCTCTCTTAAGGGTCTTCAGAGATTTTTGGGCTTTGCCAACTTTTACCGCCGATTTATTGCTGGTTTTTCGGATGTCGTTAAACCACTTACTGATTTGACCAGACAAGGCGCTGATGTTGCTAATTGGTCCCCTCATGCTGTAGAGGCCTTTCAGGAGCTTAAGCGCCGTTTTGCCTCTGCCCCTGTGTTGCGTCAGCCTGATGTGAATCTGCCTTTTCAGGTTGAGGTTGACGCTTCGGAGATCGGAGCTGGGGCAGTGTTGTCGCAGAAAGGTTCCGACTGCTCCGTCATTAGGCCTTGTGCCTTCTTTTCTCGCAAATTTTCGCCCGCAGAGCGGAATTATGATGTTGGGAATCGGGAGCTTTTGGCCATGAAGTGGGCGTTTGAGGAGTGGCGCCATTGGCTCGAGGGGGCTAGGCATCAGGTGGTGGTATTGACTGACCACAAAAATTTGATTTATCTTGAGACTGCCAGACGCCTGAATCCTAGACAGGCGCGCTGGTCTTTATTTTTTTCTCGCTTTAATTTTGTGGTGTCATACCTACCGGGTTCTAAGAATGTTAAGGCAGATGCCCTTTCTAGGAGTTTTGACCCGGACTCTCCTGGTAATTCTGAACCCACAGGTATCCTTAGGGAGGGAGTAATTTTGTCGGCCGTTTCTCCTGATCTGCGGCGGTCCTTGCAGGAGTTTCAGGCGGATAGACCGGATCGTTGTCCGCCTGATAGACTGTTTGTTCCGGATGATTGGACCAGCAGAGTCATCTCTGAGGTACATTCTTCTGCATTGGCAGGTCATCCCGGAATTTTTGGTACCAGGGATTTGGTGGCAAGATCCTTCTGGTGGCCTTCCCTGTCACGAGATGTGCGAGTCTTTGTGCAGTCATGTGACGTTTGTGCTCGGGCCAAGTCTTGTAGTTCTCGGGCTAGCGGACTGCTGTTGCCCTTGCCTATTCCTAAGAGGCCTTGGACACACATCTCGATGGATTTTATTTCAGATCTGCCTGTTTCCCAGAAGATGTCTGTCATCTGGGTGGTCTGTGACCGTTTCTCTAAAATGGTCCATTTGGTTCCTCTGCCCAAGTTGCCTTCTTCTTCTGAGTTGGTTCCTCTGTTTTTTCAGAATGTTGTCCGATTGCACGGTATTCCTGAGAATATTGTTTCTGACAGAGGTACCCAATTTGTGTCTAGATTTTGGCGGGCATTCTGTGCTAGGATGGGCATAGATTTGTCTTTTTCATCTGCTTTTCACCCTCAGACTAATGGCCAGACCGAGCGGACTAATCAGACCCTTGAGACATATCTGAGGTGTTTTGTCTCTGCTGACCAGGATGATTGGGTTGCTTTTTTGCCATTGGCAGAGTTCGCCCTCAATAATCGGGCCAGTTCTTCCACCTTGGTGTCCCCGTTTTTCTGTAATTCGGGGTTTCACCCTCGATTTTCCTCCGGTCAGGTGGAATCCTCGGATTGTCCTGGAGTGGATGCGGTGGTGGAGAGATTGCATCACATCTGGGGGCAGGTTATGGACAATTTGAAGTTGTCCCAGGAGAAGACTCAGCGTTTTGCCAACCGTCATCGTCGTGTTGGTTCTCGGCTTTGTGTTGGAGATTTAGTGTGGTTGTCTTCTCGTTTTGTCCCTATGAGGGTCTCTTCTCCTAAGTTTAAACCTCGGTTCATCGGCCCTTATAGAATATTGGAGATTCTTAATCCTGTTTCTTTCCGTTTGGACCTCCCTGCGTCCTTTTCCATTCATAACGTTTTTCATCGGTCGTTATTGCGCAGGTATGAGGTACCTGTTGTACCTTCAGTTGAGCCTCCTGCTCCGGTGTTGGTTGAGGGTGAGTTGGAGTACGTTGTGGAGAAAATTTTGGACTCTCGTGTTTCCAGACGGAAACTCCAGTATCTGGTCAACTGGAAGGGTTACGGCCAGGAGGATAATTCTTGGGTCAATGCATCTGATGTTCATGCTTCTGATCTTGTTCGTGCCTTCCATAGGGCTCATCCTGGTCGCCCTGGTGGATCTGGTGAGGGTTCGGTGCCCCCTCCTTGAGGGGGGGGTACTGTTGTGAATTTGGATTCTGGGCTCCCCCGGTGGCCGCTTGTGGAATTGGACTTGTCATCCTCTTTCCTGTTTCACCTGGTTCCATCAGTAGTGGGTGTCGCTATTTAAGCTCATTTCTCTGGTGGTTTCTTGCCGGTCAACAATGTTATCTGATGCCTCTCAGTGCTTGTTCCTGCTTCTAGACAACTACTAGATAAGTTGGACTTTTGTCCATGTTTTGTTTTGCCTATTTGTTCCAGTTCACAGCTGAAGTTTTGTTACTGTGTCTGGAAAGCTCTCGTTGATCAGGGATTGCTACTCTGGCGTTATGAGTTAATGCCAGAGTTTAAGGTAATCTCTGGATGGTGTTTTGTTAGTGTTTTTCTGCTGACCATGAAAGTATACTATCTGTCTTCTGCTATCTAGTAAGCGGACCTCAAATTTGCTAAGACTATTTTCCTGCTGCGTTTGTTGTTTCATCTGAACTCACCGTCATTATATGTGGGGGGCTACTGTCTTCTTTGGAATATTTCTCTAGAGGTGAGCCAGGTCTTATATTTCCCTCTGCTAGCTATTTAGGTCTTAGGCCAGAGCTGGGCATCTAGCGATAAATAGGAAATGCTACCTGGCTATTTCTAGTTGCGCGGCAGGCTTAGTTCATGGTCAGTATAGTTCCATCTTCCGAGAGCTTGTCCCTCTATAGGCTTGCTATGATCTCTGCCTGCAGAGATCATGACAGCGCGTCCAAGGTCACAAAGGTTGGGGGAGGTGGTGCCCAAGGTCCCTACGGGTGATATTATTTGCTGGAGGTGCCACGGGCCAGGACATATAGCTGCCCATTGTTCCCAGACCACTGAGCAGATGGACTGCAGCATGGCACGCCGTTGTTCATACTATGCGTATCCAGCCTGCAGTGTGAACTCTCCGCCCAACGAGGGACCTCAAGCGTGTCCCGTAAGGGTGAACGGTCGAGCAGCAATGGCGCTGTTAGACTCAGGGAGCTTAGTGACCCTGGTGAGGGCCACTTTCCCTCTCCACTTGCTCCCGGGAAAGAAGGTCGGCGTGCGGTGCATACATGGTGATGCCAAGGACTACCCTTTGGCCAGGGTGGACATTGAAATGGCATGTGGCACTGAGTCCCACATAGTCGGCGTCGTGCAGGACTTGTTGCACCCTATAATTATTGGCCGGGATTTCTGTCTGTTTTGGGATTTGTGGGGAAAAGGTTCTGAACTCCCTAGCAAGAGTAGGGAACCAGTGAACCCTGGAAGGGTGTCACCACACCCAGAGACAGGCAGGTTTCCTTTTTGTGTGCTGGTTGGGGATGAGGAGGAAGTATCCCCTGCATCTGACACTATGGAGTTAGAGGTAACCGGTGAAAATTTTGGGACTGCCCAACATATGGACCCCACTCTGAGGGAAGCCTTTAATAATGTTACAGTTATTGATGGGGTGGTACAGGAGCCGGGGGCAGACACAAGATTTCCCCATTTTCTGATGAGTGGGGAGTTGTTGTACCGGGTCACGAAAATAAGGAAGGAGTTGGTAGAGCAGTTGCTAGTGCTGGGTCCATATAGACGGAAGGTGTTGGACATGGCCCATTCACACATCTTGGGTGGACACCTAGGGGTGGAAAAAACACAGGAACGGGTTGTGCAGAGGTTCTATTGGCCTGGGTGTCACTGGGAAATAGTGAACTACTGCAGGTCCTGCCCTACATGTCAGCTAACTGCTCCCACTCCTCATTTCCGGAACCCCCTTGTGCCCCTGCCCATTATTGAGGTGCCGTTCGAGAGAATTGCCATGGACTTGGTTGGTCCCTTAGTTAAATCAGCCCGGGGCCATCAGTATATATTAGTCATCCTGGACTATGCCACACACTATCCTGAGGCAATTCCTCTGAGAAATTCTTCCTCGAAGAGTATAGCCCGCGAGTTGGTCCATGTCTTTTCCCGGACAGGTCTGCCGAAGGAGATCCTGACTGACCAGGGGACACCTTTCATGAGCAAAGTGATGAGGGAGTTGTGCAAAGCCCTGAAAATCTCCCAGTTGAGGACCTCGGTGTACCATCCCCAGTCAGATGGCCTTGTTGAGAGATTTAACAAGACACTGAAGAGCATGCTGAGAAAAGCTATAGAGAAAGATGGTAGAGACTGGGATTGTCTCTTACCCTACCTGATGTTTTCCATTCGTGAAGTTCCACAGGCCTCCACAGGATTCTCACCGTTTGAGCTTCTATATGGCCGACATCCGCGAGTACTCCTGGATATAGCCAAGGAAACCTGGGAAGCCGAAGTCACGCCCCACAGAAGCGTCATTGAGCATGTGGCCCTGATGCAGCAGAGGATTGCAAAGGTGATGCCTATTGTGAAAGAACACCTACTCCAGGCACAAGAAGCTCAGGCCAGAGTCTACAACCGGTCTGCAAGAGTGAGGCAGTTCAATCCGGGAGACCGAGTTCTTGTGTTAATTCCGACGGTGGAGAGCAAGTTCTTGGCCAAATGGCAAGGGCCATATGAGGTTGTCGAGAAACTTGGTGAAGTAAATTATAAAATTCACCAACCAGGAAGACGGAAACCATTCCAAGAATACCATGTCAACCTTATCAAGCCGTGGCAAGATAGAGAGCCGACAGTATCTCCATCGTTGTTAAGCAACCCAGAAGGTGAGGTTTGAGCGGTTACTATAGCGGAGATGCTATCGAAGTCCCAGAAACAGCAGTGCTGGGAGTTACTCCAGAAAAACAGGGACCGGTTTTCAGAGTTGCCAGGACACATGAAGGTCATAGAGCACGAGGTCCTAACAGAGCCACATGTGCGGGTGAACGTGAATTCCTATCGTATTCCTGAGGCTCGTCGAGAAGTTATCTCCAAGGAAGTGGAGCGTATGTTGAAGCTTGGAGTCATCGAGGAATCCAAGAGCGGTTGGTCGAGCCCAATTGTCCTGGTCCCAAAACCTGATGGAGAATGGAGGTTTTGCAACGACTATCGGAAGTTGAATGAGGTCTCCAAGTTTGACACTTATCCCATGCCCTGCGTTGATGAGCTCATCGAAAGGCTTGGGCACGCCAGATATATATCCACCTTGGACTTGACAAAGGGGTATTGGCAGAACCCCATGGCACAGGAAGCCAAGGAGAAGACGGCCTTTTCGACACCTGATGGATGCTTCCAGTATGTCCGGATGCCGTTTGGCCTAAAGGGAGCTCCGGCGACCTTCCAGAGGGCTATGGATAGTCCTTGCACCCCATAAGGCCTACGCTGCTGCGTACCTAGATGATATCGTCATCTTTAGCCCGGACTGGGAGAGTCATCTGGAGAAAGTCCAAGTGGTGTTTGATGCTCTAAGAGAGGCGGGGTTTACAATAAACCCGAAGAAGTGTGCCTTGGGTAAGGAAGAAGCTAAATACCTAGGCTATATAGTGGGTCGTGGAGAAATAAAGCCCCAAATCAGGAAAGTGGAGGCAATCCAAACATGGCCGAAACCACTCTCCAAAAAGCAAGTTAAAGCCTTTCTGGGAATCGTGGGATATTACAGGAGGTTCATCCCGAACTTCGCCACAGTGGATGCGCCTCTGATGGATCTGCTAAAGGGGACAAAATCAGTGATGGTTAAATGGTCCGAAGAGACAGAGTCAGCCTTCCAAGAGTTGAAAGGGGCTCTATGTAAGCAGCCCGTTCTGATGGCCCTAGACTTTAATAAAGAATTTATTCTTCAGGCAGATGCCTCAGATGTTGGGGTAGGAGCAGTCCTTTCCCAAGAGCTACATGGGGAGGAGCATCCTGTCCTCTATCTGAGTAGAAAGCTGTCCTCATCTGAGAAGAACTACTCAGTCTTGGAAAAAGAGTGTTTGGCCATAAAGTGGGCGGTGGACACGTTACGGTACTATCTGCTGGGTCATAAATTCAGATTGATATCTGACCATGCCCCACTAAGATGGATGAGGGAAACAAAGGGTAGAAATGCTAGGGTCACCCGTTGGTTCTTAGCCCTGCAGGACTTCAGTTTCCATGTGGAACATAGGGCCGGAAAGCTGCACGGTAATGCGGATGCCCTATCAAGAATCCCTTGTTTAGTGGGGAAAAGTGCCAAGCCCCACGGCTTTAGGCAGAGGGGGGAGGTATGTAGCATGGTTAAAGGGTGTGTAGTCGACGGGAGGTATGTGCCACATAAGTGCCTTGTTGCTGTAATGTAGCCCGGAGTATTTCTTTGTTGTATATAACCATGTATATATGTGTGTTCCAGGACCTGTGGTGATGTCAGACCACATGGCTAATCATGTGATGGGTTACTGGGTGTGGTTAGCTCTATATAAGACAGGCAAATGCTTAACACAGGGGACATGTGTGGAGGTGAAACCCTCCTGAGTGTGTTAACGCTACAGGACTGAGCCTGGTGGACTGGACACTTTGTTTTGCTTTTCCTGAACTTAAGGCTATTTTGTTTGCTGTTATTTTTCCATGTGGTTTATGACGTAACAAACCCTGTGAACTTTAAAGGAACGTACCTCCTGAGTGTCAGCCGTCGCACCTGAGTGAGTGGAATCCCTACAAGTGATAAAAACTGCAGAATAAAGGTACCTTCACACGAAACGACTTTACAACGAGAACGACAACGATCCGTGACGTTGCAGCGTCCTGGATAGCGATATCGTTGTGTTTGACACGCAGCAGCGATCTGGATCCTGCTGTGATATCGCTGGTCGGAGCTAGAAGTCCAGAACTTTATTTGGTCGTCAGATCGGCGTGTATCGTCGTGTTTGACAGCAAAAGCAACGATGCCAGCAATGTTAAACATGGAGCTAACGACCTGTGAGAACGATAAGTGCGTCACCGCTACGTCACAGGATCGCTCCTGCGTCGTTCTGGAGCTGCTGTGTTTGACATCTCTACAGCGATGTAAACAGCGACGCTGCAGCGATCAGATCGTTGTCGTTCTCGTTGTAGAGTCGTTTCGTGTGAAGGTACCTTAAGGCTTCCAACTTGACACAGATGCTTAGATGCAGGGCTGCTCACTTACCCTGGTCTACCACTGTCAGAAGACTTAGGCTCCTTACGTGCCCATGATCAGGAATAGGAGTGTTTTGCACACGCCATATTTTTGCTGAATCCAAAATGCTGCGTTCTACATTAGCACTTTGTCTTTTAGAACTATGCAGATTTACCGCATCTAATGACAATCTAATCAGGGGAAGTACGCAGAGGAGACTATCATTTCCACCACCAAAATGTGCATGATGTGACTCGTAAACTCGCACTGCAGGTCAGTTTATGCAGCGTTAAAAGGAAGCACAGTGGGCATGGGATTTCTATAAATCCCATCCACTGTGCTTGTAATGTAGAACGCAGCGTTTGGACTCAGTGAAAATACTCGGCGTCCAAAACGCTGCTATTCTTGTTCGTGGGCATGTTCCCTTAGGGTACTGTCACACAGTGCAATTTTCCTCGCTACGACGGCATGATCCGTGACGTCGCAGCGTCGTATGATTATCGCTCCAGCGTCGTAGACTGCGGTCACACTTTGCAATCACGGCGCTGGAGCGATGCCGAAGTCCCCGGGTAACCAGGGTAAACATCGGGTTACTAAGCGCAGGGCCGCGCTTAGTAACCCGATGTTTACCCTGGTTACCAGCGTTAACGTAAAAAAAACAAACAGTACATACTTACATTCCGGTGTCTGTCCCCGGCATCTCAGCTTCTCTGCACTGTGTAAGCACAGCGGCCGGAAAGCAGAGCGGTGACGTCACCGCTGTGCTGGCTTTCCGGCTGGCAGACGCTCACACAGTGCAGAGAAGCTGAGACGCCGGGGACAGACACCGGAATGTGAGTATGTACTGTTTGTTTTTTTAACGTTTACGCTGGTAACCAGGGTAAACATCGGGTTACTAAGCGCGGCCCTGCGCTTAGTTACCCGATGTTTACCCTGGTTACAAGCGAACACATCGCTGGATCGCTGTCACACACAACGATCCAGCGATGTCAGCGGGTGATCAAGCGACGAAAGAAAGTTCCAAACGATCTGCTACGACGTACGATTCTCAGCGTGATGTCTGATTGCAGTAGCGTGTCAGACACAGCGATATCGTAACGATATCGCTAGAACGTCACGAATCGTGCCGTCGTAGCGATCAAAATTGCACTGTGTGACGGTACCCTTAAGTGTTGTGTGCAATATCTTAGACAGTATTATGGAGGTACACAAACATTTACCTGTGGATTGACCAGCGGACTTGGCTGGAGACTTTGCAGTGAATTTCATTCTTTCCAAGATTTTTTAAAAAACTGAGATTTCGACTCCTGATGCAATTTTTATTTAAATATTTATTCTTTTTCTCCTCTTGCTCAACCGCACAAAGGCAAACATCAACAGTCTTCACATCCTTCCATGTAGATGAAAATTATTGCAAATTGTGAGCACATTTGGTGAATACAGTATAAACAAATACAGAGAACATCACATAGGTGTGTTTTGCAGCAGAGATTCCCTACCTTACTAAATAACTGATATTAGAAGGGAGACATAATAAGGCCATGTGCCTAAGAGCTAATACCCATATACTCCCTCTCTGAAGTTCTATAGACACAGCTCTGGTTTCAGTTCTTGGTTCCTTCTCCCTTAATACACACCTGTGTATGATGCTTCCAACATGCTAAGGGCAACAGATGTGATGATGGAAATCTTTGTTTTCCTTTTGGACACTTGTTATTTAGTAACAGTTGATGTGAATTTGTCAAGACATCTTGATGAACTATTTACAGCAGAAATAATGAAAAAGAAAATTGTTACATAATGTTCTTTAAATCTATAAAAAATATAAAGAAACATTTATTCAAAATATGATTCATATAAGTCATTATGTAATATTATTGTTGGCTTACGAAAAGATAGCTGAGTGTCAAGCAGCAGGATGTACCCCTTAGGACATCCAACTTTTTGCATTGATATCCATCAATTTGCCTTTATGATTAGACAATTTGTCTGTAAAAATGAATCAATTATGTATTGCACAGCATTGGATTGAAGTTACTCTTTTGTCAAAGACTTCATTTATTCATTTTCTAGCTATGTCAAGTATAGGTTCTCATTCAATTGTGTATGTCTGAATAAATTGTGTAAAAATTGTGATAATTATGTATACATTGCATAAGCGTTTGTTAGAACATTTGATATATAATTTGCACTAATCTAATATATAAAGCTGAATGTGTGTGTGTGTGTATGTATGTATGTATGTATGTATGTCCGGGATTGGCATCTGAACCGTAGCAGCTACAGCCACAAAATTTTGCACAGTCACACGTCTGGACCCCGAGAGCGTCATAGGCTATGTTGTGAGGTGAAATTTTAACTCCGCGCTTTCCAATTCACCAAACAATTTTGCCCCTATCTACATAATGGGGAAAAAGTGAAAGGAAAAGTGTTGGAGGCGTCGCAGCTACAGGCACAAAATTTTGCACAGTCACACGTCTGGACCCTGAGAGCGTCAAAGCTATATTGTGAGGTGAAATTTTAACCCCGCGCTTTCCAATTCACCAAACAATTTTGCCCCTATCTACATAATGGGGAAAAAATGAAAGGAAAAGTGTTGGAGGCAAATTAACAGCTGCCAGATGTGAACAAGGGGGACTTAAAGAATGACAGCGATGGCACCAAAGAGTATATACTGTACAGTTGCTAAGGTGGGGCCCCAACATGGGATAATCACACCACCACGGGGATATGAACACACACACAAAATGCGCCACACACTACCACGTGCTCGAACACATATACCACCCTCAGTGCACATTTCACCACACATACACCAACCTCGCCACATAAAAGTAGAAACACAAAAGTCGCCGCTCAAAACTCGCCACGCGCAAAACTCTCCACATGCAAAACTCGCCACACGTGCAAAACTCGCCACACGCAAAACTTGCACACGCAGAAAAATTGCCACACGCAGAAAAATTGCCACATGCACAAAAGTTGCAACACATGCAAAAGTTGCCTCACACAAAACTTGCACATACTCAAAAGGCACCACACATAAAACTCGCCACGCGCAAAACTCGCCATGCGCAAAACTTGCTGCACACAACTTGCTACACTAACCTGTCACATGCAACTCGACACACAAAAAGTTGCTACACGCATGTCGCCACACAAAACTCATCTCACAAAAGTCCCTACATGCATGTCGCCACACGCAACTCAACACACACAACTTGACACACGAAACTCGCCCTAAAACACACACAAGTCTGGTATCCTTCAAAAATAAAAATCTGATTAATAAGCAGACAAACTACAAGAGCAACAAATGTACCATATAGGAATCCGGCAGCTGTCAGTCACATGACCAGTCTATTATGTGTATGTGTGAGCTAATATATACTGCCAGGGGGTGGGCTTACTGTTGGCTGGGGATTTATCAGGCTGCCATTTTAGCTTACAAATACTGAGGTAAAAATACTGACCAAATAACGTGTGAACGAGGGCTAATACAGGAGGAGATGACATACAGCTATATACTATATACAGGAGATGACACACAGGTATATACTATTTACAGGGGAGATGACACACAGGTATATACTATATACAGGAGGAGATGACACACAGATATATACTATATACAGGAGAGATGACACACAGGTATATACTATATAGAGGAGGAGATGACATACAGGTATATACTATATACAGGAGGAGATGACACACAGGTATATGCTATGTATAGGAGGAGATGACATACAGGTATATACTATATACAGGAGATGACACACAGATATATACTATATATAGGTGAGATGACACACAGGTATATACTATATACAGGAGATTACATACAGGTATATCTAATATATAAAGCTGAATGTGTGTATGTATGTATGTGTGTATGTCCGGGATTGGCATCTGTACCGTCGCAGCTACAGCCACAAAATTTTGCACAGTCACACGTCTGGACCCCGAGAGCGTCATAGGCTATGTTGTGAGGTGAAATTTTAACCCCGCGCGTTCCAATTCACCAAACAATTTTGCTCCTATCTACATAATGGGGAAAAAGTGAAGGGAAAAGTGTTGGAGGAAAATTGACAGCTGCCAGATGTGAACAATGAGGACTTAAAGAATGAGAGCGATGGCGACAAAGAGTATATACCGTACAGTTGCTAAGGTGGGGCCCCGACATGGGATACTCACCACACACGGGGATATGAACACAAACACAAAATGCGCCACACACTACCACGTGCTTGAACACATATACCACCCTCAGCACACATTTCACCACACACACACACCAACCTCGCCACATAAAAGTCGAAACACAAAAGTCACCACTCAAAACTCGCTACATTCAAAACTCGCCATATGCAAAACTAGGCTCACGCAAAACTCGCCACACGTGCAAAACTCACCTCATGGAAAACTCACCTCATGCAAAACTTGCACACACAGAAAAATTGCCACATGTACAAAAGTTGCACCACATGCAAAAGTTGCCTCACACAAAACTTGCACATACTCAAAATGCACCACACATAAAACTCGCCACGCGCAAAACTCGCCATGCACAAATCTTGCTGCACACAACTTGCTACACTAACCTGTCACATGCAACTCAACACACAAAATGTTGCTACACGCATGTCGCCACACAAAACTCATCTCACAAAAGTCGCTACATGCATGTCGCCACACGCAACTCAACACACACAACTTGACACATAAAACTCGCCCTAAAACACACACAAGTCTGGTATTGTCCTTCAAAAATAAAAATCTGATTAATAAGCAAACTACAAGAGCAACAAATGTACCATATAGGAAATACGGCAGCTGTCAGTCACATGACCTGTCTATTATGTGTATGTGTGAGCTAATATATACTGCCAGGGGGGAGGGCTTCCTGTTGGCTGGGGATTTATCAGGCTGCCAATAGCAACCAATCACAGCTCAGCTTCTATTTTGCTACAGTTAATTAACCTGAGCTCTGATTGGTTAATATAGGCAACAAAGACATTCTCAGTATAACAAAGCTAATATATGTTGTGAAATGCTTCTATTTGCTTAGTTTTTGCCTTTTAATAATTACATTTCTATCTATTTGTTTTGTGGTTTTTGTGTGCAGAATAAATTTTTGTTAACACATTCTATTTTGCTAACAGCAGTCATTAACCCGGGCGAAGCCGGGTAGTACAGCTAGTATTAAATATAAATGATTAAATTATTCATTTTAATTTTATTTTTACAATTAAACACCAGGAAAAAAGACAATTATGTCTTAGTTTCTTTGCTGGACCCTTTTACATTGCCTATGGGGTTAACCCTTAGGCTGGGTTCACATTGCGTTAATGTGTGCACGCTAACGGACAGTGTTGCACGGCGAAAATGTCGCAATTAACGCCGTGCAACGGGGCCGTTAGCGTGCCCATTGACAGCAATGTCAATTTCTCCTGCAGCGCATCACTAGCGCGTGCCTTTTTCGTCTCGCGCTAGTGATGTGCCGTTCTTCTGTGACGCGCCTCGGACGCTGCTTGCAGCGTCCGCGGCGTGCCCGAGGTCCGTTCCCCGCTCTCGCAGATCGGGGATCTGCGAGAGTGGGGACGTTAACGCGACCCCAAACACGGCCCCTAAATAAACATTGCGTTAGCGCAATCCGCTAGCGCTAGCGCTAAACGGATTGCCCTAACGCAATGTGAACCTAGCCTTATAGCTTATAAAAGAGAGGATTGCAATGAATCTTCTGTCTACATGAGCATCATCAACTTGAAGTCATACTTTCTATATGCTTTATTTTCTAATCTGCAGGCTTCTCCGAAACATAAAGGCACCAAGGTATGTCCTGAACCACAACTAAAGATCACAAGAAAGGAACTCAGACTGTTTTGAAATTTGTCAAAACCAAAACAACACTTTGATTTTTGTCTAACAAAACCACACTGCTTTATATAATGGTGAGGCATTCCTGAGCCTTTTCTCTGTAAGAAGCGATATACAATATAATCTAGTCCAAGCTGTGTAATGGAATGGAGGGTCATTCCCACAAATTGGATTGTGCTCCAGTAAACATTTTTGTAACAATAAAATTTGCATAATTTTCTACAGTACTGGGCAAAAGTTTTGACACTGAGAAAAATTTGTTTTTTTTTGTTTGTGTTTTTAGATTTTTTTGTTAGATGTTCTTATGGTTACTTCAGTACAATTATAAACATTTCATAAATTGTTATTTTTTTTGACAAACACATCACATTTATGCAAAGATTCAATATGTGATGCTGACCCTTATTTGTTAAATGGGTTTTCCAGGTTCTCAATAGGATTGAGATCTGGAAGTTTCCAGGCCATGGAAACAAAATTTCAATGTTCTGTTCACTAAGCCACTTTGAGGCCATGTGCACACGTTCAGTATTTTTTGCGTTTTTTCGCTATAAAAACATGATAAAAACGCAAAATAAATGCTAACATATGCCTCCTATTATTTACAGTGTATTCCGCATTTTTTGTGCAAATGTTGCATTTTTTTCCGCGAAAAAATCGCATTGCAGAAAAAAAAGCAACATGTTCATTAAAAATGCGGAATTGCGGGGATTCCGCACACCTAGGAGTGCATTGATCTGCTTACTTCCCGCACGGGGCTGTGCACACCATGCGGGAAGTAAGCAGATTATATGCGGTTGGTACCCAGGGTGGAGGAGAGGAGACTCTCCTCCATGGACTGGGCACCATATAATTGGTCAAAAAAAAAGAATTAAAATAAAAAATAGTCATATACTCACCTTCGATGGCCCCCGGAGTGTTCCCGCCTTTCACCGCTGCATGCTGCCGCTTCGGTTCCTATAGATGGTGTGGTTCAGGACCTGCGATGACGTCGCTGTCTTGTGATTGGTCGCGAGACCGGTCATGTGACCGCTCACGTGACCACGACGTCATTGAAGGTCCTGAACCACACCATCTATAGGAACGGACGCTGCTGAGGAGATCGGCTGTCTGCAGAGGGTGAGTATAACCATTTTTTTTATTTTTTTATTATTTTTAAACATTCTATCTTTTACTATAGATGCTGCATAAGCAGCATCTATAGTAACAAGTTGGTCACACTTGTCAAACACTATGTTTGACAAGTGTGACCAACCTGTCAGTCAGTTTTCCAAGCGATGCTACAGATCGCTTGAAAAACTTTAGCATTCTGCAAGCTAATTATGCTTGCAAAATGCTAAAAAAAAACGGGAAAAAAACAGGAAAAAAACGCAAAAAAAAAATGCGGATTTCTTGCAGAAAATTTCCGGTTTTCTTCAGGAAATTTCTGCAAGAAATCCTGATGTGTGCACATACCCTTACCTTGCCACAGTGCATTTGTTCATCACCAAATTTCTCCTGAATCGTGGAGAAATAGCACTTGGAAGATGTTTAGATACAATTTTTTATTTATGGCAGCATTTTTAGGCAAAACTGTGAGTGAGCTCACTCTTATGGATGAAAAGCAACCCCACATGTGAATGGTTTCACAATGCTTTATTGTTGGTACGACACAGGTCTCATGGTAGTACTGGCCTTATCTTGTTCTTGATAACACTGGTCAACACAAAAAAATCATCAGCAAAGGTAATATGTCTGTTTTATGGAGTTTGATGTGCTGATTCCAAAAATATGCTTAGTTTTGCTCTATAACATAAAGTTTCTGAGATAGAAGTATTTTTGTTATTAAGTTATTTCTGCATTTTCAATGTATGTGGTTTTTCCTATATTATTCCCATTTCTTTGCTTGTCTTACTTAATTGTGAATTCTCTTACAGGGACAACATCAGTAAAGGTTTTAGTGAGTTTTATGGGAAGGAGTATTGACAGTGCAGTCAACCAATGACTGCTTCTCGGAAAGTCCCATGTTATGGGGAGGAGCTAAATGTTATGAGGCAGTAAGATTAGAGTCAGTCAGAAAAGGATGGTGATGGCAGCAAGGACTGGCATGTGAGACTCTGACAGGAGACAGACCTCTACATGGATCTGAGCCCTGCCACAGGGAGATAGAAGGGAAGGCAGCAGACAGCCGCCATTGTGAGAGGATTTTCACTTCATTTCTGGGAGGGCAAGTCACCTCAGAGGGAAGAAAACAGCTCAGCCATTGATGTGTAACTGAGTGAGAGTCTTCACAGAGAGAGAACCTGAAAGCAGCCAATATCACACTGAGAAACTGCCTGTCTGCAAATGTTCATCTGTAAGGAATAGGCTGACCCGTTTACCTCACAACTGTATATAGTTATCTACCAGATTACCTCCAGTAAAATCAGTTCTAAATACAAGCTACCTCTGTCATCTCTGGGGAAATATCTACATGTAGTCGGTCGGCTCATCGCATTTTTTTTTTTAGTTTGTCACCACCATTAAACTGAACTTACTCTACTGTTTGATCTGATTTAAAGGAGAAAAATGCCCAGACAGTGTATCAATCATTCGAACAGATTCTGCTTTGTGTGTGGTTCTTTTACACCAAAAGGCCAAGTACGTTCAATTACTCATGATATTAAAAAGATGTACCAGATGTACGTTAAGTGTCCACTTAGTGATCAAGGCAAAAGCTGGGCCCCTCATGTGATATGTTCAAGTTGTTCAAATGGTCTTCATGACTGGTTGAATATGAGGAAAGTGGCTATGCCATTTGCTGTTCTCATGATTTGGAGAGAACCCAAAAATCATAGTGATGAGTGCTACTTTTGTTTTGACAAATCTGAGGGGCTTTTTTTTACAAAGAACAAACATAAAATTAATTACCCTGAACTTGAATCGGCGATTAGGCCAGTTCCATATGATGGTACCTTGCCAGTTCCGGTACCACCATTGTCTGGATTGGATGAAAATGAAGTAGAATATAAAGACTATGGAGCTGAAGCTACTGGCGAAGACATGGAGACCTTAAGTCAAGATGAGTATGTACCTGATGGAGCAGCCGAGCAGCCAAAACGCTTTACTCAACATGAATTAAATGATCTCATCAAAGACCTTTCATTGTCAAAAGATAAAGCTGAACTTCTAGCATCTAGGTTGAAACAGAAGAATCTTCTTCATGATGATGTCAAAGTGTGTTGTTACCAAAACAGAAGTAACACTTTAACACAATTTTTCACAGTTGATGGACCAATGGTGTGCTGTAACAATGTGAATGGCCTCTTTGAAGAACTGTATCAAGAGTATTTTGTTGCAGATTGGCGATTGTTTATTAACTCATCCCAGAAAAGTTTGAAAGCAGTGTTGCTTCACAATGCAAGTATGAAACCATCAATCCCTATTCCTCACTCATGTCATCTAAAGGAAAGTTATGAAAATATGTCAGTTGTTTTGGATGCTATACTATGTAAGCATCATCAATGGAATATCTGTGGAGATTTGAAAGTGATTGGTCTGCTAATGGGAATGCAAGGAGGTTTCACAAAATATTGTTGCTTCTTGTTTTTATGGGACAGTAGAAATACAGTGGAGCCTTATGTTCATCGTGATTGGGGACAGAGAAACATCTATGCACCAGTTAGAGACAATGTTCAGCATAATCCTTTAGTTGCTCCAGCAAAAATCTTTCTTCCTCCACTACATATATATTTGGGATTGATTAAAAACTTTGTGAAAGCCATGGCAAAGACAAATTCACAATGGTTCACCAGCAAAACTGAAGGAAGGGATATTTGTTGGTCCTCAGATCAGAGAGCTTATGAGAGATGATGTGTTTGAAGGAACTCTAAATGATAAGGAATTGAGATCTTGGAAAAGCTTCAAGTGGATCTGTGAAAACTTCTTAGGAAAAAAAATCTCCAGAATATGTTGAAGGTGTTGAGGAACTGCTAAATGCATACCGGTGTCGTGGATGTCTCATGTCTCTGAAAATGCACTTTTTGCATTCACATTTAGATTTCTTCCCTCAAAATCTTGAGGATGTAAGCGATGAACAAGGCGAGCGGTTTCACCAGGACATAAAGTAATGGAACACCGCTACCCGGGTTTTTAGAATGACTCAATTATGGCAGATTACTGATGGATGTTATATAGCAGGCCTGGGCAAAGAGTGGCCCGTGGACCACATCCAGCCCTCTGGCTGTCTCAGTCTGGCTCGCGGACCGAGAGAGCTGTGGGGCTGGAAATCAGAGGTCCACGAGCCGCACGGTGCCTGCCCGCTCACTGTCTCCATGGGCGGCTCTGAGCTGCACCCGCCGCTGACTCCTTTGGTGGAGGAGGGGCCTCCGGCCACTTCCTCCACCAATCAGCATGTGAACGGAGGCAGGGAGAGAAGCAGAGCGCCAGGGAACGGAACCGACGTGAGTATGTGGTGTTTTTTTTTCTCATGTGTATGGGCTGTTTGGGCACGGGGAGGCTATGGGTGTGTGACATGGTGCTGCACACATGGAGCGACATGTTGCTGCACATGGGGGGGTGACATGGTGCTGCATATAGGGGTGACAATCGGCACATGGTGCTGCATATGGAGGCGACATGCTTCACATGGTGAGGCTATGGGAGCGACATGCTGCACATGGGGAGGCTATGGGGAAAAATGCAGTGTATATAGGGAGGTTGTGTGGGGCTCATGCAGTATATGGGGAGCTGTTTGGGGCTCATGCTGTATAGGGGGCTGTGTCGGGTTCATGCAGTATATAGGGAGGCTGTGTGGGGCTCATGCAGTATATGGGAGGCTGTGTGGGGCTCATGCAATATATGGGGAGGCTGTGTGGGGCTCATACAGTATATAGGAAGGCTGTGTGGGGCTCATGCAGTATATGGGGAGGCTGTGTGGGGCTCAGGCGTATATAGGAGGGCTGTGTGGGGTTCATGCAGTATATAGGGAGGTTGTGTGGGGCTCATGCAGTATATGGGGAGGCTGTGTGGCTCATGCTGTATATAGGAGGGCTGTGTGGGGTTCATGCAGTATATAGGTAGGTTTTGTGGGGCTCATGCAGTATATGCGGAGGCTGTGTGGGGCTCATGCTGTATATAGGGAGGCTGTGTGGGGCTCATGCTGTATATAGGGAGGCTGAGTGGGGCTCATGCAGTATATAGGGAGGCTGTTTGGGGCTCATGCTGTATGTAGGGAGGTTGTGTGGGGCTCATGCTGTATATGGTGAGGCTGTGTGGGGCTTATGCTGTATATGCTGAGGCTGTGTGGGGCTCATGCTGTATATGGGGAGGCTGTGTGGGGCTCATGCAGTATATGGGGAGGTTGTGTGGGGCTCATGCAGTATATGGGGAGGCGGTGTGGGGCTCATGCAGTATATATAGGGAGGCTGTGTGGGGTGTTGTGAATTCTGTTTGTGGGCTCCCCCGGTGGTGTTTTATGGTAGTGCCACTTATTTGCCTTCTTCTATCCTTGATCACCTGTTGACACCCATTAGGGGAGTTTCCTATTTAAGGCTGCTTGGCTGCTGGTCTGATGCCAGCCAACAATGTATCAGTAGCATTCTGTTGCATTCTCCTGCCTCAAGATCCTGTTCAGCTAAGTTGAATTTTGTTTCTAGTTTATGCTATTTTTGTCCAGCTATTTGCAATGTGACTCTCTGTAGCTGGAAGCTCTCGTGGACTGTAATTGCCACTCCAGTGGCATGAGTTGTCACTGGAGTTTTAAAGTAATTTCAGGATGGTATTTTTGAGTAGTGTTTTGAAGTTGAACCGTGAAGTGACTCTTTCCTGTACTTCTGCTATCTAGTAAGCGGACCTCACTGTGCTAAATCTGCTGTTCATCCTACGTATGTCTTTTCCTCTTGACTCACCGTCAGTATCTGTGGGGGGCTGCTATCTCCTTTTGGGGTTCATCTCTGGAGGTAAGGCAGGCCTGTATATTCCTCTGATAGGGGTAGTTAGATCTCCGGCTGGCGCGTGGTGTCTAGGGCATCGTAGGAAACACTCCCAGGCTACTTCCAGTGTCGTGTCAGGTTCAGGTCACGGTCACTTTAGTTCCCATCACCCGAGAGCTAGTCCGTTGTTATTTTGATTTCCCTGCCATTGGGAAAATCATAACAGTTTGGCCGGCCAACATGTGTTTAAACTATGCACTAAAGCAGGAAAGGATATGAAAAGGTTTTTTTTTCCTTCTGTGTTTGGAAAGTGCACCTTAGTGCTTATTTGTACTCCTTGCTTAAACTGCAGTCTTCAGCCTTTTTTTTTTTTTTCCTCTCCTCTTAATCTCTGAATGGCTTTGGTTACACCTGTTTGAATCATGGATCCACAGAGTTTGGTTGCAGGTCTGAATAACCTGGCTACAAAGGTCCAGAACTTACAAGATTTTGTTATACGTGCTCCAATGTCTGAACCTAAGATCCCTATGCCTGAATTTTTTACCGGAGACAGATCCCGTTTTTTGAATTTCAGAGAGAATTGTAAATTGTTTTTGTCTCTGAAATCTCACTCTGCTGGTGATCCTGCGCAACAGGTTAAAATTGTTATTTCTCTATTGCGGGGTGACCCACAAAGTTGGGCATTTGCATTGTCGCCAGGGGATCCTGCGTTATTAAATGTAGATGCATTTTTTCTGGCTTTGGGGTTGCTTTATGAAGAACCTAATTTAGAGATTTTGGCTGAGAAAGCCTTGATAGCTCTTTCCCAAGGGCAAGATGAAGCTGAGATATACTGCCAAAAATTTCGTAAATGGTCGGTGCTTACTAAATGGAATGAGTGCGCTCTAGCAGCTAATTTCAGAGAAGGTCTCTCTGATGCCGTGAAGGATGTCATGGTGGGGTTCCCTGTGCCTACAGGTCTGAATGATGCCATGAAATTGGCTATCCAGATTGATCGGCGTTTACGGGAGCGCAAATCTGTGCACCATATGGCGGTATCTTCTGAGCAAAAACCTGTGCACCATATGGCGGTATCTTCTGAGCAAAAACCTGTGCACCATATGGCGGTATCTTCTGAGCAAAAACCTGTGCATCATTTGGCGGTGACCTCTGAAAAGGCACCAGAGCATATGCAATGCGATAGTGTATTGTCTAGAGGCGAACGACAGAATTACAGGCGCAAAAATGGGTTGTGCTTCTATTGTGGAGATCCAGCTCATGTTATATCAGCATGCTCTAAACGCATAAAGAAGGTTGATAAAAAGGTTGATAAATCTTTTTCTATGGGTACCTTGCAGTCTAAATTTCTTTTGTCCGTGACATTGATTTGTACTTTATCATCTGTTACTGTGGATGCTTATGTGGATTCTGGCGCCGCTCTGAGTCTCATGGATTGGTCCTTTGCCAAGCGTTGTGGGTTTGATTTAGAGCCTCTGGAGGTTTCTATTCCCTTAAAGGGTATTGATTCTACACCTTTGGCTAGCAATAAACCACAATATTGGACACAAGTGACTATGCATCTTTCCCCAGACCATCAGGAGATTATTCGTTTCCTTGTGTTATATAATCTACATGACGTATTAGTACTTGGATTACCATGGTTACAAATTCATAATCCAGTCTTGGACTGGAGATCAATGTCTGTGCTGAGCTGGGGATGTCAGGGGATTCATGGGGATGCACCTTTGGTTCCCATTTCTTCATCTACTCCCTCTGAGATCCCAGCATTTCTGTCAGATTTTTATGATGTCTTTCAGGAGCCTAAAACTGATTCTCTCCCCCCTCACAGAGAGTGTGACTGCGCTATTGAGTTGATTCCCGGTAGTAAATTTCCTAAGGGTCGCTTGTTTAATTTGTCTGTACCTGAACATACTGCTATGCGGGAGTATATCAGAGAATCTTTGGAAAAGGGTCATATTCGCCCCTCTTTGTCTCCACTGGGGGCAGGGTTTTTCTTTGTGGGTAAAAAGGATGGTTCATTGAGACCTTGTATCGACTATCGACTTCTGAATAAGATTACAGTTAAATACCAGTACCCGTTACCTTTACTGACTGATCTTTTTGCTCGCATAAAGGGGGCGAAGTGGTTCACTAAGATCGATCTACGTGGTGCGTATAATTTGGTGCGGATTAAGCAGGGGGATGAGTGGAAGACCGCATTTAATACGCCTGAAGGCCATTTTGATTATTTGGTAATGCCTTTCGGTCTCGCGAATGCCCCTTCCGTTTTTCAGTCCTTTATGCACAATATTTTCCGTGAATATCTGGATAAATTTATGATTGTGTATTTGGATGATATTTTGATTTTTTCGGAGGACTGGGAATCTCATGTTCAACAGGTCAGGAGAGTTTTTCAGGTTTTACGAGCTAATTCTCTATTTGTGAAGGGCTCAAAGTGTATTTTTGGGGTTCAGAGAATTTCCTTTTTGGGATATATTTTTTCCCCTTCATCTATGGAGATGGACCCTGTTAAGGTTCAGGCTATTTGTGATTGGATACAACCTACTTCTCTAAAGAGTCTTCAGAAATTCTTGGGATTTGCTAATTTCTATCGCCGATTCATAGCGGGTTTTTCTGCCATTGCTAAACCTTTGACTGATTTGACCAAGAAGGGTGCTGATGTTGCTAATTGGTCCTCTGCGGCTGTGGAGGCCTTTCGGGAGCTTAAGCGCCGCTTTTCTTCTGCTCCTGTGTTGCGCCAGCCTGATGTTTCGCTCCCGTTCCAGGTTGAAGTAGATGCTTCCGAGATCGGAGCAGGTGCAGTTTTGTCGCAGAAAGGTCCTGACTGCTCAGTGATGAGACCATGTGCGTTTTTCTCTCGAAAGTTTTCGCCCGCTGAGCGAAATTATGATGTTGGAAATCGGGAGCTCTTGGCCATGAAGTGGGCATTTGAGGAGTGGCGTCATTGGCTTGAGGGTGCTAGACACCAGGTGGTGGTCTTGACTGACCACAAAAATCTAATTTATCTTGAGTCAGCCAGGCGTCTGAATCCTAGACAGGCGCGCTGGTCGTTGTTTTTCTCTCGATTTAACTTTGTGGTTTCATATCTGCCTGGGTCTAAGAATGTGAGGGCGGATGCCCTCTCTAGGAGTTTTGAGCCTGACTCGCCTGGTGATTCCGAACCTACTGGCATCCTGAAGGATGGGGTGATATTGTCAGCTGTCTCCCCAGACCTGCGGCGCTCTTTGCAGGAGTTTCAGGTGGATAGGCCTGATCGCTGTCCGCCTGGTAGACTGTTTGTCCCTGATGACTGGACCAGTAGAGTTATTTCGGAGGTTCACTCTTCCGCGTTGGCAGGTCATCCTGGAATTTTTGGCACCAGGGATCTGGTGTCTAGGTCCTTCTGGTGGCCTTCCTTGTCTCGAGATGTACGTATTTTTGTGCAGTCTTGTGATGTTTGTGCTCGGGCTAAGCCCTGCTGTTCCCGGGCCAGCGGGTTGTTGTTGCCCTTGCCTATTCCTAAGAGGCCTTGGATGCACATCTCTATGGACTTTATTTCTGACCTTCCTGTTTCTCGTAGGATGTCCGTCATCTGGGTGGTGTGTGACCGTTTTTCCAAGATGGTGCACTTGGTACCTATGCCCAAATTGCCCTCCTCCTCTGACCTGGTCCCTCTATTTTTTCAGAATGTTGTGCGTTTGCATGGTATTCCTGAGAATATAGTGTCTGACAGGGGTACTCAGTTTGTGTCTAGATTTTGGCGGGCGTTCTGTGCCAGGATGGGCATCGACTTGTCTTTTTCGTCTGCATTCCATCCTCAGACTAATGGCCAGACTGAGCGTACTAATCAGACCTTGGAGACTTACTTGAGGTGTTTTGTGTCTGCTGATCAGGACGATTGGCTTGATTTTTTGCCATTGGCAGAGTTTGCCCTTAACAATCGGGCCAGTTCTGCCACTTTGGTTTGTCCATTTTTTTGTAATTCAGGGTTTCACCCTCGCTTTTCGTCCGGTCAATTGGAGTCTTCGGATTGTCCTGGAGTAGATGCTGTGGTTGATAGAATGCATCAGATTTGGGGACAGGTTGTGGACAATCTGAAGTTGTCCCAGGAGAAGACTCAACAGTTCACTAATCGTCATCGGCGTGTCGGTCCTCGTCTTTGTGTTGGGGACCTGGTTTGGTTGTCTTCTCGATTTGTTCCTATGAAGGTCTCGTCTCCTAAGTTTAAGCCTCGGTTTATCGGCCCTTATAGGATTCTGGAGGTTCTCAATCCTGTGTCCTTTCGTTTGGACCTCCCAGCATCTTTTACTATTCATAATGTTTTTCATCGGTCATTGTTGCGGAGGTATGAGGTGCCGGTTGTTCCGTCTGCTGATCCTCCTGCTCCTGTGCTGGTTGAGGGTGAGTTGGAGTATGTGGTGGAAAAGATCTTGGACTCCCGTGTTTCCAGACGGAAACTTCAGTATCTGGTTAAGTGGAAAGGCTATGGTCAGGAGGATAATTCTTGGGTGACAGCATCTGATATTCATGCTCCTGATTTGGTTCGTGCATTTCATAGTGCTCATCCAGATCGCCCTGGTGGTTCTGGTGAGGGTTCGGTGCCCCCTCCTTAAGGGGGGGGTACTGTTGTGAATTCTGTTTGTGGGCTCCCCCGGTGGTGTTTTATGGTAGTGCCACTTATTTGCCTTCTTCTATCCTTGATCACCTGTTGACACCCATTAGGGGAGTTTCCTATTTAAGGCTGCTTGGCTGCTGGTCTGATGCCGGCCAACAATGTATCAGTAGCATTCTGTTGCATTCTCCTGCCTCAAGATCCTGTTCAGCTAAGTTGAATTTTGTTTCTAGTTTATGCTATTTTTGTCCAGCTATTTGCAATGTGACTCTCTGTAGCTGGAAGCTCTCGTGGACTGTAATTGCCACTCCAGTGGCATGAGTTGTCACTGGAGTTTTAAAGTAATTTCAGGATGGTATTTTTGAGTAGTGTTTTGAAGTTGAACCGTGAAGTGACTCTTTCCTGTACTTCTGCTATCTAGTAAGCGGACCTCACTGTGCTAAATCTGCTGTTCATCCTACGTATGTCTTTTCCTCTTGACTCACCGTCAGTATCTGTGGGGGGCTGCTATCTCCTTTTGGGGTTCATCTCTGGAGGTAAGGCAGGCCTGTATATTCCTCTGATAGGGGTAGTTAGATCTCCGGCTGGCGCGTGGTGTCTAGGGCATCGTAGGAAACACTCCCAGGCTACTTCCAGTGTCGTGTCAGGTTCAGGTCACGGTCACTTTAGTTCCCATCACCCGAGAGCTAGTCCGTTGTTATTTTGATTTCCCTGCCATTGGGAAAATCATAACAGTGGGGCTCATGCAGTGTATAGGGAGGCTGTGTGGGGCTCATGCAGTATATATAGGGAGGCTGTGTGGGGCTCATGGTGTATATGGAGAGGCTGTGTGGGGCTCATGCAGTATATGGGGAGGCTGTGTGGGGCTCATGCAGTATATGGGGAGGCTGTGTGGGGCTCATGCTGTATATAGGGAGGCTGTGTGGGGCTCATGCTGTATAGGGGGCTGTGTCGGGTTCATGCAGTATATAGGGAGGCTGTGTTGGGCTCATGCAGTATATGGGAGGCTGTGTGGGGCTCATGCAATATATGGGGAGGCTGTGTGGGGCTCATGCAGTATATAGGGATGTTGTGTTGGCTCATGCAGTATATGCGGAAGCTGTGTGGGGCTCATGCAGTATATAGGAGGCTGTGTGGGGCTCATGCTGTATGTAGGGAGGTTGTGTGGGGCTCATGCTGTATATATAGGGATGCTGTGTGGGGCTTATGGTGTATATGAAGAGGCTGTGTGGGGCTCATGCAGTATTTGGGGAGGCTGTGTGGGGCTCATGCAGTATATGGGGAGGCTGTGTGGGGCTCATGCAGTATATGGGGAGGCTTTGTGGGGCTCATGCAGTATATATAGGGATGCTGTGTGGGGCTTATGGTGTATATGGAGAGGCTGTGTGGGGCTCATGCAGTATATGGGGAGGCTGTGTGGGGTTCATGCAGTATATAGGGAGGTTGTGTGGTGCTCATGCAGTATATGGAGAGGCTGTGTGGGGCTCATGCTGTATATAGGGAGGCTGTGTGGGGCTCATGCAGTATATAGGGAGGCTGTGTGGGGCTCATGCTGTATATAGGGAGGCTGTGTGGGGCTCATGCTGTATATAGGGAGGCTGTGGGGCTCATGCTGCATATGGGGAGGCTGTGTGGGGCTCATGCAGTATATATAAGGAAGCTGTGTGGGGCTCATGCTGTATATGGAGAGGCTGTGTGGGGCTCATGCAGTATATGGGGAGGCTGTGTGGGGTCATGCAATATATATAGGGATGCTGTGTGGGGCTCATGCTGTATATAGGGAGGCTGTGTGGGGCTCATGTTGTATATAGGGAGGCTGTGTGGGGCTCATGCTGTATATAGGGAGGCTGTGTGGGGCTCATGCTGTATATAGGGAGGCTGTGAGGGGCTCATGCAGTATATAAGGAGGCTGTGTGGGGCTCATGTAGTATATAGAGAGGCTGTGTGGGGCTCATGCTGTATATAGGGAGGTTGTGTGGGGCTCCTGCAGTGTATATAGGGAGGCTGTGTGGGGCTCCTGCAGTGTGTATATGGGGAGGCTGTGTGCGGCTCATGCAGTATATGGGGAGGCTGTGTGGGGTTCATGCAGTATATAGGGAGGTTGTGTGGGGCTCATGCAGTATATGGGGAGGCTGTGTGGGGCTCATGCTGTATATAGGGAGGCTGTGTGGGGTTCATGCAGTATATAGGGAGGTTGTGTGGGGCTCATGCAGTATATGGGGAGGCTGTGTGGGGCTCATGCAGTATATAGGGAGGCTGTGTGAGGCTCATGCAGTATATAGGGAGGTTGTGTGGGGCTCATGCAGTATATGGGGAGGCTGTGTGGGGCTCATGCTGTATATAGGGAGGCTGTGTGGGGCTCATGCAGTATATGGGGAGGCTGTGTGGGGCTCATGCTGTATATAGGGAGGCTGTGTGGGGCTCATGCTGTATAGGGGGCTGTGTCGGGTTCATGCAGTATATAGGGAGGCTGTGTTGGGCTCATGCAGTATATGGGAGGCTGTGTGGGGCTCATGCAATATATGGGGAGGCTGTGTGGGGCTCATGCAGTATATAGGGATGTTGTGTTGGCTCATGCAGTATATGCGGAAGCTGTGTGGGGCTCATGCAGTATATAGGAGGCTGTGTGGGGATTATGCTGTATGTAGGGAGGTTGTGTGGGGCTCATGCTGTATATATAGGGATGCTGTGTGGGGCTTATGGTGTATATGAAGAGGCTGTGTGGGGCTCATGCAGTATTTGGGGAGGCTGTGTGGGGCTCATGCAGTATATGGGGAGGCTGTGTGGGGCTCATGCAGTATATGGGGAGGCTGTGTGGGGCTCATGCAGTATATATAGGGATGCTGTGTGGGGCTTATGGTGTATATGGAGAGGCTGTGTGGGGCTCATGCAGTATATGGGGAGGCTGTGTGGGGTTCATGCAGTATATAGGGAGGTTGTGTGGTGCTCATGCAGTATATGGAGAGGCTGTGTGGGGCTCATGCTGTATATAGGGAGGCTGTGTGGGGCTCATGCAGTATATAGGGAGGCTGTGTGGGGCTCATGCTGTATGTAGGGAGGCTGTGTGGGGCTCATGCTGTATATAGGGAGGCTGTGGGGCTCATGCTGCATATGGGGAGGCTGTGTGGGGCTCATGCAGTATATATAAGGAAGCTGTGTGGGGCTCATGCTGTATATGGAGAGGCTGTGTGGGGCTCATGCGGTATATGGGGAGGCTGTGTGGGGTCATGCAATATATATAGGGATGCTGTGTGGGGCTCATGCTGTATATAGGGAGGCTGTGTGGGGCTCATGTTGTATATAGGGAGGCTGTGTGGGGCTCATGCTGTATATAGGGAGGCTGTGTGGGGCTCATGCTGTATATAGGGAGGCTGTGAGGGGCTCATGCAGTATATAAGGAGGCTGTGTGGGGCTCATGTAGTATATAGAGAGGCTGTGTGGGGCTCATGCTGTATATAGGGAGGTTGTGTGGGGCTCCTGCAGTGTATATAGGGAGGCTGTGTGGGGCTCCTGCAGTGTGTATATAGGGAGGCTGTGTGCGGCTCATGCAGTATATAGGGAGGCTGTGGGGCTCATGCAGTATATGGGGAGGCTGAGTGGGGCTCATGCTTTATATAGGGAAGCTGTGTGGGGCTCATGCAGTATATGTGGAGGCTGTGTGGGGCTCATGCAGTATATGGGGAGGCTGTGTGGGGCTCATGCAGTATATGGGGAGCCAGTGTGGAGCTCATGCAGTATACGTGGAGGCTGTGTAGGGCTCATGCCACATATAAGGGGATGTTGGGGGCTCATACGATATACGGAAGGGGCTGTGCTTGGGTTCAAACGATATATAGGGGATATTATTCTTAATTCTGCTCAATATTAAGTTATACAATTAATATTAATAAAATTATCAATAATATAATAATTATAATATATCAATATTAATATTGAGCATGATTAATTTCGGCTTATTGGTTCAGCTCTCCTCAATGGTCATGGTCTCTCATGTGGCCCCTCGGGAAAATTAATTGCCCACCCCTGTTATATAGGGATAACCCTGAAAAATCGTATCAATGACAGACTGTCAAACACTTTTTATTTCTGCTCATATTTTGGTTTCTATTTTGCATGCTCAATTAGAACTGTTTTGTAAGGTGAAGCATTTTTTTTCTGATATGTAGATTACTGTTTTCTTAATGTCGCCAGTATATTTCCTATACCTTATAATAATGATGCTGCTCCATGGAAATTATAAGTGCTACAGAATAACTATATTCATTTTTTAAATCAGGACAAAAAGATGATTCAGAAAACTACAGATCATTTTTTTCCGATGTCCCAGAAGATCTAAAGAAGGCCTCTTCATAGAAAATAACTTTATCCCAGTCCTCTGCAGTCCAATCATTTTACTTCCTGCAAATCTATTTTCTCTATTGAAGACCTCCTTCAAACCTTTTGGTACATTTGGAAGTTTGATTGTCCAGAGAAGAAAAGGTGAGTGCTACCATAAGTTATGTGTCATACCAACAGTAAAGCATTGTGAGACCATTCATATGTGGAGTTGCTTTTCATCCAAAGAAGTGGGCCCACTCACAGTTTTGCTTAGGAACACTGCCTTTAATAAAGAATGGTATCTAATTTTCTCCAATAGCTTGTTGGAAGAGGTGAGTCTTCAGGCTCTTTTTGAAGGTTTCAATGGTAGGCGAGAGTCTGATGTGTTGTGGTAGAGGGTTCCAGAGTAGGGGTGAGACGCGAGAGAAATCTTGTATACGATTGTGGGAAGAGGAGATAAGAGGGGAGTAGAGAAGGAGATCTTGTGAGGATCAGAGGATGCGTGTGGGTAAGTACTGGGAGACGAGGTCACAGATGTATGGAGGAGACAGGTTGAGGATGGCTTTGTATGTCATGGTTAGGGTTTTGTACTGGAGTCTCTGGGAAATGGGGAGCCAGTGAAGGGATTGACAGAGGGGAGAGGCCAGGGAATAGCGGGGGGACAGGTGGATTAGTCGGGCAGCAGAGTTTAGAATAGATTGGAGGGGTGCGAGATTGTTAGAGGGGAGGCCACAGAGCAGGAGGTTGCAGTAGTCAAGGCAATAGATGATGAGGGCATGGACTAGAGTTTTTGCAGATTCTTGGTTGAGGAATGTACGGATTCGTGAAATATTTTTGAGTTGAAGTCGACAGGAAGTGGAAAGGGCTTGAATATGTGGTTTGAAGGAGAGATCAGCATCAAGACAGCGAGCTTGTGGGACTGGGGAGAGTGGGCAGCCATTTACTGAAATGGATAGGTTCGTTGGGGGGGTCGCGTGAGATGGGGGAAAGATGATGAATTCTGTTTTGTCTATGTTAAGTTTCAGAAATCTAGCGGAGAAGAAGGATGAAATAGTGGACAGACATTGAGGGATTCTGGTTAGTAGGGAGGTGATATCTGGTCCAGAGATGTAGATCTGTGTGTCATCAGCATAGAGGTGATACTGAAAGCCATGAGATTCTATGAGCTGTCCCAGGCCAAAGGTGTAAATGGAGAAGAGCAGGGGCCCTAGGACTGAACTTGTGGGACTCCGACAGATAAGGGGCGAGGTGAGGAGGTGGTGTGTGAGTGGGAGACGCTGAATGTCCGGTCTGTTAGGTATGATGAGATCCAGGATAGGGCCAAGTCTGTGATGCCAAGGGATGAGAGGATCTATAATAGTAGGGAATGGTCCACTGTGTCAAAGGCAGCCGACAGGCTAAATAGGCAAGAATGGGTTGTAATCAGCCAGGATTTAGCCCAGAAGCTATTATCCATCTTGCTTGGGCGAATTGCAAAAGTCTTGAAAAATAAGGATCGTAAATATTCAGTTCTCGCATAAGCAGGATGTGTTTACCAATGAATGTTTAAAAACGTATAAAATGCTTATATCAGTACTTCAGTAACCCTTTTCTGTCTAAAAGATCAAAAAAACAGAAAACTGTATGAAAAGCAAAATTGTGTCAGTGTCAAAACTTTTAGGCACTACAACTTTATAATTTACAGATAAATTACTTATGATTAATGATTTAAGTAGTAAATTATTAGTCTCACCTGTAGCAAAAATTATCTTACTTTAAAGGGATTATCCGTATTTGGTTGAAAGTTTGCACTCTATGTGAGTGCATACTTTTAAATCCTTACAGTGTGTTTACCACATATTGTCATGATTCTTATGTATTGATGTCAAAATGGGGCATTCACGTGATTGCAAGTATGCAATTTGCATAATTCCAGCCACATTCCAACTAGATGTGCTTGGCCTGGCCAATTCACTTGTATTGTGCGAGGCCAAATATGTCTAGTTGGCATGTGACTGCACATATGTAAATAGCTTACTTATGGTCATCATAAGACCACCTGCTCTCACTGCCGACACCGTAGAATCTTGAATTTTGCGCACTGTAAGAATTTACAGGCCCGCAGTCGCAGTGCAGTTTTTCTACAGTGTCTATAGATTTTCATCAGAAAACCAGAAAACCTTTTAATTATTTAATGCATGCTGTATAATAAGTTATTTTTTAATTTATTAATTAGGTCTAAGTGCCATAACTGTAGAGTAAGCTAACTGTAATTACAGCTTTATTTACTTCCAGTAATATTATGAAATCCAGAAGACTCAGATATCATATGCTCTATCAATTGGTCATTAATAGGGCAGTAGGATAAGAATATGGCTGCTAATGAATAGACTCTATAGTGCCAAAAAGTCTACAGGAAAAACCAACACAGAAAATGTGTAGAATCAATACTTGTAAGAAAAAAATGTGGATTACCTCTATACAAATTAAGGTGTGTACCACCATGAGCAAATGTTGGCTGCTAATTACTGTCTGAAGTTTATTGCTGTTAAACCTTTAAATCAACTAATTAGAAATCCCCACAGATTAAACAATGAAAATGTTGTCTTGGGTGGGGTGCAATGGCATGTACTCCATTGTCATTATTAGGCCCTGTTCACACGTTCACTATTTGGTCAGTATTTTACATCAGTATTTGTAAAGGCCCCGTCACACATAGCGAGATCGCTAGCGAGATCGCTGCTGAGTCACAAGTTTTGTGACGCAACAGCGACCTCAGTAGCGATCTCGCTATGTGTGACACGTACCAGCGACCAGGCCCCTGCTGCGAGATCGCTGGTCGTGTCGGAATGGCCTGGGCCGTTTTTTGATCGTTGAGGTCCCGCTGACATCGCTGAATCGGTGTGTGTGACACCGATCCAGCGATGTCTTCACTGGTAACCAGGGTAAACATCGGGTTACTAAGCGCAGGGCCGCGCTTAGTAACCCGATGTTTACCCTGGTTACCAGCGTAAATGTAAAAAAAACCAAACACTACATACTCACCATCTGATGTCCGTCAGGTCCCTCGCTGTCCGCTTCCTGCTCTGACTGAGATCCGGCCGTACAGTGAGAGCACAGCACGGCAGTGACGTCACCGCTGCGCTCTGCTCTCACTGTATGGCGGCTCAGGCAGAGCAGGAAGCAGACGGCAAGGGACCTGACGGACACCGAAAGGCGAGTATGTACTGTTTGTTTTTTTTGGTAACCAGGGTAAACATCGGGTTACTAAGCGCGGCCCTGCGCTTAGTAACCCGATGTTTACCCTGGTTACCCGGGTGCTGCAGGGGGACTTCGGCATCGTTGAAGACAGTTTCAACGATGCCGAAGTCGTTCCCCTGATCGTTGGTCGCTGGAGAGAGCTGTCTGTGTGACAGCTCCCCAGCGACCACACAGCGACAAAACAGCGACGCTGCAGCGATCAGCATCGTTGTCTGTATCGCTGCAGCGTCGCTGTGTGTGACGGGGCCTTAAGCCAATATCAGGAGTTGAACAAGGCAAAGTGTAATAGAAACACGTCACCACTTCTGTATTTTTCACCCACTCTTGGTTCTGGCTCACAGAAGCTGATATAAAATACTGACCAAATACTGAACGTGGGAACGTAGCTTTACAGCCAGTGTCGATGTATTAGAACTTAGACTTGGTTTCACAATGATTTTGCAAGAGCGGCATAATGACGTTATAAAAATCACAAAAAAATATATACCCGTCTAGCAAAGCTGCTTATACACATTAAAATACTGTTGGATGATTATGAAAATTTTGAAGGAATTTATTGATGCTCAAAGGTGTATAGGTGCAACCTGTCTGCCAGTAACTAATGTTGGGCAAATGTTGGATTTCAACCATCTCATTCCTAGTTTCTGCTTTCAAAATTATCTGGCAGCCGGTTGCTTCCCTCACCCCTGTTTAATAAATCAAATTGGAGCGATCAGGGAATAATGATGTTAATTGAGAGTTTTTGAAAATGTCAATAGTTTGTTCATTTTAGCTATGATAGTTGCTTATAGCTATTTATTTTCTAAAATTGGTTAAAATATCAATACTAAATAACCTTTTAAATGTGTAAATTGTAGCCAATAGATGAACTTACTTTAGATAGAAAATTAAGAACTTTAAAATATTTAAATCTTTTCTAAAATGTCACTATTTAGTTTAGTTATGGTGGCAGATATATTGACTTTTGGCTATTTAATTGTAGCTATTATTGCTAAAATTAGTCAAAATGGTTCACAAATATCCCTCGAAATTAACTAATAATAACCAATAGCTAAACCATAAAATAAATGGAAAAATGAAGACTGTAAAAAAAAGTCCATATTTTTTATTTATATATTGAATATATACAGAATGACAGGTTTAGAATGAATGGGCATGCAGAACATAAAACTACAATCTACTGTACCTAGAAGCTTTTAGGGAATGCCACTCTGTATGTCAGTAGATAATTAACCTTTCTTTGTTGTTTGCTTTCCTTGCTGGATTTAACTTGTCTGTCGTATAAACCTAAAAACCAAACATGGCTGTTATGCTAAAGCAGATCTTTCAGCAAGAAGTATACCTACACTGCTACTTTTCAGCTCTAATTACACTCACACCTATCAGAGAAGATCTACCTGAGAATAATCACTTCTTGGGCAGGAACATACAAAGAAGTGTGTTTTCGGTCATTTGACCAGGCATTATGCCTCTTCAAACACTTTCCTCTCTCTACACCAAAATTACAAATTCTTTAAAATAATGAAATAATGTAGCTATCATGATAGATTTTGCTGGTCTCTTCTGCAACAATTATTTTTTAATCATGGTCAATAAAGTTGTTGCAGCAGAGATATATATGTACACATGTACATAGAGATGCGTAGTACTGGTCATATATTTGACAGGACTGTTACAAACTGTGCAGATAGATGTAAGCATCAAGCACTTTACTCTAAACCTGAACATAGACAATGAATATCTGTTGGCCTGAACAATTATTTTTCCCAACCTCCCCATAAACATGGAGCGTGCATGTTTTCTTAGCAGGAATCTGCTGTAAAGGTACCGTCACACTAAGCGACGCTGCAGCGATAGCGACAGCGATGCCGATCGCTGCAGCGTCGCTGTTTGGTCGCTGGAGAGCTGTCACACAGACCGCTCTCCAGCGACCAACGATGCCGAGGTCCCCGGGTAACCAGGGTAAACATCGGGTTGCTAAGCGCAGGGCCGCGCTTAGTAACCCGATGTTTACCCTGGTTACCAGCGTAAAATGTAAAAAAACCAAACAGTACATACTTACATGCGTCCCCCGGCGTCCGCTTCCTGCAATGACTGAGCGCCGGCAGTAGCAGGGCACAGCGGTGACGTGTGCTTTCACTTTCACTTTACTGCGCTCAGTCAGTGTGGGAAGCGGACGCCGGGGGACGCATGTAAGTATGTACTGTTTGTTTTTTTTACATTTTACGCTGGTAACCAGGGTAAACATCGGGTTACTAAGCGCGGCCCTGCGCTTAGTAACCCGATGTTTACCCTGGTTACCAGTGTAAAATATCGCTGGTATCATTGCTTTTGCTGTCAAACACGGCGATACACGGTGACCTAGCGACCAAATAAAGTTCAGACCTTCTAGCAGCGACCAGCAATTTCACAGCGGGATCCAGGTCGCTGCTGCGTGTCAAATACAGCGATATCGCTACCTAGGACGCTGCAACGTCACAGATCGCTGGCTATATCGCTGCGATGTTGCTTAGTGTGACGGTACCTTTAGACTTCTCTAGTGGTGACTTACCTGCTTAGGATAAAAGAAATGGAACAATTGAAATCCATCTTCATTCTCCTTAAGTCATCTGATATCTGCCAACAGGAGAGAATTAGCAGGCTTCTATACACTTTAGATGGTCAGCAAGTTACGATAATTTACATTATATGGATAAAAGTAGCTTTTATGACATCCCTTTCTACAACATAAATCCATAGGCATTATTATGAAGTTGGTTCTCCACCTTTGCAGCTAATTCAGATGCTACTTATCTGGAAACACTTTCTACTCCCCCTCTGCTTTCAAACATGCCCCAATCACATCTAGCTTCAAAGAGCCTTCCCTTGACCCAAGCGCTATGTCCAGCTACCGCCCCATATCTTTGCTCCCATTTGCTTCCAAACTACTTGAGCAGCACGTCCACGCTGAACTTTCCTCTCACCTAGCATCTAACTCTCTCTTCAACAGCCTACAATCTGGCTTCCATCCCCACCATTCCACTGAGACTGCCCTGACCAAACTTCCGAACAACTTACAGCCAAAGCTAACAGACAATTCCCTATACTCCTCCTTGTAGACCTGTCCTCTGCCTTTGACATAGTTGACCACTGTGTCCTACTACAGATCCTCTCCTCCTTTTGTGTCAAAGACCTCGCCCTATCCTGGATCTCCTCATACCTCACCAACCGCACATTTAGCATTTCCCACACCCATACTACCTCTTCATCTCGCCCCCTCTCTGTTGGTGTCCCTCAAGGCTCTGTCCTAGGAACTCTTCTCAATCTATACCCTTGGCCTGGGACAACTCATAAAGTCCTATGGCTTCCAGTACCATCTATATGCCGATGACACTCAGATCTGCCTCTCTGGCCCAGATGTCACCTCTCTGCTCACCAGAATCCCAGAGTGTCTGTCAGCCATATCCTCCTTCTCCTCTCGCTTCCTCAAACTCAATGTGGACAAAACCGAACTAATTATCTTTCCTTTATCTCGATCACCTTCCCTACCTGATCTGTCTATCACAATAAATTAATTCACACTTTCCCCCGTCCTGGTAATCCGCTGCCTCAGAGTAACCCTTGACTCTGCCCTGTCCTTTAAACCGCACATCCAAGCTCTCGCTACCTCCTGTCGCCTCCAGCTCAAAAATATTCCCAGAATCCGTCCTTTCATCAACCCTCACTCTACCAAAATGCTTGTGCATGCCCTAATCATCTCTTGCCTCAACTACTGCAACATCCTCCTTTGTGGCCTACCCTCTAACACTCCCGCACCCCTCCAGTCCGTCCTTAATTCTGCTGCCCAACTAATTAATCTCTCTCCTCGCTACACTCCTGCTTCCCCTCTTTGCAAATCCTTTCTATGGCTCCCAATTTCCCAGCTTATCCAGTTTAAACTACTAACACTGACCTACAAAGCCATCCATAACCTTTCTCCTCCGTATATTTCCATACTAATCTCTCAATATCTTCCCTCACGTAATCTCCAGTCCTCCCAAGTCCTCCTTCTCTCCTCGACTCTTATTCGCTCCTCATCCAATTGCCTCCAAGACTTCACCTGAATATTCCCCATCCTCTGGAATTCTGTGCCCCAGCACGTACGGTTATCTACCACATTTGGATCCTTCAAACGGAACCTGAAAACCCATCTCTTCAAAGAAGCTTACAACCTGTAATGACCACATGACCACCTCAACACCATCGGAGCTACCGCAACCCCCGACCTACTGTCTCCTTCCCCAAAATCCTGTAGAATGTAACCCCGCAAGGGCAGGGTCATCTCCCCTCTGTATCAGTCTGTAATTGTTAGTTTATTTACTGTAAGTGATATTTGTATTTTGATGTAACCCCATCTCACATACAGCACCATGGAATTAATGGTGCTATTTAAATAAATAATAATAATAATACTAGATTTTTGAGTATGTCTAGGATTTTTGCCCCTTCATCTAGAAAAGCATCTGAGAGGTAAGAAACCAAAGCTGGATGAGACTGGCTCACTATCTTAGTTCTTGTTCATCCCAAAAGTCTTCAGTGGGGATATGATCAGGGCTCCGTGCTTCTGCGCTGCCACTCAAATTCTTCCTCAAACAATCTCATACAACTATGTCTTTATGGACTCGTTTTATGGATTTAGCTATGTATAATTCACAATTGTGATGCAACAGAAAAGGGTCTTCCTGAAACTGTTCCCACAAAGTTATAAGCATAGAGATGTCCACAATATCTATGTGTTGGAGCATTAAGATTTACATTCACTGAAACTTAGGGGCCTAAGCCCTCTCTTAAAAAAACAAGCCTATAGCATTACCCCTCCTTCACCAAGCTTTAAAGTTGGCATAATGAGCAACCAGCCAGGCAATATTCTCCTGGCATTCACTAAACTCAGACTATCAATCAGGCTGTTAGATAGACAAGTGTCATTCATTATTCCACAGAATAGCATATGTGAGGTCAGAAACCAAAGTTGGATGAGATGGCCTGGTTAACAATCTCTTTGATGAGGTTGAAATCAGGGCGTTGTGCTGTCATTGAAATTCTTCCACACAAATCTCATTCAACCATGTCTTTATGGACTTACTTAGCTATGTATTGTATACTTTGCGTCATGATGGAACAGAAAAGGGTCTTCCCAAAACTGTTCCCACAAAGTTGGAAGCATGCAGTTGTCCAAAATATCTATGTATGTTGGTGCACTAAGATTTCCATTCACTGAAACTTAATGGCCCAGTCAATACCTTGAAAAACAACCTGTGTCACTATCCCTCCTTCACCAAGCTTTAACGTTGGCATAATGTGCAATCAGGTATGTAGCATTTACCTCACATTTGCTAAACTCAGACTTGTTCACCAAACTAGCAGATAAAGAAATGCCATTCATGATTCCACAGAAAGTATTTCCACTGCTCCAGAGTTCAGTATTTGCATGCTTTACACTATTCCATCCAGCATGTACAGTACAGACCAAAAGTTTGGACATACCTTCTCATTTAAAGATTTTTCTGTATTTTCATGGCTATGAAAATTGTATATTCACACTGATGGCATCAAAACTATAAATTAACACATGTGGAATTATATACTTAACAAAAAAGTGTGAAACAACTGAAATTATGTCTTATATTCTAAGTTCTTCAAAGTAGCCACCTTTTGCTTTGATGACTGCTTTGCACACTCTTGGCATTCTCTTGATGAGCTTCACCGAGTCACCGGGAATGGTCTTCCAACAATCTTGAAGGAGTTCCCAGAGATGCTTAGAGCACTTGTTGGCCCTTTTGCCTTCACTCTGCGGTCCAGCTCACCCCAAACCATCTCGTTTGGGTTCAGGTCTGGTGACTGTGGAGGCCAGGTCATCTGGCGTAGCACCCCATCAATCTCCTTATTGCTCCAATAGCCCTTACACAGCCTGGAGGTGTGTTTGGGGTCATTGTCCTGTTAAAAAAGAAATGATGGTCCAACTAAACACAAACCGTATAGAATAGCATGCTGCTGCAAGATGCTGAGGTAGCCATGCTGGTTCAGTATGCCTTCAATTTTGAATAAATCCCCAACAGTGTCACCAGAAAAGCACCCCCACACCATCACACCTCCTCCTCCATACTTCACGGTGGGAACCAGGCATGTAGAGTCCATCCGTTCACCTTTTCTGCGTCGCACAAAGACACGGTGGTTGGAACCAAAGATGTCAAATTTGGATTCATCAGACCAAAGCACAGATTTCCACTGGTCTAATGTCCATTCCTTGTGTTCTTTAGCCCAAACAAGTCTCTTCTGCTTGTTGCCTGTTCTTAGCAGTGGTTTCCTAGCAGCTATTTTACCATGAAGGCCTGCTGCACAAAGTCTCCTCTTAACAGTTGTTGAAGAGATGTGTCTGCTGCTAGAACTCTGTGTGGCATTGACCTGGTCTCTAATCTGATCTGCTGATAACCTGCGATTTCTGAGGCTGGTGACTTGGATAAACTTATCCTCAGAAGCAGAGGTGACTCTTGGTCTTCCTTTCTTGGGGCGGTCCTCAAGTGAGCCAGTTTCTGAGTAGCGCTTGATGGTTTTTGCCACTGCACTTGGGGACACTTTCAAAGTTTTCCCAATTTTTCGGCCTGACTGACCTTAATTTCTTAAAGTAATGATGGCCACTCGTTTTTCTTTACTTAGCTGCTTTTTTCTTGCCATAATACAAATTCTAACAGTCTATTCAGTAGGACTATCAGCTGTGTAATAATAATAATATTTTTTATTTATATAGCGCCAACATATTCTGCAGCACTTTACAATTAAGCGGGGACATGTACGAACAATAAATTCAATACAAGTTAAGACAATTTAAACAGTGACATTAGGGGTGAGGTCCCTGCTCGGAAGCTTACAATCTACAAGGAAATGGGGGGACACAATAGGTGAAAAGTGCTTGTTATTTCAGGTCTGGCAATTATAATACATAGGGATTTTCATACAAAGCTGCATGATCCGGTCATCAGCCCGTGTGTTTAAGTGCAATAGTCAAGTATCAAGTGCAGTTATCGTGTGCATGGAGGATGTGGAGACAGATGAATAGGAGGGTGCAGATTCAGAGTAATATTTGGAAGGAGGGAACAGGGCAAAGTTAGTTTACTGAGTAGTTAATGTGGTAGGCTTGTTTGAAGAGATGGGTTTTCAAAGTGTGCTTGAATAGGTTGGGGCTAGGTATCAGTCTGATCATCTGGGGAAGTACATTCCAGAGAGCTGGCGCAGCACGAGAGAAGTCTTGGAGATGGAGGTGCGAGGTTCGGATTACAGGGGATGTTAGTCTTAGGTCGTTTGTAGAATGGAGGGCACGTGTAGGGTGATAGACAGAGATGAGAGAGGAGATATAAGGCAGTGCAGAACTGTGGAGAGCTTTGTGGGTGAGAGAGATGAGTTTATACTGGACCCTGTAGCGAATGGGTAGCCAGTATAATGACTGGCACAAGACGGAGGCATCGGTGAAGTGGCTGGACAGAAATATGACTCTGGCTGCAGCATTCAAGATGGATTGGAGAGGAGAAAGTTTGGTAAGAGGGAGACCGATTAGAAGAGAGTTGCAGTAGTCCAGACGAGAATGAATAAGAGCGACAGTAAGAGTCTTAGCAGTTTCAACGGTGAGAAAAGGTCGGATTCTGGTGATGTTTTTAAGATGCAGGTGACAAGAGCGAGTGAGTGATCAGATATAGGGAGTAAAGGAAAGTTCGGAGTTGAATATGACCCCAAGACAGCGGGCATGCTGCTTGGGAGTTATGGTTGAACCCTTCAGGGTAATTTCGATGTTGGGTAGAGTGAGGTTAGTAGAAGGGAGAAACACAAGAAGTTCCGTTTTGGAGAGATTTAGTTTCAGGTAGAGAGAGGACATGATGTTAGAGACAGCAGACAGACAATCCTTGTTATTTTGAATTAAGGTAGGGGTGATGTCGGGGGAAGAAGTGTATAATTGGGTGTCATCAGCATAGAGATGATACTGGAACCCAAATCTACTGATTGTTTGTCCAATAGGGGCCGTGTAAAGAGAGAAGAGGAGGGGGCCTAGGACTGAGCCTTGCGGAACCCCGATAGTAAGGGGACGAGGAGAGGAAGAGGAGCCAGGAAAAGATACAGTAAAGGAGCGGTCAGAGAGGTAGGAGGAGAACCAGAAGAGGGCTGTGTCCTTGAGGCCTATGGGCCTATGGAGCGGAGCATAGTGAGAAGGAGCTGTGATCCACAGTGTCAAATGCGGCAGATAGATCCAGGAGAATCAGCAGAGAGCAATGACCTTTGGATTTAGCTGTTATTAGATCATTAGAGACTTTAGTGAGGGCAGTTTCAGTGGAGTGTAAAGAGCGGAAACCAGATTGTAAGGGGTCAAGAAGAGAGTTATCTGAGAGGTAGCGGACTAGACGGGAGTGGACCAAGCGTTCCAGGAGTTTCGAGATGAAGGAAAGGTTAGAGACAGGTCTGTAGTTAGCAGTGCAGTTCTGGTCCAGGGATGGCTTTTTAAGTAAAGGGGTTATGATGGCATGTTTAAATGAGGAGGGAAAGATACCTGAAGAAAGAGAGAGGTTAAATATTTTAGTCAGGTGAGTGGTGACCACTGGTGAGAGAGACTGCAGGATATGTGAAGGAATGGGGTCCCTGTTGCAGGTTCTAGGCCGAGCAGAAGCGAGGAGCTTGGAGACTTCTTCTTCTGAAACAGGCTCAAAGATGTCTAATGAGTTTGAGGTGCGGCAGGGAAGGGGATCCAGGCGCTGAGGAGATTGCGCTGAGATATCCTGATGGATGTGGTTGATTTTTTCTAAGAAATAAGTGGCCAGATCCTCACCGCTGAGGTTGGTGATGGGGGCCTGTACTTTAGGTTTCAGGAGGGAGTTTAAGGTTTCAAAAAGTCGTTTTGGGTTGTTGGATAGTGAGGTGATGAGGATGGTGAAGTAGGATTGTTTGGCCAGATAAAGGGCAGAGTTATAGGTTTTGAGCATGAACTTATAGTCGATGAAGTCTTCTGCTAAGAGAGATTTTCTCCACTGCCGCTCTGCACACCTTGAGCAACGCTGAAGAAAGTGTGTTTGCATAGTGTGCCAGGGCTGCCGTTTTCTGTGTTGGGTCTTTCTGCGTGTAGAAGGTGCTGCTTCATCTAGGGCATTCTTCAGTGTATTATTGAAGTGTGGCAATGCTAAGTCTGGACAGGAGAGGGAGGAGATGGGGGCTAGAGATGTGTGAAGATTGTCCATAAGCTGCTGGGTATTAATGGTACGTGTATTCCAATAAGTGTGGTAAGTGGGGGTGTCCCGGGTGAGGAGACAATTCTTGACAGAGAAGGAAAGAAGGTTGTGGTCCGAGAGCGGGAGAGGGGAGTTCGTAAAGTCGTGCAGCGAGCCGGGACGGGAGAAGACCAGGTCCAGAGTATTCCCGTCCTCATGCGTAGGAGAATTAGTAAACTGTAAGAGGCCGAATGAAGAAGTTAGAGAAAGAAGATGAGAGGCAGATTGGGAGAGGGGATCATTGATGGGGATGTTAAAGTCTCCCATGATGAGGGCGGGGATGTCACATGATAGGAAGTGAGTAAGCCAGGTGGCAAAGTGGTCTAGAAACTGGCGGGAGGAGCCTGGAGGGCGATAAACACGAGACTTCTGCACAACACCACTGATGGTCCCAACACCATTTATAAGGCAAGGAATCCCACTTATTAAACCTGACAGGGCACAGTGTGAAGTGAAAACCATTCCCGGTGACTACGTCTTGAAGCTCATCAAGAGTGTGCAAAGCAGTCATCAAAGCAAAAGGTGGCTACTTTGAAGAACCTAGAAAATAAGACATAATTTCAGTTGATTAACAATTTTTTGTTAAGTATATAATTCCACATGTGTTAATTCATAGTTTTGATGCCTTCAGTGTGAATTTACAATTTTCATAGTCATGAAAATACAAAAAAATCTTTAAATGAGAAGGTGTGTCCAAAGTTTTGGTCTGTACTGTATGCAACTACTTGGCAGAAGTTACTCGGCCAGCAAAGTGTTGATGAATTTTATCCAGTACATAATATCATGAAGTCTCCCACCTTGTAGAAGAATTGCTGTGGTTCTTAAATGCTTTCACTTTTCAATAATACCACTCACACATCATGGGATTTTCAGGAGGGAAGAAATGTCAGGATTCAGGAACTGACTTGTTACAATGGTGGGATCAGTGATCTCTTTAGAATGACCCATTCTTTTACAAACATAGTAAAGAGAGACTGCATGGCTAAGGGCTTGATATTATTCACCTGTGACAATGGGACTGAAAGAATGCTTGAATTCAGGGACTAAAAGGTGTGTCCCAATACTTTTTGTTCTAGTAGTGTACTTTGAATATGTATAGCTAGAAGAGAGCTGTCATTTGATAATCAAAGCATTTACATTTCATTTCAACAATACTGAGTAACAAGTAGTCAAAAACTACAATACTGAAAAAAATATATAAATAAAGAAACAATTAACCTTGGAGTCTCGAGTGGTGTGATTTAATGATATGCCACTGTTTAACTCTGGAACACAGTAAATGGCCTTGAAAAACCTTGTTTCATGCAAAAAATAGTTAAGCGATTCCTTATCACTGACTAATTCACAGAAAGTGTGACATAAAGGACTGTTAAGGCCCCGTCTCACATAGCGAGGTTGCTAGCGAGATCGCTACTGAGTCACAAGTTTTGTGACGCAACAGCGACCTCAGTAGCGATCTCGCTATGTGTGACACGTACCAGCGACCAGGCCCCTGCTGTGAGATCGCTGGTCGTGTCGGAATGGCCTGGACCTTTTTTTGGTCGTTGAGGTCCCGCTGACATCGCTGAATCGGTGTGCGTGACACGGATTCAGCGATGTCTTCACTGGTAACCAGGGTAAACATTGGGTTACTAAGCGCAGGGCCACGCTTAGTAACCCGATGTTTACCCTGGTTACCAGCGTAAAAGTAAAGAAAAACAAACACTACATACTTACCTTCCGCTGTCTGTCCCCCGGCGCTGTGCTTCTCTGCACTGTGAGCGCCGGCCAGCCGGAAAACACAGCACAGCGGTGACGTCACCGCTCTGCTTTCCGGCCGCTGTGCTTACACAGTGCAGAGAAGCAGAACGCCGGGGGACAGACAGCGGAAGGTAAGTATGTAGTGTTTGTTTTTTTTTACTTTTACGCTGGTAACCAGGGTAAACATCGGGTTACTAAGCGCGGCCCTGCGCTTAGTAACCCAATGTTTACCCTGGTTACCCGGGGACCTCGGCATCGTTGGTCGCTGGAGAGCGGTCTGTGTGACAGCTCCCCAGCGACCACACAGCGGCAAAACAGCGACGCTGCAGCGATCGGCATCGTTGTCTGTATCGCTGCAGCATCGCTGTGTGTGACGGGGCCTTTAGGAGGATACTTTATAAATCTTTACCGTTTTGATTTGTGCTGCTGGTTAATATTAAAGAAATTGGCTAATTATTATTGCTTAATAAAATCAAAAGAAAAACACATTGGTTAGTGTATAAAGCAATATAGTATAATACTCTGCAAGTCAATTTTCCTTGCAGCTCCCCTTTTGACGCACAAGATAAGAAAGGTCAGATGCCCATGAGAGAAATCACCAGTTGGCTTCACCCTCTGAAACTATGCTGTCACGTATTCCTTGATGATCATCGGGATACAAAAATAGTGGTATCCTGTAGAAGAGGACAAGCTAGTTTGGATTATTACTATTTATCCCTGATGTTGTTTCTATATGAACTCTTTGACTGTCAAATAAATTGATCACCTCCAATTTTCAAGACTTTATTTACTGTCCACAGATATCGATGTTCTAAAAGTTCAATTTTATTCCAAGGTCATATTATTTGCGCATAGTCCTACTGGAGGATTAGATCAATGTGATTTTGCCTGTGACAGTATGCTGTCAATCTACTATTATGGCAAAGTGATATGAAGTGTTGGGTGAGTTTCAAGTCCTTCCTTTGTTGTGAATCCTTAGTTGTTGGATTTTCTCAGGAGCAAAGGTGAAATAGTGCGTAAAAGTACTTAACCATTTCTGGTGGTAGGTGTTTTTATGTGCACAACATGTGAGTATAATATAAAGTGATGGGTGTTTCTCTGCTGAAAATTGCTGCCGCTTATGAGAACAATTCATGTTTTGGCTTTGCCTGTAAGGATGGATTAAAATGGGCGGTGATAGTGCGTCCCTGACAAATCCACTATAAAATTTGCATGTTTAACTTGAATGTGTTGCAGCCACCTTATAAAACATACCAACAAATCTGTTCATAGGATCAGTGTAGGCTACTAATAACTTTATTTACAAACTACCTAAGGCAAAAGATTCCTAACTAAAGATCCCTAAAGTAATGTTTTTAATTAATTTTAAATATAATACATAAGGTATGTGTTCTATTAAAACCACATATAGTGTGAAATTATTAGACTGTTTTATACTTTATTACAGGAGATTTCACTGCTTTATAAAGGTAATCTTTTATAAGATATTTTGAATGATAATAGTGTTTCCAAGTACAGCACTATAAGCAGCTTCAGTATTCAGTATTACTAGAATTTAACAAGTAAATAACATATCACGGAGTGACAAGCTTAGGCCGATAATGCTATTGCCTAGTTTTGTATTGCTCTTGTGCTAGCATAGGTATGACATTTTTTTTACACTAGCTTCAGGACAATATCTAGATTCACCTGAAATCTCTCTGTAGTGTTGATGGTTGTTGTAAGTTGTACATAGGAAAGACAATTCAAGAACTAAGGAGGATCCCAAAACATGTCAGTATGGTTAATACAGGAGCAAATACCCCATCATCACAATACAAGAGAACAATACTTACATCTAATCCACTTAACCTTCATTTTTGGGGTATCAGACATATGAATTTAGGTCCCAGGAGAGGAGATTTAAGCTCTTATTACAAGAAGAATCAAGGTGGATTTTTAGACTTGATTCTCGTAGCCCCAAGTGTCTTAATTATTATCATTATACATTTTTAAAGCGCCATTTATTTTCCATGGCACTTTAGATGTGAACGGGGCAAATATAGACAAGTGCAATAAACATGAGTAAAACTAGGCACACACAAGTACAGGAGGAGAGAGGACCCTGCCCACGAGGGCTCACAGTGGGATGGGTGAGGATACACTAGGAGAGGGTAGAGTTGGTCATGCGGCAGTTCAGCCGACAGGATCGCTGCAGGTTGTAGGCTTGACGGAAGAGGTGGGTCTTCAGGTTCCTTTTGAAAGTTTCCATGGTAGGCGAGAGCCAAATGTGTTGGGGTAGAGAGATAGCTGCCTGATACTGCCTGATAACACCCTATACTGCCTGTTACCACCCTGTACTTAATGAGGGCTTTACTTAAATATTTTCCTGTATTACTAAAAGTTAAAATAAAGGAAATAATGAAGTGTAATTAATATTCTTATGCGATTACATTGATCTTTAGCTTCATCTTACCAATTGCTGTCAATGAACTAATGGATTATAAAATAACTTCCATTATGCTTTTTCTTTACTAACCTTACAATCCTCAATCCTCAAGTTTGATCAAATAATTGCTATATAAAATAATTAGATTCCTAACATTAATATTCTAGATAATTTGACTTACTTAAATATAGAATGAAATGCACATATCATAGATATTAATACACTTTAATGGTCAGGGATAACGATATTGATATGATTTGGTAAATATAGTTACTATTTAATGAATTATTAAAAATAATGTAGGACCTTTAATTTGCATGGACGCCGGTCTGACAGGTCCTGTGACAACAACTGCTCTATAATAGATTCTGTAGTGTTCTTTTGTGCATTGAGCGCAGGACCTGCCGATGGATGTGATGTCCATGTCACATGACGCGCACTCGGTAGGTCCTGTGAAGACAACCGACAGGTCCTATAGAAAAATTGTCCTTTTGAACAGCGGGTCCTGCATATTGAATAGCAATGATGCGAGTGCAGCTTTGGACCATGTGACACAACAGATCCTAAAATTGTAATCAATTTTTTTTTAATATATATAGATGACCAGGGAGGAATATATTATTGGCTTTAGTTTTGGAGCAATGATTTTTAATTGGCTACCACTGCTGGATAGTGGGATAAGAAATGAAAAGGACCTTTGACCAACCACTTCTTATTGGACAGGTAAGCTTTAACCTAAGAAACCTAAGCACCTATCATAGTAGCTGTTATTCACTGTCTTATAAAAGATTACCTTTCTGTAATAAAGTATGAAATAGTCTAATGATCTCACACTATATGTGGTTTTAATAGAGTACATACCTTATGTATTATAATGAAAATTAATAAAGAAAATGTTTGACTTTAGGGATCTTTAGTTAGGAATCTTTTGCCTTCGGCAATTTGTAAATAAAAACCATGTATAAAAAAGACATGAACATTTTCGAGAACTCCTTCTTTGATAAAACTGCATCCAACATTCACTGTCCTGAAGCAAGATTCACATTTCCGAATGTATACCCTGCTACAATATTTTAAGATGTGATTACTACATAGAAACAAAAAACCCAATAACACTAGGCAAAGGTTTCTCAATCTGTGACCCAACCAATCAAAAGAAAATTATGCCTGAGCCCAGTGTTGTACTGGGGTGCCAAGGCCCAAACAGTAACTTTGATTCTGGGGGCCCACTCTACAGCTTCATGCAAATATTACCTGACCCTTGTTTGCATTTGAATGGAAATATGTCTGTGTTGTGTTTGCAGGCACATCTCCACTGAAATCTATGGCACATGCAGTGGGTGGAATTCGTGGACTCTCAGCCTCCTGATGAGGGAGGATCCCAAAAGATGGCACTCATGACACTTTTAATAAAACATTCAAACTGCAACAGGTGGTCTGCCTATATTTCCTGCATTAAATGTACTGAGCCAAGCAATGCTCATGTAGGGGTCACACTCCTACCTATGAGGCCCACCAAGGGATTTATCTATTCCATTGTGGGTCAGTCTGAGCATGCCTCGGCCTCATGATCAGTGGTCAAAGTCTATTTCAGAATTAAAATGATTGCTCAATTTAGTGCACTCGATTTGTATCCATTTTTGGTCCTTTAGTCGATTTTCACCATTAGTGTTGCATCCGTTTTTCTTGTATGCCCCCCCAAAAAGTACAAGCTTCTTATACCCATTAAACAGGAAAAAAACAGACAACACTTGGATGATACACAGATGGCATTCATGTGCTGCTGTCATTTTTGTGAAGCCGGAGAAAGGTCTGTGCAGCTTTTGATCACTTTTGTGAAAATGCCTCCAAACATGCAAAGTAGCAACAGCTAATGAACACCCCCCCTGCTGAGGCCCACCCTGCTCCTGCCCCTGGCAATGCTGGTTGGTGAAGAATACCTATGTAATAAAGCATTTAATTGAATGTGACACAACTTGTTTTTCTCATTCTTTGCATAAATCCATGACAAAACCCCCTGGATTGTAAAGGATTTCTTGTAAGTGAAGACTGCATTACAGTCCTCCTCCTATCTGTCCCTTTATTTCACCCATCTTGTTCTCTTCCAATGATTCCTAAAGGTTTTAAATATTTTGCACTAATTTCCTAAGAATTACATAGTCATATTGAAATCATATTCAATTTGGTTTGACTGCTCTCAAAAGGCAATGCCAGTAGAAAATAGTTACTTTTTAAGTAGTTTATTATTTCAGTCAACTGACGACAGCTGCTCTACTAAATTTGACAGAATAGACACCATATTTGATGGCAGTAGACTGGACAGTTTACAGAGAGTAAATGTGATAGAATTAAGCAAATGTTTCTAGTATATGGTCTAAGGTACATGACTCATGCATTCAAAGAACTGCAAAGAGAATTCCTACAATGGCTTGAGAAATTATTCACCTCCTTGGCTTTTTACCTATTTTGTTACATTACAACCTGTGTTTAAACATTTTTGTAATCAGTACATACACGCCTTTTCTGAAAGGCCACAGAGCTGCAAAACCATTAAGCAAGAGGCACCACTAACCAAACAGCATGAAGACCAAGGAGATCTCCAAGCAAGTCAGGGACAAAGTTGTTGAGAAGTACTGTATATTATCATCAAATGGAAAGAACATGGCACCACAACAAACCTGCCAAGAGAGGGCTGCCAACAAAACTCTAAGCCCGGGCAAGGGGGCATTAATCAGAGATGCAGCACAGAGAGCAATAGTACCCCTCATGGAGCTGCAGAGTTCTCAAGCAGAGACTGGAGTATCTGTCCATATGACCACAATATGCCGTACACTCCACAGATTTGGCCTTTATATGGAAGATTGAGCAGAAAAAAGCCTTTACTTACAGACAAAAATTGTAAGGCTCGCTTTGAGTTTGCAAAAAGGCATGTGGGAGACTCCTACATTGTCAAGGCAATGACCAAAAGCATACTGCTAAAACAACACTTGAGTGGTTTAAGGGGACACATGTATATGTTTTGGAGTGGCTTAGGGTACTGTCACACAGTGGCACTTTGATCGCTACGACGGTACGATCCGTGACGTTCCAGCGATATACATACGATATCGCAGTGTCTGACACGCAGCAGCGATCAGGGACCCTGCTGAGAATCGTACGTCGTAGCAGATCGTTTGGAACTTTCTTTCGTCGCTGGATCTCCCGCTGTCATCGCTGGATCGTTGTGTGTGACAGCGATCCAGCGATGCGTTCGCTTGTAACCAGGGTAAACATCGGGTTACTAAGCGCAGGGCCGCGCTTAGTAACCCGATGTTTACCGTGGTTACCAGCGTAAAAGTAAAAAAAAACAAAAACGTACATACTCACATTCTGGTGTCCTTCAGGTCCCTAGCCGTCTGCTTCCCGCTCTGACTGACTCCCGGCCGGAAAGTAAGAGCAGATCACAGCGGTGACGTCACCGCTGTGATCTGCTTTCACTTTACGGCGGCACTCAGTCAGAGCGGGAAGCAGACGGCTAGGGACCTGAAGGACACCAGAATGTGAGTATGTACAGTTTTTTTTTTTTTACTTTTACGCTGGTAACCAGGGTAAACATCGGGTTACTAAGCGCGGCCCTGCGCTTAGTAACCCGATGTTTACCCTGGTTACCCGGGACCTCGGCATCGTTGGTCGCTGGAGAGCGGTCTGTGCGACAGCTCCCCAGCGACCACACAACGACTTTCCAACGATCACGGCCAGGTCGTATCGCTGGTCGTGATCGTTGGAAAGTTGCAGAGTGTGACAGTACCCTTAGTCAAAGCACAAACCTTAATCCAATTGAGAATCTGTGGTCAGACTTGAAGATTGCTGTTCATTAGTGGAAACCATCTAACTTGAAGGAGCTGGAACAGTTTTGCCTTGAGGGATGTGCAAAAGTCCCAGTGGAAAGATGTGGAAAGTTCATAGAGACTTATTCAAAGCGACTTGTAGCTGTAATTGCCGCAAAGGGAGGCTCTACAAAGTATTGATTTTATGGGTGGTGAATAGTTATGGCTACGTTCACATTTGCGTTGTGCGCCGCAGCGTCGGCGCCGCAACGCACAACGCAAACAAAAACGCAGCAAAACGCATGCACAACGCTGCGTTTTGCGCCGCATGCGTCCTTTTTTTCATTGATTTTGGACGCAGCAAAAATGCAACTTGCTGCGTCCTCTGCGCCCGGACGCGGGCGCCGCAGGGACGCATGCGGCGCAAACCGCAAGTGCGACGCATGTCCATGCGCCCCCATGTTAAATATAGGGGCGCATGACGCATGCGGCGACGCTGCGGCGCCCGACGCTGCGGCGCCGACCGCAAATGTGAACGTAGCCTATGCGCACTGAAGTTTTCAGTTATTTTGTCCTATTTGTTGTTTGCTTCAGAGTAAAAAGAAAACCAGTTGTTCACAGTTGTAGGGCATGGTCTTTACATGAACTGACGCAAAACCTAAAAACACAGTGAAATTACAGGTTGTGAGGTAGCAAAACATGAAAAATGCCATGGAGTGAATACTTTTGCAAGCCACTGTATGTCATACCTTCTCTGCCCATGCACTAGACATCAGTTTTGCCCAGAGTGTTTCTATAAAGGATTTTTTTTTAGTACTGATGACCTGGTAATGGCTCTCTTATTTAAAGAGAACTACAGTACCAAGTGGCAGAAAGATATAAAGCTCTATGCTTGGTGAGCCATAGAAAACATGCCGCTCTATAGAGCACCACAATTCCTTCAGTCAGTTGATAAGCGGAAGTGTGGGGGGGTTGGTTGCCCCTCAATTTGATATTGATTTGAATTGATATAGTCTATTCTAAAGCCCCCCATACTCATTAGATGACTGGCAGATGAAAGACTGGTCTGCCTATTATTACTCTCTCGTACACAGGAGCACTCGCTTGACCAAGTGCTCCCATGTTCTCTATGGGAGAGCCAATGCCAGGCATGTCTGGGAACCAATGGTGTAACTTGAAGCTAGAAGGCCCAATTGCAGTTTTTTTAAGAGGAACCCAAACTATCCGGATCCATAAATAGTATTTGTCTTCTCATTTTGGGCCAAATAGACCTTTGGTCCCCTCTAGGCTCTAGTGCCTGGATGTAACTGCTACCCCTGGACCCACTATAGTTACACCCCTGCTGGTGGCAGCTTATCTCAGGGAGAACAAAAGGATCACCAGTCCAAAATCAGACATGACAGATCCTTAACTCTCCCCAACATTCAATTACGATATGCTTATAATATCATTCACAGCAAATCACTTTAATTTTTAATTACTTTTTACCCAACGCACAGCCTTCATAAATGGTGTAATTCCTGAATAGGTTAATATTAAGGAAAAGAATGTATGAAGAGAGGCTCACTTAAGGTGGAACATCACTGTAAGTAAATTTGCTGTATTCCAAATGCTATAGGAATGCTACATTATCATGAAACATTGCAATATGTCCTGGATGAAGCTGCTTTCCTTCACATAGAACAACTTGACACACGATGGCGCCAACCATGGCACACGCTACAAGCACATTTTCTCCCACAGTGCTTGAGGTGCGCTAACTGTCTGTGGAGAAAATCCAATCTGGTCGAAGAATTCATCCACTATAAATTTAGGCTTAAAACGTACAACTCCGCCCTTCACCTCTCCAAACAAACCTACTTCAACACTCTCTTCACCTCATTGTCCAACAATTCTAAACTACTCAGACATTTTTCACTCCTCCCTCAGTCCTAAAGTGCAGTCACCTATCAACAACCTCAGGGCTGATAGTCTGCTATTTATCTCAAATATAAGAATTGACCGTATCTGACAGGAAATTTTCTCCCAGTCCCCTAATGTCATGCATTATCTTCCCTCCTACGCTTCATCTAGCTCACTTTCTGTCTTTGAACCGGTTATGGAAGGAGACATTAACAGGCTTCTCGCATCTTCTTGCCCTGCTACCAGCGCCATTCACCCTATTCCCTCACATCTCCTTCAGTCCCTTTCCCTAGCTGTCACCACTCACCGAACTATAATATTTAACCTCTCTCTCATCTGGTATCTTTCCGTATTCCTTCAAACATGGTTTGGTTTTCAGTACCATCTATTTGCTCATGACACCCAATTATACAGCTCATCTCCTAATATCACCCCTGCATTAGCGCAAAATACCAGTGATTGTCTTTTTACTGTCTTTAACATTATGTCATCCCTCTATTTAAAACTTAATCTGTCAAAAACTGAACTCCTTGTGTTTCCTCCCTCTTGTAACCTTCCCAACTCTAATATTGCCATTTCTGTGTGTGGTTCTACCATTACTCCACAGCAGCACATTCAGGGCCGTATTTGCCACTAGGCACGTGAGGGCACGTGCCTAGGGCGGGGACACTGCAGGGGGCGGCACCTGAGCAAGGTTTGGTGTTTTTTTTAAATTTATTTATTTTTTTAAAGCTGGGTCACCGAGCCATGCATACAGTAGGGGGGTTAATATGAGCCATGCATACAGAAGGGGGGTTAATATGAGCCATGCATACAGAAGGGGGTTAATATGAGCCATGCATACAGAAGGGGGGTTAATATGAGCCATGCATACAGTAGGGGGGTGAATATGAGCCATGCATACAAGGGGGGGGAATATGAGCCATGCATACAGAAGGGGGGTTAATATGAGCCATGCATACAGAAGGGTTAATATGAGCCATGCATACAGTAGGGGGGTTAATATGAGCCATGCATACAGAAGGGGGGTTAATATGAGCCATGCATACAGAAGGGGGTTAATATGAGCCATGCATACAGAAGGGGGGTTAATATGAGCCATGCATACAGTAGGGGGGTGAATATGAGCCATGCATACAAGGGGGGGGAATATGAGCCATGCATACAGTAGGGGGGTGAATATGAGCCATGCATACAGAAGGGGGGTTAATATGAGCCATGCATACAGAAGGGGGGTTAATATGAGCCATGCATACAGAAGGGGGGTTAATATGAGCCATGCATACAGTAGGGGGGTGAATATGAGCCATGCATACAAGGGGGGGGGGAATATGAGCCATGCATACAGACGGGGGGTTAATATGAGCCATGCATACAGAAGGGTTAATATGAGCCATGCATACAGTAGGGGGCTTAATATGAGCCATGCATACAGAAGGGGGGTTAATATGAGCCATGCATACAGAAGGGGGTTAATATGAGCCATGCATACAGAAGGGGGGTTAATATGAGCCATGCATACAGTAGGGGGGGTGAATATGAGCCATGCATACAAGGGGGGGAATATGAGCCATGCATACAGAAGGGGGGTGAATATGAGCCATGCATACAGAAGGGGGGTTAATATGAGCCATGCATACAGAAGGGGGGTTAATATGAGCCATGCATACAGAAGGGGGGTTAATATGAGCCATGCATACAGTAGGGGGGTGAATATGAGCCATGCATACAAGGAGGGGGGGAATATGAGCCATGCATACAGAAGGGGGGTTAATATGAGCCATGCATACAGAAGGGGGGTTAATATGAGCCATGCATACAGAAGGGGGGTTAATATGAGCCATGCATACAGTAGGGGGGTGAATATGAGCCATGCATACAAGGAGCTGGGGAATATGAGCCATGCATACAGAAGGGGGGTTAATATGAGCCATGCATACAGAAGGGGGGTTAATATGAGCCATGCATACAGAAGGGGGGTTAATATGAGCCATGCATACAGAAGGGGGGTTAATATGAGCCATGCATACATTAGGGGGGGGGAATATGAGCCATGCATACAAGGGGGGGAATATGAGCCATGCATACAAGGGGGGGGAATATGAGCCATGCATACAGAAGGGGGGTTAATATGAGCCATGCATACAGAAGGGGGGTTAATATGAGCCATGCATACAGTAGGGGGGTGAATATGAGCCATGCATACAAGGGGGGGGGGGAATATGAGCCATGCATACAGACGGGGGGTTAATATGAGCCATGCATACAGAAGGGTTAATATGAGCCATGCATACAGTAGGGGGCTTAATATGAGCCATGCATACAGAAGGGGGGTTAATATGAGCCATGCATACAGAAGGGGGTTAATATGAGCCATGCATACAGAAGGGGGGTTAATATGAGCCATGCATACAGTAGGGGGGGTGAATATGAGCCATGCATACAAGGGGGGGAATATGAGCCATGCATACAGAAGGGGGGTGAATATGAGCCATGCATACAGAAGGGGGGTTAATATGAGCCATGCATACAGAAGGGGGGTTAATATGAGCCATGCATACAGAAGGGGGGTTAATATGAGCCATGCATACAGTAGGGGGGTGAATATGAGCCATGCATACAAGGAGGGGGGGAATATGAGCCATGCATACAGAAGGGGGGTTAATATGAGCCATGCATACAGAAGGGGGGTTAATATGAGCCATGCATACAGAAGGGGGGTTAATATGAGCCATGCATACAGAAGGGGGGTTAATATGAGCCATGCATACATTAGGGGGGGGGAATATGAGCCATGCATACAAGGGGGGGAATATGAGCCATGCATACAAGGGGGGGGAATATGAGCCATGCATACAGAAGGGGGGTTAATATGAGCCATGCATACAGTAGGGGGGTGAATATGAGCCATGCATACAGGGGGGGGGGATATGAGCCATGCATACAGAAGGGGGGTTAATATGAGCCATGCATACAGAAGGGGGGTGAATATGAGCCATGCATACGGGGGGGGAATATGAGCCATGCATACAGGGAGGCGAATATGAGCCATACATACAGGAGGGGGGGTCATTATACAGTATGGAGAACTGTGTGTGGCCATAATACAGTATTGAGCATCATGTGTAGCCGTTATACAGGATGGAGCATCATGTGTGGCCATTATACAGTATGGAGTATCATGTGTGGCCATTATACAGTGTGGAGCATCATGTGTGGCCGTTATACAGTATTGAGCATCATGTGTGGCCGTTATACAGTATGGAGCATCATGTGTGGCCAATGGCCATTATACAGTATTGAGCATCATGTGTGGCTGTTATACAGTATGGAGCATCATGTGTGGCCGTTATACAGTATGGAGCACTGTGGCCATATTTTTTCGGTTATAATTATTGTATATAAAACAGTGTGATCAGCAGTGCTAAATGGCTGTGGTTGGGACGTGGATATGGGTGTGACTAGTTGTGAAATGGGTGTGGTCAGAGGCGTGGCCTAAAATTGCGCCGCAAGCTTTATACCTCCTTCCCTTCAAAAGTTGGGAGGTATGGTACCGCATTTGCCAGATCATGGCAAAGTGCAGCAAATCCCATAGGGAATGAATGAGGCCGAACGCAGTGTTGCCGTAAGTGATCCGTTACGCGGCACATGCAGAAAAACTCCCGGATCTGCTGCAAAAGGCGACTTTCACATCAGCGATTCTTGCCAAAGTCACTGCCGATAGTGTCATACTCACCAAAGGGGGAGGCAAGCTAAAAGTGCCTAGGGCAGCAGAAACTCTAAATACGGCCCTGAGCACATTCACTGTCTTGGGGTTATATTTGACTCAGATCTTTCCTTCAATCCCCACATCCAATCACTCCCTTACTCATGTCACCTACACTTCAAAAATATCTATAGAATTCAGCCTTTTCATACCTTTGACTCTGCAAAACTTCTTACTGTTGCTCTTAGGGTACCGTCACACATTGAAATTTTCATCGCTGCGACGGCACGATCCGTGACGTCGCAGCGATCGTGTGAATATCGCTCCAGCGTCGTAGACTGCGGTCACACGTTGCAATCACGGCGCTGGAGCGATGCCGAAGTCCCCGGGTAACCAGGGTAAACATCGGGTAACTAAGCGCAGGGCCGCGCTTAGTAACCCGATGTTTATCCTGGTTACAAGCGTAAACGTAAAAAAACAAACCGTACATGCTCACCCGTCGGTGTCCTTCAGGTCCCTTGCCGTCTGCTTCCTGCTCTGAGTGCAGCCGTACAGTGAGAGGCGCAGAGCGCAGCACCGCTGTGATCTGCTCTCACTTTCCGGCCGGCACTCAGAGCAGGAAGCAGACGGCAAGGGACCTGAAGGACACCGACGGGTGAGCATGTACGGTTTGTTTTTTTACGTTTACGCTTGTAACCAGGGTAAACATCGGGTTACTAAGCGCGGCCCTGCGCTTAGTTACCCGATGTTTACCCTGGTTACAAGCGAAGACATCGCTGGATCGCTGTCACACACAACGATCCAGCGATGTCAGCGGGTGATCAAGCGACGAAAGAAAGTTCCATACGATCTGCTACGACGTACGATTCTCAGCAGGATCCCTGATCGCTGCTGCGTGTCAGACACTGCGATATCGTAACGATATCGCTAGAACGTCACGAATCGTAACGTCGTAGCGATGGAAATTTCAATGTGTGACGGTACCCTTATTCATTCTTGTCTTGGCTGTTGCAACTCTCTACTATTCAATCTCCCTCTTACTAAACCCTCTCCAATTCATCCTAAATGCAGCAGCCAGGATCATATTCCTCTTCAACTGCTACACCGAAGCCTCTATCCTGTGCCAGTTATTGCACTGGTTGCCCATTCAGTTCAGAGTCCAATATTAACTTATCACTCTCCATAGTTCTGCACCACCCTACATCTCCTCTCTCATCTTTATCACCCTGGCCTTCATTCCACTAATGACCTAAGACTAATATCCTCAATAATCTGAACCTCCCACTCCTGTCTCCGAGACTCCTTGCGAGCTGCACCAATTTTTTGGAATGCACTACCAACAACAATTTGATTAATTCCCACACTTTTAAGCGTGCCCTAAAAACCCACTTCTTTAGACTGGCCTATCACCTAATGTCACTTATGTAATTATTCCAGTTTTGCTCTACCAAACTTTTCTTACAAATCTGGTCCCTCGTATCATCTCTTTACACACCCTCCATGCACTCAATAGGCCTCTGTATCTGTACTTGTTGATGCAGGTTTATACAAATACCCTATTTATTATATTGATGGCTGGATGTTACAATACAAGCACTTTTTACCATTTACCTTTTGTGTCTCCCCTAATTCCTCATAGATTGCGAGCAGGGCCCTCACTCCTCTTAGTGTCTGTTGAATTATGTGCTACTCTGTTATGTCTTTATTGTCTGTACTAGTCACCTCTGTAATGTAAAATGCTGCAGGATATGTTAGCGAAATAGAAATAAAAAATTATTATTATTATAGGAAAGGGCTAATTGCACAATCACATTACGGTCTAATAATTTGAGAAAACAATATTAATTGTGCAGTTGAAGAAATGCTTACTTTTTACTTACTTTAGATGACTGGTAATTTGTGGAGTACACAACCAATAATCCCACCATGCCTTGGCTTTGATTTCCAGCCAGAGACTTAGTGTCTCCACTCACATAATGGTGGGCCAAGTTGAAAACTATCAAGATGCATCTTTACTGAAAGCTCCAAGTCTACTCTGCGAATGACAACAGGTTAAAATAATGAATTCTGTTTAATTGTATCACAGAGTTAATCTGCAAGCATAAGGCTATTATTAGAGGTTACCTCTTGCTGTTTTACACTTTCCTCCATCTTGAATTTGCATCATAATACAATTATCTGTGTCCCCCTGTGCAGTGTTTGTTTTCCCGTAAATGAGTCTAAGACAGGAAAAGTGACTTGTGAACAACTCCATGCACTATGTTGTAAAATGTCTCCATACACTGTTTGTATTGTATACAAGACTGGAAGTTGATGGTAATGAAAGAGTAACCTTACAATGTATATTGGAGTGTGTATTGAAGCAAGCGCATTGGAAAGAGGGTATTCTACCATTTCTCATTCCATAGTGGGTGAGGGGCATTGGCCGGGTGTAATATATTTGGACTAGATTAAGTTGTGCAAAAATCAATAAGAGGATGCATGTAAAAATAGAAAAGCTTAGCATGCACTGGGATACATGCATTTTATGGTATGATCTTTTTTTTTTAATGAAAACTAGCTAATTTGCAAAATGTCTGTTTTCAGTAAGATCAGGCTGTAAATTCAGTCTATTTGCTTCATAGTAAAGTTTAATTAGATTTGGTAGATGTGGATTACTTTACAGTATCCTTTTCCCAAGAGAGATATGTGTCCATGTTATGAGAGGTAGGTGTGACATCTTCATCAATCAGCTTGTTCTAATTAGCCGTCTTAATATTCTATAAGCCACTCACAGTGGAACATTTATCTTTTTGTCCATACTTAAAATTGCAATATTGTTCAACTACAGATGGCCTGTAAAAACGCCAATATATAATTACTTCTGACTGATTTTTACAGATTTGTATGTTTTTTATTTGCTGTACTAAGAAATCTAAGCGTATGTGCACAGGATAGGTCTGGTTCGTAAAGAGTGGCCTAGCACACACTTACGCTACGGCAGCCTTGCTGGAGTATAAGGTGCTGAAATCTGAGTGGCGTGCGCCTCTGTGCACCGCTCCAGAAATGCTACGGTCAGTCAGGGTCTGAATTCGACAGGCCGTCCCGGCTCTTCCCCAGCTCTGCCAAATTTAGCCGAGCTGATTTAAGCTGAATGAAAACCCCAAAAGTCACAGGAATTTTGGTCAACTGCTAGTTGTGCCAACTTTTTGCAACTTTTTAAAGCTTTTGTGCTACTTTTCTGCCCCAATTTTTCTGACATCTTCCTCAAGCAGATCAGGAAAATGCTTAAAAGCTTGAACATATGCACAGCAAGGCATTTTTACGTAGAAATGCATATATTCACGATTTTGAGTCTATTAACTTCAGATTTCTAAAAAAAAAAAGTGACCTCATTCTTCTGGCATTTTCTGCTCAGAAGAGGCTCTGTACTTGACAATACAAGTCATTGGAAAAGTCAAAAGATGCCTGGATGACGCCCAGGCATCTTTTAGGGTATGTTCATGCGTTAAGTATTTGCAGCAGAAGTTTCAACACCAAAAATGCTGCACCATAATTGCGTCAGTTTACAGTACCAGCTAAATGAATGAGAAATGAATGCTTATTTTCCCTTGCATATTTGTATGTGTTCAAATCTGTTGTAAGTCAGTTCTTCAGCATCTTCAACCCATTCACCCATTCAAATGAAAAAATGTATGGAAAAATAAACACGCCTATTTTACGCAGTGTTTTTCCTGCCAAGAGATGCAGATATTTCTGTTGCAAATATTGAAAATGTGCACCTGCACTAACATCATTTTGCTATCATTTTTGCTAGTGGTCTCTTCATTATTCAATGCAGTGAAAAAAAATGACCAAAAAACGACAGTAAAAAAGACATCACAAACACTGAGGGAAAACTCTGCAAAATAAACAAAACCTCAGGAAATGGCTGAAACAATCACACAGAGGATCCTTCATATACAACACCTGGAACATGCTGCATTCAAAAAAACGCACCAATAGGGTAGTGAAAAAGTTGTAAAAATCAAGGTGACACTATCCTTAGGAAAAAATGTGAGTATTTAACAGTTATCTGGTTTTATTGTTGTTGTCTTTCCTGTTGCGTTATCATTAGCAATAATAGTGAAATTTCATCTGAGTTTCAGCCAGAAAACTCCTATGTTTTTTTCTCGTTTGTCATCCGTATGCATCTGTATGCAATCCCTGTGCAATCCGCTTCTGTGCAGCAGTTACTAATAATGTGCAAGACTAAATACAGTTTCCTATGTCAAAGAATTGCAACGTATCCGTAAAAAATGAGTGCTCCATATGGCATCCATTTTTTTTGCACACCCATAGACTTGAGTGGGTGAGTCTCAAACGTAGTGATTTTTTTTTCATGCCCAGATTCGGTCTGTGAAAAATATTGCTCATGTGTATTACCCCATTGAATAACTTTTGTCCGTGCACTGTCCATTTTTTCCCGGAAGTTTGCAGATATGCTTGTTTGAAGCATATCTACTTAGCAAACCCTATGCAAAATTTTACCTTGAAACTATTTTTTTATTTATTTAAAAATAGTGTAAAGTTTATTAGAAAATTAAATAAGAACACATAATTTGCACAATCATCTATCCTGTATAATTCTTTTCAATTCCTATGGAAAAAGAACCAGAATAGAAAATATCTGTTTCTTATGCCAACAACTACAAGCTTCTTTGTTGCCAAAACACATTTTTCTGTATTCAGAAGCGTCCACGTATCACTATTTATATAAAACATATCTTTGTCTGCTACATTTTTGCAAGCAATGTAAGGTTACAAGTTTGCTATATTTACTTGTCATTAAATATAGTTCATACTTTTGCTTTAGATGCAATAGCTTCCATAAAGATTCAGATTTGTAATACTGAAGGTAGTCAGCATTACACCATGGTAATGGGTATATTTTCTTATAAGTATATATATATTTAGGTAATGTGTATATTTTCTTATAAGTATATATATATTTATACTTGTGTTTATATATATATATATATATATATATATATATATATATATATATATATATATATATATGTGTGTATATAAGGAAATGTGTAATTCATATTACATTATATCTACTTTAGCTATTAATTTTGCCTATTTATATAGCAACATTAATTCCATAGTGCTTTACAGACATTATTGAAAAACAACCAGTAACTTATTAGTTTCCATTAGTAATTTCATAAATGTTTATTTATCAAATGTGTATATATAAAAATATAATTAGAAAAAAAAATAAAATTCTGAATTTTAGTAGAGGAGATTTAATTTACTTATTTGAATTAAATGTATTTTAGAATTAATCCATTCAAATATATATATATAATTCATTGTTTAAACTTTATTTTTTTTTCTGAATTGTATTAATCTACGCATATGTATTTTTGCTTTCACAAGTCCATTACTATTTTTGTTATTAAAACACGCAGGTTCGCTTTATTTTAATGCTCAGTAAAACATGTTTTATGTTAGATTAGTTACAGACGTCAAACTAACGTGGTTATTATTTGTCAATGATTATATCATTGAAATAAACATATATATTACTGTATAGAGATCTTTTTTTTATTTTTTGCAGCACCCTTGCAACATTACTGTGAAATCTTTGGGTAAATTCAGTAGTGGTAGCATTTTCATAGCTAAGTTGTTCTGCTATTCATAAATCTCTTTTTGGTAGTGTATTTGCTTTAATAATAAATATCTATAATTATTGTTTTTTTTTTGGCTAGAAAAATCTTTCTTGATGTTAATAGTGATAGCTTTTTTTGAAGAGTTTTTTGTTTAAAATATCGGAGAATGTTAAAAAATGAAGGCTATATACACACATTACAGATATTTAGTGTATTAATTAATCGGCAGCGTGTTAGCCGAGTCAATGAGATTTTTAACAACACATGCACAAATAGTTTTTTTTTATATCCTGAATTTGTTATTTTGCAACATGTTATTTTTTTTATGGATTATTTTTTTGGGGGACTTTTTAATGGAGAATTGCCATTGACATGCATGTTGGGCTAAAAATCCCTAGGTATATCTCAAAAGTGCACTGATTTTAGTGGATATTTCCACATCAATATCTGCACTCAGTACCACACAAATTGTGTGGATTTGTCACAGACTGACATTGAAATATGGCATATTTTTTTTGCAGTAGATACCAAGTAGATATTGTCAATGTGTGAACTTACCCTAAAAATACCATTACACACATAACAACATAATAAACCCATAGTCAATGAAAGAATGTGAGACTGAAAGCCTTTAGGTTTTTATTTGTGATTCTTAATGTATCATCTATATTTATAGCGCAAATATACAATGTTTCTAAATAAATATTTATTAACACCTGCATTCATATTTAGGATTCCAGCCTAGGCAGGGGAGATGATTTACAATGATGTAGGAGCTTTGGGATTTCACGCAAAGTGCCCCGCTTGTAAAGTGTAAAGATTTATAAATGACCCCCGGGGAGCCTCCGTTGTGTCAACTGTTCGCTTATATGCAGGGATTCGTGTTAATTGAAAGCACCAAATTAGTAACATCGCACCCTTCCAAGGAACATATTGTCTCACTCTTACCATAAATCAATGATATTTTAATTAAGTTAGGTTAAACATCAATACATTTCTGCCCCAACTGGAAGAGTTACATGAAATGACTATTATTACCCCAGACACATACATAATAGATGTGCAAAAAGCTTCTTCAGATAAGAACGTATCCTCTTTTCTATAAATATTGTTATCCGGTCACCAGCTTTGTTTCATTTCCAATGATTTTACACAGTTTTTTTAACAAGCACATATGCTTAATATAATAATATCTTGAATTTCAATCCATTGATTTTTTTTTTACCCTGTATAGAAAAGGGAATTTAGATTGTGAGCCCCAGTGGGGACAGTGATGATGATGGTGTCTGCAAAGCCCTGCGGAATTAATGGCGCTCTATAAGTGAGCAAAATAAATAAATAAATGCATCTGCAAATAAACATAGCACCTCACTACAGTTGTGGTCCCTAAGATTTTAGCTATGAAAGATTTCATGTCAGGGACTGAAAACAAAATTTAATGGGTGATTCATTATTAAAACTTTAATAAGTCACAATATTTTTGAGCTATTTGACAGTTGTGAAAAAATATTGTAACTTTTGGCATGTATCCGCCAGTTTTGGCTAGCTACGTTGCTTAATGAATCAAGTCGGGGTACTCCAGCGAGCACTTTGTTAAAACTGGAGTGCACCTTACCAATCTTAATGAATCACCCCTTAGTATAATGAGATTAATAAATGTAACATGGTACCAGCCACAAATATAATACATTATTTGATGCTTGTATCATATAACATTTATTGATATAATTACACCAGTTTTCTGCTGCTTGTATTAAAATGAAAAGTGTTTTTGCATTTTGCAGTGGATTGCCCTGATTTGGAGGTGCTATTATTCACGAAGGGTGCTTTAACATTGCATTTTGGCACCCATTCAGTGGCTGTGTCGGGGCTTATGCCCCGACAGGGCTATAAACTATGGTACCTACAGAGCGACCGTGCGCAAACTTCTGAATCCCGCTTTGGATGGGATTCAGATGTTAGCCTCAATGGGGCCACTGAATGGGTGCCTAAATGCAGCATGAAACAAAAATAGTTTCACCTGGTAAACCTGCAAGGCTAAAATCTGCACCACAAAATTGCAAAAGTTTGGGGATCCTCTGCCATTCTTCCTTGCAGCTCCTCTCCAGTTCCATTAGGTTGGATGGTGAATGTTGGTGGACAGCCATTTTCAGGTCACTTCAGAGATGCTCAATTGATTGGGTTTAGGTCAACGCTCTGGCTGGGCCAGTAAAGGATGGTCACAGAGTTGTTCTGAAGCTACTCCTTTGTTATTTTAACTGTGTGATTAGGGTCATTGTCTTGTTGGAAGGTGAACCATCAGCCAAGTCTGAGGTCCAGAGCACTTTGGAAGAGGTATTAATCCAGGATATCTCTGTATTTGGCCACATTCATGTTTCCTTCAATGACAACCAGTCATCCTGTCCCTGCAGCTGAAAAACACCCCTATAGCATGATGCTGCCACCACCATGTTTCACTGTTGGGATTGTATTGAGCAGGTGATGAGCAGTGCCTGGTTTTCTCCACACACACTGCTTAGAATTATCACCAAAAAGGTCTATCTTCGTCTCATCAGACCAGAGAATCTTATTTCTCATAGTCTGGTAGTCCTATCTTGTGTTTTTTAGTAAACTCTATGCAGGCTTTCATATGTCTTACACTTCCGTCGGGCCACTCTGCCATAAATGCCTGACTGGTGGAGGGCAGCAGTGATAGTTGACTTTGTGGAACTTTCTCCCATCTACCTACTGCATCTCTGGAGCTCAGCTGCAGTGATCTTGGGGTTATTCTTCACTCTCTCACCAAAGCTCTTCTCCCACGATTGCTCAGTTTGGCTGGACGGCTAGGTCTAGGAAGACTTCTGGTGGTCCCAAACTTTTTCCATTTAAGGATTATGGAGGCCACTGTGCTCTTAAGAACCTTGAGTACTGCAGAAATTCTGTTGTAACCCTGTCTCTGAGCTCCTTAGCCAGTTCCTTTGACCTCATGATTCTCATTTGGTCTGACATGCACTGTGAGCTGTGAGGTCTTATATAGACAGGTGTCTACGTTTCCAAATCAAGTCCTATCAGTTTAATTAAACACAGCTGGACTCCAATGAATGAATAGAACCATCTCACGGAGGATCACAAGGAAATGGACAGCATGTGACTTAAATATGAGTGTCTGAGCAAAGGGTCTGAATACTTATGACCATGTGATATTTCAGTTTTTCTTTGTTATTACAAAAAGGGTCTACATTTCTGTTTTTTTTTCAGTCAAGATGTGGAGCAGAGTGGGCATTAATGTGAAAAAAATGAACTTTTTTGAATTTACCAAATGGCTGCAATGAAACAAAGAGTGAAAAATTTAAAGGGGTCTGAATACTTTCCGTACCCACTGTGTGTACCATGTGGAATAATTCTGTTTGTGTGAACCAGGCCTTATTAACCCTACATGTACCTAAAATGAAAATAAAAGTAAAAGACTGTGATATCACCATCTGGCTTGGAACTATACATCTCAATAAAACTGCCTTATTGACCTGTTATTGCATAGATGTCAAATTCAAGCCTTTTGGTTATATCTGGCCCGCAGTTTAATTATATTAAGCCGGTGAAGATGCAATAAATGTCTTCTAGGGCTGGCCTTCTGATAGCGCATGCAATACTACAAATCCCTCGTTTCCGGTCTGGCACTCTCCCTCGTTACTGCAAGGCTGTTTACAACACGCCCCATAGTAACGCGCTCCCCAGCTTTGAGGCACTTCCTAACTGGCATACTCCTGAGCCGAAAGCTCCCTCCTCTTCTCTCTACATCTTGCACTCTCCTTGTGATCTCCCATACATCTCAGCATGTATAGCGCCTACTACCCTCTATCTCATCCACAAACCGGGCACAGGTATGCTATTGAGCCGATGTGCCATGATTTATTTTATTGCCCTGTTTGGTCATCTATTGGGTGAAGATTCCCCCAACCCATTCCACCCTCCATTTTTTTTCTGTCGTGATTTATGGTATTCCTTTACATGTGTTCATCACATTTGCTGGAATTTCTCCATTTTGTCATTATTGTTTATTGAATGAATGTTTTCTTTATACACTTTTCCTTGCTACTCCAAGGCATGGACTTGAATGGTTGGATTTTCATTGAAGGAAATTATTATTATTATTAGCCTGTGAATAAAAGGTTACCATTGAAATTTAACTCAGAAGCTACAAATAGAAAAAGAAACATATGATTTTTTTTATTTTATTTAAGAGCTGAATGTCATGAATGTGTCTTTTATTTGATATTTCATTTCACATGTGTTTATAGTATTATGTTTCAATAAATATCAAGGTTAGCCAACGACTTTGTCCAAGTTCATCATTTTGACCCTCGGTGTATTTGAGTTTGACATCCCTGTATAATTGCATTTCTTTCAGTGGATGACTATTTGGCGAGCCAACAGTGCAGGTTTCTTGGGTGTTGTAATTATGCATTACATCGGATACCCACCAGTTGCATGGTGGATGTTACCCCTCCTGAAACAGTGAGAACTACCATCAATATATCATAATAACCATCCATCGATAATATCATCCATCCATATCATTATGTTGTAAGCAATCACAACTTGGGATGAGCGGACCCGTTGAAGTTCGGATTTGTCAGGTTAGACCAAACTTTAGCCCAAAGTTCAGTTCGGGTACCAGAACTGTACCCGAACTTGAAGCTGAGCCCAAACCCCATAGATTTGGAGCTGGAAAAACCTCTATCTCTGTCTCTGTTCCAGGAGAAGTCTCTGTTCATAGTTCAGCATCGGACACTAGGTGTCCGGTACGACTGCAAACTTTACAGTTCGGATTCGCTAATCTCTAATGACAACCAAAGAGCTGCTGACAATGGCGGTGACTGGGAACTCATTAATGGATGTCTCTTTTAACCCTTACCTAGATGACAGTGACTTTCCCCACACACTGACAACAAAGAGTTTCTCTGCCAGCTGCTTTTGCTGGGAAACAGTAACACATGAATTAATCAGAAAGGCATTTACTTCTCGCCAAAGAGAAACTTAATATTATCACCGCTGGTGTCAGGTGCTGGAGCGGAAAGCTTACCCTGCGTGTTGTGAATGCGGGGAAGGTGTTAGAGTACTCGGCAGTACAGATGATGCTGGCAGCAGTTAAGGTAATTATATCATGTCCATCTGATCACTGGGATCAGTGTCTGCCCTATGAATATTGGATGAGGAAGAATTTTGATGGTGTGAGATACTGGCAATGATCGGTTTGCTATTGAATTACTTTGCTCTTCATGTTAAACATAAGGGACAGGATCAGGTGTGTGGATCAGCCAGCTGAAAAGAACTGGGATGATGTTGCCTGGTTGAAACATGCCTGGCTTGAACTTAGGGTCAAGTAACCAGATACCTCAAGACATGAAAGATAATGACAGAAACAAGAAATTAATGGGGGTAGTCTATAATGTCTCTTCCAATAAGTTGCATGATTAAAATGTTGCTTACTCGGCATCTTGATAGCTTTATTTATGATGAGCGATGTATTACAATATTGCAGTGTGAGCATAGGGCCTATAACCAGTGCCCATCCTCTGCAGGTGAAGGGTCAGCTCATTATCTTATTCACACAACAGGCTTCTGTCCCATGTATTAATCATACAGGTCACAAAAGGCTGTGACTCACATGACTTTTACTGAAGCCCTATATCAGGTGATGAAAAGCCCACTGATCATAGAGTGTCAGCACTTGTGAATTTCTCTTCTACCAGGCAGATTGTATCAGCAAAGTAGAGTGAGACGTGTTATATACGTTAGAATATTTATAAGAATGTAATTGTGAGTATAAATAAGGATAATAATGTAGTTATAATTTTACAATTACCGTAACTTTTCACAACTATACATCCATCAATATCAGAGGTGAGCAATTCATTTTTTCAAGGGGCCTTATGAGCGACTGTGACTGTTGTGGAGGGCTGAACTAATAGGCTTAAATTAAGTCTGCTCATTATTAATATTAACCTCAAGTATGCGTATGAGCCCACACACAACCCAACTATATACAGTATGAGCCCTCACATAGTCCCTTTATATACAGTACAAGACCCCACATAACCCCCATTTGTAGTATGAGTCCACACATTGCCTCCTATATACAGTATGAGCCCCCACATAGCCTCCAATATACAGTAGGAGACACCATGTAGCCTCCAATATACACTATGAGCCCCCACATAGCCTTCTATATACAGTATGGGCCCCCAAGTAGCCTCCTATGTACAGTATTAGCCCCCACATAGACCCTCTATATACAATATGAGCCCTTAAATAGTCTCCTAAATTCATACAAACACCCTATACATATATGGAAAAAAACATATCAGCTTACTACGTTCCCCCAGTGCTCTGCTCCTGTCTCTGGTTCACTGATCCTTCGTATAGCAGACGCAGTGTAAGCATACCATCCTGTCTACTGTCTCACAAGCTGATTTGTTGAAGAAGGAGACAGCAGCTCCATCACCCACCAATGTATTCCTGAGAATGTGGATAGCAGTTACATTGGGAAATGGGCAAGGGCATGGTGCAGCCCATGAGACACTGTTTTCAGCTGTTTGGCTGTATCGGTCCTCGAGCTGGACTTGAGCTGCCAGAGTGTTGGATGTGGCCTGTGGGCCGCACTTTGCCCAAGTCTGGTCTATATCATTCTGTGTAATATTTAAAGGGACTCTGTCAGCACAGAATGCCTGTTCAAACCAAGTACAGGCACTCTGTGCATCATGGCAGGGTCAAACATTTAACTACACCTTCACCCACCTGCTTCTTTTCCCTCTATCTCTGCCCTTCCTTGGCTCCATGAAGCCAGAGCTTACAATCAAAGAAGAGGTGGGAGATGTTGGATGGAGATTGAGGGAAAACAAGCAGGTGGGAAGTTGTAGTTAAATGATTGGGCACACCATAAAGTACCAAGCAGCTGGACTTGGTTTGAACAGTCATTGTTTGCTGACAGAATGACTGCTGTGAGTCCCTTTATATACATGTACACAGAACTATCAAGGACTATTAAGATAGGGAAAAACTTTCCCAAAGATTGCTAAATATGGATGTTGGAAAATATAGCCCTTGCATTTTAACCCCTTCACCCCCAAGGGTGGTTTGCACGTTAATGACCGGGCCAATTTTTACAATTCTGACCACTGTCCCTTTATGAAGTTATAACTCCGAAACGCTTCAACGGATCTTAGCGATTCTGAGATTGTTTTCTTGTAACATATTGTACTTCATGATAGTGGTAAAATTTCTTCGATATCACTTGCGTTTATTTGTGAAAAAAAAGGAAAATTGGCGAAAATTTTGAAAATTTGGCAATTTTCCAACTTTGAATTTTTATTCTGTTAAACCAGAGAGTTATGTGACACAAAATAGTTAATAAATAACATTGCCCACATGTCTACTTTACATCAGCGCAATTTTGGAAACAAAATTTTTTTTTTTTAGGAAGTTATAAGGGTTAAAATTTGAACAGCAATTTCTCATTTTTACAACATAATTTACAAAACCATTTTTTTTAGGGACCACCTCACATTTGAAGTCATTTTGAGGGGTCTATATGGCAGAAAATACCAAAAAGTGACACCATTCTGAAAACTGCACCCCTCAAGCTGCTCAAAACCACATTCACGAAGTTTATTAACCCTTCAGGTGTTTCACAGCAGCAGAAGCAACATGGAAGGAAAAAATTAACATTTTACTTTTTAGTCACAAAAATGATCTTTCAGCAATAATTTTTTTAATTTCCCAAGGGTAAAAAGAGAAAATGGACCTTAAAAATTGTTGCCCAATTTGTCCTGAGTACGCTGATACCCCACATGTGAGGGAGAACCACTTTTTGGGCGCACGGCAGAGCTCAGAAGGAAAGGAGCGTCGTTTGACATTTTCAAGCTAAAATTGGCTGCAATTGAAATCGGACGCCATGTCGTGTTTGGCCGGCCCCTGATGTGCCTAAACAGTGGAAACCCCCCATAAGTGACACCATTTTGGAAACTAGACCCCCTAAGGAACTTATCTAGATATGTCGTGAGCACTTTTATCCCCCAAGTGCTTCACGAAAGTTTATAACGCCCGGGTGTGAAAATAAAAAATCCTATTTTTTCTACAAACATGATCGTTTAGTCCCCAATTTTTTATTTTCTCAAGGGTAGCAGGAGAAATTGGACCCCAAAAGTTGTTGTCCAATTTGTCCTGAGTACACTGATACCCCATATGTGGGGGGGAACCACTGTTTGGGCGCATGGCAGGGCTCAGAAGGAAAGGGGCGCCCTTTGACATTTTCAAGCTAAAATTGGCTGGAATTGAGATTGGATGTCATGTCGTGTTTGGCGAGCCCCTGATGTGCCTAAACAGTGGAAACCCCCCATAAGTGACCCCATTTTGGAAACTAGACCCCCTAAGGAACTTATCTAGATGTGTCGTGAGCACTTTTATCCCCCAAGTGCTTCACGAAAGTTTATAACGCCCGGTTGAGAAAATAAAAAATCCTATTTTTTCTACAAACATGATGGTTTAGTCCCCAATTTTTTATTTTCTCAAGGGTAGCAGGAAAAATTGGACCCCAAAAGTTGTTGTCCAATTTGTCCTGAGTACGCTGATACCCCATATGTGGGGGGGAACCACTGTTTGGGCGCATGGCAGGGCTCAGAAGGAAAGGAGCGCCCTTTGACATTTTCAAGCTAAAATTGGCTGGAATTGAGATCGGATGTCATGTCGTGTTTGGCGAGCCCCTGATGTGCCTAAACAGTGGAAACCCCCCATAAGTGACCACATTTTGGAAACTAGACCCCCTAAGGAACTTATCTAGATGTGTCGTGAGCACTTTTATCCCCCAAGTGCTTCACGAAAGTTTATAACGCCCGGGTGTGAAAATAAAAAATCCCATTTTTTCTACAAACATGATCGTTTAGTCCTCAATTTTTTATTTTCTCAAGGGTAGCAGGAAAAATTGGACCCCAAAAGTTGTTGTCCAATTTGTCCTGAGTAGGCTGATACCCCATATGTGGGGGGAACCACTGTTTGGGCGCATGGCAGGGCTCAGAAGGATAGGAGCGCCCTTTGACATTTTCAAGCTAAAATTGGCTGGAATTGAGATCGGAGGCCATGTCGTGTTTGGCGAGCACCTGATGTGCCTAAACAGTGGAAACCCCCCATAAGTGACCCCATTTTGGAAACTAGACCCCCTAAGGAACTTATCTCGATGTGTCGTGAGCACTTTTATCCCTCAAGTGCTTCACGAAAGTTTATAACGCCCGGGTGTGAAAATAAAAAATCCCATTTTTTCTACAAACATGATCGTTTAGTCCCCAATTTTTTATTTTCTCAAGGGTAGCAGGAGAAATTGGACCCCAAAAGTTGTTGTCCAATTTGTCCTGAGTATGCTGATACCCCATATGTGGGGGGAACCACTGTTTGGGTGCATGGCAGGGCTCAGAAGGAAAGGAGCGCCCTTTGACATTTTCAAGCTAAAATTGGCTGGAATTGAGATCGGATGTCATGTCGTGTTTGGCGAGCCCCTGATGTGCCTAAACAGTGGAAACCCCCCATAAGTGACCCCATTTTGGAAACTAGACCCCCTAAGGAACTTATCTCGATGTGTCGTGAGCACTTTTATCCCTCAAGTGCTTCACGAAAGTTTATAACGCCCGGGCGTGAAAATAAAAAATCCTATTTTTTCCCCACAAAAATGATCTTTCAGTCCCCAATTTTTTATTTTCCCAAGGGTAACAGGAGAAATTGGACCCCAAAAGTTGTTGTCCAATTTGTCCTGGGTACGCTGGTACCACATATGTGGGAGAAAACTACTGTTTGGGCACACTTCGGGGCTCGGAAGGGAAGTAGTGACGTTTTTGGAATGCAGACTTTGATGGAATTGTCTGCGGGCATCATGTTCCATTTGGTGAGCCCCTGATGTGCCTAAACAGTAGAAACCCCCCATAAGTGACCCCATTTTGGAAACTAGACCCCCTAAGGAACTTATCTAGATGTGTCGTGAGCACTTTTATCCCCCAAGTGCTTCACGAAAGTTTATAACGCCCGGGCGTGAAAATAAAAAATCCTATTTTTTCCCCACAAAAATGATCTTTCAGTCCCCAATTTTTTATTTTCCCAAGGGTAACAGGAGAAATTGGACCCCAAAAGTTGTTGTCCAATTTGTCCTGGGTACGCTGGTACCACATATGTGGGAGAAAACTACTGTTTGGGCACACTTCGGGGCTCGGAAGGGAAGTAGTGACGTTTTTGGAATGCAGACTTTGATGGAATTGTCTGCGGGCATCATGTTCCATTTGGTGAGCCCCTGATGTGCCTAAACAGTAGAAACCCCCCATAAGTGACCCCATTTTGGAAACTAGACCCCCTAAGGAACTTATCTAGATGTGTCGTGAGCACTTTTATCCCCCAAGTGCTTCACGAAAGTTTATAACGCCCGGGCGTGAAAATAAAAAATCCTATTTTTTCCCCACAAAAATGATCTTTCAGTCCCCAATTTTTTATTTTCCCAAGGGTAACAAGAGAAATTGGACCCCAAAAGTTGCTGTCCATTTTGTTCTGAGTACGCTGGTACCCCATATGTGGGAAAAAACTGTTTGGGCACTTCGGGACTCAGAAGGGAAGCAGTGACGATTTGGAATGCAGACTTTGATGGACTGGTTCTGAGGGCGTCATGTTCCGTTTGCAGAGCCCCTGATGTGCCTAAACAGTAAAAAAAACCACAAGTGACATCATTTTGGAACCTAGACCCCCATGGAACTTACTTAGATGTGCCCCCTCTTTGGAACTAATCTACTGGTTCCTAATGAGTAGTGCATGGAGGTGTGGTACAATTTGAAGCAGTCCTTCATACACAGGCCAGGTTTGTCGGGGCAGGTGTCGCATTGATAGATGGTGTCCTTGCGTACTCCTCGTTTGTAGCACACTCGGCACCTTTTTTGCGGCTTACCTTTTCTACCAGTTGGCGGGACCACCCCCGGAAAATGCTGACCTGGTACAATACGAGCACCCTCAGTTCCGGAAGTACTGGGGCCCGCTCCTTCCCTCGTGCCAAACATCAGGGCCTTAACCACTACCTCCTGGAACTGAAGGTACGTCGTATCGGTGTGGCGTACACATCGTGACAGCAGGAAAGCGTTAAGCATTGCCATTTGTACGATGTACACCGACAGCTTTTTGTACCACACCTTGGCCTTCCTCAAAGCACTGTACGGTTGGAGGAGTTGATCGGAGAGATCAACGCCCCCCATGTTTTTGTTGTACCCCAGTACACAGTCCGGTTTGCAGACCTGTGTAGAGGTACCCCGTACAGTGCTGAGGGCGCTGCCATCACCGTGTATGGTGGTCAACAGAAGGACATCCCTCTTGTCCTTGTACTTGACCACCAGCAGGTGGTCGCTACATTGGGCTTTGCTCTCACCTTTTCTGAGCATCTGCCCAAGTAGCGTCTTCGGGAGGCCTCTCTGATTTTTGCGGACAGTACCGCAGGCTGCGGTACCTCGCGCAGAGAGGGATTTGTAGAGTGGGATGCTGGAATAAAAGTTATCGGTGTAGAGGTGATAACCTTTATCCAGCAGTGGGTGCACCAAATCCCACACTATTTTCCCACTCACTCCCAAGACAGGGGGACACTCAGGCGGTTCAATCCTGCTGTCCTTCCCTTCGTAAACTCTAAAGCTGTGGGTGTACCCTGAGTTACTCTCACACAGCTTGTAGAGTTTGATTCCGTACCTGGCCCTTTTGCTGGGCAGGTATTGACGGAATCTGAGCCGCCCCTTAAAATGAACCAAGGACTCATCCACACAGATGTCCCTTTTGGGCACGTACACTTCAGCAAACTTTTTGCTGAAGTGTTCGATGACCGGCCGAACTTTGAACAGACGGTCAAAATTGGGGTCATCTCGTGCGGGACACTGTGCATTATCGGAATAATGCAGGAATTTGTGGATGGCCTCAAAACGCGTCCGAGCCATGACCATTCGGCACACTGGAGTGTTATATAAAATATCCACACTCCAATATTGCCGAAGTTCTGGCTTCTTCACGATCCCAATGTGGAGGACCAGGACCCAAAACTGCATCATTTCAACTGCGTCTACAGGAGACCAGTTAGAAAATGATGAACCGGGGTTTTGCTCCAAAAATTGCCAAGCATATAAATTAGTTTGCTCCACCATGAGGTTAACAAAATCCTCAGAGAAAAAGACTTTGAAAAAGTCTATTTCTGTGAGGCCGGTGGTGTCAAACCTGATTCCTGATTCTGCCACAAAATCAGGAATCAGTGGCTCGTAATTTTCGGGGGGCGAGGTCCATATGGGGTCCAAAGAAGGGCGCGCTGGTTCATCTTCAGGAGTGGGTGCTGCGTCATCTTCTCTCCTGGGGCGTCTGCGAGGCGGTTCCGCAGGACCCGAGGAGGAAGATGAGGAGGAGGAGGAGGAGGAGGAGGAAGAGGATGAAGAATCTGAAGAGTAAAGGAATGTGGGATCCTCTCCCTCGCTATCAGTGTCGGAGGCAAGAAAAGAATATGCCTCCTCTGCTGAATAGCGCTGCTGGGACGAACGGGACGAACGGGACATTTTTTGTGTGAGTATGGTGCTTGGGTGCAATTTATTGGAACTATGTGTACGTGTGGGGGGGGGGGTAGTGTTTGGTGCAAACTTCTGAAAAGTAAAAGCTAAAAGAAAAAAAGCAAATAGGGAAAAAAAATACCTGTGAAAGGAAAAGTCTAAAACAGCAGGCCCTAGCTCTGATAAGTGAACTGCGTCACTTATCAAAGTTCGGCGCCTGCTGGGTGTGTGAATGGGGATGTGGAAAAAACGCCAGGCACGAGAGCTCTGATAAGTGAACCGAGTCACTTATCAAAGTTCGGCGGCGGCGGCTGGGTGCGCGGACGGGGATGTGGAAAAAAAAAAAAGAAACGAAAGGCACGGGTTCAGACGCAGCGGCGGGGTGCGCGCAAGGGGATGTGGAAAAAAAAAAAAGAAACGAAAGGCACGGGTTCAGACGCAGCGGCGGGGTGCGCGCAAGGGGATGTGGAAAAAAAAAAAAGAAACGAAAGGCACGGGTTCAGACGCAGCGGCGGGGTGTGCGCAAGGGGATGTGGAGGAGAAAAGTGAGCACGAGTGTTGATCGGTGAAATGCGTCACCAATCAACGCTCGGCGGCACTAAGGGGGGTGAAAAAGAAAAGAGAGCACGAGTGTTGATCGGTGAACTGCGTCACCAATCAACGCTCGGCGGCTGCTAAATTTGGGCACGGACGGACGCGGCGCAAAGTGAGGGTGGAGGGGGAAGGGGGGATGGGGGGATGGGGGGGGTAAGAAAGATCGGGCCGGGATCGGGGTATCAACACTTACGGTTGTAGTCTCTCTTCTTTCTTCTGTCTTCTTTCTTCTGTCTTCTTTCTTTTGTTTTTTTAGCGAGAATTATGGTGTCACAGGCTACTGTGGCACCACAAGTCTCAGCACAGGAGGGGGATCTGACAGCGTGACCGCTCTGCAGGAACCCTCACCAAGTGTGAGGATTCCTGCAGAGCAGTCAGACAGGTCAGGGACAGGTGAGACAGGTCACAGAGCGGTCACACCGCTGCTGTGACCTGTGATTGGTGGGATCGATGATCACATCGATCCCACCAATCAGGGGAGGCCCTGGTGACGCCGGTGTTGCTAGGCACCAGCCTATGATCGGAGCTCACAGCTCCGATCATAGGCAGGTCACCGGCAGGTCACCAGTGGGTGACCGGCAGGTGACCGGTAGGTCACCCCCAGGACACCATCAGGGCACAGCGCGGGCACACCGCTGCTGTGCCCTCTGATTGGCAGAGGATCCGGAGATGAGGCAGGGCACAGGCATTTATACTCAAGCAGGGCACAGCGCGGTAACACCGCCGCTGTGCCCCGCCATTGGCGCGATCGATGTGATCATCGATCGCGCCAATGCGGCGGGTCTGTGCCCTGATTGACGCGATCGACGATCACATCGATCGCGCCAATCAGCTGCAGGATCCGGACCCATGAGGAGGCAGGGCAGGGCAGAGGGGGCGCCGGTACAGGCAGGGCACAGCGCGGTAATACCGCCGCTGTGCCCTGCGATTGGCGCGATCGATGTGATCGTCGATCGCGCCAATCCGGGGGGTTTTGGCCGGTGCCTGGCAACGCCAGGCACCGGCCCCAGGATCGAGTACATCGGTACTCGATCCTAGCCTGGGACCTCACTGTTTCAGCCAATCTGATTGGCTGAAACAGTGAGAAAGGCTGTGATTCGCTGTTCAGAATTGAACAGCCAATCACAGCGATCGGGAGGCCGGGGGGGCGGCGCCATACCCCGAAATGCCGAGGCCATCTTCCCCCAGGTGAGATGGCGTCGGAATTTTAATGCGATCGCCGCGACTTAAGTCGCGGTGTCGCATTAAAGGGCATGACGTACTATCCCGTCGGCGGTCATACGGGCCCACCCCACCTCGACGGGATAGTACGTTGGATGTCAGGAAGGGGTTAAGGGAACCTCTCAGCAGGATTGTGCTCAGTATCCTGCAGACAATGTCAGGTCGGTGCTGTTATACTGATTAAAATGATACCTTGGTTGATGAAATCCATCTTGTGGTTGTTGTTTAATCTTTATTTTCAGTTTTGAATTAATGATATGCTTGTGCTCTGAGGTGGTGACATCTTGCTAGAGAAGAAAAAAATTTCCTCCTCCAAGATGGCGCCGCCCGCGCAGTACCAGTAGCAGCTCTTGGATCTCAATACACACCGATAACTGCTACTGCGCAGGTGCTGCGGGCGCCGTTTTGAAATTCATTTTTTTTTGTACTTGCTCAATAATATCAAGCACAGTTATTACCAGGACACTAAACAAGTGATTATGCTGCAGCGCAGGTGCCACAGCTGGCACCTGCCTGCAGAATGTTTTTTTTTTCTTCAATATGTACATACAGTGCCTTGCGAAAGTATTCGGCCCCCTGGAACTTTTTAACCTTTTCCCACATATCATGCTTCAAACATAAAGATACCAAATGTAAATTTATTTTTTTTATTTCATTTATTAATCACAAAATGTAAGTATACAATATACACATTTGTACTCATTATTGTTACACACAATATAGAACATGTATATTATATGCATTATCTACTATATAATTGTCTAAGGGTCACTTCCTTCTGTCTGTCTGTCTGTCTGTCTGTCACGGATATTCATTGGTCGCGGCCTCTGTCTGTCATGGAAATCCAAGTCGCTGATTGGTCGTGGCAAAACAGCCACGACCAATCAGCCATGGGCACAGTCCGGCGGCAAAATGGCCGCTTCTTCCTCCCCGCAGTCAGTGCTCGCTCCATAATCCCCTCCAGTCAGCCCTCACACAGGGTTAATGGCAGCGTTAACGGATCGCGTTATGCCGCGGTGTAACGCACTCCGTTAACGCAGCTATTAACCCTGTGTGACCAACTTTTTACTATTGATGCTGCCTATGCAGCATCAATAGTAAAAAGATCTAATGTTACAAATAATAATAATAAAAAAAAAAGGTTATTCTCACCTTCCGACGTCGCGCGCCGTCTTCGGCAGTGCAAGCGGCAGGTTCCGGTGCCAAGGATGCTATGTGAGAAGGACCTGCCATGACGTCACGGTCATGTGACCGCGACTGTTATGACCCCAATGGCAGAGGGTCTCAGAAATAGTTTCTAAGTCTGCAAACACAAAAACCAGCTCATAGGGCAGTGGTAACTGATCTGACCATATATCTAATCCTAGCACCACAAATACCAGCAGCCGGGGAACGTGCCTACGTTGATTCTAGACGCCTCGCGCCAGCCGGAGAACTAACTAACCCTAGAAGGGAAAAGAAAGACCTTTCTTGCCTCCAGAGAAAAAACCCCAAAAGTTGGATACAAGCCCCCAACAAATAATAACGGTGAGGTAAGAGGAAAAGACAAACGTAAGGATGAGTTAGGTATTTAGCAAAGAGAGGCCCACTAGCTAATAGCAGAATATAGTAAGATAACTTATATGGTCAGCAAAAACCCTATCAAAAATATCCACGCTGGATATTCAAGAACCCCCGAACCGTCTAACGGCCCGGGGGGAGAACACCAGCCCCCCTAGAGCTTCCAGCAAGGTCAGGAATCACATTTAGTACAAGCTGGACAAAAATGAGAGCAAGCAAATAACCCAAAAAACAAAGAAGCAGGACTTAGCTTAATTTTGCACGAACCAGGACCAGCAGATAGGAGCAAACAAAAAGGATCTGATTACAACGATGCCAGGCACTGGACTAAGGATCCAGGAGGTTTATATAGCAACACCCCTGGACTAACGACCCAGGTGGGTGCAAACTGAGGAAAGAAAATCCCAGAGTCATATCACTAATAACCACCAGAGGGAGCCAAGAAGTCTAATTCACAACACGCGACGTCATCACAGGTCCTGCGCTCATACCAACCCTGGGACTGGAAGCTGCCGCGTGCACCGTACACAGGCGCCAGGACTTCAAGGGGCCTTCGGAAGGTGAGTATATGTTTATTTTTATTTTAAGTCTTTTTAACCATGCACATAGTGGCCACATTGCTATATACTATGTGGGCTGTGTTACATACTGCGTGGGCTCTGTTATATACTACATCTCTGTGCTACATACTATGCAGCTGGGCAATATACAACGTGACTGTGCAATATACAACGTGACTGTCCAATATACTATGTGGCTGTGCAATATACTACGTGCTCTGTGTTATATACTATGTAGCTGTGCAATATACTATGTGGCTGTGTCGGTTCTGTTATATACTACGTCGACTGTGCAATATACTGCGTAGCTATGCAATATACTACGTGCCTCTACAATGTACTACGTGGCTATGTTATATACTACGTGGCTCTGCTATATACTACGTCGCTGACCAATATACTACATAGCTGTGCAATACACTATGTAGCTGTGCAATACACTACGTGACTGTGTTATATACTATGTGCCTGTGCAATATACTACGTGGCTCTACAATATACTACGTGGCTATGTTATATACTACGTGGCTCTGCTATATACTACGTGGCTGACCAATATACTACATACCTGTGCAATACACTATGTGGCTGTGTTATTATACTTCCTAACTCTGCTATATACTACGTACGCTGTGTTACATACTGCGTAGCTCTGTTATATACTATGTAGCTATGTTATATACTACATCGGTTGTGTTATATACTACGTCACTGTGCAATATAGTACGTAGCCTGTGCTATATACTACCTATATATTCTAGAATACCCGATATGTTGGAATCGGGCCACCATCTAGTTGAGTATAAAGCAGAACGTGTATTCTTAATTGTTTCCAAGACAATGTTTACAGTCTATGGGATTCCAAAAGACAACAATTTGTGTATATCAAATCATTTACTTCATGTGAACCATGTAAACGAAGACATGGAACCATGAGAATTTAAAGTTCTTAAGCTACATCTACAAGTATATCTATAATAACTACCATTCCGCCACTTCATATTAAGCATTTTATTTTTCTCTGTGCGATATCTTGAAAAATGTAACTCTTTACACTGATACCAATTAACTATGAATTCATAGAGTAAGGTGAGAGGAATTCCACCTGTTCCAGATTTTATCGAATTTACCTGGACATCCTCTATTCTGATATAACGTACGTTTGTATGGGATGACCAAGTTTACCAGTTCAATCCAGGCTCTGAGGGAAGGACATGAACCCCCATCCACCGTAATGCCAGTTCCTTCTGTGCCATAATTAGTGTCTCCCGTAGAAAAATCCCAACATAATGATCCCAAGTCTCCTCATCCCATACCCCAAACAAACAGATTAGTGACTCAAGAGGAACAGGAGCTGACAACAGGGACGTTAGTAATGATGTCACCTCTTTCCAGTATTGAAGGATGATGGGGCATTTCCACATCATGTGAATAAAATCTGCGTCTGATGAATGACAACGCAAACACTCTGATAATTGAAGTCGACCCATCCTAAAAAGTCGTATCGGAGTCAAATATGATTGATATATATAGCTGGATCATTCTGTTATTAATCGATGGGGACACCCTGAGTGGGGATTCTAGAATTTCTTCCCATTCCTCTTCTTGCATGTCAGGGATAAATCCCTCCCATTTCCCCCTGATAGATCTTATAGCAGACCCAGTCCCCACAGACAACATATAGGTATACAAAGAAGAGATAAGGCCCTGGGGGCCCTGCGAATTGAGGATTCCTATCAGAGGTAGAGACGAGATAGTTCGACCTGCACCCACACCCCTCATATATGACTGGAAAGCTGATCTTAGTTGTAGGAAATGAAAAAATTGGGATCTCGGGATACCGTATTTAGTCTGCAATTGTTCAAAGGACACAAAGGTCCCCCGGTCATGCAGATCACCCACCGAGGAAACACCATGTAAAATCCAAAAATCAGTGGACGGGTGGCTCAACAGCACCGGGAAGTAATTATTTTTCCATAGGGGCATTTCAGCTATAATATCTTTAAATCCAACAACTTTTTTAATTTGTCTCCAAACTTACCGTGCCAGCCGAAGCATAGGTAGTAAACGAGGGACATTATTTTTTTCTAATTCTAGGAAGCTCAATGGACACTCAACTCCGGCAGAGTGAAGCAGATGATGTTCAGAATTAGGGAGACATTTATTAGGCATCCATGTACTTAATGCTCTAGCCTGTCTGGCCAGGTAATACAGAAAAAAATCTGGCAATGCCGCTCCACCCCCCTGTTTAGGTCTCTGTAAAGCAGACAGCCTACATTTGGGTCTAGTTTTCCCCCATATAAAAGAAGTAATTTGGGAGTTTAGATTTGTAAAGAGGAATTTAGGTACCGGCACTGTGCTATGTTGAAGACAATAACTAAGCTTAGGGAGGAGTATCATTTTAATTAGGTTAATACGGCCCGCAGTCTAACATTTGAAAACCCCCCATAAAACTATGATACTTTATTAGATATAACAAAAACAAAAAAAGAGAAAAAAAAAACAAAAAAAGAGAAAAAAACATGTAACGCCCTATCCAATGAGTCAGCTAGAGTAAAGGGGGGGGGTTTGTTAAGGATCCCCAAATAACCCCTTACACATATAAAATACTGTGCGGTATCCAAGGTTTGAACGTATTTAAACACATGTGATACACAGTAACTAACTAAAAGGGTGTCCAGATATATGTGAAGTATCCCTATAGGCTAAGATTTGCCCTAGAGATCAACCTACCTAGATGCGGAGGTTGGCACCCTATTAGAGGTCGAGAATGGCGCCCCCGCTCATGCGATGGCTCTCCCTAGTCTCCTGACTCCTCCCTACAAGGGATAGAGTGAAAAATAGAACGCCAGATGGCTGTCCATGACTTGTAAATATATGTGATACCCCTTACACAGCGTCTCAGGCCCTCCCCTCAGATGTGCTGTAAGGCCCAAGGACAGAGATAAATATATATTTAAATATAATACATCCAATGGGGGGTATTATGGGAGAACGTTGTAAAGCAGAGGACACCAAACTGGAAATCAAACCTAGTCAAGCTGACCGATGATTAAACTCTAAAAGATGCATATACCATATAAATAACCAAATAACACCACATGTATCTGGAACAAATTACTTGCAGGTACTCATAGAACATAATCAAATAGATGCATTAATTCAAGATGGTATTGTACTCATCTGTTGTGAACTGCAACTAGTCCAGATCTCGTGGCTCACAATAATAGCTTGAAGGCGAGGAACACCTCGCCACCACTCTCGACGCGTTTCCCCCACATAGCTGGGTTCATCAGGAGAGATTAGATAAACATACGGCAGTATAGATAGGTGAAAGAAGATAGGGCTGCCTAATATGGCCCGCAACAGACAATGGGAGTTTGCTCCAAGACGCAAATTTAGATTTGACTAATTCTAACAATGGATAAATATTAAGTTGTAGGTCAGAGTTGCTGTATTGGGACATGTAGATACCTAGATATTTAAAATTGGATACAATAGGTAATGAGGAGAGAGTTTCGAGGCCTGGTATTGGGGTACCAGAGAGAGGCAATAGAGCAGATTTGTCCCAGTTTATATATAGACCAGAGTATTTACTGAATTTATCTATAGTGGCAATTACCTGTGACAATGTTTCCTCCGCCCTGTCCATAAATATCACCATGTCGTCAGTATATAAACCGATGGTATCCTCGCGACCTGCTATATCTATACCCTTAATGTCAGGGGAAGATCTTATACGTATTGCCAATGCCTCTATCGCGAGAGCAAAAAGAGCTGGAGAGAGAGGGCACCCCTGACGGGTCCCCATATATAATGAGAAGGACTCGGAAATGGAGTTATTTACAATTATACGGGCTTTAGGTTTCATGTATAGTATATTGAACCATTTTAAAAATTTATCCCCAAAACCATACCTCTGCAAGCATGCTGACAGAAAGGGCCACTCAAGAGAATTAAAGGCCTTGGCCGCGTCCAGTGATGCTAATGCCCAGTTGTTGTCTGACACTAAAGAACTATATTGAATTATCGACTGGACTCGCTTGATATTAATAGAGGTGTTCTTACCGGGCATAAAGCCAGTTTGATCTGGGTGGATAAGATCCAATGTAATTGAATTCAGTCTAATGGCCAGGACTTTAGTGAAGATTTTGTAGTATACATTGACTAGCGATATGGGGCGATAAGATCCGCATTCCAAAGGGTCCTTCCCCTCCTTTTTAAGCATGATAATATTTGCCTCATAGAAAGTTTCAGGCATACATCCTCCCTCCCATACACCCCGAAATACCTTCAATAAGAGTGGCGCTAGTATATCCCAATATCTCTTATATAACTCAATGGAAAACCCATCCGGTCCCGGAGCCTTCCCAGAGGCAATGTCCATCATTGCATACTCTATCTCTTCCAATGTAAACTCAGCATCCATAAAGGCCAGCTGGGTAGGACTGAATGTGGGAAATGCTATATCTGATAGATAATCCAAACATTCCAAAATACCAAGGCTGCTTTTGGATTTATACAACGATGTATAATAGTCATAAAAACAGTGGACTGGAGTATTTCTTCGGTCGTGGATACCAATAAGCCGTTCGGTGCATGAATCTGTAATATTGTATTAGATGTATTATGTTGACGCACCAGAAAGGCCAAAAATTTACTTGCTTGATTTCCCAGTTCAAAATATGATTGACGTGCGAAGAACAGTTTACGCTTAGATTTGGTATCTATATGTTGAGTGTATAACCTTTGTGAGGTCAACCACTCGATTCTATTGCCATTAGTTTGGTTAGATATGTATGCAGCCTCTGCATCTTTCAATCTCCGTTCCATCTCATCATCCTCTTCCGAGGTCACCCTCTTTATATAAGAAATTGTGGAAGATAAACATCCCCTTAAATACGCCTTAAGGGCGTCCCAAAATAAATTGATATTTTGAGGTTCTGGGTGGGACGAAATGAAACAGTTCAGCTGATCTACTGTTCTGTCGTTAGAATCCATTAATTTCAGCCAAAAGGGGTTCAGCTTCCAGACCATACTATTATTAGGTTGCCCATATTTGAGTTTGAGTATAATTGGGCTGTGATCCGATACCCCTCTTTTAACATGTTCCACACTATCTACGCACATTGCCAATCCACCAGATCCAAATATATAATCTATGTGGGACGGAGACCGACTAGTGAACGAGTGACAGGTATATCCTTTCATTCCAGGGTGACACATCCACCACATATCCAACCATCCACTGCCGTCCATAAACAATGCCAGCTGGGTCGGAGCCGAAGAGGGGGGCTCCTCAGATCTCCCATCACCCAATCTCAATCTATCAAGATAATTATCCATGACTAAATTAAAATCTCCCATACAAATGACTTGTGCATCTGGATAGTTTAAGGCAAAACTCATTGCCATCTGGAGGATTGATGTGTTAGCTGGGGGAGGGTTGTAGATACATAAAATTACATATTCACGAGAATTAATTAGTGCGTATACAAAAACAAAACGACCCTCAGAGTCCCTACGGGCCTCCCTGGCCTCCCATCTAACATCTCTATGTACCAGCAACGAAACCCCTCTCTAGTAGCTAGTATGGAATGCGTGAATGTACCATTGTACCCATGGTTTCTGTACGCACCGGGCCGAATCTCTGGTCAGGACGCCCCCAGAGAGAGCTCAACATATTAAGTTATTAGAAGAATTCTACTTGACTGGGTGCAATTTATTATTCCTTTGCACTAGACACCCTATGAGATCGTATGAGATCCTGAACAACTCAGAGTCGAGCTGGATAGATAATTGAATATATAACGTTCTTGTCTCTGAGTTGTTTCTTGATCTCCATAAACCTAGCCCGCTGTTTCTGAAGTTCCATAGAGAAATCAGGAAAAAAATCGAGATTGTAGCATTGTTGAATTTTATGGGGCTTTTTTAGTGTGCCAGTCGTAGAATGACATCTCTGTCCTTGCAATTAAGGATACGTGCCAGGAAAGGTCTAGGCGGGGCCCTGGGAGGGAGAGATTTTGTGGGAACTTGGTGAGCTCTTTCCACAGCAAATGTTGAAGAGAATTCATCTCCCAGAGAAGATTTAAGCCAGCCCTCTAAAAATTTCTCGGGTTGTTGACCTTCTGAACGTTCCGGCAGACCAATAATTTGGATATTATTCCGGCGTAGTCTATTCTCTAGGTCATCTGCTTTTTGTTTCCAGGCATTTATAGAACCAGCTACTTTTGTCAACTTGGCCTCCATGGGCATAATGGTATCTTCTACATGGGATAACCTTGTCTCCACCTCCGTGATACGCCCCTTCATAGCCTGCATATCCTGCCGAAGAAGTCCCACCTCAGTATATACATCCTCTATTTTTTCGGTAAGGGATGTTCTAGTTAGGGATATGGCCTGTATTAATTGTTCAGACGCCTGTTTAAGAGTCAGTTCTTCCTGTTCACTCCCCTTATTACTATCAGAGAGTCTGTTTATGCGTTGTACTTGTGAGGGATTATTTCTAAGAGACCGTACACTGTCAGAGTGATCAACTCTGGCAAACTCTTTCAATTTATCGGCAGCCCCCGATCCTTTGGAGCGATGCATGACTAGCAGTAATGTGGCACAGCAGGATGGTTAGAGTTATATTTATAAGTGTTCCACACGGAAACAGCAGGGCTACTGTAGAGTACTTATATCCGCAGGACGCAGGGAGTTATAGATATGGCAACCCTGGATTTCCACCTGAGTATTGTGCACCAGGAAGGACTCATGGTGCCCGCAGTGGTAGCAGCAGGGTGGGGGGTCCAAGAGCCCTCCAAAGTAATGGCGCTGACTGGTCGAGTTTCTTTATTGAAAGGGGAGCGCAGAGCCCAATTTTCCAGAGCACACGCCCCGCGTCCCCTCAGTATGTTCAGAATTTGTGCTCACTCACCCAAACAGCGCTGCAAGGATGATAAATGGTATCGCGTCTCCTCCTGTCAGAGTGCGCGCACTGAAAATGGCCGCTGCTCCACACAAACGCCGCCACCGCCTGAGACTCTTTTGTTCCTGGTGCACCAGAGTCCCGCAACACCTACCGCAGGTGCCAGAAATCACCCGGAGTCCAAGGGGGGGTCCCTACACTGGCAGGAGTCAGCGCCGCTCTACCTCCTGACAGAGCGCGCCCTCCTGGAAATGGCCGCCTCCTCACAAGGATCCCGCCGTCCGTCCAGGCCTCTTCAGCCCCCGGCGCCTCCCGATCTCCACAGCTCCTCGTCACAGGAGCCAAAAGCCGCCCGGAGCTTGGGGGGCTCAGTGATGGCAAATATTTCACCGTACCTGGGGGTCTTGAGTGCAGGATGATATCAGGATTCCAGGAGCTCTCTCACAATGCGCCCTCTCTCCTCTGCTACATAGCCACGCCCCCCAAATTAAAATTTTTGGTGAAGAATCAACAACAAGTGGAACACAATTGTGAAGTTGAACGAAATGTATTGGTTATTTTAAATTTTTGTGGAAATTCAAAAACTGAAAAGTGGGGCGTGCAATATTATTCGGCTCCTTTACTTTCAGTGCAACAAACACACTCCAGAAGTTCATTGTGGATGTCTGAATGATCCAATGTTGTCCTAAATGCCTAATGATGATAAATATAATCCACCTGTGTGGAATCAAGTCTCCATATAAATGCACCTGCTCTGTGATAGTCTCAGGGTTCTGTTTGAAGCACAGAGAGCATCATGAAGACCAAGGAACACAACAGGCAGGTCCATGATACTGTTTAAAGTCGGATTTGGATACAAAATGATTTCCAAAAACTTTAAACATCCCAAGGAGCAGTGTGAAAGCGATCATATTGAAATGGAAGGAGTATCTTACCACTGCAAATCTACCAAGACCCGGCCGTCCCTCTAAACTTTCATCTCAAACAAGGAGAAGACTGATCAGAGATGCAGCCAAGAGGCCCATGATCACTATGGATGAACTTTAGAGATCTACAGCTGAGGTTGGACAGTCTGTCCATAGGACAACAATCAGTCATACACTGCACAAATCTGGCCTTTATGGAAGAGTGGCAAGAAAAAAGCCATTTCTCAACAAGCCACCTGGGAGACACACCAAACATGTGGAAGAAGGTGCTCTGGTCAGATGAAACCAAAATCAAACTTTTTTGGCAACAATGCCAAACCATATGTTTGGCGTAAAGGCAACACAGCTCATCATCCTGAACACACCATCCCCACTGTCAAACATGGTGGTGGCAGCATCATGGTTTGGGCCTGCTTTTCTTCAGCAGGGACAGGGAAGATGGTTAAAATTGATGGGAAGATGGATGGAGCCAAATACAGGACCATTCTTGAAGAAAACCTGTTGGAGTCTGCAAAAGACCTGAGACTGGGACGGAGATTTGTCTTCCAACAAGACAATGATCCCAAACATAAAGCAAAATCTACAATGGAATGGTTCACAAATAAACGTATCCAGGTGTTAGAATGGCCAAGTCAAAGTCCAGACCTCAATCTAATCGAGAATCTGTGGAAAGAGCTGAAAACTGCTGTTCACAAGCGATCTCCGTCAAACCTCCCTGAGCTCGAGCTGTTTTCTAAGGAAGAATGGGCAAAAATTTCAGTCTCTCGATGTACAAAACTGATAGATACATACCCCAAGCGACTTGTAGCTGTAATCACAGCAAAAGGTTAGCGCAACAAAGTATTAAGTTAAAGAGGCGGAATAATATTGCACTCCCCACTTTTCAGTTTTTGAATTTCCACAAAAATTTTAAATAACCAATAAATTTTGTTCAATTTCACAATTGTGTTCCACTTGTTGTTGATTCTTCACCAAAAATGTACATTTGGTATCTTTATGTTTAAAGCATGATATGTGGGAAAAGGTTGAAAAGTTCCAGGGGGCCGAATACTTTCGCAAGGCACTGTATATTCATTATGTAAACTAGGGGGCTGGTCAGTGAGGGATCAGCGACCTGTCAGCAGTCTGCATTATGAATAGCTAATCAGAGCACCACATAAAGACCCCCACAGGCTGCCCCGCAGCACGAGAATCTCATTAACTAAAAACTGAACATGAAGATTAAACAACAACCACAAGACGGATTTCATCAACCAAGGTATCATATTAATAAGTATAACGGCGCCAACCTGACATTGTCTGTTGGTTACTGAGCACAATCCTGTTGACAGGTAAATCTCACTTAATCCTGGTGATGACCTAATTAACATTTTATGATTGTTTCAGAAAATTTTTTGGGGTGCATTTTCTTTACCCCTTCATGATGGAGTCCTTTTTCATGTTGGCTTTTCTGTTTTTCGCTCCAATTCTTCCCAGATTCGTAACTTTGTTTTTTTTCTGTCAATATGGCCAAGTGAGGGCTTGTTTTTTGCAGGACAAGTTGTGCTTTAGAACAACACCATTGCTTTTACCACATTGTGTACTCAAAAATGGGAAAGAAATTCCAAGTGCGATGAAATTGCAAAACAAAATGCAATTCCACAACTGTTTTTTGGATTTTTTTTACAATGTTCACCAAATGCTAAAACTGACCTGCCATTATGATTCTCCAGGTCATTACAAGTTCATAGACACCAAACATGTCTAGGTTATTTTTTATTTAAGTGGTGCTAAAAAAAATCCAAAATTTGTTAAAAGAAAAAAAAATGCGTAATTTTCCGAGACCCGTAGCATCTCCATTTTTCGTGATCTCAGGTTGGGTGAGGGCTTATTTTTTTGCATGCCAAGCTGATGTTTTTAATGATACCATTTTGGTGTGGATACAATTTTTTGTGGCCCGTTATTGCATTTTAATGCAATTTTGCGGCGACCAAAAAAATGCAATTCTGGTGTTTTTACTTTTTTTTTTTGCTACGCCGTTTACAGATCGGATTCATTCTTTTTATAGCTTGATAGATTGTTCAATTCTGAATGCTGTGATACCAAGCATGTGTATCTTAGTTTTTTTATTGCTTTATTTTGAATGGGGTGAAAGGGGGGCGATTTGAACTTTTATATTTTTTTTTAGTATTTTAAAAACTTTATTTTTTACTTTTGGCATGCTTCAATATTCTCCATGGGAGACTAGAGGCTGCCATAACCCGATCATCTCTGCTACATACAGGCGATGATCAGATCGCCTGAATGTAGCAGAATTGCTGACTTGCTATGAGCGCCGACCACCATGCGATGCTCATAGCAATCCTACAGTGACAACCATAGAGGTCTGCTGGAAACCTCTGGCTGTCATGCCAACCCATCGGTGACCATTGATCAAGTGACGCGGTCACCGATGGGCAGAATAACCGGCGCACTTGCCAGAAGTGCGTGTTAAATGCCCCTATCAGCGATTGACAGCGGCATTTAGCGGGTTATCAGCCATGGGTGGATTGCGATTCCTGTTAGAGGAACATGTCAACTGTTCAAAACAGCTGACATGTGCCGGAAAAGATGTGGGCTCAGCGCTGGAGCCCACCTTAAAGGGGGAGACACGACATGCGCTGTACATGTACGGCACATGTCGTGAAGGGGTTAACAAACATAATAACTAGATTTTAGCTATCAAGATATGCAGAACATAATTTTTCATGCACACACATTTTATATTGCTCCTACACTCCCTGACAGAAGTTATGTTGCTTAACCAAGTTATGTAAATAAAAGCTTATAACCTGACGTTAAATTCATCCATTGGTTGTATAAATTATTCTTTTGAAAGCTGAAACCCTCTGAAATGTGGTTTAGGTTAAGAAAATAAATTGGCATCAATGCAGAAATATTGATCAGTTAATGGACACAGAATGGTCAGATTTTGGCAAGCCAAACGTTTTGTCGCCCACAGAAAGTAATGTGATATTCAAATAATTAACTTACTAAAATACAAATATATGTTGCATAACATTGGTGAATGAAGTTGTGGTGCTATTAGAGTCATATTTAATATTTTGTGTGACTTCCATGAGCTTGAAGGACTGCATCCATGCAGTTCAACAATGATTCATGCAATTTATTAATGAAGTTATCAGGAATAACTAAGAATGCAGTCTTACATGCCTCCCAGAGTTCATCTAGATTCTTTGGTTTTGTCTTCCAAGCTTCCTCTTTCATCCTACCCCAAACATGCTCAATGATGTTCATGTCTGGTGACTGGGCTGGCCAGTCCTTGAGCACCTTGATCTTTTTTGCCTGGAGAAACTTTGTTGTAGAGATGGATGTATGAGATGGAGCACCATCCTGCTGCAGAATTTGACCCCTTTTATGATTTGGAATATAAGAGGTAGCTAATACTTCTTGATATTTTAGGCTATTGATATTGTCTTCCACCTTGCAAATGTTTCGCACACCCCCATACTGAATGTAACCGCAGACCTTGATCTTTCCACCACCAAATTTAACTGTTTTCTGGGTGTATTTTGGATCCATACGGGCTTTAGTAGGTCTCCTGCATAATTTGCGGCAGCTGTGGTGTAATTCTACTGAAGATTCAGCAGAGAAATCCACCTTCTGCCACTTTTCCAGCATCCATCTGTTTAGCAGGCTGTGGGACTTTGCAATTGCCACACGGTTTTTTATTTGCCTTTTGTTTAGTGCTGGCTTCTGGGCACTGATTCGACCATCGAGGCCATTTCGAGACAGAATCCTACAAACTGTTCTAGTTGACACAGGGACTTAAGGTGACCAGGCCTATTGTATATCTGCTGCAGTGTGAGAGGGGCTTGCTTTGGATTTTCTAACCAACAAAGTTCCTCCTGAGCAGTTGTCTTGTGGGGTCTGCCGGACCTGGGCTTGTCAAACACATCTCCAGTCTCTTCAAATCTTTTTTTAATTCTTTGTACTTGACGCTGAGACACATTAAAGGTGCCAGCCACCTCTGCAGTGGATCTGGTCTTCAGCCTCTTGATAATCCAGATTTTGGTCGCAGGGTGGATTTTTGGCATGTTGTCAGAGCTCAAGTTGCAGTTCAAGTGAAGGTCTGGGGTGCTGGGTTTCTTTTTATACACACACTAATTAACCGATCATTTACCGAGTACAGGTGAGGATGTAAACTAGGATTGGGTGCATTATATGACAAGGCGACAAAACTTTTGTCTTGCCAAAATCTGACCATTCTGTGTCCATTAACTGAACAATATTTCTGCATTGATGCCAATTTATTTTCTTAACCTAAACCACATTTTGGAGGGTTTCAGCTTTCAAAAGAATAACTTATACAACCAATGGATGAATTTAAAGTCAGGTTATAAGCTTTTATTTACATAACATGGATAAGCGACATAACTACTGACAGGGAGTGTATGGATGTATTCATATATGTAAGTCTTATAACTTTCTTTACCAAGGCGTTGAGATAATTGTGCAAAAATAGACCACAAAACTGCCCCTGTGAACAGATTTTAATAGGAACCTCTCAGCATGATTTTGTAATGTAACATAAAGACATGGTTATAATGGTGCTGTAACTCAGAGTACATTGTTACCTTTGGGAAAGAAATCTGCTCTATGGTTCTTCGTTAATCACCATTTGAAGCTTTTTGCTAATTAGATTTCGGTGCACAGGGGCCGGACTGTGGATGGAGTCTTCTCCTCCCTGTCTATGCCTTTGCTGCCTATGTCCCCTGCCTCTGTCTATGATTCCCTCCCTATCTGTCTATAATTCCCTAAGCCCTGTACCGGCATACGGTCTGTGAATGACCTGCCTCCTCTGTTTTAAATCTCAGCCATGACATGTCATTCAAAGATTGGAGGCAGAAGGAGGGGCTGGGCAATTAAAGACAGGGAGGAGAAAGCCTAATTGACTTTGAATGCTGATTAAGAAGAACCACAAAGTGGATTTCTTCAACAAAGGTATCAATGTAATCATTATTATTATTAACCAAGTAACACCAAAGATGGAACTACCTTATGATCAGGGATCAACCTAAAGCATACAAAAAAAGTGAATAGAGCAAAAGAAAAAGGAAGTATATACAAGATATTAATTTTTCTTGAAATAAAAATTACAAACAAGCCTCAAAATATAAAAACACTTAAAATAGCCAATGTGTTCTATGCAAAAGGCTAAACAAGCCAACAATAGAGCTGGTCTACCTTTATCTAACAGTATGATGACGATACACAGGTTGATGATAACAAATAAGCCACATACATACATACATACATATATATATATATATATATATATATATATATATATATATATATATATATATAAATGTTTCACTTATTTGTTATCATCAACCTGTGTGTATATATATATATATATATATATATATACATACACAATGATATAGTGATTCACAAAGCTGAGCCAAACAATACAAGATAGCAAAATTTGAACCAAAGTTATGCAAAATTGTGATGACGGATTCTCTTTAAATGATTTTACACATACCGCTCGATAACACCTATTCAAGCGTATAGACCCTTACTGAACATCCACATGCCTCAGATCTCATACAGAGGTGTATAGAGGTTTTCTGTCAAAATTTAAACAAATCCTACAAAAAATAAACAGATTTGTCATCAGATTCTGTACCTATGGAAAATATCCTTCAATAGTTTGAATTGTTATGAAAATGAGGCTGTAGATATGAAACCTCTGTCATCCAGCTCTATTCCCTGCTCGGCACCACCTTGTCTCTCTTAACTGATAGGCTCTATGCTATGTGACTTGAGGCAAAGGAGCCATCAGTCAAACAGAAGACAAAAGCACTGGGTGGAGAATAGAGCTGGAGTGACAGAAGCTTCACATCTACAGCCTCATTTGCGAATCAATTCAAATGCTGATTTGTCAGTAATAGATGAATGGACTGGCCATGTAAAGGTACTGCTGGACTTGTCTATGAAAGAGCCACATGCACATATAAATACAGTAGATTGAGGTGTGATATACTGCTGACAGATTCCTTTTATAAAGAAAAAAGAAAGTACATCTAAATCATGTATACATAATTATATATGTTTTGCCATGGAATACAATATATTATATTGTGTGATTATTAGTGATGAACGAGTATACTCGTTGCTCGGGTTTTCCCGAGCACGCTTGGGTGGTCTCCGAATATTTATGACTGCTCGGAGATTTAGTTTTCCTCGTGGCAGCTGACTGAATAATTTACAGCTACTAGCCAGCTTGATTACATGTGGGGATTCCCTGGCAACCAGGCAACCCCCACATGTACTCAGCCTGGCTAATAGCTGTAAATCATTCAGCTGCTGTGATGAAAGCTAAATCTCCGAGCAGTCATAAATATTCAGAGACCACCCGAGCGTGCTCGGGAAAGCCCGAGCAACGAGTACACTCACTCATCACTAGTGATTATACATAATAAAAAGATTAACATTTCTAATAATAATAATAATAATAATAATAATGCAAGTGAAGTTGATTTTACTATTGTCATTCAGATGCAGCATATCAGTATGGATTTTGTTGTGAATATTAGATTTTGAAATGATAAAATAATCTCCCTTGTAATTTGCGTTAAATCCCTGAAATCTAATACCCCGCACAATGCCCTGGCTGGATGTAGGTGTGCGCATGTACATTTTGTGTATGTAATTACACTGTGTAATGATGTGCACATTTACACCATGTTAACATTTCTGGGACTTGTGATTAATTGCTGGGGCTTATCACATTCTATGCAAAGTTTTCTTTCCTCGGGCTGCGATTGTTGTAGGGGTTAGTTCATTAATTTTCTCACATGAGATTAACACTTCCACTGTTTGAATAAGGCTTGAGGCTTATGCTTTTCCATTTTAATGTTGTTTTTTCTACTTTGAAAAACAATTCTTTCAGGCCTGTATTCATTGGCACACCTTTCAGATGAGGTATACAGCTCAGCCAAAAACACACAGTTTTAGTGAGCAGAAGCACTTTGACAAACTCAAGCATTGTCATGCGAGAATGTCTTAGAAGCCTTTATCTGATGAACAGCAGAGATGCCAGACAAAGGCCTTGGGCGTGGTGGAAGCTGTTGTGATAGAAAGAGAAAGGAAATTTACCTGGATACCTGAATTTTAAATTGCCTTTCTTTCACTTTTAGAAATAATAAAGCATAGCTACGGAAACTACCTATTCCCTTGATTATAACATTATTAAAACATTCCTTCTGCCCTTCATTTTTGGTCTAGGATGTGGTAGTGTTGGTACCATGTCCACAGAGTTTCCTGTATACTAGGTGGAGTCTGAGCCTTTTTTGGTGCTACGAATGTCAAGAAGCAAGTTGTATAGTTATGTCTCATAAACCCCTACACTTGTGTTCGAAATGATTTCAAAAGCACAAAAAAATAGAGAGAATGAAGTCCATGTGAAGCACTATAGGAGGGCACTGAAGCGTGGCATCCAGTGTTACTTGATCTTTTATGCCGAGGAGAGCTTTCTTAAGCAGGCATAAAACATAGATCGTCATGAGTCATGTAACAAAAGACCCACCATGGATGTCTGCGGCTATAATGGAGTTGGCTTCATCAGGCATTATGTTATACTTTTTACTTTTAAGGCACTTTTATAAAAGTTGCAAACTTATTGTAATGCATTTTGAGCCAAATCCATCATTTTTATATTGAGCTTGTCAAAACACGATCCTAGCATTTTTATTGTTTAAAGCCATATTTCTGACCATAGAATTCCTGGTAACAAATTGCAGGAGTCTGCATTGGGCCCTCACTATGCAAAAATATGTGCATAGTAGGCGGGAACAGGACACAAAGTCACAGATGGGTATACCTCCTAACTTCTAAACACGTGGAGTGGGATATGTATTGCGATAAGTAATGTTCTCAGCAACTAGAAATGCTTGTTTCCTGATAATCATACAGTGGTAACAGGCTACCGATCACCCAATGAACATAACACTTATGTGTTGTGTAAAATGAACTTTTAGTTTGCTTAAAGAGGACTCATTACTTGCTCAAAAAATTTAGTTAAATAACCTGTAAAATTCTTGAGTTCCCGATTCTGCCGCTCTTTTCCGTTTTGCTCTGTGTCACTTCATTACAATGATATTCACCTTTTGTTTCTTGTGGAGTGCAGTATGAGAATTTTCAGCTTTGTAGTCCACTTCTGTGTTTCCTCACAGTCTTCTTTGGGGGGGTGAGTTTCACCCAACTGTGCCATACGCTGGCAATCACAGCTCGGCAGCATCTGAGACTGATAGGCTGCTAGGTCAGCTGTTGAGCTATGATTAGCAATGTCTGGAAGGGGTAGAAGCACAAGACCCCAGACATGTCCTTAAAGGGCTTGACCACTACTTTTCATGTTTCTTTCCTGTAAACTAACTGAGAAAGATAAGCATTTCATTAAATACCTTGCAATAGCATGATCTCTGGCTGAGAATCTCCTCTCTTCCTGTGATGTCACATCAAAATCTCTCTCTCAGTTCTGGAAACTGACAGATGGGTGGGGCTTACCATACACGCGGGGCTTGTTAAGTGGGGGGATGGGACCTAATTCTGCAGAGCTCACTCTGTTTCTGTGAATGCTGCTGCAGACCCAGTTCTCACTTGTATCAGTATCTATACAGCAGGGTGCACAGTTTACATATATACACAGACTGCTGTACCTTTATAATGTGAATATATTCAGATATCTATCCATCCAACTGATTAATTTATGCCATTCATCGATCAATATATCCATTCATCTATCCAATCCATTTCATCTATTCCATCCATCTCATCCATCCATCTGTATCACTAAGGGTCAGTATGGATAATCTGTATTGTCAGCACTGGTGTAATGGTGCTTTGTGCATTACTTCTATTCCCTGCAGTGTCCTTACAGGAGATTGTGCTGATGCTGTGTGTGCCCTGGAGGAGTGGGGGGTTTTAGACAGAGTTACAGGGGGTATGCTCACTGCTGGCTTGCAACCCATCATGAGGAATGATGGGAAATGTAGCAAGAAGGGAGTGATTGCTATGACAAAAAAGTTGGTGCCAGAACACAGGAAGTGAAGCAGAAAGGCATAAAACAACATGAAACTTGGCAAAAAATTGTAATGATTCTGCCAGTCACCGTATCCTTGGGAATCTGTGAGTGCCAGCTCAGCCGCCTGTGGATAGCAGGGGCCTGTTGGGCTGTCAGTTCTGTGAGTGATATCTCAGCCACCATATGGATAACAGGGGCGTGTCGGTTTGCCTTTCTAAACAGGCTGTTAAATTACAGATGATCAAAAAAAAAAATGGTGGGCAATATTTCGTACAAATCAGGTAGTGTAAGCCCATTTTAGGGTGCCCTGTACACAATAAATAGTCTTTTGACTGACGGCTATCTGTCCAGACTGATGGATCCTTTGTATAGAGGTGTTGCCTGTCATTCTAATTCTGAGCCTGATGCTATGGAGCCAAACTTTTCCTCTTGAAAAGTGAAATATTACTAGTCATGTTGAGTTGTTTTTTGTATGTTTGATAAAGATCATGAATATTAATTTTTTTTTAAGATACATATAATGCCAAAACATGATTTAAACACTAGATACTGTAATTTTCTGATGATAGATTTCCTTTAATTCTATTACCTGTTACTATTGGAATACTTGAAGAATCTCAGGTAATTGGGACAGGAAGACAATGAGCATTAATCAGCTAGAGATATGATTGAGCAATAAGCTTTGCATTTCCACAGATAGCGAGCTGCAGATGCTTTGAATTAAACGCCTGCCTGGACTACATAAACTTTTCCCTCTATATAGCGGAAATGCTAGAGTGAGTAATTTGTTCAGTTAGGGCACTTTAGATTTCGTCCCAGATTACAAACCTAATGCCTTATTCAGCACTTTCTATGCATTTTACAAGATATAAGAAACTCCTTTCCCATGGTACCTAGGCTGACTGTGCTACGTAATGCCAAATATACATCGCTTTAGTGGTGGCTGTATCGGGTTGTCTTTGCACATTGAATAGTCTTGAAGCAATGATGGGAATCGATAAATCTAATGAAATAAATAATATTATTATTAAATGCTTTTTTTTCTCCTAATATAACTGATTTTAATTAGTATCCATACATTAGACAAAACTCATATGACATAACAATGATTAATTAGCACATAACGAGTATAAAACACTTTGGCACAATTTCTCAATATGAGCTATCATTATAGATGCAAACAAATTTTCTACTGGCATATCTTTCAGGCCGGCGTCACACTGGCGAGTTTTACGGACGTAAGAGCGCAGAAAATACGTCCGTAAAACTCGCAAAATAAACGGCACAATTATTCTCAATGGGGCTGCTCCTATCAGCCGTATATTACGGTTCAGTATTATACGGCTTTCTACGGCTGTACAAAATCGCAGCATGCTGTGTTTGTCAGCGTATTGCGCAAAAAAATCGCCAATGAAAGTCTATGGGGGCAAGAAAAATACGGATTCCACACGGACCAGCAGTGTGACTTGCGAGAAATACGCAGCGGTGTTAGTGAAAAGTCGGTAATTCAATTGCCGGCTTTTCATTTCTCCTGCCTAAACCCGACAGGATATGAGACATGGTTTACATACAGTAAACCATCTCATATCCCCTTTTTTTTCGCATATTCCACACTACTAATGTTAGTAGTGTGTATGTGCAAAATTTCAGCGCTGTAGCTGCTAAAATAAAGGGTTAAATGGCGGAAAAAATTGGCGTGCGCTCCCGCGCAATTTTCTCCGCCAGAGTGGTAAAGCCAGTGACTGACGGCAGATATTAATAGCCAGGAGAGGGTCCACGGTTATTGGCCCCCCTGGCTACAAACATCTGCCCCCAGCCACCCCAGAAAAGGCACATCTGGAAGATGCGCCTGTTCTGGCACTTGGCCTCTCTCTTCCCACTCCCGTGTAGCGGTGGGATATGGGGTAATGAAGGGTTAATGCCACCTTGCTATTGTAAGGTGACATTAAGCCAGATTAATAATGGAGAGGCGTCAATTATGACACCTATCCATTATTAATCCAATTGTTTGAAAGGGTTAAAGAAACACACACACATGATTTAAAAGTATTTTAATGAAATAAACACAGCGGTTGTTTTAATATTTTATTGCTCTCTCAATCCATTTGCAGACCCTCGCTTGGCAAAACAATAAACCCACAATATACATACCTTCTGCTGACCCGTCACGTCCCACGAGGTAATCCATCTGAAGGGGTTAAAATAATTTACAAGCAGGAGCCCTGCAAATGCAGCTGTGCTCGTGCTTGTAATTCCCCGGCGAATGAAGGAAATGTAGATCATTGACCTACATTTCCTTCAGTCGCGGTGATGCGCCCCTGCTGGATGTTCTCATGAACTGCAGCCTGGGAACTTTTTCCCACGCTCCAGGTCATATGAGGACATCCACTAGGGGGCGCATCACCGCGACTGAAGGAAATGTAGGTCAATGATCTACATTTCCTTAATTCGCCGGGGAATTACAAGCACGAGCACAGCTGCATTTGCAGGGCTCCTGCTTGTAAATTATTTTAACCCCTTCAGATGGATTACCTCGTGGGACGTGACGGGTCAGCAGAAGGTATGTATATTGTGGGTTTATTGTTTTGCCAAGCGAGGGTCTGCAAATGGATTGAGAGAGCAATAAAATATTAAAACAACCGCTGTGTTTATTTCATTAAAATACTTTTAAATCATGTGTGTGTGTGTGTGTGTGTGTTTTTTAACCCTTTCAAACAATTGGATTAATAATGGATAGGTGTCATAATTGACGCCTCTCCATTATTAATCTGGCTTAATGTCACCTTACAATAGCAAGGTGGCATTAACCCTTCATTACCCCATATCCCACCGCTACACGGGAGTGGGAAGAGAGTGGCCAAGTGCCAGAATAGGCGCACCTTCCAGATGTGCCTTTTCTGGGGTGGCTGGGGGCAGATGTTTGTAGCCGGGGGGGCCAATAACCATGGACCCTCTCCTGGCTATTAATATCTGCTGTCAGTCACTGGCTTTACCACTCTGGTGGAGAAAATTGCGCGGGAGCCCACGCCAATTTTTTCCGACATTTAACCCTTTATTTTAGCAGCTACAGTGCCCAAATTTTGCATATACACACTACTAACATTAGTAGTGTGAATATGCAAAAAAAATGGGGATATGAGATGGTTTACTGTATGTAAACCATGTCTCATATCATGTCGGATTTGGGAAGGAGAAATGAAAAGCCGGCAATTGAATTACCGGCTTTTCACAGATATCGCGCTGTAGTAAATATAAATACAGAATATATATATATGTGTCTCAATGACATATATATATATATATATATATACTGTATATATGTTTTCCCGTACATTTGAGCACATAAATCCATTAGATGTCGGTTTTGCAAGCCTGCGAGAAAATATCGCAGTACGGATGCCATACGGATTACATACGGAGGATGCCATGCGCAAAATACGCTGACACTCCCTGCCTACGGATCACTATTTTGGGAACATTTCTCCGTATTACGGCCGAATTACGGCCGGAAAATACGGACCGTATTGTCTTACGCCGAGTGTGACGCCGGCCTAATAGTGTGAAATTCCTATTCTGGAACTACAGTATATTTCTTCATTTATGAGAACTAAGGATGTAGGAACCTGTATTGAAATATTCCAGGTCGCATTCTTTTGTGTGTTAGAAATTCTGCTTTGTATTAGAAAATAAATAAGCTTCTTAATGAAACATCAGCAAAGTAATTTTTTCAGACTAGAAGCGAGTGAATGCAGGGACAATAAAACTCAATTTTCTACCTATAGCTACTGCTCCAGTAAGCTACTATCTATCTTATCTATCTGTCTGTCTGTCTGTCTGTCTGTCTGTCTATCTATCTAACTATCTATCGTATCTATTCTATAGTTTAGTACATTGGTGCCATCCTTGACTCATGTTAGAGGGAATTAATATAAACCCTCAGAGACTGAATAGAATGGAAACATGTTATTGGCTAAGTTCCTGTGGTTTAAACCTCTGCGTTTGATGTGTGTAAGTGACTTTAATATCTATCTATCTATCTATCTATCTATCTATCTATCTATCTATCTATCTATCTATCTAATATACAACGTGAGAAAAGTTCATCATGCGGCACAGTCCTGGCATAGGCTGTTGGCGGCCGATATCCCCCTGTGTGCAGGTGCTATCGCAGCGGCTGTAATAGCCTCGCTGAATGAATATCCGGGTGCTCCTCCAGAAAAAACGTCTGTGTGTGGTAATCCAATAGCAAAAAGAATAGAGGGCACTCACCAGTCTTCAGAGTTCAGTCTTTATTAGCAGCTTGTTACAATAAAATTCATGGTCGGGATTGCCGGAGCCGAAGCTCGTGTGAGCAGGGGAGGACGGTCCCCGTTCTCCCCTGCTCACACGAGCTTCGGCTCCGGCAATCCCGACCATGAATTTTATTGTAACAAGCTGCTAATAAAGACTGAACTCTGAAGACTGGTGAGTGCCCTCTATTCTTTTTGCTATTGGACTATCTATCTATCTATCTATCTATCTATCTATCTATCTATCTATCTATTTATCTATCTGTTTATCTATATATCATTATCTATCTATCTATCACATATCTATCTATTATCTATCCTACGTTCCATATCTATCTATCTATCTATCTATCTATCTATCTATCTATCTATCTATCTATCTATCTATCTATCCCATATCTATCTATCTATTATCTATCTATCCATTCCATATCTATCTATTTATCTATCTATCTATCTATCTATCTATCTATCTATCTATCTATCTATCTATCGATCATATCTATTCTATAGCTTAGTACATTGGTGCCATCCTTGACTCATGTTAGAGGGAATTAATATAAACCCTCAGAGACTGAACAGAACGGAAACATGTTATTGGCTAAGTTCCTGTGGTTTAAACCTCTGCGTTTGATGTGTGTAAGTGACTTTAATACGGGATGCACTAAATGCTCATACGTTCTTTATTAAATTAATACAGATCTTTCTGGAGGAGGATAGCATAGAGAATAATAGATCTATGGGCTAAGTGATTTTTTCTATTCTAGAAGTCAGTAAGCTATGGAGCTCTCTGCTCATCTAATATGTGTCAGGCTTTGTCTACGTGTTTGTGTGTTGCGCGAGTATCCGTCCAGACTATCTGATTCATGATTACCTGCTTGTACAAGGACATTGTTCTGCTGTAAGGCGATCCATGGAAAATGCAATTCAATATGTAGCAGCAACAAGTGATAGGTGTCAGGAGGCTGCAAATAAAGGTGTGATTTCACTTAGTTGCCAGTAGTGATTGCTCTAAAACTTTCATGAAGCCTCTGATACAAGTATCCGTCACTCCGAGTTACATCCTGTGTCCATCAAAGCTTCTTTATAGGTTGCTTAATAGGTATGACTGCTATGGACTTGTAATAGCTGTAGTTATTAGGTTATAGCAGTGCCCCCCTAGTAGAGACCTCTTGGACTTATTAAATAATGCTGCCCCCCGCATAATCCGTAGCCCCTCCAGATGTCCTCCCTTATAGGCAGGGCAGAGTTAATAACAATCTTAAATAGGGTATTATCATTCAGCCATATGTTCTTGTTTTTATTTTACTTGGAAATAGAGTTTCAATGTCTTTGGAGCTCAGAAGAACGAGAACATTTGTTACTCTGAAAAAACCATCTGAGGACATATCACTGTTCCTGTGAGGAGCCCCTCTGTATAGGTCGGATTCGCCCCCACTGTTTTATTGACTACTGATTTGAACATTTGAAGACATCTGCAGACAAAGTGTTAATGTGAAGTCGATTATTTACCTATATAATCTATAGGCTACTAACCACACTATGTCCTTCCTTTACTGCAGATGCACTTTGGCCCAAGTAGACAATCCAATAAATGGCGAACAAGCATTTGTAGGAACTCCCTAAACAGGTAAAACGCTTGACCTTGGCGTAGGTTATTTTTTATGCACACATAAAAATCATTGTTATGGTACTGTGCGAACAGATGTGCTGCCAATAATGTGCACAGAACTGATTGTATTAACGATCGTTCTGTCCCTGAAGGGTGTTTGTCGTCTTTCTAAATAGGAAGGATGAGAAGAGCCGCTTTGTTGACATGAGGGAACCTTAAGCAGCAGAATCGCGGGCAGGAAAAGTTCGTCAAGTTCTGGACTATGGGTGCGAAGTCTCCAGAAACGCGTTGATGTCGCATTCCATTTACGCAGCACTGCTGAGTCCTCTTCTAAGTACTTTTTTAGAATAAAGTCTGTTCATAGTCCATTGAGCCAGATCTTCCTATGCTGTGATTGCTTCACACCTTGACACAATGTTCTCCAAGCTCCGAACGCCACCAAGATGTCTCCAACGGTGAGCCTAATTTAATCTAATTTTGCTGTGTATACTCGCTGCACATAAAAAGCAGCATGTTACAGTTCCAGCAGAGTGGATGGAGTTTATAAAAATCTCACTCCCACTGTGCTTTTTTTAATCAGCGTAAACTAACCTGAAGTGCGTGTTTCAAATCAACATGTCAATTTCTATTGCGGGAGCTCAGGGTTTTCTGTGTGGATCTTTCTCCATAGACGTATATTAGCTGCGGAAAGAAACATGTGTTCCACAGCAGAAATGCGTGTAATCCACGCATGACTGTATCAATGAAGTTTTGTTAAAGCCAAATACCAGGAAGTATCAGAAACAAAGCAGTTTTATTAAAACATGACATATCAAGAAGAGACAAATCAGCAGCATCAAAAACGCTATAATATGAAAAAACGCAACGAAAAAAATGCAACTAACCTAATTTACCTAATAAGTGCAAAAATGGTGCAGAAAATCCGTAACATCCAAAACTCCAAAAAGCAGTAGTGCATATAAATAACATAGGGTACTTAGTAAACACTGTTTTTGCTAAAAAAGAAAAGGGGTAAAGCCATCCTACCAATGCCAAGTTGTATCCAATCGGGATGGATGACCTTGTGCAGGTGGGATGGCTTTTTCCCCTTTTTTAAAATCAAAAACAGTATTTACTAAACACACTATGTTATTTATATGCACTATTGCTTTTTGCTTACTTATGGAAGGGTATATGTTAATTTTATTTCTATCATTGGTTTTGTCTGTTTAACCCCCTTCACGACCTATGACGTATATATGACGTCATGTCCCGACATTTGATGCGGGCTCCGGTGCTGAGCCCATATCTTTTCAGGCACATGACAGCTGATTTGTTCAGCTGTCATGTGCCCCTAACAGCAGCGGGTGGAATCGCGATCCACCTGCGGATGTTAACATGTTAAATGCCGCTGTTAATCTCTGGCAGCAGCATTTAACATGCGCATGCCAGAAGCGCGTCACAAACCCCCACACATCGGCTCCCCAGATTGCGGGGTGCCAATGGGTTGGCATGACAACTGGGGGTCTACAGAAGACCCCCTTGTTTGTCACTGCAGATCTGCTCTAAGTGCTGCAACCTGGCAGGCATTTATAGCAGATCATCATTTCTGGTATACATAGCAGAAGATCACAGTTCAAGTCTCCTAAGGGAGACTATTAAAGCAAGTAAAAAGTAAAAAAAAAAATTTTAAACATAAAACTTCAAATCACTCCCCTTGTGCCCCATTCAAATAAAACAATAATAATAAAAGAAATCCACATATTTGGTATCGCTGCGTTCAGAATCGCCCGATCTATCAAAATATAAAAATAATGAATCTGATTGGTAAACGGCAAAACAAGGAAAAAAAAGTAAAAACTCCAGAATTACGTTTTCTTGGTTGCAGCAACATTGAAATAAAATGCAATAACAGGCGATCAAAACATCGTATCTACCCCAAAATGGTATTGATAAAAACATCTGCTTGGCGTACAAAAAATAGGTCCTCATCCAGTCCCAGATCTTGAAAAATGGAGACGCTACAGGTCTCGGAAGATGGCGCCATTTTTTTTTGGTGGTGGTGGTGGTGGTGGTGGGGGTTATTTTATCACTTAAAGAAAAAAAAGAACCTAGACATGTTTGGCGTCTGTGAACTCGCAATGACCTGAAGAACCATATTGCCGGCTCAGTTTTAGCATTTAGTGAATATAGTAGAAAAAAACAAAATTGGGGATTTGCATTTTTTTTTGTAATTTCACCACAATTGGAATTTTTTTCCTGTTTTCTGGTACACTGTATGGTAAAATCAATGGTGTCGTTCAAAAGTACAACTTGTCCTACAAAAAACAAGTCCTCACATGGCCATATTGGCAGAAAAATAAAATTAAAGTTATGGCTCTGGGAAGAAAGGAAGCAAAACGCAGAAATGGAAAATCCCAATGTTGTGAAGGGGTTGATAGAATGTATTCTATCTTAGGTATACACGGATACAATGAATATCAGAGTAACAGAAATTTGTATGAGGCTTTACCCATATAGCAGGCATCCAATAATGATTTTGCAGTTACACATAGCATGCTCATTATTTGTAGAATAGTGTCACTTGTTACTTTGTATTGGTTTAAAGCACTCAATTGTTTTATATCATTGTTATCGATATTATTATTAATGTCACAATTGTTATCATGTATTATTTTCTTACTTGGAATATTACAACAGTTGCCATTAGGAAAGTATACCATTAATTGTTTGCACTCTAATGTGTTAACCCTTCCATAGTGGCGTGACACCAGATGAATGCCGCTGTTGGGTTAACACGTTTCTTGAATGTGCTGCAGGGTATCCTGAGACAGTGAAAGCCAAATGATGGAGTCCATTAGTGTGAATGATGACTTCCTTTTACACACAGCTCAATTTGCAGGTAAGGTTTTTGCACAGTGTCAGGAGATAAGGAAAGCTTCTTTTTTCACATGTCCTGCAGCTGATCCTTGGGCCATGGAAGGCCTGGACCCAGTAAAAGCTTTTGTTTGTTGACATTGTTCAGCTATTTTGAAAACTGTTACTCCATTGTTCCCCCGTACTGATGAATTAATAAGGGTATTCCTGGGTCACCTAAAAGCAAATCTTTAACTTCTACATCATTCTCCTTTCTTGAAGATTTAACTTCTGTATCACATGTGTCTCTGTATATTAACCTTTTAAGGACCCGGATGGTTTTCATTTCTTGCGCTTTTGATCCATCCTCCCCTTGTTGTAGGAGTCATAACCCTTTTATTTTCCTGTTGTCATAGCCTTATGAGGGTTGATTTTTGTGGGATGAGTTGTAGTTTTGAAAGACACTATTCATTTTACTAATCAATGTAATAAAAACAGGAAAAAAATTACAAGTACGGTGAAATGGTGAAAAAAATGCAATTCTGCCATTGTTCTTTTTCTGTTTTGCTTTTCTGGTGTTCATTGGGAGGTAAAAATCGCCCAGAATTAGGATTCTTCTGGTTAGTGCGATTACTACCAACGTTTAAGACTTTCTTTTGGATTTTAGTGTCAGAACCTTGTACCATTATAAATAAAATTGTTTGTGTTGCCGTTTTCTCAAACCTGCAACGCTTTAATCTTTCTACCCATGTTGCTGGGTGAGACCTTGGTTTTAGTTTGCACTCTTAGCATGCTTTTTACTCCCCTCAAGGTACTTGAACCTGTGATTTGTAGTGTATAGTAAAATGGCGGTTCTCAGACAGACTATGATGTCAGTTACTGGTCAGTTTGTCGCGGCAATTGCTTCGTGGGGGACCAAAGGGAACCGGAGCTCACCCTCATTGGCAATGGCATTATTTAAATGCCGCAGTCAATAATTGGAAGAAGCGAGCAGCGAAACAGCGCCCGTCGGGCGGGAGGGAGAGCACAGCCCTGCGACAAACATCCATGGCCAGCACTATCTGCCACACTATCGCCTCAGTTGCCCTATTAAGGTAATGAACGGCTTTCTGGAGACATAGCGTTAACGATACTTGTGGCTAGTATTGGGCTGACAGATAGTGTATTCATTGGCTACAGCTGGCTTTATCCTCTGGATTATTTGTGCTCATGGAGCAGTATATAGGTATATCATTGCTATCATGCTGACAGGATTTTTTCAATTACTTTTTCTATCATCATAAAACTTAATACTATTTATTTCATTATTATGTACTGTATTTTATGTTGATAAACGCCTTGTGGATATATATATACTGTATATATATATACAGTTATATCAAAAAGTTTGGGCCCCCCTATTAATCTTAAGCTTAATGTTTTATAAAAATTGTTTTTTTTGCAACAGCTATTTCAGTTTCATATATCTAATAACTGTTGGACACTGTAATGTTTCTGCCTTGAAATGAGGTTTATTGTACTAACAGAAAATGTGCAATCTGCATTCAAACAAAATACTTATATATAGAATATCTTGAACATTTAGGCACTAGTCTCCTAGAAACTGACTTAAGGCTACGTTCCCACAATGAGTATTTGGGGAGTGTTTGATGGTGCAGATTTTCTCTAGCATTTCTGCTACTATTGGGTAAATTTGGTTACTTGTGTTTTTTCATTGCATTTTTGTGTGTGTGTGTGTTTTTTTTACCATGTTTTTGATGCTGCATTTTCTGCCTTTTTTGGTATGCCAAGTTGTAAATAAAGCTGCTCTGTTTTTGATACTTCCTGATAGTTGGCTTTGACAAAACTTTATTCGTACAGTTATGTGTGGATCTTTAGTGCACTTCCACAATGGAAATTTATTAAAAACATATATTCTTTTTTTACTTGTGTATATTTCGCATCCAATGTAAGTCTATGGGGAAAATCTACACATAAAACTCAGCATACCCTCAAGAAAATTGTTACGTTGTGGATTTCAAATCTGCACCCCATTTCAGTTTACACAGCTTAAAATAATGTCCATTGGACATGAGATTTGTATAAATACCATCAAGTTTACTGGAACTGTAAGATGTGTTTTTCCCTGCAGCCAAAAAACGTAAAATCGAATACTCACTGAAAACTCTCTATGGGAACTTAACCTAAGACCTTAGTGGGTAATACATCATTTGTGAACCAATGTGAAGCCCTATGCACCCCATTCTTCAGTAATCATGATCTTAATTTTAGGGCTTTTACCCATTGTTCTTTATTTTTCCTACATATTTTTTACATCATTTAATCTAACTCTCCTCTAATAATAGAGTTGTATTTTTCTTAATCAACACATGGTACATCCACTTTATAATATAGGTGCAGTGTGTTGGAACTCTATGAACATCTGGACCACTACGGCTTTCTTCTATGGGACTCTCTTTCAAATTTTGCTCAGTTCCTGGTTTCGGTAATGTGACAAAGAAACCAGCCTGTGTTTGGTGCGGACAGCTGTGTCCTATATGGTAGCTAGTGGGCAACATTGTACAATGTAGAGACTGCTGGATACATTTGACCTCAGTCTAATGGCCAATCAACATTTCTGAGCCAAATCTGTCAGTCACTTTTCTCACTATCGAAAACAAATAGTCCTGGCAGGAGCTGGAACTATCTATCAGTAAGAGGATGTTGGTTGTCAAAAAGAAGTTACATTTACTGATGCCTAGTAACTTTCAACTGGATGTTAGTGCCCAAAGTGGAAAGACATTTATCACCTCAAAATATTGATGACTGATAGAAGTGTTGCATCCCGACAGCTATCTTAATATCTACTACACTGATCATTTGGCAGTGCTATATCAGTGCTTTGTGATCCAATCTTCACATTATATTACAGTATCTTGGCCAAAGTATTTTTTTAGTTCTCATGAGTAAGTTAGGAACATTTGAATCTGAGTAGTAAATCCACTCAATGAATCAAGAGTGAGGATTTTTACATGGGAAAGGTACTTGTGTGTATGTGTCAAACTGAATGCATTCTGGTTAATATAAAAAGTTTACTATATGCATTTATTTAAATCACCACTCCAGCATTTTGTTTTTTTTCACTGCTGGATTGGCGCTTTAAACGTACGCCCCCTGCCCATGGTCATATACTCACCCTCCAGCATCTTCACTATTTTTCAGCACCGGTCCGATCCCGCGGCATCATCATGTATTCTAACTGGTCAGTACTAAGAAGCTATGTCACAAGCTCTCAATGCAAGTCTATGAGAGCCAGAAAGAGGCTGTCATAGACTTGCATTGATTAGTGACCTTCGGCTCTCTCCATGAAACACTGGAGTAGCAGGCAACTCACAAACTGCAGGAGATGGACTAGAGTGGAAGCAAAAACAGATAAAAACACCAGAATGTGTGTATCAGACAGGGGGCAGGTGACTTGGATTTTAAGCACCACTCTAGAGGTGAACTGAAAAAAAAATGCTGTAATGGTGCTTTAAGGAACATTGCCTATACCTGTTTGTCACACTTGTCACCAAACTGATTTAAATATTAGATAAAGATGACACAAGTAAACACAAAATGCAGTTTTTTATTGTTAAGGGAAAAAGAAATCCAAACCTACAGGGCCCTGTGTGAAAAAGTGATTGCCCCCTAAGCCTAATAACAGGTTGTGCCACCCTTAGCAGCAACAACTGCAGTCAGGTGTTTGCGAAAACTGGCAATGAGTCTTTTGCAATGCTTTGATGGAATTTTGGCCCACTCATCTTTGCAGAATTGTTGTAATTCAGCCACATTGGGAGGTTTCCGAGCATGAACCGTCTTTTTAAGGTGATACCATAGCATCTTTATCGGATTAACATTAGGACTTTGACTAGGCCACTCCAAAGTCTTAATTTTGTTTTTCTGAAGCCATTCAGAGATGGCCTTGCTGGTGTGTTTTGATCATTGTCCTGTTCAATAACCCAAGAGTTCTTCAGCTTGCGCTTATGACATTATCCTTCAGGATTTTTTGGTAGACAGTAGAATTCATGGTTAAATTTAGCACAGCAAGTCTTTCAGGTCCTTAAGCAGCAAAACAGCCCACATCATCACACTTCCACCGTCATATTTGACTGTTGGTATGATGTTCCTTTTCTGAAATGCTGTGTTACTTCTACGCCAGATGTAGTGGGACATACACTTTCCAAAAGTTCAACTTTTGTATCGACAGTCCATAGAGTATTCTCCCAAAAGTCTTCAGGATCATCAAGATGTTTTCTGACAAAACTAAGATAAGCCTTTGTTCTTATTGCTCAGTAGCGCTTTTTGTCTTGGCATTCTGCCATGCAGGCCATTTTTGCCCAGTCTCTTTCTTATGATGGAGTCATGAACACTGACAACTGAGGCAAGTGAGGCCTGCAGTTCTTTGGATGTTGTTGTGGGGTCTTTTGCGACCTCTTGGATGAGATGTTGCTGCGCTCTTGGGGTAATTTTGGCCTGCCAGCCACTCCTGGGAAGGTTCACCACTGTTCCATGTTTTCCCCATTTGTTGATAATGGCTCTCACTGTGGTTCGCTGGAGTCCCAAAGCTTAAGAAACGTTTTCCAGACTGATAGATTTCAATTACTTTGTTTCTCATTTGTTTGTGTATTTCTTTGGATTTTGGCATGATGTTTAGCTTTTGAGGAGGTTTTTGTCTACTTCACTGTGCCAGGCAGGTCCTATTTAAGTGATTTCTTGATTGAGAAGAGGCGTGGCAGTAATTAGGCCTGCGTGTGGCTAGGGAATGTGAACTCAGCTTTCCAAAGATGTGATATACCACAGTTAATTTATGTTTTAACCCCTTAACAACCACCAATATGCCTTTTAATGGTGGCAGTTAAGGGTACTTATTCCTCAGCACCGGTTTTTAACAGGAAGAAAATGGCGGGCGCATGCGCAAAGCGCCCGCCGAGATCTGCCGGACGGCACCCGGCAGCAATAGGAAATTTTTCCTATTGGTTAATTTTGATCACTGTGATAGATCCTTTCACAATGAACAAAATAAAAAATAGTAAATATACCCCCCTTTATCACCCCCTTAGGTAAAATAATAAAATAAATAAAATGTATTTATTTTCATTTTTCCATTAAGGCTAGAGTTGGGCTAAAGTTAGGGTTGGGCTAGGGATAGGGATGGGCTAAAGTTAGGGTTGGGCTAAAGTTAGAGTTGGGGCTGGGGTTAGGGTTGGTCTAAAGTTAGGTTTGGGCTAAAGTTAAGGTTGGGCAAGGGTTAGGGTTGTGGCTATGGTTGGGATTACAGTTAGGGTTGGTATTAGGGTTAGGGGTGTGTTAGAGTTAGGTTTGTGGCTAGGGTTATGGTTAGAATTGGGATTAGGGTTAGGGGTGTGTTGGGGTTAGAGATGTGGTTAGGGTTGGGATAAGGGTGTGTTGGGGTTAGGGTTGGAGTTAGAATTGGGGGGTTCCACTGTTTAGGTACATCAGGGGGTCTCCAAACGCGACATGGCACAACCATTGATTTCAGCCAATTTTGCATTCAAAAAGTCAAATGGTGCTCCCTCCCTTCTGAGCCCTCCCATGTGCCCAAACAGTGGCATTCCCCCACATATGGAGTATCGGCGTACTCAAGAGAAATTGCACAACAAATTTTGTGGTCCATTTTCTCCTGATACTCTTGTAAAAATAAAAAAATTGTTTCCAAAGTAAATTTTTTGTGAAAAAAGTAAAATGTTCATTTTTTCCTTCCACATTGCTTTAGTTCTCATGAAGCACCTGAAGGGTTATTAAACTTCTTAAATGTGGTTTTGCGCACCATGAAGGGTGCAGTTTTTAGAATGGCACCACTTTGGGGTATTTTCTGTATATTGACCCCCCAAAGTCATTTGAAATGTGAGGTGGTCCCTAAAAAAATAGTTTTGTAAATTTTGTTGGAAAAACGAGAAATCACTAGTCAACTTTTAACCCTTATAACATCCTAACAAAAAAAATTATGTTTCCAAAATTGTACTGATGTAAATTTGACATATGGGAAATGTTATTTATTAACTATTTTGTGTCACACCACTCTCTGATTTAAGGGTACAAAAATTAAAAGTTGGAAAATTACAAAATTTTCAATATTTTTGCCAAATTTCCATTTTTTTCCTAAATAAACCAAAGTTATATTGAAGACATTTTACCACTAACATGGAGTTTAACTAACTATGTTACTATGTTACTATGTCACGAAAAAAACAGTCTCAGAATCAGTGGGATATGTTGAATCGTTCCAGAGCTTTAACCTAATAAACTGACACTGGTCAGAATTGTAAAAATTGGCTTGGTGATTACGGTAAGTACCAAATTGGCTCTATCACTAAGGGGTTAAGGTGGGATGGGGCAATCACTTTTTCACAGAGGGCTCTGTAAGTTTGGATTTATTTTTTCCTTATTAATAAAGACCTTAATTTTAAAACTGCACTTTGTGTTTACTTGTGTTATCTTTGTCTAATATTTAAATTTGTTTGGTGATCTGAAACATTTAAGTGTGACAAACATGCAAAAGAATAGGAAATCAGGAAGGGGGCAAACACTTTTTCACACCACTGTACACTTAAGGCCCCGTCTCACATAGCGATTTACCAACGATCACGAGCAGCGATACGACCTGGCCGTGATCGTTGGTAAGTCGTTGTGTGGTCGCTGGGGAGCTGTCACACAGACAGCTCTCTCCAGCGACCAACGATCAGGGGAACGACTTCGGCATCGTTGAAACTGTCTTCAACGATGCCGAAGTCCCCCTGCAGCACCCGGGTAACCAGGGTAAACATCGGGTTACTAAGCGCAGGGCCGCGCTTAGTAACCCGATGTTTACCCTGGTTACCAAAAAAAACAAACAGTACATACTCACCATCTGATGTCCGTCAGGTCCCTTGCCGTCTGCTTCCTGCTCTGACTGAGTGTCGCCGTACAGTGAGAGCAGATCACAGCGGTGACGTCACTGCTGTGCTGTGCTCTCACTGTACGGCGGCACTCAGTCAGAGCAGGAAGCAGACGGCAAGGGACCTGACGGACATCAGATGGTGAGTATGTACTGTTTTTTTTTTTTAACATTTACGCTGGTAACCAGGGTAAACATCGGGTTACTAAGCGCGGCCCTGCGCTTAGTAACCCGATGTTTACCCTGGTTACCAGTGAAGACATTGCTGGATCGGTGTCACACACACCGATTCAGCGATGTCAGCGGGACCTCAATGACCAAAAAAAGGTCCAGGCCATTCCGACACGACCAGCGATCTCGCAGCAGGGGCCTGGTCGCTGGTACGTGTCACACATAGCGAGATCGCTACTGAGGTCGCTGTTGCGTCACAAAACTTGTGACTCAGCAGCGATCTCGCTAGCGATCTCGCTATGTGAGACGGGGCCTTTAGTGACTAGATTTAACTCCTTGCTAACAACATACTATAAGGCTTTTACACAACATTGAAAAGGGAGCTTTGCAACAGATTTTGACAGCTGATAATTTGGTAATGAGTGTTTATTGGAATGGCCATACCCTACAAGATGATTCTAGCTTTTTGTGCTGCCTGAGGCAAAAATTTAAACAGTGTCCCTTCCTGCAGTAAAACCTAGTGCAAATAAGAGCAATTCCATCAATGTTTTTTGCGTTTTTCTTTTAAGGTATTCACTGTATGGTAAAAGTGACCTATGAACATAATTCTCCAGGTCACTGTGATTACAATGTTACCAAACTTTCATAGATTTTTTCTTTTGTAAAAAAAATTTTTGGTTTGTACTATTACTCCGTGTTCCAAATTATTATGCAAATTGGATTTAAGTGTCATAAAGATTTAATTGATTTGTTTTTCAAATAAACTGGGGGATGGTATTGTGTCTCGGCTTAATACATCATTGAAATAAATCTTAAACACATGTGATAATTAGTTTTCCATGTGATTTTAATTAAAGGAAAACTACTTAAAAGTGATGTTCCACATTATTAAGCAGGCCATAATTTTCAAGTAGCAAGGAAAAAAAAAAGGATCTCTCTGCTGCCGAAAAGCATCAAATAGTGCAATGCCTTTGTCAAGGGATGAAAACATTAGATATTTCCCGAAAACTTAAGTGTGATCATCATACTGTTAAGAGATTTGTGGCTGAATCTGAGCACAGACGTGTTCGTGCTGATAAAGGCATAATGAGGAAGGTTTCTGCCAGGCAAGTTCATCGGATTAACGATTAGCTGCTAAAAAGCCATTACAAAGCAGCAAACAGATATTTGAAGCTGCTGGTGCCTCTAGAGTGCCTCAAACCTCAAGGTATAGGATCCTTCAAAGGCTTGCTTTGGTTCATAAACCTACTATTCGGCCACCCCTAAACAGTGTTCACAAGCAGAAACGGTTTCAGTGGGCCTCGACATACATGAAGACTAATTTTCAAATAGTCTTGTCTACTGATGAGTGTCGAGCAACCCTGGATGGTCCAGATGGATGGAGTAGTGGATGGTTGGTGGATGGCCACCATGTCCCAACAAGGCTGCAATGTCAGCAAGGAGCTGGAGGAGTCATGTTTTGGGCCGGAATCATGGGGAAACAGCTGGTAGGTCCCGTTAAGGTTCCTGAAGGTATGAAAATGACCTCTGCAAAGTATATAGAGTTTCTGACTGACAACTTTCTTCCATGGTATAAAAAACAGAAATGTGCCTTCAGGAGCAAAATCATCTTCATGCATGATGATGCACCATCTCATGCTGCAAAGAATACCTCTGAGTCTTTGGCTGCTATGGGCATAAAAGGAGATAAACTCATGGTGTGGCCACCATTTTCCCCTGACCTAAACCCTATAGAGAACTTATGGAGTATCATCAAGCAAAAGATCTATGAGGGTGGGAGGCAGTTCACATCAAAACAACAGCTCTAGGAGGCTATTCTTACTTCATGCAAAGAAATACAAGCAAAAACTCACAAGTTCAATGGATGCAAGAATTGTGAAGGTGATATCAAAGAAGGGTTCCAATGTTAACATGTAACTTGGCCTGTTAGGATGTTTTGTAGTCAAATAGCTTTTTTGTTCAGTGAATGGGACCTCCTAATGCTGCAAATTCCACAAGTGAGCATTTTCAGTTCTTTAAAACATATCAAATGTTTAGAAATTCTACTGTGCCTAATAATTAGGAACAGTGCATTTTGAGTTTTTATTCATTTTGGAGATTATACTGTTATCATTGGGAGGTTTCTTCAATAAAATTCGATGTATACTTTTGTGATGACTTTTATTAGACTGACTGTCATTTGCACCGACATGTAGGAAAATCCGAGAAAAATGTAATTTGCATAATAATTTGGAACATGGTGTATTTATAAGATCTGTTAAAGGTTTATGGTTCCGTCCAGGAAGCTGTGTAATGGTTTGTTTTTATGTGATGAGCTGAAGTTTTCTGTATTCCAACTTGGGGTACATAAGATATTTTTATTGCTTTTCGCTGCATTTTTTAGACCAGTAAGGTGACAAAAAAGAGCAGTTCTAGCATTTCATTTTTTCTTCTCCATACAGTATGGGTTCTGATAAATGGAACTTTTATGAATTTGACCTTACCATGTTGAATGCATAACCAGAACCATGAATATTCATCAAAACTACCATCAGTACATGAATACTTCACCAGAATCACCATCAGTAGATGAATACATCACCATAACCAACATCAATACATAAATACAGCACCAGAACTATAATCAATACATGAATACATCAATAGAGCCACCATCAATACAAGAATACGTGACTAGAACCACCAGCAGTATATGAGAACAGCATCAGAATCATTATTAGTACATGAATGCAGCAGCAAGCTTGAATAGATTGTCTCCTTTCAGAAAATTTGAAAACAAACAAAATGTGCTTTACTCATTTTTATGTGATCCACTGATGAATTTCCACTGCTGCTCTGCAATCTGGTATTGGCTGCTGGTATTGGTTCTGTTGTTATGTAGCACAGCATCCATTCGGTGAACTTTGTCAGTATAGAAAGAACATATCCCTCAGCCCCGGTGAGCTCAGTGATTGGCTGCTGTGCTGTCAACATAATGTCAGAGTTACAGCCAATTCCAGACACCGGTGCTGGAAGTTCAATGTTGGACCCAGGGATGGTGAATGATGCTTTTTTTTTTTTATAACAAACTGCGATTTGGAACAGGAAAGGATCACTTACAATGTAACATCAGCTTCCACATTATACATTTGTTTAAAATAAACCTTATCTCCAAGTATGTCCTTGACAATTGTAAGGAGATAGTCATAGCTGTTGTTACCAGGCATCATCAGACTGCAGACTATACATGAACCATAGCACTGATGAGACATAGTCAGTATCACAAACAAGCATTTACATCCAGGTATCTTATCAGTGACATCTTCTCTAATTGGAGTTGTTTTCATCCCTTTCAACTCCATTTGGTCCAGATGCCGTGATGACTTTTCACATCCACAGGTTACCACCGCCAACTTCCCTCTTCTCTGGTCTTCTACTGATCATCCCGACATGTTGCCTGTAAAAATAGAAGTGTCATTTTAATCCTCCTGAATAAAAATATCTACCCTGTATTGTGCCCCTGAATAAATAATTACCCCTCACTGTGCTACCTGCACCAAATAAAAGCCCCTTCACTGTCCCTCTTAAAGTACATGGTTTCCACACCGCCCTCTGCTATAAAAAATTACCTCCACACGATTCTAACTTATCAACTACAACCTCCCTCTTATGAACTATTGTCTCCACACAGTTCTCCCTTAAGAGCTGTGACTGCCAGACTGTCTGCACTTATGAACTATAACTGCCACACTTTCTGCCTTTAAAGCTATAAATGTGAAACTGACAACCCTGATGCTCCACACTGACCCCTTATCAACTATGGCCTCCTCATCATCCCCACTTCACACTGTTGCCCTGTCACTGCTTATTCTAATGCTTTACCTATCTTCACACTGCCCCATTTTCATACTATTCTCCACATGCTGCCCTTCTCTTTTCTGTCACACACAAGCTGCCACTCTTAATACTGTTCCCCACACTGTCACTCTAGCCCCTGTCCATAATGTTTTCCACATGTTGCCCTCTCTCCATACTGTCATACACAAGCTGCTCTATCTCCATATTGTTCCCCACAAGCTTCCCTTACCCATACTGCTACCCCACACTGCTCTCTCACACATAACTCCTCCCTCTTGCCATTTATTCCTCCATACTGGCCCCTTACATTAAGTTCCCCCTCTCCACTCCACAAAAGTCTTCTGTGCCTTTGGCTTCTAAGGACCACTTACCTTAACACCATCTTTGGCAGGTCTGGAAAACAGCTGTGATTTCAGCAGAGTGATGCACCTTATCTCGCCCCTGAACATATGGACAATTGGCAGATGAGCGCTCCTCCTCTGTCTCTGCAGCACTGGCACTGCTGGTGTGTTCAATTATGTTAGAGTCTGAAAGACAAAATTGCATACATAGAGCAGGAACTGGCGTTCTCCATGTTTTCCAAGCCAACTGTCATTGTAACCGATGTAGCAATCAGTTTAGAAAAACTGCTGAGTAGAGGTGAGGAAACCTTTCAAGGTTCGGTTTGGTTCAATTCGCTGAACGTTTAGATGTTTGCCATGACACCATGAAAAGTGGCATCACTTGACCCACGGTAGAAATTTGCAAATGGTACTGCAGCAGTCAGCCATGGACCTTGCATGAGGTATCAGGGTCTGTCCCAGCATTACAGCTTGGAATTGAAGTTTCAATGAGGACCTGGTGCTTAAAGGTGTGGTGTAAGCCTTCTTTGCTGGGAGCCCTGATACCTCATGCAACACCTTCAATTTATTTTTATTCCCCTCTATTCCCCTCTAATCGGGACGACTAGGTGGAGTTTCTGCCCCTTGACAGTTTACTCTAAAGAACTATTCCTCTATGGCTACTGTGACTTCACCTTTTTTTGATGCAGGGGTATTCATCAAGTGAACTTCAGGGTTACAATGCTCTATGTCAGAGGAGGAGAGAGTTTCTTCCCAATGAGTTAGGGTCTGGAGTTAGTTTGAAAGGGTTCTTTTGGTAACTAGTGACTGAGCCAAAAGAGGTGTTAACCACAGATGTAGGTAGGCTCCTCTTCTCTTAAAGGTCATGTGTAGGAAGTTTGCACCTAAATTTGTAGGTCCTTATAAAATTGCAAAAGTTTTAAATCCTGTGACTGTTAAGTTGATACTTCCTATTGATTGGAAAATCAATAATTATTTCAATTTGTCTCTTTTAAAAAAATTTGAGGGAACACCTGGTCCTCAAGAGATAATTGAGGTGGATTTGGAAGAGTATCGGGAGTATGAGGTAGTGCGAGTTCTTTGTTCCAGGGAAGTCATGCATTGTCTGCAATATCTTGTTAAGTGAAAAGGTTATGGTGCTGAAGATATCTCTTGGGTTAATTCAGAGAATCTTCATGCGGATCGTGTGGTGAGAGCGTGTCATCAATGGCATAGACGGTAGGGGCTTCTGAGGGTCTGGTGGCTCCCCATAGAAGGGGGGTACTGTCATAGCTCGGTTTGGGGATTTAATTTTGTGACCTGTTAGTACGTGGTCAGTTCCTCTGTCTGCTGAGCTATTTCCCTTTATTCCCTGTCTACATGCTTATGGTTTCTATTTGTCAGTATTCCAGGTTTTCCAAGCTACCTTGTGAATGATTTTGCCCTTTGTTAAGATGGAGTTTGCTGTTTTTGTCTGCCCTACTTCCTGTTCATTTGTTTAAAACCCGGGTCAGGTGTCAGCCTCTTTGCTGGAGTATTCTGCTTCTGTTTCTCCTTCAGCTCAGCTGCTTGTTTGCTGTACTTCTACCCGGACATTCTCTGCCTATGTAAGTTACACTCTCAGTCTGTTGGCTTTGGAACTTAACCCTTGGTTCACTCTTCCGGGTAAGAACTCTGTTTTGGAACTTTGTTTGGAACTTTGCTGCTGGACTTAGACTGTGTTTGCTACTTAATCCTTATTTACTCCCCCCGGTGGGAGCTACTGGAAATTACACCAGTATAATACTTTAATGTGAACTTGTTCTGGACTTACCCGTGTTTATGCCACAACTGAGATAAACTTGAGAACTTGTTTCTGGACTTACCCGTGTTCATGCCACACCTGGGATTAACCTGAGGACTTGTTTCTGGACTTCCCTGTGTTTACTACATACCCGGATTTGACTCTTTCTGCACCAACTGTGTTTTGGATCTGCAAGTCACCCGTCACACTCACCTTGCCAAGGACTTTGGCCTAAGAACTCTTCTGTTTTGCTGTATATGGTTAAGGGACTTGTTTCATTGCGGGTTATCAGTATATTGTTTTGTGTGTTATTGCTGTGTTACAAATACACTATTTGCACTAAAGAAACCCGTCTCTGTCTGTTCATTGCCCCACGCTACCAGAATCTTAAGGTACCTTCACACGAAACGACTTTGTAACGATATCGCTAGCGATCCGTGACGTTGCAGCGTCCTCGCTAGCGATATCGTTTAGTTTGACACGCAGCAGCGATCAGGATCCTGCTGTGATGTCGCTGGTCACTGAATAAAGTCCAGAACTTTATTTGGTCGTCCGATCGCCGTGTATCGTTGTGTTTGAAAGCAAAAGCAACGATACCAGCGATGTTTTACACTGGTAACCAGGGTAAACATCGGGTTACCAAGCGCAGGGCTGCGCTTAGTAACCCGATGTTTACCCTGGTTACCAGCGTAAAAGTAAAAAAAACAAACAGTACATACTCACCTGCGCGTCCCCCAGCGTCTGCTTCCTGACACTTACTGAGCGCCGGCCCTAAAGTGAAAGTGAAAGCACAGCGGTGACGTCACCGCTGTGCTGTTAGGGCCGGAGCTCAGTCAGTGTCAGGAAGCAGACGCTGGGGGATGCGCAGGTGAGCATATACTGTTTGTTTTTTTTACTTTTACGCTGGTAACCAGGGTAAACATCGGGTTACTAAGCGCGGCCCTGCGCTTAGCAACCCGATGTTTACCCTGGTTACCCGGGGACCTGGTTACCCGGTCATCGTTGGTCGCTGGAGAGCGGTCTGTGTGACAGCTCCCCAGCGATCAAACAGCGACGCTGCAGCGATCGGCATCGTTGTCGCTATCGCTGCGTCGCTTCGTGTGAAGGTACCTTTAGAGTTCCTACAATAGTATTACACTATTGTCTTTATTTTTCTTTCTTGGCTTGATCCTCTTCAGGTGTTTCTCATTTTTCCTTTCTAGTCTGCCCTATTACATTCTGGGTGAGGTTTTATATGTTCATAGTAGACTGCACTTCCATGCTGGCTATACCTCTTGGTGGATGTCTGATCAAGAGTTCTAGCTTTTCAGCTAAGTGCTTTACCTTGCTTGATAACTCCAATTGTATCATTGCAGTGAGTCTGTTTGCTTTTCATCCCAGCACCTTTTCCTGTTACCACTGTTAGATTTCTGAGAGGTAATATTTGCTTCTTTTATTTTTGGTTCTCCCTATCTTTCTCTCTCTACCCTATACTGTGTGAATGTGTTTTGGTTTTTCACCCTGGGTTCGTATCTTATTTCACACTTTCATTTTCCCTTGTTGGCAGTGTGTTGCGGCCTACCCTCCTCAGGAGGTACAAGAAAACCCTTGACGGCCTTTTTCGAGGTTAGGTCGGAGGTGGCGTTTTTAATTGTGCAGTTAGAGCCTTTCTAATATGTACAGGGACCAGTTGGGTGTAGGTGTGTAAATACCCATGTACACGTTCATAACACCAGTCACATACAACAAAAATAGAATTTTCTCAATTGTTTAAACAACCATTAATATACTAACAAAGAAAAAAATGTGGTAAGTCTGCATAATGAACCATTAGGTTGCCTGCGTACAGTGATGTTTTCTATGTTTGGATTTTAATGGCTGTTTAAATAATAAAAAAAGGTTACATTTTTATTCCATGTTGCCGGACTTTGACATTTTTTTACTAATGTAGTTCTGCACAGCAGGAAAAGGTAAAATATGCACCCCTTGTGACCTGGCTTTCATATTTTCACTATGTTCAAGCTTCATGGTTCCAGTTTCTTAGGGCGACACTTGATGGTTGCTATCTTCATTCATGGGCTCACATTCTTGAACAGTGGAACAACTTGACAGGTTAGGCTACTTTCACACTAGCGTCGTACGACGCACGACGAATTGCGTCTTTGCGACGTACCGTCGCAAGCAGTGAAAGCGCCGCACAACGGGGGCAGCGGATGCTGTTTTACAATGCATCCGCTGCCCCATTGTGAGGTGCGGGGAGGCGGGGGCGAAGTTCCGGCTGTGCATGCGCGGTCGGAAAAGACGGGAACGACGCACCAAAAAACGTTACATGCAATGTTTTTTGGTGGCGACGGACCGACGCAGCACGACGCAACCGTCGCACTGCGTCGCTAATGCAAGTCTATGGAGAAAAAACGCATCCTGCAAGCACTTTTGCAGGATGCGTTTTTCTACAAAATGACGCATAGCGACGTGCAGTGCACGATGCTAGTGTGAAAGTAGCCTAAAGGCTTAATAGACAGACAACAAGTCAGGGTAACATGATCCACTATGGTTGCAATAATGGAGACTCACTACACAACATACCCTACCTAAGAGTTAAATTGCAGGACCAAGCCAGCGACTTGTATAGGATGCTATGGTTCTTCCAATGGGGTCTACTAGACCAACCCCCTTGTCTAGAATAATTCTGATTGTCAGCCATGTGTGCTTTGCAGCCTGCATTTTTACAATTTGAAACACTACTTCTTTATGACTGATTTACTTTAACATATTCATATTCAAGGGTAATCCATCAAGACATTTTTATATATAGAAATAATGGTATGGTTTTGTAGGTTCTTGTCCTTTATTACAAATAATACTGTAAAGGTTCAATAGACAAGTTGTTAGGAATTTAGCATAAAAATCATATGCAAATAAGTCTGGAAGCGCACTGGGGGCCTTTTTTTTACAGGGGGGACAAGTGCCTACACCTCTTATTCCTGTTGTAAAGTGAGCTGACCGGTTCCCATCAAACAGTTCATTGCATACGGCATCATCTACCACAATTGGTATTTACAAGATTAATGACCGATATACTTTAAAATCAAAAACTCAGTACAAGTTTACCAATTTACCAATAATTTACCAATAAGCATAAATCTTCATGTAGATTAAAAGAGAATTTAATCGAAACCAGAAAAAACACCCAATAGAGAACAGCATTTCTGCACTGGAAAATATTCACTATCTTATAAGATATGGGGAGTAAGCAATAAGCCATTTACTTCAGTGCACATTACTCTGATCATGCTTTGTCATAATCTTCAAAAGAAATCTCACATGTTAAATAAAGAGGAAAGACTAAATTTATTGTTTTTCCTGTTCACTTCTATAGTCTTTGCCACTGGTACCACATCTAAGCGTGAGCTTTACAACAATGGTATAATTAGGTTTATGCCAAGCAGCTTTCTTCCATGTTTGCATGCTTCAGAGACGTTGGAATTTTGATGAGCAAAGGAGACTACAGTGCTCTTTATAATACATTGCAAATAATAATAATGATAATGCTAGTCAAAAGAAAACATTGGAATAATGGGGGATTAATAATGATATCTTTATGTGTGGCTTGCATGTGAGAGATTCACTGGGTAAAGATCCGATATGTTTCAACTGTTTATGTTAGAAATATTTTATTTGAGTATAACATCTGCCACTGATTTTGGATGCCCATGTTTCATATCAGGGCTCACTCTAAATGTCTAAATCCCCTGTCAGTTATTTATAGTTTACTTTTTTCTTATTATTTTTGTTACAGATAATATGGGCAATCAATTGAAATATACAGGCAAATGTATACTGATCCTGAGTATATACACTCTTCATCATTAGAAATAAGAAAAAACTAAGCGTAATAGGGCTTTATCCGATGGATAAATTAGTATAGTGGAGGGGTAAACTGCTCACGTTTTGGAGTTGTTTAACACACAACTGAGGAATCAAGGATTGACAGCTGCTGCAGTTCCTCAGGTAGGAATATTCTGCCATATCGAGCAAATAGTAGTCTGCTCTTCTGCTCTGCTGATGTAATTCAACGCATTTCCAATTTGGACCAACTTCTTCATCAGGAGAACCACAACATCCTATATATACTGGTTCTACTGATGAAGAAGTTGGTTTAACTTCAAAACGCATTGAGAATAAACTGTATCGTCAATTCTGTACAACGTCTTCTGGATTTCTTGAATTACATCAGCAGCGCAGACTACTACTATCCTCCCACTACTCACTCCTCAACATTGACATTGCAAGACCAAAATGAAAAAGTTGTGGAATCATGAAAATTATAGGATCGATAAACATATTAATGAGACGCAAATGTTGAAAAAATGGAAGAAAAACATTTATACAGTATCGCATATAAGCTTCATGCGCAGAAATACCCACACTTACACACCTTGGCATGTTATCAATGAAACTATTAATAGTTGATTGAGGAAAGAATGTATGCACTTTGCATGCAAACCATTGAGATCCACTTCTGGCAGCTCCCTTTGCGATTTCTGTCCACTTACAAATCAGGTGTGCTTGTTGGGAGGGAAGTCTTGAAACACCGCAGAACATGGTAGCACGTTTAGACCATGCTGGCTGCTCAAAGTAGCACAAGCAACATGCAGCATTGTCATGTTGAAAAACGCCTACTGGGGCCGTACCACTGCTTCCAGTACTGATCTATTTTGTACTGCAAGTTAAATTGGATGTCACATACCAAGCCTAAAACATATACCCAAATCCTGACAATGTGTTTGCATGATATTAGGCTACAATTCAGATGTCCATCTACAAGTGTTCCATTGACCACATGCCACCACTCTCAAAGGGTATCATGGTGCAGAGCAAAACTGCAATGGAGTGGGTATGCTGGAATGGAAGTCTGTTCTTGAGACAATGTGAGCAACACAAAGAAGAGGACTTGATAAGGAAAACTTACACAAATTCTATCCCCAGGAGTATGGTGTGAGGTGACATAATATACTGTAGCCAGAATCCTCTAGTCTGTATTTCAGGTACACTAAGAGCTTAGCATTATACTGATTTGGTAATCGAACCATTACTGCCATTTCTCCAAACTGTCTTAGAAACCATATTTCAACACCACAACAGTAAGCTGAACATTCTTCGGGCAACTCTGAACAGCCTACTTAGACTAAACGCGCTACCATAGCCTGCAGCGTCTCCAGACTTGTCTCCTATCGAGCGCATCTGGAACATCTTTTGTCCGCAATTGTAAAGGGAGCTGCCAGCAATGGATCTTTAGAAAGAACACCAAGTGCAATAAGGTCTTATCTGAAGGAGGAACATACTGTTAGGTGAAAGAGGGAACTGCTCACGTATCAGGGTTGAATTAACCCACAAAAAAGGATTTGATATGTATCAGCTGCAGCAGCACCCACAGAAGGGGATTCCCGTTGTATTGAATTAGTGGTGCCAGAATTAGAGTGATAGTCAACGCTGCCGATGTGGATGTCAAGAAGCCTGGAAACAACAATATGGGTTCATGTGATTCATTCTCTTATTCTCTATGTGTTTCAAAGTTGGATCAACTTCTTCCTCTAGAGAACTACAGTATTTCTGTGAATTCCTTTTATCATCTTTTGCATATCACTAACATGTCTATCAATCCTATGAATTTAATAATTCCACAACTTTTCCTTTTTGGTATTTCAATTTCAGCATATACTGTAAAGACATGAACTGATATACAGCTCTGGCAAAAATTAAGAGACCGCCACATCAAAACCCTGTCATGGGCAGCCCAATCTCCAGACCTGAAACCCATTGAAAACCTCTGGAATGTAATCAAGAGGATAATGGATAGTCACAAGCCATCAAACAAAGAAGAACTGCTTACATTTTTGTGCCAAAAATACACTATGGCTGGTCCGAACAACGAAAGCAATTGTTACCATCCACCTCTCGTGTCTCCCCTTTTCCTCATAGATTGTAAGCTTGCGAGCAGGGCCCTCATTCCTCTTGGTATCTGTTTTCAACTGTGATTATTGTTATGCTGTAATGTCTATTGTCTGTACAAATCCCCTCTATAATTGTAAAGCTCTGCGGAATATGTTGGCGCTATATAAATAAAATGATTATTATTATTATTATTATTGTGAAAGACTGGTGGAAAACATGCCAAGACGCATGAAACCTATGATTAAAAATCATGGTTATTTCACAAAATATTGATTTCTGAACTCTTCCTGACTTAGAACATTAGTATTGTTGTTTCTAAATTATTATGAACTTGTTTTCTTTGCATTATTTTAAGGTCTGAAAGCATTGTTTTTTTTTTTTTTAATTTTGACCATTTTTCTTTTTCAGAAAAAAATACAAAATTTATTGCTTGGAAACTCGGACATATGTTGTCAGAAGTTTATAGGATAAACGAACAATTTACATTTTACTCAAAAATATACATATAAAGAGAAAAATCAGACAAACTGAACATTTTGCAGTGGTCTCTTAATTTTTGCCAGAGCTGTATATACAGTTGCATATAAAGTTTGGGAACCCCTGGTTAAAATTACTGTTATTGTGAACAGTTAAGCAAGTTGAAGATGAAATGATTTCTGAAAGGGCTAAAGTTAAAGATGACACATTTCCTTTGTATTTTAAGCAAAAAAAATATTTTAATCTTTTACATTTTAAAAATTGCAAAAAGTGAAATGGGTCCATGCAAAAGTCTGAGCACCCGTGGAGTTGTGTGCTCAGATAACTTTGACCAAGTTTTCAGACCTGAAGTAGTCTGTTAGGGTTATGGCTTGTTCACTATCAACGTTATCAAAAGGTCAAGTAATACAAATTTCACAGCTTTATAGAAAAATATTAAGATTTAAGAGTCATCAGTCAGTAGTTGATACCATTTAATTGCTAGCCAATAAGATGGCAGCGAATTGCAGAATTCAAGACTACTCCGATCTCTTCATCAGGCATAGAATAACACAAAATCTGAAGGGTCACATATTTATACTCATGAGGACACAGAAAAAATGCAATAGTTAAGACAAGTGACATGAAGGAGAACTATCATTATGGGAGAAGGATAAACAGTTGTGGCTTTAAATACTGGAACAGTTCATAGATAAGGAGTGTTGTCCTGTGATTGAGGTCTGGTCTGGGGTTGTGATGCCCCCACAAGGTCTGAGGAGCACATTCCTTAGTTGAGGAGGAAGCGGGAGAAGGCTATAAGAAGATAGCAAAGTGTTTTCAAGTTTCAATTTCCTCAGTTGAAAATGCAATTAAGAAATGGCAGTTAAAAGGAAGAGTTGAGGTCAAGATAAGGTCTGGAAGACCAAGAAAAATTTTAGTAAGAACTGCTCATAGGATTGCTAGAGAGGCAAATCAGAACTCCCACTTGACTGCAAAAGACCTTCATTAAGATTTATCAGACTCTGAAGTTGTGGTACATTGTTCTACTGTTCAGAGACACCTGGACAAATATGGCCTTCATGGAAGACTAGTCAGAAGAAAACCTATCCTGCATCTTCACCATAAAATTCAGTGTCAGAAGTATGTAAAAGAACATCTAAACAAGGCTGATGCATTTTGGAAACAAGTTCTGTGGAACAATAAGGTTAAAATAGAACTCTTTGGCTACAATGATCAAAGGTATCTGTGGAGAGAAAACGGAACATCTCGCCATCCATTAAGCAAGGGTGTAGATCAATCATTCTTTGAGGCTGTGTTGCAGCCAATGGCACATTTCACAGGTAGAGAGGAGAATGGATTAAATAAAATTTCAACAAATTCTTGATGCAAACATAACATCATCTGTTAAAAAGTTGAAGTTGAAAAGATGATGGCTTCTACAAATGGATAATGATCCTAAACACATGTCAACATATATAGTAGACTACCTCAAAAGGCGCAAGCTGAAAGTTTTACAATGGCCCTCACAGTCCCCTGATGATTGAAAATCTGAAGAATCTGGAAGTATTTTCCAAGGAAGAATGGATGAAAATTCCACAAACAAGAATTGAAAGACTCTTTGTTGGCTACAAAATGCGTTTACAAGCTGTGATACTTGCAAAAGGGGGTGATACTCGATAATAACCAAGCAGATTGACCAAACTTTTGCATCAGCCCATTTTCATGTTTGTAATTTTCAAACTGCAAAAAATGACTGTATACTATATATATATATATATATATATATATATATATATATATATATATAGTATACAGTCATTTTTTGCAGTTTGAAAATTACATATATATATATATATATATATATATATATATATATATATATACAGTATATACAGTACAGACCAAAAGTTTGGACACACCTTTTCATTTAAACATTTTTCTGTATTTTCATGACTATGAAAATTGTACATTCACACTGAAGGCATCAAAACTATGAATTAACACATGTGGAATTATATACTTAACAAAAAAGTGTGAACAACTGAAATTATGTCTTATATTCTAGGTTCTTCAAAGTAGCTACCTTTTGCTTTGATGACTGCTTTGCCCACTCTTGGCATTCTCTTGATGAGCTTCAAGAGGTAGTCTCCGGAAATGGTTTTCACTTTACAGGTGTGCCCTGTCAGGTTTAATAAGTGTTATTTCTTGCCTTATAAATGGGGTTGTGTTGTGCAGAAGTCTGGTGGATACACAACTGATTGTCCTACTGAATAGACTGTTAAAATTTGTATTATGGCAAGAAAAAAGCAGCTAAGTAAAGAAAAACGAGTGGCCATCATTACTTTAAGAAATGAAGGTCAGTCAGTCTGAAAAATTGGGCAAACTTTGAAAGTGTCCCCAAGTGCAGTGGCAAAAACCATCAAACGCTACAAAGAAACTGGCTCACATCAGGACCACCCCAGGAAAGGAAGACCAAGAGTCACCTCTGCTTCTGAGGATAAGTTTATCCGAGTCGCCAGCTACAGAAATCGCAGGTTAACAGCATCTCAGATTAGAGACCAGGTCAATGCCACACAGAGTTCTAGCAGCAGACACATCTCTACAACAACTGTTAAGAGGAGACTTTGTGCAGCAGGCCTTCATGGTAAAATAGCTGCTAGGAAACCACTGCTAAGGACAGGCAACAAGCAGAAGAGACTTGTTTGGGCTAAACAACACAAGGATTGGACATTAGACCAGTGGAAATCTGTGCTTTGGTCTGATGAGTCCAAATTTGAGATCTTTGGTTCCAACCATCGTGTCTTTGTGCGACGCAGAAAAGGTGAACGGATGGACTCTACATGCCTGGTTCCCACCATAAAGCATGGAGGAGGAGGTGTGATGGCTTGGGGGTGCTTTGCTGTTGACACTGTTGGGGATTTATTCAAAATTGAAGGCATACTGAACAAGCATGGCTACCACAGCATCTTGCAGCAGCATGCTATTCCATCCGGTTTGTGTTTAGCTGAACCATTATTTATTTTTCAACAGGACAATAACCCCAAACACACCTCCAGGCTGTGTAAGGGCTATTTGACCAAGAAGGAGAGTGATGGGGTGCTACGCCAGATGACCTGGCCTCCACAGTCACCAGACCCTGAACCCAATCGAGATGGTTTGGGGTGAGCTGGACCGCAGAGTGAAGGCAAAAGGGCCAACAAGTGCTAAGCATCTCTGGGAACTCCTTCAAGATTGTTGGAAGACCGTTCCCGGTGACTACCTCTTGAAGCTCATCAAGAGAATGCCAAGAGTGTGAAAAGCAGTCATCAAAGCAAAAGGTGGCTACTTTGAAGAACGTAGAATATAGGACATAATTTCGGTTGTTTCACACTTTTTTTTAAGTATATAATTCCACATGTGTTAATTCAAAGTTTTGATGCCTTCAGTGTGAATGTACAATTTTCACAGTCATGAAAATATAGAAAAATCTTTAAATGAGAAGGTGTGTCCAAACTTTTGGTCTGTGCTGTGTGTGTGTGTATATACAGTATATATATATATATATATATATATATATATATATATATATATTTTTTTTTAACTAAAATACAAAGGAAATGTGTCATCTTTACCCTCCATTTAGAGGTCATTTAATCTTTAACTTGCTTATCTGTTCACAATAACAGTAATTTTGCCCAGAAATGCCACTTTATAAATGTACGTCAAGTGTACTTTGCAATAGGAAAGAGCGATTAGATAATACAATAAAGCTATATACTAAAAATGAATCTTCTTCTAGAACAGAACTTTTCATATGAACATATAGTGTCCTGGCAGTATATTCTGAAATGTAAGTAGTATGAAATGATTTCATGAGGTTGTTTGCTACTTCATAAGCAATGCATACTTTCTTTAAGGGAAAATAATATTCTTTGCACCCAAAATTATAAAGTTGCTTTTTGCTGCTGTTTACACTTTCACATGATGACAATCAAGAGCTGTTTCAGAAGCATGCCAATCATAGTGAACGCACTACAACAGGCTCTATCTGGTCAGCCTGCTCATGTAACATGTTGAGAGTCATCATCCACAATTGTTTACAGTAATGTAGCAGAGGAACCAAACAGTTGTAACAAGAATATGAAGGGAAAAATCAACGTTTTCATGTCCTTATGAAAATCTCTCAAAACAACAACCTAAAGGGGTTTTACACTAGACATAACAAGGTCGTGGAACAATATAAGGTCACCACCATATTAACTATTTACCCAAATAGGGATTATACATATATTTATACACTGGGACCAGAAATATGGGACCATACTGGACCAACTGCCAGAAAATAGACCAAAAAGCACCGAAGAACAAAAGGCAGAAAACAGTCCAACTATTATGAATATACAAAAATACTTTATTAGCTAAAAAGCCAGGAACAAATATGACAGGGGGAATGGTCCCCATACAATCATCAGCATGTATCCGTATGGACAGGGTGAAGGTGACTACAGTGCATAGAAAAAGTCATCATTTACTAGCCGGCAGAGACCATACATATACCGAATTGTTTATGTCAGACTAATAATGAAAATATACTATGGACCCAAATCCTATATCAATAGAAAAGAAGCCTGACACACAAAAAATCTAAAGTATACATACCGGGCAGTGTGGAGATATAATAAGCCGGATTGGCACCTCACCCTCGTCCACCCCGACGCACGTTTCGGCGGATGCCTTTATCAAGGGGTACCCCTTGATAAAGGCATCCGCCGAAACGTGCGTCGGGGTGGACGAGGGTGAGGTGCCAATCCGGCTTATTATATCTCCACACTGCCCGGTATGTATACTTTAGATTTTTTGTGTGTCAGGCTTCTTTTCTATTGATATAGGATTTGGGTCCATAGTATATTTTCATTATTAGTCTGACATAAACAATTCGGTATATGTATGGTCTCTGCCGGCTAGTAAATGATGACTTTTTCTATGCACTGTAGTCACCTTCACCCTGTCCATACGGATACATGCTGATGATTGTATGGGGACCATTCCCCCTGTCATATTTGTTCCTGGTTTTTTAGCTAATAAAGTATTTTTGTATATTCATAATAGTTGGACTGTTTTCTGCCTTTTGTTCTTCGGTGCTTTTTGGGTTTTACACTACTAGAATAATGATTACCCATCCTCAAGAATTTTCTATCGGTATGAGAGTACTGATATTCAAACTACAGGAGACAATGTGCAGTACCGAGAAGCAGCGCTAAACAGTGTGAGAGTGACGTGGGGTTCCACCCCATACACTGTTCACTTCAGCAGCTGTCACAGCTGATTGGTGAAGGTGCCAGAAACCCTATTGACCTGATTTTGATGAGCTTTAAAAAAAAAAAGATGATACCTGTAAGGATGCTCTGTCAGTGGTCACCTGGTAGCTCCAAAATGGCTACCACGGAGAGGCTTTATTGCAAATCACTCTGCTTACCAGATTCCAGGGGTTGCCAGGACCTTCACTCTTTAGCCCTTGTAAAGGCATCTAGACTTAAACATTGGCCCACAAGCTGAAGCCACATAATAAGCTGCTGTTTGGTCATTCAGGCTGGCAGGAATAGTCAGGTAGCTAGGTCATTACCAATAGGAAAGTAAAAGTACAAAACCAGTTTGTTGCTACTCACGGATAAGCCATGATGCGGGGTAGTCAAGAGCTCTGAGATCAAAAGCCAAGAGAGTACATAATGGACAGAGGGGTGAGACAAAGACATAATTAGGAAACAGTTCAAGGTCAATATTTCAAGAAAGTAGCGGATCACGACAAAAAGGGCAAGGCAAACGAATGGACAACACAATTCCTAGGTCGAGCAACAAAGTTCAGAAGGAGCATAGAGTAAGCACAAAGGCAACACACACCTCATGAGCAAAGCTACAATTGGCAACAATCAAGGGCAGAGAGATGGTTAAATAGCCAGGTAAGTATTTTGGACAAGACACAAATGGATGAAGCTATGGCACACCGTGGTGCTGATTGGACAGCTAGACTGTCACTACTGACGCTGACAGCAGTAAGCTGAAAGCTTAAGTTGGGTGTGGTGCTCTAAAATTGGCAGAGCAGGGAGCTGATAATTCCAGGTGGACAACACTCTTATCAACACTGTCAGAATTGACGACATTGCAAGTCCCAACCACTCAAATCTAACTGGCTGGACAGAGCTTGCACTGTCTAAAGCTTCTGGTTCCAATGTCTCTTCTATCACCAGTACCGCACTCAGAATGAATATGGCGGCAGAAAAAGATATTGCAGTAATAGGTCCTGATGGAGATGTGACAATGCCAAAGTAATACAATAGTGATGCAGTAGTGAATGGTGACTACTTTACCTAAATGTAAATGTTTAAACTATATTTTTGGTAACTATATAGTACAAATGTTTAGATAATTTATACAGTTATTATAGGATCCTTTATGCTTAGTCTTGTCTTATAATATGACGTACTGCAGAACTGTGTACATGGCAATCTGATGAAACAGGCTGAAAACAAAGTTATTTAAAGGGAAAATGTCAGTCAATTCATGCTGACTACTGGCAGCATGAATCAGAGCCTGGCTTCACGATTGCAGACAGTTATGTTTTTTCAAACCCCCTTTCGGGGGTTTCAAAGAGAATATGTTTGAAGAGATGGCTTTTCCCAGCACTGCTATAGGTGATTGACAGGTCTGCATGAATGTACACATTTTGGAGAGACCTGTCAATCACCTGGAACACGGCGGAGAAGAAACCGTTTTAGTCATCTCTACTCCTGTAATCTCCAACCAGATCTTAAAATTATATTTTCTGTGAAATACTAGATCTTTTCAGAGAAAATTAAACGGGCTGCAATTGTTCAGCTACGATCGGTTTTCTTAAATGTCTTCAATGGCTAGATAGTCTGATTATATAAGAAGAGTCAGGTAATTCTCTAATTGGAAAATCAAATGATAATCTGTATGGCTACTTTTTGGCACACATGGTTGTCCAAAATCCAATGTGAAAGCAAGACTTCACAGAAATATAAATTTTTCTTACTGGGAAAAAAGTTGCTTTAACGAGAAAGGGGGCATTACCAGTGTGAGACATGTAGATCAGGAGAGCAGACTGTCAGTCATTACATGTCTCACACTGATAACATCGAATTTCATTTAAAATATTCTCTGAAGGCAGGATCGCAGGCAGATCTATGTCTGGCCCATAGTCAGAACAGATTCACATATAAGTAAAATGTGGTTTACAGCGGAATAAAATGCTGGATGACAGATATCAATATATAATTATTTTTTTTATCACTGGCATTCTCATATAGACGGCTTTTATTTAACATCCAAAAAGAAATTAACTCAAGTTAGAGAAGGCATATGTAGGTGTTATGACCTTGTGATCGTCTTGTGTCAGTGCAAATGCAAAATTTTTCAACGTGAAGGAGATTTATCAAGCTAAATGTGCTTGAATTCTGGCTGAATTTTTACAAAAAAACCTTGTCTTTCATCACTTTCACCAATTTTATGATTTTTTTAATACTTTCTGTGTATTGTCCAGCAAGAACCTGGTCTCACTGAAAAAGGGTATGCTTTTTCAGAAAGGAGCTATGTCCAAATATAACATTGAATTTTAAAAAATGTTGCCAAAATTGTGCTGCACATTTCTGGCTCAATGTAAGCCAACTAACAGGTGCTTTAAACTTAGACTACACAGTTATAAAATTAGATTTATTTATCAAACAATGTGAAACACTTTGATAAATTTGGCTCATTTTAAAATTTTCTTAAGTTTGCATTGTCGAAGAATTGGACAGCATTGATAAATATGCCACATTGTCTTGACCCACAATTTCTAAAGTTTTGGGGATTTGGCAACCTATGAGTACCAGATGAAAATATATATATATAGGGAATCTATCACCAGGTTTTTTCTGCTCTCATATGGGATGGCAAAAAACAAGTGACAGAGTCCCTTTAATTATTTAAGCTAAATGTTGAAGCTAAAGACTGATTTGGTATTTTTATGTACTTTTGCTAAGATTTACCTTGGACAACAAGGTACCTCTTGATTTCTTATTGTTTGAGCATGAATGTGCTTGCATTGCGTGCTTGCGTGTTTGGAGAGCCCCTAATGTGCCTAAACATTGGAAACCCCCACATTTTGGAAACTAGACCCTTTAAGGAATTTATCAATATGTGTGGTGAGCACCTTCAACCCACAGGTGCTTCACAGAATTTTATAACGTGGAGCCGTGAAAACAAATTAATCACATTTTTCCCACAAAAATGTTTTAGTCCCAATTTTTTCCTTTTCACAAGAATAACAAGCAAAAATGGACCCAAGATTTGTTGAGCAATTTCTCCTGAGTGCACTGATATCTCATATGTCATAGAAAACTACCGTTTGGGTGCACGACAAAGCTCAGAAGGAAAGGAATGCCATTTGACTGTTGGAGTGTAATTGTTTGGAATAGATAGCGGTTGTGTTTGCAAAGCTCCTGATGTGCCTAAACAGGAGAAACCCCAAAAAGTGACACCATTTTGGAAAGTAGACCCCTCAAGGAAATTAGATTTTTTGAGGAAATTATCTAGAGGTGTTTTAAACATCTTGAATCCACAGGTGCTTCACAGAATTTTAAAACATTGGACCGTGAAAATTGAAAATGACTTCTTTTCCCCAGAAATGTTGTTTTATCCTCAATTTTTTGATGTTCACAAGTGTAACAGGAGAAAATATACTCTACAATTTGTTGTACAATTTCTCCTGGGTCGGCTGATACCCCATATGGGTAGAAAATGAAGGGCTATTTAACCTTTGGAGTGCAAAATTGTCTGGAATAGATTGTGTATGCCATGTCGCATTTGAAGAACCTCTGATGTGCCTAAACAGTGGAAATCCCCCACAAGTGATCTCATTTTGGAAACTTCACCTTTGAAGAATTCCTCTATGGGTGTAGTGAGTATTTTAGACCAACAAGTATTTTTTTTATTTTTCTATTTTTTTTTTACTTAGTTCTTAATTTTACTTAGGATGCACACAACGGGTGCTAAATACAACTCCCATCATTGTCGCCTGGTTGCACTGATCACAGGGAGACCAGGTGACAATGATGAGAGCTGTCTTCAGCAGCCGGTGCTTGGGATCAGTGTGAATTGTACTGGTTCCCCAAAGCACCAGTATGTGTCACACGTATGGCACAAGGATGCCACACAGATGTGACATGCAGATAACAAATGTATACATGGATGTCACATACGTACATACAGATGGCACATGGACATGGACCACGGATCTCACAGTACTGATTTTTCCTGTACAGTAATCACCAGGATGTGTGAAACAGGCTTTAATTGCTGCAGGACCTGGCCAACGTTCCACCTATGAGAGGGCAAATTTTGGGAGCAGACCAATGTATTGTCCAGATAAATCATGACACAAGCATAGAGGAGATTTAATGGTGTCCACAAAATAACGCGGTGGATTCCACGTCCCACACAGGCACGGCACTTATGTCCTGATAATTTAAGGTATAACGCTTCATTTGGGGCTATACTGCCCACATACAGGCAGCGCTCACACACAAGTGTGATTTCACTCCACAATCAGCAATTCTGTGGGTCCACTTGCTCACTCACATTTATCAACTGTGACTGATGAAGGTCCGGATGTAGGACGGAAACATTTCTGCTATTTTGTGGACACCATTAAATCACCTGTCTTACGTTAAGTTGAGTGCCGAGTTTTTGCTATATACTATGGTGTGGGAACCTACTCTGGCACCTGTTTACGGCTGTGCACACGTCTACTTTTTCACAAGCATAGAGGAGGTCTCAGAAAATATTATTTTCAAATTCTTGGAAGACAGCTGGAGCATTGCTGTGCCCAAACCTAACAACTTGGCATTCATAACGACCGTCCCAGCTGTTCAAAGCGGTCTTCCATTCATATCCTTGACGTATCTGGATTAGATGGTATGCTTCTCTCAGATCCAGTTTTTCTTGACTGTGATCTGATAGAGACCCCTATAATCTATGCAAGGCCGGAGAGTCACATCCTTCTTCATGTCAAAGAAGAAGCTGGCTCCTGCTGGAGAAGAAGACTTCTGAATGAATCCCCTAGCCTTAATATACTCAGACATGGCTAGGATATCTGGGAGAAAATACGGCCTCGAAAAGGTGAGAATCTTGGAAGCATGTCTATAGTGCAGTCGCATGGCCTATGTAGAGGTTTCGGCCCTGCTTCCTTCTTGTTGAAGATATCAGCATATGACCAATAGGGAAGATGATGGCACTGGTGGCCAAACAGGTTGTACAGGTACTGACACTTCTCATGACAAGACTGTCCCCAAGGTAGCAACTCTCTGGATCTTCAGTCAAGGACGGATTCATGCACGTAGAGCCACAGAAGACCCAGGAGAAGTGGATAAGACAGACTAAAAAGCACATAGAAGGCAATCTTCTCTGTGCAGTATTCCTATCCGAAGCTGTACTTGTTCGGTGACCACCTGGACAGCTGCAGATAAGGGCCTCCCGTCAACAGATGACACCAACCACAGATTCTGGAGTTGTCGGAGGGAGATCTGGAAGTGATCTACCACTGCTTGTATGAAGTTCTCCGCCACACTGGAATCCAGGTACAGTATATTGTCTCAATGGACTGGGAACCACAACAAATCACAGAAACAATCAGGATTAACAGCAGAGAGGAATTGCTCTTGCCCAGGGTAGCCTCTCCTACCGACCCTAGGCTTGAGAGTTTCCCGCCTTCTTGAGACAAAAGCGAATGAGGCTTCCGGTATCTCCACAATAGAAGCACAAACCATTGGAGTTCAGAAGTCAGGGTGCCTAAATGGATGACATATAGGCCTACAGACAGACTGGCTTGATGAAGTCTGAGGAGAGATAGACCGCAGAAGTAACTCGGCCCAGCTCAACAAACACCTTGTGGAACGCTTCCGGAAAACCTTTACATCTGAAATTATCCCATCGCCCCTCTCCCACAAGTGGTTGAGCCATGCCAGGGCCTCTCCTCCAAAATGGGACATTAGGAATGCTACTTTCACCCAATTGGAGGGGAACTGGTGAGCCAGCAGTTCAAAGTAAAGTGAGCACTAGTTGATAAGACCTCAGCATTGCTTTGGGTCAAGACAGATGGGGTCCAGGACCTGGAAAATGACTTGCAGACTGAATAGTCATTGCCAAGGTTGCCGCAGCTTGAATCAGAGCGGATGCAGAGGCTGATGTCAGAGCGTTCAGTCTGGTGCTAACATTCTGTAGATAAGATAGGATCTTGTCTTGCTTATGCAGCGCCCCAGAGTCCTGGTCGTTGCAGTACTGTGGCTCCGCCACTATGGGGAGCTATGGTGCGTCTGATGGCACTGAAGGAGTTCATCGGATCAGGTATCACAGACACCAATACATTTCACAGTCGGGCCTCCGGGGGGAGCTAAGGGTTCTATTCACTAGGCCACTCCCCACCATAGTGGGTAAACTGGGGGTCAGGCAGGAAGTTAGTCAGAAAGCTGACTGGGTTGGAACCAGGCAACACCTTGTGGCAGAGGGTGTTGTGGGGAAGATACAGTAGGGTCTCTGTCAGGGGTGGGATCCTGACAGAGGCTTGGCAACTTGAATGAACGTAACGGGACCGCACCTGCTCAGGATAGCGGCGGTGCCCAAGGAAGGACCAGAAGCGAGATAGATTGTGCTGAGTGAGAAACGAGATCAAGCAAAAGGAGAAATACCAGTAGGGGTCGTGCTGTAAGACCGAAGCAACACCCTACTGAGGCGCACTACCGGTGGCCGGAACGCCGAGGGAGTATCATAACATTCAGCTTCAAGCAATACTCCAAACAGCGGCAGGACAGTCAGTCTAAGGCGGGCTGTCTAACTTTAATCACCTATGCAGTCTTGGGGGGCAACTTGTGGAGAGGGGCGACTCTAGGGTCCCGGAAGAGCTCCGAGCCTACCCGTCAAACGGGTGCCGTCCCAACCAGAACACCAGGGAGGGACGGAGGATTAGCAGAACATCATCTAATCGAGTTGTGAGGGAACTTAAGAAACAGACACAACAGTTGTGGGGACTTTCTGTAAGCAGAGCAGGGAAGGACCACAACACACAGCACTAGTAGGAAGGCACAGATTTCCACCTGCTAAGAGAACTCCGGAGGTGCCATTGGGCCGGCCGGACTTGCGCAGCCTGGTTATCCGGATTCCGGACTGAGGACCGAGAGATCTTCAGTAAAGAGGTAAAGAGACTGCAACCTGGTGTCCTCGTTATTTACTGCACCGCACCCCCACAGCCTCATCACTACCATCATCCATCATATCTATCCACATCATTGACTGTGCGCCCCTCGGCAGGGTCACGGACCGGGGCCTAGCCACCGTGACAACCCCAGAGCAGAGACTCAGAGGCCCGGTACCGGGTACCCCTCGGCCCTGCGGCAGTGGGGGCGCTACAAACTTGGCATCACGAACAGGATCTACTTAAGCCTGAAGAATCAGGTCATGTGTGCCTTGGAACTGTGATTTGTTGGGCTTGGACTGTACTTTATTGCAAGGACTGTGCTGCGCCATTTACTGCCAAAATCCGCCGCCATTACAGCGCTGAGGAGAGCGCAGGAAGAGAAGAGGGGCGTGGAGTAGGCGTAGACCAGCCGAAGAGCGCGAACAACAATGGCCGCCCAGTCTAAATATTTCTGCACCGTGAGGACGTGTCCGTCAGCAGCAGAGATCCGCCTCCTAATCCTCAATGGAGGGCGGAGACCGAGAAAACGACACCGCCCACGAAGGAGAGAGCGGGAAAAAGACCAGGAAGTGACCCACGTGGAGGACGCCATGGCCAGTAGCTCCGAACCCGACAGTGGGGTTGAAGTGGAAGTCTCCCCCAACTACCCGGATGAGCACAGCAGCCCGTTCTCCGTGGACAGCACTGAACTTCTGCGGGTCGAGATGGAGAGCCTGATCGACCAACTCCTTCAACTGAACATGAAGGCCCAGGCTCCGCACCAGGCAGCGCTGGAAGAAGGTCCTCAAGCGTTGGATCCTGCACTGTTACCGGAGCAACCGCTGAGACCCTCGTCTACACCGCCGGAGGAATCTGCTGTGGAGGAGGCCCCTGCATTGGCTGGTGAGTCCGCCGACCCCGTCCCACCGGCCGAGGGCTTACTAGTAGGCCCCGTTGCGGCACCCCCTCTCCCCGGAACCCATAGACTCCAACGCCTGTTACCCTGGGAGGAGGCCACGGGCATGGAACACCGCATGAAGGCCCCAATCGCGCCAACCACCCTGCTGTGTGAAGTCCGTGCAGAGCGCACAGTGTGTCGCTGGGTGAACCCAGGGTCTAACCTTATGGGGTTCCCCGGGGTGAAGACCCAAGAGGGGGAGATGGTACAGGCCCTAAGCTGGGAGGAATACCGGGTCCAGCTAGAACAACAGTGGAAAGAGGAGGAGAAAACATACCAGGCCGGGCTGGAGGCCCACCATCAAAAAGACTTGGCGGTCAAGGACCGGGCCCGCAAGGATCCCACTGTTCAGCAGGCCCCGCGCAGGCAGGGCACCGTCATTGACTTTAAGCTCCGTGGAGGCTGGGGCTTTATAAAGGAGCCGGGTCTATATGCCGAAGTTTTTGTTAACCGGCGGGATGTAGAGTCGCATCTTAGAGAGGGCCACCCAGGCCGGGATCTCTATCCAGGGGATGATGTCATTTACACCCGGCACCTCGGAGAGAAGGGGTGGTTTGCCCTGAACGTCCACAAGAGGCACAGTTCCATGACCCCCTTGTCTAGGGTGTCCGAAAAGTTGTCCCCTGTGGCCAGGGTGCCCCCTTGTGACCGGCCCACGATTACTACTGAGACCACCGTGGTCACCCCAACAGGCACAGTTGTGAAGACCACGACTTGCCGCGTCATGACCTCCACCGCTGTCATGGCCACGCAGGCACCTCCTCAGGTGACCAGCGCGTCTACTGCTCAAGGACTGAAGACTGTGGGTACACAGACCCCCAGATGGGACGACAGACCCCCTTATGCAGTACCCGGCGGCTCGCAATACCCAAAGGGGTTGCCCCCGCCGGTGCTGCCCCCTGGGTGGTTTGAGTAGATGTTCCTGTATTATGAATATGTACATAGTTCTTAATTGCTGGTTTGTTTCCTGATTTTGCTGCTGAACCCGTCCAGGGTTAACTTTTAAAGGGATTCCTTGTTGACCCGGGATCCCTATTGTTTTGTTTGATTTTTCTAAAGTTTTGCACAAAGTTTCCAGAACTGCCGCAATCATGAACAGTGCATGATACAAACTTCTTGTACATAGTTTGCACCTTATTAAAGGTGCTCCCTACTGGTTTTACTTCAAAAAGGACTCTTTGTGAAGATACCACACTGGAACCTTTGTTGAGTATGGACTGGTAGCTTGAGAAGATATGCTACCTCATAGAGACTTGGTCCCCTCCTAAAGGGGATGTTCATTTGATGCACATAAATGGTGATGATAATGTTTTTTATGAGAAAGTTATATGTATCCAACTAGTTAATTGTAAAGAAATGCTGATGATGTTCTCCGACAGAAAAGTGAAAGCTGGGAGAGGGATGCAGTGGGCCCGTAGGGGTAGACGTGGTGTCCAGCCTGCATGTTAGTGAGGAAGAAAATGAGAAGAATTAATGTTCGATAAAAGAAACTGTTTTTGATAATGTTGATAGATAGTGGGGATAGAAGGTGAACCCTGAGTCCTCAGAGGAGTCAGGTAAAAATGGCTCGGTGCTCTTAAACTGAAAGTAATGTTATGTTCTATACTGTGTATAGTAGTTGAAAAGGCAGTAGGCCCGGGCTGAACGGGGCGGTCCTGCATAGAAGGGAGAGGCAGTAGGTCTGGTGCCGTTAGGACAGGCGGTCCTGCAGATTTTAAGAAGGAGAATGGAAAAGTTAAATTGCCTTATAATGTGAATATAAGAAGGTCTTTAGTGGATGCAGAGTGTATGTCCTTAAAGGCAATGTTAAATTATTGTTCAACAATTTTGCACTTAGTAGAATACCCGGTTGGGTAAAAGGAAAGTTAATTATAGCATGTTGCTATGATATTTAACCATGTTTGTAACGTTCAAGTGTCCTCACCTCCCATAAAGGGAAGTTCTGTTCAAATATGCTTATTGTTATTGCACTCAACAAAACTGTATGTCTTTTTGCTAACTTGTATTGTTGTTTTCTTCTCAGTCCCGGAGTACTGTGTTTAACCAGGGGGGAGTGCAGCGCCCCAGAGTCCTGGTCGTTGCAGTACTGTGGCTCCGCCACTATGGGGAGCTATGGTGCGTCTGATGGCACTGAAGGAGTTCATCTGATCAGGTATCACAGACACCAATACATTTCACAGCCGGGCCTCCGGGGGGAGCTAAGGGTTCTATTCACTAGGCCACTCCCCACCATAGTGGGTAAACTGGGGGTCAGGCAGGAAGTTAGTCAGAAAGCTGACTGGGTTGGAACCAGGCAACACCTTGTGGCAGAGGGTGTTGTGGGGAAGATAGAGTAGGGTCTCTGTCAGGGGTGGGATCCTGACAGAGGCTTGGCAACTTGAATGAACGTAACGGGACCGCGCCTGCTCAGGATAGCGGCGGTGCCCAAGGAAGGACCAGAAGCGAGATAGATTGTGCTGAGTGAGAAACGAGATCAAGCAAAAGGAGAAATACCAGTAGGGGTCGTGCTGTAAGACCGAAGCAACACCCTACTGAGGCGCACTACCGGTGGCCGGAACGCCGAGGGAGTATCATAACATTCAGCTTCAAGCAATACTCCAAACAGCGGCAGGACAGTCAGTCTAAGGCGGGCTGTCTAACTTTAATCACCTATGCAGTCTTGGGGGGCAACTTGTGGAGAGGGGCGACTCTAGGGTCCCGGAAGAGCTCCGAGCCTACCCGTCAAACTGGTGCCGTCCCAACCAGAACACCAGGGAGGGACGGAGGATTAGCAGAACATCATCTAATCGAGTTGTGAGGGAACTTAAGAAACAGACACAACAGTTGTGGGGACTTTCTGTAAGCACAGCAGGGAAGGACCACAACACACAGCGCTAGTAGGAAGGCACAGATTTCCACCTGCTAAGAGAACTCCGGAGGTGCCATTGGGCTGGCCGGACTTGCGCAGCCTGGTTATCCGGATTCCGGACTGAGGACCGAGAGATCTTCAGTAAAGAGGTAAAGAGACTGAAACCTGGTGTCCTCGTTATTTACTGCACCGCACCCCCACAGCCTCATCACTACCATCATCCATCATATCTATCCACATCATTGACTGTGCGCCCCTCGGCAGGGTCACGGACCGGGGCCTAGCCACCGTGACAACCCCAGAGCAGAGACTCAGAGGCCTGGTACCGGGTACCCCTCGGCCCTGCGGCAGTGGGGGCGCTACACTTATCTCTCAGACGAGTCAGCTTGGGGTATAGGTCCGAGCCTGGAGGGGTATGAGGTCAGTGAGTTCCATGGCCTTGGCAAACTGTTACTAACATAGTTGTCGAACCACTATGCCACTGTCCAGGAAGAGTCTAGAGGGGTGTAAAAAATCAAACACCTGGTTCTTTACTAGAGCCCTTGATAGTGTGGTTAGACTTTAGCCCAGGTGGACGCCAGGTGCAGACCCCGTAGTCATGGCAGCTGACCCCCAAGGGGGCAGGGAAGTAGGACCACCAGGAACTGGAACACAGGGGATTGTGCAGCTGGTAGACAGAACAAGTAAAGGATTAGGAATGGACAGGATGAGTTCAGGAACACAGGACATTCTCAGCTACGGGATCACAGGTATGAACAACAGGAAAAAGGATGATAAACTGGTCCAAAATTATTGACCAAAATATACTTTATTATTAAAAGGATCACAGCTGGTGAGGGGGAGGGGGATATATTATATATCTCAAAAATACATGCTGTAAAACCTGAAGCTTGACAAACCTGGGCAAGGCGGCATATAATGGAGTATAAATAATTAATAAATACTGCTTATAGTAGCATGTCAAGATTGACAGACAATAATACCATAGCAGTGGAAAACTAAAAGGTAAAATCCCTGCATAGGGAAAGGGTGCTGAACCATTGCTGTAGAAGTAGTGTCCATAAAGTGCTGATAGTCATATACTGGCCAAATTGAGGCAAATGTTAGAAAAGTATTATTATTATTATTATTATGCAAGGTGCAGCCAAAATCCCAGGGAGGTGCGTGTCCGCCCCGATGCGCGTTTTGGTCCTGCCCCCCTACATTTCCATTCTAATAGCAGTTAGACATATATTATGAGTATTGTATTAATGCTACTATGCAAGCATTTAAAGAAGACCTGTCACCATATCAAAAGTGGCCAGTTGTGGCTCTTTTTTATTCCCAATGCTCCCACGAGTGTTCCATTTTTTACTTTAAATCCTCAATACTGCTCCAGAGATATGGGCCTTTTTATTTAATGCTAATATTTATGGTTATTACGAAGAGGGCGTGGATTCTCCGAAGGTGTGTCTTTATGCTGTATTATTATCCTTTGAGCACTGTGATGGTGGATTTAAAAAAAACCTGAAATCATAATAGTAAGTGGAGTAGTGATGAAATGAGAGCATGAAAAGTCAACTTTTTATCTGGTCCTTAAATAAATCTTCCCCGAAAACTATGTTACTGATTTGTTTAAGCATTTATCTAACTGGATAACCATTCCATAGTGTTGAAACTGAAAACAAATTAAAAATGTTCCTACAAAAATTAAAAGTATTCTAAATGATTATGTGGAGATGTAGTGTTTGATGATGGAGATATCACTAAGACTCGTCAAGAAAGCTTTACTCACATTAGAAAGTCTGAAGGGATCAAATGAGGACGTTAGAAAACATGGTGGAAATGTCTCAGAGTGGGAAGCTCTGGTATTATGTAGGACATTCTCCAGATGGGGTATGCCTGGATTAGACCTTAAGGCTGTAGTTAGCTAGACTGGCTTTGGAGGTTAAGCCTCCTGAATAAGCTATTACAGATTTTTGGGAAAATGCCAGCAAAGCTTTATCTCACTATCCTTCTATGAAAAGCTTTTAATATTTTTCACTTTTAAGGTGTCTTATTGTGCAAATATGGAGTTCTTTGATTATCTTTGCAGTCCAACAGTTGGTATCGAGCCTATGATTTCATACATCAATAACAACGTTACTACACTTTCATAAATTTCTGTTTTCTTATCTGGAATTAATTATCAAAACAACAGACAGAATGTGTTAATCAGTTCTTTACTGTAATCATTGCCAGTTTTCAGATGAAGTGTTATTTCAAGGAATTGCATGTTGTAAGAGCAAGCTAGGCATACAGTTGTTCTACAGCTGGTGTCGAACTTCAAACCCCCAGGAAGCAGACCATCGTTCTCAGAGTCTTAGCTCAGACAGGGCATTTCATGTTCTCTCTCGTTTCAGGAATTTTATTTTGTTCATAACCATTTATATAAATTATAGATTTCTTGCATTGTACATATTAGGCTAGTTTCACACTAGCGTTTACCTGATCTGCGGCAGGCTGCGGGCTTCCTCTGTGAAGCCCCGCCCTCGGCCACACCTCCGCCGCTAGCTCCGCCTTCTTCTGCATGCGGCCCGCATGCGACCTCCGCATGCGACCTCCGTACCTATCTTTAACTTTAGGTACGCTGGTCGTGCCGCTGTATGTGGATGCTGCCGCATGCGTCGTTTTGACGATGCGGCGACCAGCGTAAGACGCAGCCTGTAGCATTTTTTTTCCGCATCGTCAAAACGACGCATGCGGCAGCATCCGCATACTGCCGCACGACCTGCGTACCTAATGTTAAAGATAGCTACGGAGGTCGCATGCGGGCCGCATGCAGAAGAAGGCGGAGCTAGCGGCGAAGGTGCGGCCGAGGGCGGGGCTTCACGGAGGAAGTCCGCAGCCTGCCGCAGATCAGGTAAACGCTAGTGTGAAACTAGCCTAAAGCGGAATTCAAATGTATCAACTTACTAATGAATTGTCTTATTAGGTTTAGCAATGCTTGTTTTTAGTCTTCATTAAAGAAAATATCTGTTGACTTCCATAATAACATAATAATTGATTGCCTACAGATAATGTTTATGAACCGATGATTTCCCTTGATTTACCAGTTTAATGAATTTCTAGCAAAATTGTGAAATAGTGAGATTCTGGGCAGAAAGACCAGGGTTAAAAGTATATACATCCAGGAAAGCTGTATGTCGCATAGACCTAAAAGCATATCTGGACCCCTCCTCATTAACATCTGCAGTGGTATCTGGTATTGTTCCTAGCACTAACAAGTTCTATTAATATGTATGCATATACAATGTTTTATATATATACAGTTATATGAAAAAGTTTGGGCACACCTATTAATCTTGAGCTTAATGTTTTAAAAAAATAGTTTTTTTTGCAACAGCTATTTCAGTTTCATATATCTAATAACTGTTGGACACAGTAATGTTTCTGCCTTGAAATGAGGTTTATTGTACTAACAGAAAATGTGCAATCTGCATTCAAACAAAATTTGACAGGTGCATAAGTATGGGCACCTCACCAGAAAAGTGACATTAATATTTAGTAGATCCTCTTTTTTCAAAAATTACAGCCTCTAGTCGCTTCCTGTAGCTTTTAATGAGTTCCTGGATCCTGGATGAAGGTATTTTTGACCATTCATCTTTACAAAACAATTCCAGTTCAGTTATGTTTGATGGTCGCCGAGCATGGACAGCCCTCTTCAAATGATCCCACAGATGTTCAATGATATTCAGGTCTGGGGACTGGGATGGCCATTCCAGAACAGTGTAATTGTTCCTCTGCATGAATGCCTGAGTAGATTTGGAGCGGTGTTTTGGATCATTGTCTTGCTGAAAGATCCATCCCTGCGTAACTTCAACTTTGTCACTGATTCATGAACATTATTGTCAAGAATCTGCTGATACTGAGAGGAATCCATGCGTCCCTCAACTTTAACAAGATTCCCAGTGCCGGCATTGGCCACACAGCCCCAAAGCAAGATGGAACCTCCACCAAATTTTACTGTAGGTAGCTAGTGTTTTTCTTGGAATGCTGTGTTTTTTTGCCACCATGCATAACGCCTTTTTGTATGACCAAACCAAACAACTCAATCTTGGTTTCATCAGTCCACAGGACCTTCTTCCAAAAAGAAATTGGCTTCTCCAAATGTCCTTTTGCATACCTCAGCCGACTCTGTTTGTAGCGTGCTTACAGAAACGGCTTCTTTCGCATCACTCTCCAATACAGCTTCTCCTTGTGCAAAGTGCATTGTATAGTTGACCAATGCACAGTGACACCATCTGCAGCAAGTTGATGCTGCAGCTCTCTGGAGTTGGTCTGAGGATTGTCCTTGACTGATCTCACCATTCTTCTTCTCTGCCTTTCTGATGTTTTTCTTGGCCTGCCACTTCTGGCCTTAACAAGAACTGTACCTGTGTTCTTCCATTTCCTTACTATGTTCCTCACAGTGGAAATTGACAGGTTAAATCTCTTAGACAGCTTTTTGTATCCTTCCTCTGAACAACTATGTTGAATAATCTTTGTTTTCAGATCATTTGACAGTTGTTTTGAGGAGCCCATGATGCCACACTTCAGAGGAGATTCAAACAGGAGAACAACTTGCAAGTGGCCACTTTAAGTAGCTTTTCTCATGATTGCATACACCTGGCTATGAAGCTCAAAGCTCAATGAGGTTACAAAACAAAAAAAGTGCTTTAGTAAGTCAGTAAAAAGTAGGTAGGAGTATTTGAAACAAGAAAATGATAAGGGTGCCCATACTTATGCACCTGTCAAATTTTGTTTGAATGCAGATTGCACATTTTCTTTTAGTACAATAAACCTCATTTCAAGGCAGAAACATTACTGTGTCCAACAGTTATTAGATATATGAAACTGAAATAGCTGTTGCAAAAAAAACAATTTTTATAAAACATTAAGCTTAAGATTAATAGGGGTGCCCAAACTTTTTCATATAACTGTATATATATATATATATATATATATATATATATATATATATATATATATATATATTTAGATAAATATCTATATACACTTCTCAATATTACATTTCAACATCAAGAAGGAAAAGTTGTGGAATTCTGAAAATCACTGGATGGATAGACCTGTCAATGGTATGCAGATGATGAAAAAATTGAAACAAAAGTTTGGAACCTTCTCATCTTATTCATTGTCTATCAAGTATGGGTGCCACGCATGGATCTTGATGAATTGAGTTCTCAAGTGCATAAAGCGTGGCAGAACTTTCCTTAGAAAATTATTAATAAACTGATTAATATCATGCCAATTCATGTATGTGAATGTGTTTTTGCGTGTGGCGCTAATACTCAAAACTAAAAATGAGTCGAGATCGTTTGAAACTTTTGTTTCAATTTTTCATCATTTGCATATCATTAACATGTCTATCGATCCTGTGATTTCCATGATTCCACCTCTTTTCTTTCTTGGTGTTGAAATGTCATTGTTGAGGAGTGTAGATGAACACGTAAGTCTTATCATCAGTTGGCAGAAATTTCAGATTTTAATGGAGAACATCCAAAATATGTGCATTAATTTTCCCGAATTACAGTAAAGGAGATATGAGAGATATAAGGTACAGTAAATAAAGTATGGGAGATTGACCAAACTATGCTTAGAAGATCTGAATTTTCCTTTTTCCTATAGGTACTGTGTTTTATTCTTAATTATGATAAGTTGACAGTTTGGTTAATACTGAAAGGAGTATTCTTATCTCATACATTTATTGTAGATCCACAAAACATGCCATAAATATATACCTTGTATCTCAATAATGGTCCTCCTTGTGTGCTGCTTTCAGTGTAGATGTGGGCAAAATGATCTTACTAATAAATGGGCATTCCCACAGAGTCCAGTCCTTCAGATCAGGTGCAGACATCTTTCGTGAGACCTGCATCTACTATACATTTATGGTATATCTTTTGGATTTGTCGAAAAAGTACTAGGTTGAATACCTCTTTAACCATTAAGCCCTAAAATGTTCTGGATGTATTTACCTTTACACCCAGACTCATATTCATTAGTATGCTTAATGTATTTACCATTCTGCACAGGCGCAGATGTAATAAAAATAATATAAAAGTCTTCTAAGTTGTATATGGAATAGTGTAGTCTCGGGAGTGGTAACAAAGTAGTACTGCCTAATTACATTTGTCTTATTTAGCAGCGTATTTTAGAGGCCTAAGACAGGTAATGATTCATGAAATAATTCATCTCTGCATATTGCACGATAATAGGATCTTACATTGAGGCTATAACAAACTGACAAATATGATGATTACACAGGTGCTGACTGTCTTATTGATGAAGATGGTGAATTTGTTTCCAGATTTCCTGGGATAACCCATGATTCATATATATTTGGCACTGGGATTTATACTAACCAGCATCTGGAGAGCAGCTTCTCATCTGGGTCTTGGCCATGCTTGTTCTCGATGACTACAGTGCATGTTACAATGTTAACAGTCTGTTAACAAATGGCACATTGATTCATGTACATTTTTGCTTTGCGCTAGTAAGCGACTTTGAATTGTCTTATTCATAGTAAATATTTTGGGCTTCATTTATCTAGTCAATTCTAAAGTTAGCTAATGGTTGCATGTTCATTTAAATATCATGACAAAAGATGATTTGTTTTCTAATGTCACATTATGCTAGAAAGTATTACATAATATTAAAGGGCTAGTCCCATCTCAGTCTTTCATTGGTGAAACGGGAATAATCCCCTCCAGCATTGGCCAAAAGCCCTTGAATGACAGAAGTCAGTGGTCAGCAGCTGAGCTTCCTTCATTCAGCCTATTGAAATGCATTGTAGTTAGGGAAACAAGGTAGCACAGTGAGCAATGCTGTTTTCATAACTCATGAAATATTAAAGCTGGACAACGTATTTCCATCTTAGTTGTGTGAGATAACTCTTTTACATGGCGAAGAGTATTGGTAAATCATGCATAACACAATCTTTATTTTACCCCTCCCCTTAAAATAACCAGACTATGCACAACAAGGGTTTAAATTGGTTCCAGCAGCCTTTATTAATCAAACAACATAAATAACAAAAAACAACCTTACTGAGAAAAATGGAGGTTGTTCCTCGAAGCAACTGATTTATGATGGGTAGAATATATTCACATCTGCTCAGGTTGCATTTTACCTCTAGCCATTTTGGCACCAACTCAGAGGCACCTGGTAACCAACCTGGCAATTAAACATAATCTCACTACCCATGGGACCTTCCAGCACTTAAATTGGGAGTTCCACTATCCATCAGCACTTAATTAAGTCCACTTGGTGGTTCCAGAAAATTTTGGTCTCCTCCCCCAATGATCCGCCATTAACCACATCCACCATCTTCAAGGATCTCCCACTGCCTTGCTGTTATGACAGAAAGAACGAGACTCCCCCAACTGACCAAAATGCAATGAACTGCTACTGTTCTAAAAATGAACCCCTAGTGAAAGGAACCCAGTTGCCAGTTGGACCTGGGCTAATTCGTATACATATACACTGTCAAAAAAATAAGGGAACACTTCTGCATCACATTATAACTCTCAGGTCAATTAAGCTTAAAGTATATCAGTCTGTCCAGTTAGGAATCAAAAGAAAAGTAAAAAAGCCAGCTCACCGATACTTGAACTCCGTCTTGATGAGACGTAACCATGTGAAGAGGAAAATAAACTTGATGTTCCAGCACCCTGTAGTAAAATGTCAACATTTATTCTATGATATTAAAGTATAACAAGCTCCTGGACCGCACTATGGTGCACATGAGGACAAAGAACAATGCGTTTCTATCTTTATCAAAGCTAATACACCTCTAAACTCAAAATCATTAATAAGGATCTAGAAGCAATCATCTTAGGGAATTTCACCATTTGTTTTCCCTATCCAACAACCTTTTATCCTCCGTCGTCTGGTATGGCAGATACAGTACATCGATGACATCATTTGGAGGGATGATGTATCTACCATACAGGACTTTGTGGACTATCTCAAATTGAATTATAATTTGAAGTTCACACATGCTTATGACAGACATCAAATTTCATTTTTGTATCTTGAATTGCAGAGGGTGCAGGATCATCTGATCTCCACATGGACATACTCCAAACCATTTACTGGTAAATGGTAATACAATTCTTCAGGTGACCAGTAGACATCCAAGACACACAATAAAATCGATTCCTGTTCTGGGAGGGTATGGGGAAGAAAGACCACAATAAATAGTTATATACGATGAAGTAATAAAGGGAATCCCCAAAGCTCCGCTGTTGGCATTGTTATACTAGTGATGACGTGGGTGTCTACCTCCCCATTATCAACTTTTTAAATGGTTTTAATGTTGTACATCAATAAAAATATTTTATCTGTATAATATTGGGAATCTCTTCTTAGCAGGTGGACTTACCTTCCACCTTTCTTCAGTGTTTCTAATGAATTTTTGAAGTGCCTAATGCTCATTTTGTGCATTTGGACTCATGATTTTGACTGTAACATCATCAAGAATGACCTGTTTGGTGGTGGGTCAGTGTTTATCTGGAAAGGCATACCCTTTGAGAGTTGTTCAGATCTTCCGGGGATTGCTATCAGGTACCGCAATTAATTCCTCAGAACCAGTGTCAGACCTTACATTGGTACAGTTGGACCTTGGTTCCTCATACACAACAACTCAAGGCCTCATGTGGCCAAATTGTGTAGGCAGCTCCTGGATGACAAAGACATTGATGCTAATGACTCATTCTCATGTTTCCCAGACCTGAATTCAATTGAAGATCTCTGGGACATTATGTATCAGTACATCCAATGACAAAAAGTAGTGCCACAGATTGTTTAGGGGGTTTATTGATGCCTTTGGGATAAAAGCCCACAAAACACCATTCGCTATCGCATCAGGAGCATGCCCAGACATTGGCACGCATGTGGAGGCCAGACATACTGCTGAGTGATATTGGGAGTTGTCGTTATGAAATTCACGTAAATTGCATCAGCCTGAGATCTCAATTTTATTACTTTATATAGAAGGGAAGTGCCCCAAAATGTAAATATATATAGATAAATACGTATTGCATGTTAGCACATTTCACACAACTGTATAAATTATATATATAGCCCCCCATATGTAGTCCACATGAATTCCCCACAAGAATATGTAGCAGAATCCCCCTCCATCATGTGATCTCAATTGACTTAAAACAAAGGAAGGTCCAGCCATGTGCTAAAACAGGTTTTGCTAGGATGGGTGCTAGGGCTAGCGGAATGCACCAAATAATTAGAGAAAAGGAATAAGGTGCGTTCGCAGCCCGGGGTCCACCGTGCAGAGATGGAACCTGCTGCTAAGCAATGACAGACTATATGGCGATACAATGAGGATACACATGGGTTAGCTTCACTCTGTGTGAAAGAAGCGAACCCTGTTGCGTCACAGGGCCGCAGTACCGCATGTAATGGAAATAATAATAAAGTAGCACAAGAGGGCATGCGGTGCCGCACTGACGACCGCCACTAATCACCCAGACTTGGGTTTGGAAAGCGCGGTGATAGCGCACGGCGCCGCACTGGCGGTCACAGCAATAGACGCTGTTTGTGTACTGTGTTGGTAAAGTCGGGAGCTAGATTACAATCATCCTCCTTACACGAGCATTCAAACACAAGGGAGGGGATGATTAAAGAGCAACTTTCACTCACAACACACACACATAAACAAGTGTATACTAGCGCATGGCCGTGCGGCCATGCGAACCTTTTATAGCTGCAGCAAGTTCAGGACCTTCCTAGAGGACCAAAGAGATCTGCTACAGTAACTGAGCAACTTCAGAACCTTCCTAGAGGACCAATAGGAGCTACTGCAGTACCTGAGCATGTGACCCCAGACCTCCACTGAGAGGCCTTCCTTTGGGCATGCTCAGAAGGGGAAAAGCAGAACTTAGTCCCAGAGAAGTCTGCTCGCTGCTGATCAGTACAGGCTACAATGGAGCAATAACCCTTTGCACAGAACCAGACTGAGCGAGACGCTGGGACCGACGTCTCCGCTGAGCAGGCTCCACTGCGGCTGATGCAGAATGAAAGACCGCAGCAGACTAATACAAAGACTGTCCGCCACACCTGGGACTGGACACACCTCTCTTGGGCTTGATGTAAAACCTCACAGCTGCCCACATGCTCACTATTACTCCTTGGACACCATGATGAACACATTGGTTGAGTATCTACTTACCCCATGATCTCCTGTTACCCCTTTACTTACTAGGCCCTGCATACCCTATACTTCAGCATTAACCCCCTTGGCGGGTAATAGGCAGGTGAGCTGATACTGGATGTGTGTTTTTTAATAACCTTGGTGGTATATTTTTAGGCAATTGTGGGTTTGAATGTGTAATATTGTTTTGCTATTACAGTATTAGTATATATATATATGTATATATATATATATGTTTTATATATATATATATATATTTATAGTCACCAGCTTGGGTATGAATATATGTATGTAATTGACTGTGGACATATGTGTGTGTGTAATAAATATCCTTTATTGATACACTGTTCTGTCTCCAAGTTAATAGGTAATATCGGACCTCAATAGAGATGCAGTGAGAATTCCCCCTTTTATAATTAGTATTTTTGGGAGGGACGTTTCTCACCCTTCTTCGCTTTGCTTTTCTGGGTGATTTGGAATCCATCCCTCAATTTGATAAAGCTATTGTTCTCCATGGGCTGTTGCTAGCTCATTTTGTACTCAACGTTTTCCATAATTTATATCACAGAATACAGCCGTAAATCATGCGGTTGTGTCGACAAAAACTAAATCTCCGAGCACTCACAAAACCTGAGCAATGAGTATACTCGCTCATCACTATTAGTTAGCATAAAGCAATGCCTATAATGGACCTGTTCTGTTTCTGGATGTGTTCATCTGCTTCCCAGACCAGCAAGAACTGACTCTTGGCATGCTGCCTTGATGAAGAGGACATCATCAGTTTGGGCAAGTGAGGGAGTGAGGAGCAGCCAGTGATCTTATTAGAGGGTCCATGGACAGGTCTGACTGCTGAACTCCAATCTAATATATAATTGCCTAGAATACTACTTCCTGCAATTTGTGCCAACTTCCGTGGCTTTGTCCGGAGCTAATGTCCGGAGCTATTGTCCGGAGCTAATGTCCGGAGCTAATGTCCGGAGCTAATGTCCGGAGATAAGTGACGTCACCAGTGTCCTACACCCAGGCAGAGCACAGGGGCCCCAGGCAGCATATGGGGCCCCAGCAAGAGCACAGTGGCCCCAGGCAGAGCACAGGGGCCCCAGGCAGCATATGGGGCCCCAGGCAGAGCACAGTGGTCCCAGGCAGAGCACAGGGGCCCCAGGCAGCCTATGGGGCCCCAGGCAGAGCACAGTGGCCCCAGGCAGAGCACAGGGGCCCCAGGCAGCATATGGGGCCCCAGGCAGAGCACAGGGGCCCCAGGCAGCATATGGGGCCCCAGGCAGAGCACAGTGGCCCCAGGCAGAGCACAGGGGCCCCAGGCAGAACATGGGGCCCCAGGCAGAGCACAGGGGCCCCAGGCAGAGCACAGGGGCCCCAGGCAGCATATGGGGCCCCAGGCAGAGCACAGTGGCCCCAGGCAGCATATGGGGCCCCATTCAGAGCACAGTGGCCCCAGGCAGAGCACAGGGGCCCCAGGCAGCATATGGGGCCCCAGGCAGAGCACAGTGGTCCCAGGCAGAGCACAGGGGCCCCAGGCAGCTTATGGGGCCCCAGGCAGAGCACAGTGGCCCCAGGCAGAACATGGGGCCCCAGGCAGAGCACAGTGGCCCCAGGCAGAGCACAGGGGCCCCAGGCAGAACATGGGGCCCCAGGCAGAGCACAGGGGCCCCAGGCAGAGCACAGGGGCCCCAGGCAGCATATGGGGCCCCAGGCAGAGCACAGGGGCCCCAGGCAGCATATGGGGCCCCAGGCAGAGCACAGTGGCCCCAGGAAGAGCACACACCAAATCGGAGGCCGAGGGGCCCCGCCAACCAAATCGGAGGCCGAGGGGCCCCGCCAACCAAATCGGAGGCCGAGGAGCCCCGCCCACCAAATCAAAGGCCGAGCAGCCCCGCCCACCAAAGCAGAGGCCGAGCGGCCCGGCCCCGTCCACCAAAGCGGAGGCCGAGGGGCCCCGACCACCACATCGGAGGCCGAGGGGCCCCGCCCACCAAATCGGAGGCCGAGGGTCCCCGCCCACCAAATCGGAGGCCGAGGGTCCCCGCCCACCAAATCGGAGGCCGAGGGTCCCCGCCCACCAAATTGGAGGCCGAAAGTCCCCGCCCACCAAATTGGAGGCCGAGGGGCCCCGCCCACCAAATCGGAGGCCGAGGGTCCCCGCCCACCAAATCGGAGGCCGAGGGTCCACACCATCCAAATCGGAGGCCGGGGGGCCCCGCCCACCAAATCGGAGGCCGACGGGCCCCACCCACCAAAGCGGAGGCCGAGGGTCCCCGCCCACCAAATCGGAGGCCGAGGGTCCCCGCCCACCAAATCGGAGGCCGAGGGGCCCCGCCTACCAAATCGGAGGCCGAGGGTCCCCGCCCACCAAATCGGAGGCCGAGGGGCCCCGCCCACCAAATCGGAGGCCGGGGGTCCCCGCCCTCCAAATCGGAGGCCGAGGGGCCCCGCCCACCACATCGGAGGCCGAGGGGCCCCGCCCACCAAATCGGAGGCCGAGGGTTTCCGCCCACCAAATCGGAGGCCGAGGGTCCCCGCCCACCAAATCGGAGGCCGAGGAGCCCCGCCCACCAAATCGAAGGTCGAGGGGCCCCGCCCACGAAAGCGGAGGCCGAGGGTCCCCGCACACCAAATCGGAGGCCGAGGGGCCCCGCCCACCAAAGCGGAGGCCGAGGGGCCCCGCCCACCAAATCGGAGGCCGAGGGTCCCCGCCCACCAAATCGGAGGCCGAGGGTCCCCGCCCACCAAATCGGAGGCCGAGGGGCCCCGCCCACCAAATCGGAGGCCGAGGGGCCCCACCAACCAAATCGGAGGCCGAGGGTCCCCGCCCACCAAATCGGAGGCCGAGGGTCCCCGCCCACCAAATCGGAGGCCGAGGGGCCCCGCCAACCAAATCGGAGGCCGAGGGGCCCCGGCAACCAAATCGGAGGCCGAGGGGCCCCGCCCACCAAATCGGAGGCGGAGGGGCCCCGCCCACCAAATCGGAGGCCGAGGGTCCCCGCCCACCAAATCGGAGGCCGAGGGGCCCCGCCAACCAAATCGGAGGCCGAGGGGCCCCGCCCACCAAATCGGAGGCCGAAGGTCCCCGCCCACCAAATCGGAGGCCGAGAGTCCCCGCCCACCAAATCAGAGGATAAGGGGCCCCGTCAACCAAATCGGAGGCCGAGGGGCCCCGCCAACCAAATCGAAGGCCGAGGAGCCCCGCCCAACAAATCGAAGGCTGAGCGGCCCCGCCCACCAAAGCGGAGGCCGAGGGGCCCGGCCCCGCCCACCAAAGCGGAGGCCGAGGGGCCCCAACCACCACATCGGAGGCCGAGGGGCCCCGCCCACCAAATCGGAGGCCGAGGGGCCCCGCCCACCAAATCGGAGGCCGAGGGTCCCCGCCCACCAAATTGGAGGCCGAGGGTCCCCGCCCACCAAATTGGAGGCCGAGGGTCCCCACCCACCAAATCGGAGGCCGAGGGGCCCCGCCTACCAAATCGGAGGCCGAGGGTCCCCGCCCACCAAATCGGATGCCGAGGGGCCCCGCCCACCAAATCGGAGGCCGGGGGTCCCCGCCCACCAAAGCGGAGGCCGAGGGGCCCCGCCCACCACATCGGAGGCCGAGGGTCCCCGCTCACCAAATCGGAGGCCGAGGGTCCCCACCCACCAAATCGGAGGCCGAGGGTCCCCACCCACCAAATCGGAGGCCGAGGGTCCCCGCCCACCAAATTGGAGGCCGAGGGTCCCCGCCCACCAAATCGGAGGCCGAGGGGCCTCACCAACCAAATCGGAGGCCGAGGGGCCCCGCCCACCAAATCGGAGGCAGAGGGACCCCGCCCACCAAATCGGAGGCCGAGGGTCCCCGCCCACCAAATCGGAGGCCGAGGGTCCCCGCCCACCAAATCGGAGGTCGAGGGTCCCCGCCCACCAAATCGGAGGCCGAGGGTCCCCGCCCACCAAATCGGAGGCCGGTCCCCGCCCACCAAATCGGAGGCCGAGGGTCCCCACCCACCAAATCGGAGGACGAGGGGCCCCACCAACCAAATCGGAGGCCGAGGAGCCCCGCCCACCAAAAGTAAGTGCAGCCCCAAAAGTAAGTGCGCCCCCGGGTGCAAAAGTAAGTGCGCCCCCGGGTGCAAAAGTAAGTGCGCCCCCGGGTGCAAAAGTAAGTGCGCCCCCGGGTGCAAAAGTAAGTGCGCCCCCGGGTGCAAAAGTAAGTGCGCCCCCGGGTGCAAAAGTAAGTGCACCTCCGGGTGCAAAAGTAAGTGCGCCCCCGGGTGCAAAAGTAAGCGCGCCCCCCAGTCCCGTGTGTGAAAAGTGCTGCTGTAAAGCTGGTAGCGCTGTTCAAACACCATGTATTTCCTTCAGGAAATGCCCATCTAAGGCTACGTTCACATTTGCGGTCAGCGCCGCAGCGTCGGGCGCCGCAGCGGCGCCGCATGCGTCATGCGCCCCTATATTTAACATGGGGGCGCATGGACATGCATTGTGCTGCGTTTTGCGCCGCATGGCCGCAAGCGTTGGACGCAAGAAACGCATCAAGTTGCATTTTTTTTGCGTCCAACTTTCGGCCAAAAACGACGCATGCGGCGCAAAACGCAGCGTTTTAGCGTGCGTTTTGCCGCGTTTTTGTTTGCGTTGTGCGCTGCGGCGCCGACGCTGCGGCGCACAACGCAAATGTGAACGTAGCCTTATATATAATTGCCTAGAATACTACTTCCTGCAATTTGTGCCAACTTCCGTGGCTTTGTCCAGAGCTAATGTCCGGAGCTAATGTCCGGAGCTAATGTCCGGAGATAAGTGACGTCACCAGTGTCCTACACCCAGGCAGAGCACAGGGGCCCCAGGCAGCATATGGGGCCCCAGGCAAAGCACAGTGGCCCCAGGCAGAGCACAGGGGCCCCAGGCAGCATATGGGGCCCCAGGCAGAGCACAGTGGTCCCAGGCAGAGCACAGGGGCCCCAGGCAGCCTATGGGGCCCCAGGCAGAGAACAGTGGCCCCAGGCAGAGCACAGGGGCCCCAGGCAGCATATGGGGCCCCAGGCAGAGCACAGGGGCCCCAGGCAGCATATGGGGCCCCAGGCAGAGCACAGTGGCCCCAGGCAGAGCACAGGGGCCCCAGGCAGAACATGGGGCCCCAGGCAGAGCACAGGGGCCCCAGGCAGAGCACAGGGGCCCCAGGCAGCATATGGGGCCCCAGGCAGAGCACAGGGGCCCCAGGCAGAGCACAGGGGCCCCAGGCAGCATATGGGGCCCCAGGCAGAACACAGGGGCCCCAGGCAGCATATGGGGCCCCAGGCAGAGCACAGTGGCCCCAGGCAGAGCACAGGGGCCCCAGGCAGAACATGGGGCATCAGGCAGAGCACAGGGGCCCCAGGCAGAGCACAGGGGCCCCAGGCAGCATATGGGGCCCCAGGCAGAGCACAGGGGCCCCAGGCAGCATATGGGGCCCCAGGCAGAGCACAGTGGCCCCAGGCAGCATATGGGGCCCCAGGCAGAGCACAGTGGCCCCAGGCAGAGCACAGGGGCCCCAGGCAGCATATGGGGCCCCAGTCAGAGCACAGTGGTCCCAGGCAGAGTACAGGGGCCCCAGGCAGCTTATGGGGCCCCAGGCAGAGCACAGTGGCCCCAGGCAGAACATGGGGCCCCAGGCAGAGCACAGGGGCCCCAGGCAGAACATGGGGCCCCAGGCAGAGCACAGGGGCCCCAGGCAGAGCACAGGGGCCCCAGGCAGCATATGGGGCCCCAGGCAGAGCACAGTGGCCCCAGGCAGAGCACAGGGGCCCCAGGCAGCATATGGGGCCCCAGGCAGAGCACAGTGGTCCCAGGCAGAGCACAGGGGCCCCAGGCAGCCTATGGGGCCCCAGGCAGAGCACAGTGGCCCCAGGCAGAACATGGGGCCCCAGGCAGAGCACAGGGGCCCCAGGCAGAGCACAGGGGCCCCAGGCAGCATATGGGGCCCCAGGCAGAGCACAGTGGTCCCAGGTAGAGCACAGGGGCCCCAGGCAGCCTATGGGGCCCCAGGCAGAGCACAGGGGCCCCAGGCAGCATATGGGGCCCCAGGCAGAGCACAGGGGCCCCAGGCAGCATATGGGGCCCCAGGCAGAGCACAGTGGCCCCAGGCAGAGCACAGGGGCCCCAGGCAGAACATGGGGCCCCAGGCAGAGCACAGGGGCCCCAGGCAGAGCACAGGGGCCCCAGGCAGCATATGGGGCCCCAGGCAGAGCACAGCGATATTTTGGACCACTGTGCGGTGTTTCAGACCCCCTGTGTGATGTCTGGGGCCCTGTTCTTAAGTATATTAAAGATTAAAGTAACGTATATTAAAGTATATTATAGATCAAATTTGACACGTTTATGAGCACCATTGAGTGATATACTCAAGAATGACATAATTTTTCAACATTTTATGGTTTCAAACTGTAAACACTCAGAGTTTTTTTTACTTCAACCAGAAAACCTTAACGGTTCATAAAAAACTTGACTGTTCAGGATATGATAAAAGTCATAGTATTCTGAATCTTTAACTTATAAAGATACCTTTACATGGGGTGATTATTGGTTCCAGACAGGCTTTCGGCCGATAATCGTACACATGGCTGGTGACAGGACAATACAATATAAACGTTCAAAGGTAAACACTGATAACATTAAAATCTAATATATAATTGCCTAGAATACTACTTCCGGCAATTTGTGCCAACTTCCGTTGTCCGGAGATAAGTGACGTCACCAGCATCCTACACGCGCTCAGGGTGGACAAAGATATATGCCTTCGTGGTGCGCGGCACTTTTCTGATTGGTTGCCGCCTGCCGCGAGCGACCAATCAGAAATGTGTCGTACTGTCAAGAATTGTCAAGAGCTGGTGAGTGCAGCCATTTTTTGTTCTTTCTTACTATTATTTATTAATTGTATTATTCTTACATTTGAATAAATAAAGTATATATGGATTCTAGACTCCCGATTCTTTAGAATCGGGCTGCCATCTAGTCAAACATAATGACTTATTGTAGGGAACATTTAATGAAGGTAGGCTGTTTACTATGTAAACTACCTTCAGGGAATCTGCATAACAAGGCAGAATGTCAATTAGGTATACAAGTGCTTCTTACTAAATTAGAATATCATCAAAAAGTTAATTTATTTCAGTTCTTCAATACAAAAAGTGAAACTCATATACTATATAGAGTCCAAGTGTTTATTTCTGTTAATGTTGATGATTATGGCTTACAGCCAATGAAAATCCAAAAGTCATTATCTCAGTAAATTAGAATACTTTATAACACCAGCTTGAAAAATTATTTTAAAATCCAAAATGTTGGCCTACTGAAATGTACAGTGGGTACGGAAAGTATTCAGACCCCTTTAAATTCTTTACTCTTTGTTTCATTGCAGCCATTTGGTAAATTCAAAAAACTTCATTTTATTTCTCATTAATGTACACTCTGCACCCCATCTTGACTGAAAAAACACAGAAGTGTAGAAATTTTAGCAATTTTATTAAAAAAGAAAAACTGAAATATCACATGGTCATAAGTATTCAGAACCTTTGCTCAGTATTGAATAGAAGCACCCTTTTGAGCTAGTACAGCCATGAGTCTTCTTGGGAATGATGCAACAAGTTTTTCACACCTCGATCTGGGGATCATCTGCCATTCTTCCTTGCAGATTCTCTCCAGTTCCATCAGGTTGGATGGTGATCGTTGGTGGACAGCCATTTTCATGTCCCTCCAGAGATGATCAATTGGGTTTAGGTCAGGACTCTGGCTGGGCCAGTCAAGAATGGTCACAGAGTTCTTTTGAAGCCACTCCTTTGTTATTTTAGCTGTGTGCTTAGGGTCATTGTATTATTGGAAGGTGAACCTTCGGCCAAGTCTGAGGTCCAGAGCACTCTGGAAGAAGTTTTCATTCAGTATATCTTTGTATTTGGCCGCATTCATGTTTCAATGGCAACCAGTCGTCCTGTCCCTGCAGCTGAAAAACACCCCTATAGCATAATGCTGCCACCACCATGTTTCACTGTTGGGATTGTATTGGGCAGGTGATGAGCAGTTTTTTTTCCACACATACCGCTTAGAATTATCACCAAAAAGGTCTATCTTCATCTCATCAGACCAAAGAATCTTATTTCTCATAGTCTGGGAGTCCTTCATGTGTTTTTTAGCAAACTCTATGCTGGTTTTCGTATATCTTGCACTGAGGAGAGGCTTCCGTTGGGCCACTCTGCCATAAAGGCCTGACTGGTGGAGGGCTGCAGTGATAGTTGACTTTGTGGAACTTTCTTCCATCTCCCTACTGCATCTCTGGAGCTCAGCCACAGTAATCTTGGGGTTCTTCTTTACCTCTCTCACCAAGGCTCTTTTCCCATGAATGCTCAGTTTGGCTGGACAGCATGTGACTTAAATATGAATGTCTGAGCAAAGGGTCTGAATGCTTATGACCATGTGATATTTCAGTTTTTCTTTTTTAGTAAATTTGCAAAAATTTCTACATTTTTTTTTTCAGTGAAGATGGGGATCAGAGTGTACATTAATTAGAAAAAAAATGAACTTTTTTGAATTTACCAAATGGTTGCAGTGAAACAAAGAATGAAAAATGTAAAGGGGTACCCACTGTATGTTCAATAATGCACTCAATGCTTGGTCAGGGCTCCTTTTGCATGAATTACTGCATCAATGCGGCGTGGTATGGAGGCGATCAGCTGGCGGCACTGCTGAGGTGTTATGGAAGCCTAGGTTGCTTTGATAGCAGCCTTCAGCTTGTCTGAATTGTTGGGTATGGTGTCTCTCATCTTCCTCTTGGCAATATGCCATAGATTCTCTCTGGGGTTAAGGTCAGGTGAGTTTGCTGGTCAATCAAGCACCATTGTTTTTAAATCAGGTATTTGTACTTTTGGCAGCATGGACAGGTGCCAAGTCCTGCTGGAGAATGAAATTTCCATCTCCAAAAAGCTTGTTGGCAGAGGGAAGCATGAAGAGCTCTAAAATTTCCTGGTAGATGGCTGTGCTGACTTTGGTCTTGATAAAACACAGTGGACCTACCTACACCAGCAGATGACATGGATCCTCAAACCATCACTGATTGTGGAAACTTCACACTAGACCTTAAGCAGCTTGGATTGTGTGCCTATCTACTCTTCCTCCAGACTCTGGGACCTTGATTTCCAAATGAAATGCAAAATTTACTTTCATCTGAAAACACCTTGGACCACTGAGCAACAGTCCAGTTCTTTTTCTCATTTGCCCAGATAAGACGCTTCTGGCGTTGTCTATTGGTCATGAGTGGCTTGACACAAAGAATGTGACACTTGTAGCCCATGTGCTGGATACGTCTGTGTATGGTGGCTCTTGGAGCAATGACTCCAACAGCAGTCCACTCCTTGTGAATCTCCCCCAAATATTTGAATGGCCTTTTCTTAACAGTCCTTTCAAGGCTGCGGTTACCCTGGTTGCTTGTGCACCTTTTTCTACCACACTTTTTTCTTCCACTCAACTTTCCGTTAATATGTTTGGATACAGCACTATGTGAACAGCCAGCTTCTTTAGCAATTACCTTTTGTGGCTTACCCTCCTTGTAGAGTGTGTCAATGACTGCCATCTGGACATCTGTCAAGTCAGCAGTCTTCCCCATGATTGTAGAGCCTACTGAAACAGACTAAGAGACCTTTTTAAATGCTTAGGAAGCCCTTGCATGTTTTTTTGCTTATTATTCTAATTTGCTGAGATAGTGACTTTTGGGTTTTCATTAGCCTTAAACCATAATCATCAACATTAACAGAAATAAACACTTGAAATAGCTCACTCTGTAAAGACTCTATATAATATATGAGTTTCACCGTCATGGTCATGGAGGGGATTCCATTGTCCATCCTCTTAGGGTTAATTCTAATTTCAAGGTAACTCTGATCGGGACAGTCTAATATTAAAACCTTACCATGTGTCAATATTGACCTCAGTGTGATTAAGGGCAGACAAAAAGACTGGGCCCAACCAGTGAAACACCAGACTGGGGAAGCCTTATATACAATCTCTAGCTCAGAAACAGGGAGGCCACACCCCGGCTTGCACAGAGTGCAACAATGCAAAGAAAAAAAACACGAAAATTGAGCTTAACTTGAGTTGGTACACATGCAGAAGTTAAATGCATGTTCACATTGGCCACAAAACATTAAAACCTACAAGAGAAAAAGGTAAGCAAAAACCCTGATGTAACTAAGTAAAAAAGCAAAAGTGCATTTAAATAACAGAGTTTTCAGTAATACTGTTTTTTGATAGCCATCTCACCGCATCAAGGTAACTCTGATCGAGACAGTCCTACACTGTCTAATATTAAAACATTACCATGTGTCAATGTTGACCTCAGTGTGAATAAGGGCGGTGTCCGTCCTCTTAGGGTTAATTCTGTGTGGCCTCCCTATGAATTTGGGTGGACTATATGTACCAGCCTCTGTTTCAAGATCCTCGTCAGTAGGGTTGAGCGAAACGGGTCGGCCATTTTCAGAAGTCGCCGACTTTTGGCAAAGTCGGGTTTCATGAAACCCGACCCGACCCCTGTGTGGGGTCGGCCATGAGGTTGGCGATCTTCTGAATCTGGTATCGGAATTCCGATACCGAGTTCCGATATGTTTGCGATATCGGAAATCGGTATCGGAATCCACATTTAAGTGTAAAATAAAGAATTAAAATAAAAAATATCGATATACTCACCTCTCCGGAGGCCCCTGGACATCGCCGCTGGTAACCGGCAGCCTTCTTTGCTTAAAATGAGCGCGTTCAGGGCCTTCCATGACGTCACGGCTTCTGATTGGTCGCGGCTGCCCATGTGACCGCCACGCAACCAATCACAAGCCGTGATGTAATTCTCAGGTCCTAAATTCCTAATTCTAGGAATTTAGGACCTGAGAATTACGTCACAGCTTGTGATTGGTCGCGTGGCGGTCACATGGGCGGCCGCGACCAATCACAAGCCGTGACATCATCTAAGGCCCTGAACGCGCTCATTCTTAAGAAAGAAGGCTGCCGGAAAGAAGCAGGGCGCGTCCGAGGGTGAGTATATACCTAATAGGAATATACTCACCCTCGGCTTCTTTCCGGCAGCCTTCCTTCCTAAGAATGAGCGCGTTCAGGGCCTTAGATGACGTCACGGCTTGTGATTGGTCGAGGACGCCCATGTGACCGCCACGCGACCAATCACAAGCCGTGACGTAATTCTCAGGTCCTAAATTCCTAGAATTAGGAATTTAGGACCTGAGAATTACGTCACGGCTTGTGATTGGTCGCGTGGCGGTCACATGGGCGGCCGCGACCAATCAGAAGCCGTGACGTCATGGAAGGCCCTGAACGCGCTCATTTTAAGCAAAGAAGGCGGCCGGTTACCAGCGGTAAGGTCCAGGCTGCGTTGGAGAGGTGAGTATATCAATATTTTTTATTTTAATTCTTTATTTTACACATTAATATGGATCCCAGGGCCTGAAGGAGAGTTTCCTCTCCTTCAGACCCTGGGAACCATAGTATCCCATTGCACTTCATTGGGTTTCGTGTTTCGGCCGACCCCGACTTTTTTATAGGATCGGCCGATTTCACTCGACCCGACTTTTGAGAAAGTCGGGTTTCGTGAAACCCGACCCGATCCTATGAAAATAAAAGTCAACCCTACTTGTCAGTGATACTTCCGTTCTCGGCTGAGCAACTGACCTCATATTTCTGTGTGTTTTGCCTGCTCCCGTATGCTTGCTTGTGTATGACCCGGTCTGTTTCCCGTTTGATATCTGCCTTCTGATCGTGTACCTCCTGTGTCTCTCCTGGTTTGACCCTGGCTATGTCCCATGACTTTCCGCTAGTTTGTCCCTCTGATACCACATTGCTCTCTCTGGCTTCTGACCCTGGCTCGCTTCTTACTATGCTATTTATCTTTCCCTCTGGTTACCGCGCCATCCTCTGATCTGACCTCGGCTTGCCTGACACTCCTCTCATCTCTGCTGGCCTGCGCTAGTGTCATCGGCGGTTTGGGGCGCGACCCTGCCTCCAGCCACTTCCCCGGTGGACACGTGACTCAGGTCCTGCTCACTCACAGCACACTCACAGCCACGGCCACACAGCATGGTAGAAATCCAAGAACATCCCCCCAGCACATCCCTGGGCACGCGCACAGGCTCACGTGGTGAGTCTGATGCAGTGTCCGTGACATTCACTTTTTGTATTGAAGAACTGAAATAAATTAACTTTTTGGTGATATTCTTATTTAGTGATAAGCACATGTAACTTGTTGATCACTGGGGGGGTCTGAGTCGTGGGACGCAAAGTGTCTTGAATAGATGGAGGTACGCATGCTTTGCCTATGTCTCATTCATTGTCTATAGGACTGCTAGAAAAACCTAAGTGCTGTACTCCTCTTGAGCTACATGGAGACTTTTTACAACAAATTCCCAATTTTATCGCAAACTACTACTGTAGACTAATTTCAGATACTAATATAAGCATCATATAGCATTCAGTTGGGCAAACGCCATCATAAAAACCATTGTCCATAATATATTATACAGTTTGGACAGCATTGCACTTCTCCGCATGCTTATCAAACAAGGCTGTTCAATGTGCAGGAACTCTTAAGACTAGAAAATATATACCGTATATATTTCTGCACCTACAAGTGCTGTGAATGTGAATGCTAGCTTTTTGCTGGGAACTTTTGAAATGTATAGTATCAAAACAGTAAAACAAGAACAAATAAGTTTCCTATTTAGTGTATCCATAAATTCCTACATGTCATAATCATATCGTTTTCGAGGAAGTGGTGATTTCACATGACTGTAGCAATGCTTTGATGACAATCGACCTCAATAACCTCCATATGTTTTCATTATAATTGTATTGACACAATTTTTGCAGCTTTAGCTAACATTTATTTTTTTTTTAGAATCTCTTTTTGTGTGTTTTTGTGTTGTTGCAGTCTCAAGTTTCTGCCATTAATCTATTTACCCATAGATTTATTTTTCTTCATCCATCCATCCATCATGCTATCCAGTGTACATCTTGCCACATATATGCAATCCTTGATCAGCCGGTCGAGGGTGCATACCACTGTGCGAGATGTGAGCACGTTGTGCATTTGGATGCCCAGATACTGGATCTAAATGTGCAGCTGGCAACACTGAGATCCATTGACAATATGGAAAGGAGTCTTCTGCTCACTGAGCAGACGCTCAGTGGGATAGATGAGGGGGGATGGTAGGATGGAGCTGCAGAACAGTGGAGCAGCAAGCTGGGTGACAGAAGGCCGGGTAGAGGGAAGAGTGCCAGGGAGGCTAGTCCTGATCTGGCACACCCCAATAAGTTTGCTAAGTTGGCAGATGAGGGGGGTGCCAGTACAGGGGTAGCACTGCTGCAGCTAGGCATGTCCTCTGAAAGCCGGAGGAGTGACTGCTACAGTAAGGAGGGAAATAGGAGAGCAGGGCAGGCCAGACAGGTGCTGGTAGTGGGGGACTCAATTATTAGGGGAACAGATAGGGCAATCTGTCACAAAGACAAGGATCATCGAACGGTGTGCTGCCTACCTGGTGCTCGAGTCCGACACATCGCTGATCGGGTTGACATTGCTGGGAGGGGCTGGTGAGGACCCAGCGGTCATGGTGCACATTGGCACAAATGACAAAGTTAGAGGTAGGTGGAAGGTCCTTAAAAACGATTTCAGGGAATTAGGCTGCAAGCTTAAAGTAAGGACCTCCAAGGTGGTATTTTCCGAAATACTGCCTGTACCATGTGCCACGCCAGAGAGGCAACGGGAGATTAGGGAGGTTAATAAGTGGCTCAAGAATTGGTGTAGGAAGGAGGGGTTTGGGTTCCTGGAGAACTGGGCTTCTCAGTTGGCTACAGGTTTTACGCTAGGGACGGGCTACACATCAATGGGGAGGGTGCTGCTGTGCTGGGGAGAAAATGGCTAGAAGGTTGAAGGAGTGTTTAAACTTGGGATTTGGGGGAGGGGGTATTCATTTTATAGGAGGGGAAGATAGTAGAGATAGTAACCTGGGCACAAATTAAGGAATTGGGGGTGGCATGGGGGGTGGGGTTAGTACAGTTAATATTATAAGAAAGAATAGAGTTAAAGAGAGATACATAAAGTGCATGTATACTAATGCCAGAAGCCTAGCCAACAAAATTGAGGAATTAGAATTAATGTTGTTGGAGCATAATTATGACATGGTAGGGATATCTGAGACATGGCTGGATGAGAGCCGTGACTGGGCTGTTAACTTGCAGGGTTATAGTCTGTTCAGAAATGACCGAACGGATAAGCGAGTGGGAGGGGTGTGTCTATATGTAAAATCATCCTTAAAACCCATCCGGCGTGATAATATAGGTGAATCTAATGAAAATGTAGAGTCCCTGTGGGTGGAGATAAGGGGAGGGGGAAAAAATAATAAATTACTGATAGGGGTTTGTTATAAATCTCCAAAAATAATGGAAGCAATGGAGAATATCCTCGTAAAGCAAATAGATGAAGCTGCGACTCAAGGAGAAGTCATTATTATGGGGGACTTCAACTACCCTGAAATAGATTGGGGAACGAAAATCTGCAGTTCCAGCAAAGGTAGTTGGTTTTTGACAACTATGAGAGACAATTACCTTTCACAACTGGTTCAGGACCCAACAAGAAGGGGGGCACTGCTAGACCTAATATTAACCAACAGGCCAGACCGCATATCAAATATAAGGGTTGGGGTTCACTTGGGGAATAGTGATCACAAAATAATACGTTTTCATGTATCCTTTAATAAGATGTGTAGTAGAGGGGTGACAAGGACACTAAACTTCAGGAAGGCATGAGAGATAATCTTGGTGCAATTAACTGGGACGATATCCTGAGACATAAAAATACACAAAGAAAATGGGAGACGTTTATTAGCATCCTGGATAGGACCTGTGCACAGTATATACCGTATGGGAATAAACATACTAGAAATAGGAGGAAACCAATATGGCTAAATAGAGCTGTAAGGGGCGCAATAAGGGACAAAAAGAAAGCATTTAGAGAATTAAAGGAAGTAGGTAGTGATGAGGCATTAAATAAATACAGAAAATTAAATAAATTCTGTAAAAAGCAAATCAAGGCAGCAAAGATTGAGACAGAGAGACTCATTGCCAGAGAGAGTAAAAATAATCCCAAAATATTCTTTAACTACATAAATAGTAAGAAACTAAAAAATGAGAGTGTTGGCTCCTTAAAAATAGTCTGGGTGAAATGGTGGATGAGGATGAGGAAAAGGCCAATATGCTAAATAACTTTTTTTCAACAGTATTTACACAAGAAAATCCCATGGCAGACAAAATGAGTAGTGATAAACATTTCCCATTAAATGTCACCTGCTTAACCAAGCAGGAAGTACGGCGGAGTCTAAAAATCACTAAAATTGACAAATCTCCGGGCCCGGATGGGATACACCCCCGAGTACTGCAGGAATTAAGTACAGTCATTGATAGACCATTATTTCCTTCATGACCTTGGGATTTTCCGTTTTTCCATGTTCTTTTTTCGCTCTCCTACTTCCCAGAGCCATAACTTTTTATTTTTAGGTCAATTTGGCCATGTGAGGGCTTATTTTTTGCGGGACGAGTTGTACTTTTGAACGACGTCATTGGTTTTACCATGTCATGTACTAGAAATCGGGAAAAAAATTCTAAGTGCGGTGAAATTGCAAAAAAAGTGCAGTCCCACACTTGTTTTTTGTTTGGCTTTTTTGCTAGGTTCACTAAATGCTAAAGCTGACCTGCCATTATGATTCTCCAGGTCAGTACGAGTTCATAAACACCTAACATGACTAGGTTATTTTTTATCTAAGTGGTGAAAAAAAATTCCAAACTTTGCTAAAAAAAAAAAAATTACGCCATTTTCTGATACTCGTAGCGTCTCCATTTTTCATGATCTGGGGTCAGTTGAGGACCTCCGATCATGTGACGGGGGTCGGCGATGCGCTCATTTCCGGCCACCCTGCCGGAAGCGCTGGTTAAATGCCGCTGTCTGCGTTTGACAGTGGCATTTAACTAGTTAATAGGCGCGGGCAGATCGCGATTCTGCCCGCACCTATTACGGGCACATGTCAGCTGTTCAAAACAGCTGACATGTCCCGGCATTCATGCGGGCTCACCGCCGGAGCCTGCATCAAAGCAGGGCTTCTGACCTCGGACGTACTATTTCGTCCGAGGTCAGAATAATAACAGGGTCTGTACCACAGGACTGGCGTATAGCAAATGTGGTGCCAATATTCAAAAAGGGGACAAAAACTGAACTCGGAAATTATAGGCCAGTAAGCTTAACCTCTACTGTGGGTAAAATCCTGGAGGGCATTCTAAGGGATGCTATACTGCAGTATCTGAAGAGGAATAACCTCATGACCCAGTATCAGCATGGATTTATGAGGGACCGTTCCTGTCAGACTAATCTGATCAGTTTCTATGAAGAGGCAAGTTCCGGACTGGACCAAGGGAACGCAGTGGACGTAGTGTATATGGACTTTTCAAAAGCTTTTGATACGGTGCCACACAAAAGGTTGATACATAAAATTAGAATAATGGGAATAGGGGAAAATATGTGTAAGTGGGTTGAGAGCTGGCTCAGGGATAGGAAACAAAGGGTGGTTATTAATGGAGCACACTCGGACTGGGTCGCGGTTAACAGTGGGGTACCGCAGGGGTCAGTATTGGGCCCTCTTCTTTTTAACATATTTATTAATGACCTTGTAGGGGGCATAGAGAGCAGAATTTCAATATTTGCAGATGACACTAAACTCTGCACGGTAATCAATACAGAGGAGGACAATTTTATATTACAGGATGATTTATGTAAACTAGAAGCTTGGGCTGATAAATGGCAAATGAGCTTTAATGGGGATAAATGTAAGGTCATGCACTTGGGTAGAAGTAATAAGATGAATAATTATGTGCTTAATTGTAAAACTCTGGGCAAAACCGTCAATGAAAAAGACCTGGGTGTATGGGTGGATGACAAACTCACATTTAGTGGCCAGTGTTAGGCAGCTGCTACAAAGGCAAATAATTAATGGTATGCATTAAAAGAGGCATAGATGCTCATGAGGAGAGCATAATTTTACCTCTATACCAGTCACTAGTGCGACCACACTTAGAATACTGTGCACAGTTCTGGTCTCCGGTGTATAAGAAAGACGTAGCTGAACTAAAGCGGGTGCAGAGAAGAGCGACCAAGGTTATTAGAGGACTGGGGGTCTGCAATACCAAGACAGGTTATTACACTTGGGGCTATTTAGTTTGGAAAAACGAAGACTGAGGGGTGATCTTATTTTAATGTATAAATATATGAGGGGACAGTACAAAGACCTTTCTGATGATCTTTTTACTCATAGACTTGAGACAGGGACAAGGGGGCATCCTCTACGTCTGGAGGAAAGAAGGTTTAAGCATAATCACAGACGCGGATTCTTTACTGTAAGAGCAGTGAGACTATGGAACTCTCTGCTGTATGATGTTGTAATGAGTGATTCATTACTAAAATTTAAGAGGGGACTGGATACCTTTCTTGAAAAGTATAATGTTACAGGTTTTATACACTAGTTTCCTAGTCTGATTGCCATATGTGGAGTCGGGAAGGAATTTTTTTTCCCCAAGGTGGAACTTACTCTTTGCCTTCCTCTGGATCAACATATTAGGACATTTTAGGTTAGGCTATGACCTATGAGTAGAACAAGATGGACTTAACGTCTTCCTTCAACCTTAATAACTATGTTACTATGTTCACTCTTGAGTTCCTAGCCGCTCTGCCACATTAGGACAAAGCTATGGGCACTATAATTTAGTTGCATTTTCAATAGAGAGACTGCAATATATCTACAGTTTGTTCAAGCTACTGTCCTGTAATTTTCGCTATATAGCACCATCATTCCGCAGCGCTTTACAGTCACTATCATCTATTTCCACACTGGGGCTCACAATCTAAATTCTCTATGTCTTTGGAGTGTGGAAGGAAATCAGAGAACCTGGAGGAAATCCACGCAAACATGGGGAGAACATACAAACTCCTTTCAAGATGCCAGTGCTGTAAAGCAAGAGAACTAACCACTAATCCACCACGTTGTCCTTCTCAGTTATTTTATATTGAACACCATTTTGGGCCTTAAAATGGCCTTAAATTACAATGATTTCGTCATATTGGGCCTGAGTTATGGTTGTATTTTCACCTTTTTTTGTGGGGGTCTAGTTTTTGCTGACTTAGCTTTTCTTTATTTGCACCCAGTTCGTCTTCTAGTTTGTACCATTTTTAAGTATTCATTATATGTTTTCTCTTGTTGTTGTTTTTTATGTTCATAAATGTGGGCATAGTTTTTGTTTTCCAAATGTTTGCGTCCGGTTCATAAAATGGGACTTTTTAAAAACGTTGCAACATTTTTGCAAAGCTGTATTCTAGTCCTCCCACATGAGTTATTTTATGTATGCCTGATTTTTTATGCAAGACATCTTAGCGGAACATGCAACTTTGGTTCTGAAAAGGCGCAAAAAAGGCGTAAAAGACAAATATAAAGAGCATTTTTTAATCCTGAATAGTTACACGCTCGAGCATCAGTGTGCTCGGGATGCTCATTACTCAGCGAGTATTTTTTTTAATGATCAAGCGAGAGCTCCAGTCCCTGCCCATCATGTTTGGTGCTTTTTAGACAGCCAATGATCATGTGGGGATTGCCTACCAGTCATTGTAATGCTTGAGCCATCTATATAAGACCCGTGACACTATGCTCGTCAAACAGGAGAGGTGCTGCTGAAAGAGGGACAGAAGCTGCATAGTAGCCAGGAATTCAACCACATTAATATTTCTTTTAAATACAACAGTCCTTCTTAGAGCTAATTATAATAAATAGTAATACTGCTGTTAGCAGCACTTAGGGAGAGATTGTGCTGAAGGGATTATGTAGGACAGGACAGGGCGAATTCCATGTCCTTTATGCTGCAGTCTGCAACTCATACCAAAACCCCTTCTCAGGGCTAATAATATTCTTTTTGCTCTTAATCCTGCAAATTGTTCAGAGAAGGGAAATATTAATTTTACTGTGACAGTTGTCGCAAGATCTCGATGATGATGAGACACAGTTGCCAACAAGTAGTGTTATTATGTCAGCAAGTCAGGAGGAGGACCAGGGTGCAGAAGTGGAAGACAAGGTGGCGAATGATGAAGTCACTGACAGCAGCGCACAGAGGGAGGGTTCTGCAGTACCGCAACAGGCAGTGGGGTAGCCAGAGACAATGCAGGCAACTGTTCCCCAAGCACCAACACGAGTGAAGTTGCCAAGCCAAGGGTTAGGTGTTCCCGAGTGTGGAGCTTTTTAAAGACTGTCCAGTTAACCCAAAAAGGCCATTTGCAACATCTGCCATTCTAGCATCAGCAGGTGCAGCACAACTACCAGCCTGACCACCACTAGCATGTTCAACCACCAGCATGTTCAGGCACATGCAAGCAAAGCACCTGACTTCTTGGGCCGAACGCCAGGGTCCAGAAACAGTGTCTGCGGGTGACACGACTGCCTCTTCCCCTGTTCTACATGCATGCCAATATCCTGTACATGATGTAGATGAAAATGACTCCCACTCTGCACCTGTCATTGCACACCTGCAACCACTGTCAACAACCACGTCCATGTCGTTGTCCCAGCGCAGTGTTCAATTGCTGTACCCCAGTCCTTGGCATGCAAGTTAAATATGCAGCCACCCAAAAGACACAATACTAAATGGACACATTTCCAGACAGCTTGTCCTGGAAATGTTGCCGTTTAGGCTTGTAGAGATAGAACTTTTACACAACCTCATGGCGGTGGCCATCCCTCGGTCCCCAGCTGCCACTATTTCTCCCGGTGTGCCATTCCTGCCTTACATAAGCACGTGTCCCATAACATCAGCCATGCCCTGACCAATGCTGTATCTTGGAGGGTCCACTTTACCCTGGACACATGGACAAGTGCTTGTATCCAAGGACACTATACTTACCTGACGGCACACAGGGTGAACATTGTGGAAGCCAGGACCCAGTCGGACCCTGGGACGGAACACATGCTACTGACACTGAGGAATGCCGGCCCTGGTTCAAATAGGGTTGTCCCCAACTTCTACAGCAGTTCCTGTGCCTCCTCCTTCTCCTCATATACCATCTCAGAAATGTCAACATCAGGCCCACCTGCTAGAGTTTTGTCAGAGCGGGTTTTAGTGCCGCTGGGGTATTATAATCAGTAGGTGCATCCACCTGTCAAGTGAAAATACTGACAGGCTGACTCATCAAAATGAACAAGTGCTGGATTGGGCCAGATGTCTGTAAACCAGATGACAGCAGCAGAACATGAACTCAAATGCAGTTTGTTTGTTTTTTTCTGGTGTATTCCCCTGCACCCCTTCCCACTCAAACATGGGAAAACGCTTCAGAATTTCATCTATTTTGTGTTGTCCTCCTCCTCCTCTTCCACCAACATACCAACAGGGTGATCAAGTTACATTTGGTATAAATTTTTTAAGGGTGTTTATGATGCTCGCATTAACAATTTTGAAAGGACTACCTTGAATATTTTTTTATATACATTGTACATTGTGGCTCAGCGGTATATGGAGGTAGAAGACAGGAACACTTTCTCTTTAAATCTTCAGTTGGTTTATTTTATTAACCCCTTAGTGATCAATTTGGTACTTAATGACCGGGCCAATTTTTAAAATTCTGACCACCGTCACTTTATGAGGTTATTGCTCTGGAACGCTTCAACGTATCCCACTGATTCTGAGATTGTTTTTTTCATAACACATTGCACTTCATGTTAGTGGTAAAATTTCTTCAAAATAACTTGCGTTTATTTATGAAAAAATAAAAATTTTGCGATTTTCAAGCTTGTAATTTTTGTACACTGAAATCAGACAGTGGTGTTGTGATGGTGGGATATGGTATGTGGGTATCATTTTGTTTTGAGGGCTGTCTGTTGGCCCCTTACAAAGAGTGATGGCAGCCTGATGTCCGTTAAAAAAAAATTGTGACTTTCAGAGTCCCTCCTTCATAAATTAAACAGATTGTGTCTGATCATGTCATCATATGGCCAGATAAGGCATTAAAATGATAAAATTACATTTCCTGTTGTAGTGTTTTTGCTGCATTTTTGCAAGTTTGCATTGCTTTCAATGGTGAAAAAAACATTTGTGTGAACATAGCCCAAGGCGTGGAGGAACATTTCTTTCTCTTGTCTATTTTGTCTTATATACAAGTCATTATCCTATCCAATATCTTAACATTTTTTCCAGTCAAGTCCATTTAAACTGTAGTTTTCTATGTTTTATTGTCAGTATGTAAAAGTAATGTAATACTCTAACAACATTGTTCCCAGCAGCAATCTGGGATTCAGAGATGCTTCCGGGGGTCTTCCCCATGCTGTTTCCATGCCATTTCAGTGCTGTTTCTAACATTTTCAGCAACTTTTAGACCACTTCCAGACCTTTGGGGAGGGCCCTGGAAAAATGCTCGAGTTTCCCTTTGACTTCCATTATGCTTGTTACTCGAGCGGAGCATCCAAGCATTACGATTTGCTCAACTCGAGTACCCAATCATTTTAGTGCTCTCTCACCCCTAATCATGAACCATATGCATCAATTTTGAAGATTTTGGTGCAAAAAAATGCATGGATAAATTCTGCAAGAGAAAAAAAAGACTTCAAAAAATTGATAATGAATCAGCCCATTGAATTTTTTAATAGAGACCCAGCAAATGGCGTATGTATGTAGCTAAAAAAAAATTTTATTCCATAAAAGTAAAAAAGACCATCATATTGCAACTAGCCCTTTGACATACTAGTAGAAAAGGCACAATCAACGCATTTCAACTTTCGCCTTATTCATGATCTTGAGATTGTTGATTGTGCCTTTTCTACTAGTGTGTCAAAGGGCTGGTTGCAATATGTTGCTTTTTTTTACTTTTATGGAATAAACCTTATTTTTTAGCTACATACGCCATTCACTGGATTTTTCTCTATTGGATTTTGCAGTGGCTGCTTCACCCTTGTCTGTGCGAGGCATTGGCTTGCAAACAGAAGGTCAAATTTGACTGGTAAGCTGACTCTTCCCTATATACTTTATATATTGAATTTTTTAGGACCACTGTAACTTGAAACTGCGTTCAGCATACAATGCTAAAGACACTACCTATGTGCGGCACGTGCACTTTAACTGGAATATCCAATCAATGGGCATGGATATTTCACTAGTAGTGCACTTGCATTAATTGCATCTAATCATTGTATGTGTTAATTATATGCACTGGCTGTCTAATAGCACTTCTCTACAGCACAGCTTTATATTATATGTTGTGTGCCAGGTTTAGCTGCTCTTTTGGACGCTAGGTTAGAGATGGGGTCATGAAAAAGCTCCCGTCCCAGCGTAAAAAACTATTCTTCAGGTTCCAGCTTTCCTTTCTGACATTCATATTTTAGTTCCTGCTTATTTGTTATTGATGAGTGAACGTGATCTGATAAGGCGTTATCCAAGTATGGTCGTGTGCTAGACGAGTGTTTTAGGCGTGCTCAAAAACTGTGTTCAGACATACCCAGATTGCCTATTTGTTAGGCAATCCCTTCGTGTGTTGCGGCTGTCATTCGGGAGACAAGCAGCCGCGGGAACTCGAACATATTTTTTGAGCATGACGAGGACACTCGGCTAGCACCGAGCATGTTCGGATAACACCTTGTCTGAGCACGGTCGCTCATCACCATTATTTGCCTTTGATATTTATATTTTCCTTTTTTGTATTGTTATTATGGGGGCTTTGAAATCAATTGCTAGTTTTCCATAGTCAGTTTGGGACACTTTGCAGCTTTTGCTGTTCCAAAACAGATTATTGGTCTCTTGAGATTCTGTTTTTTAATTAAAGGTTTAACACCTTGCTGTAAAACAAAAAAGAAATGCTGGCATTGATATTTCAGTAGCCCTTATGGACTTTGCTTCCTAGCATCCCTGCATTTGACCAATACAAGCTATCAGTGACAGCAGCACTTTCATGTCATACTAAGAAAATGAAAGTCTCATTTTCGTTCAATGTCAGCTGAACTGGGCTGTGTTCTTCTGACATAACATTTTTATTTACGCAAGATTTTTTTCCCCTAAAATAAACAGTTCCTAGAAATAGACATTGTATTATTACTAGAAATTTTATTACAGTAATTGGGAATACACGCTACAGGAAAACTTAAGAGGTCCAAAGTGTGAATTATCGCCAAAAAAACCCATTCTTGAACTATATTATTTGTATTGGAGCAGTGAAATAGTTGGCCAACATAAGTCATGGTTTTCTGTGTTGTGTAATGTTCTTGTTGGAATGGCTTTAATTATATAATATGGTGGCTGACCCTTAAAACAGAGTAAAGTGGGTACCTTGCAAGAAAGGCCCAACTATGGCCCTTACCTACTGTATATATATAGTGATTCAGGCAAACTGCCCTATATGATTTATATGCTGTGTTTATTATAGGGAGTGCATATCAATGGATGATGCAAACTGTAGTTTTATTTTTATTGTGTGCGATGGGTGCAAAGACTTGTAGAGGTCACAGTTCACCTACTCAGGATGCTAAAGCATTGAGTCGTACAAGCTCTATTCTCAGCAGATATGGAGTTAGAAGTCAGAGGCAACGGAAGCAGTAGATGATAGGTAGGAAAAGTTTGCAGTTGATTGCGGCCACAAAAAGTGTAAGATTGTGAGACCTGCTAGGGATCACTGCTGAAAGAGAGCCTGCTGAAGGAGGGTGTGAAGTTGATATCACCCGAACTGTCCCATGCTGCTGTGTAACCATTGAAATGTTGCCTTCATTTATGAGACTGTAAAGCTGGGCTCACAAGTCTATGAAATACAGATCACAATAACCAGCCCTACCAGTGGGTCTCCTGACCTAAAATAACTGCCTCATAAACAGTTGAAACCATAAATTTACATACACTATATAAAAAGACACATATGCATGTTTTTCTAAATATCTGACATGAAATCAGAATAAACCTTTCCCGTTTTAGGTCAATTAGGATTACCATAATTAATAATATTTGTCAAAAGCCAGAATAACGAGAGGGAATGTTTTAAGGTATTTTTATTACTTACTGCAAAGTCAAAAGTTTACACACATTTCATTAGTATTTGGTACCATTGCCCTTAAACTGAATGACTTGGGTCAAACGTTTGGGATATCCTTCCACAAGCTTCTCACAATATTTGGTCAGAATTTGGGCCCATTCCTCCTGACTTATCTGGTGTAACTGATCAAGGTTTGTAGGTCGCCTTGCTCGCACCTGACTTTTCAGCTTTGCCCACACATTTTCAATAGGATTGAGATCAGGGCTTTGTGATGGCCACTTCAAAACATTGACTTTGTTATCCTTAAGCCTCTTTACCATTTTGGCAGCATGCTTCAGGTCATTGTCCATTTGGAAGACCCATTTCCGCCCAAGCTTTAACTTCTTGGCTGATGTCTGGAGATGTTGTTTCAGTATTCATAATCTTCTTCTCTCATGATGCCATCTATTTTGTGAAGTGCACCAGTCCCTCCTGCAGCAAAGCAACCTCACAACATGATGCTGCCACCCCAGTTTTTCACAGTTGGCATAGTGTTCTTAGGATTCCAAGCTTCTCCCTTTTTCATCCTAAAGTAACAAAGGTCATTATGCCCCAAAAGTTCAATTTTAGTTTCATAAGACCACAGGAAATGTCTCCAAAAATTAAGGTCTTTGTTCCTGTGTGCATTTACAAACATTAGTTAATATGTTTCTTTTGGAGTAATAGCTTCTTCCTGGCAGAGTGGCCTTTCAGCCCATGTTGATACAATACTTGTTTTACTGTGGATATTGACACAATCTTACCAGCTTCTGCCATCATCTTCACAAGGTCTTTTGCTTTTGTCCATGGGTTGATATGCACATGTTGGACCAAAGCACATTTATCTCTGTGTGACACAAAACCCATCTCCTTCCTGAGCGGTATGATGGCTGGACACTCCCATGTATTTTGTACTAGTGTATAATTGTTTGTACAGATGAACGAGGCCCCCTCAGGTATCTTGAAATTGTAGTCAAGGATGAGCCAGACCCTTGCAAGTCCACAATTCTCTTTCTGATATCTCAGCCAATTTCTTTAGACTTTCCCATGATGCTACACAAAGAATCAGCATGTTTCAGGTGTGCATTAAAATACATGCACAGGTGTGTCTCTAACTAACTAGATGTTGCCAAAAAAACAGAAGCTTCCAAACACATGACATCATCATATGGTCAGTCCAGAATTGTTTAAAGGCATAGTAATCTTAGTGTATGTAAACTTTTGACTTTGCAGTAAGTAATAAAAATGCCTTAAAACATTCTCTCTCTCTCTCTCATTATTCTGGCATTTGGCAAATATTAATAATTATGGTAAGCCTAATTGACCTAAAATGGGAAAGGTTTATTCTGATTTCATGTCAGATATTGAGAAAAATATGCATATGTGTCTATTTATATAGTGTATGTAAACTTCTAGTTTCAATTATATGCCAGCGAGTAAAGTCAAGAGACTCACAAGTCTGGCCAGCCATTGCGATCCTGGCATATCCTGTATATCATGGACGTGTGAAGCTGGTCGTAGGCTGAGATCCCAAGGTGCTGATGCTGAATGCAATCCGATGGTCACACCAACTTTGACCATGAATGAGCTCATGAATTTGCAGTGGCTCTGAGGGTTTGGCTTCTGTCCAACTGCCAGGGGCGTAACTACCGCGGTCGCAGGGGTCGCAATTGCGACGGGGCCCGCAGTGCTTAGGGGCCCACCCAGTCCAGCAGACTGGGCGGGCTCCTAAGAACTCTAAGCTACAAAATGGGCCGCCGGCCCTTTAAATAATTCTTCCTTACAGGCCCTGCTGCGCGTGCACTCGCGATCACGGGTGGGACTGCACTTGACCCGCAGCAGAGCCCCTCCACCGCAGAGAGCCGCACACCACAACTATGGCTGCAGCTGCTCTGTGCGCACAGGACCTAGGATGAGGTCACAGGAGGGGAGGAGTTGGAGTCACATGATCAAGGGCTTCCGTGTAGTGCAGGACAGTAGTGCAGTGCTGTTTGTCATCATGCTGGAGGAGGGTAAGCTTTTGTGTGAGGTCAGGAGGGGTTTGTGTGAATGTAGCAGAGCAGTGTGTGTATGAGGTGTACAGAGCGGAGCCGTGTGTGTATGAGGTGTACGGAGCGGAGCCATGTGTGTATGAGGTGTACAAGGCAGAGCTGGGTGTGTATGAGGTGTACGGAGCAGAGCTGGGTGTGTATGAGGTGTACGGAGCAGAGCCGGGTGTGCATGAGGTGTACGGAGCAGAGCCGGGTGTGCATGAGGTGTACGGAGCAGAGCCGGGTGTGCATGAGGTGTACGGAGCAGAGCCGGGTGTGCATGAGGTGTACGGAGCAGAGCCGGGTGTGTATGAGGTGTACGGAGCGGAGCCGGGTGTGCATGAGGTGTACGGAGCAGAGCCGGGTGTGCATGAGGTGTACGGAGCAGAGCCGGGTGTGCATGAGGTGTTCGGAGCAGAGCCGGGTGTGCATGAGGTGTACGGAGCAGAGCCGGGTGTGCATGAGGTGTACGGAGCGGAGCCGGGTGTGCATGAGGTGTACGGAGCGGAGCCGGGTGTGCATGAGGTGTACGGAGCGGAGCCGGGTGTGCACGAGGTGTACGGAGCGGAGCCGGGTGTGCACGAGGTGTACAGAGCGGAGCCGGGTGTGCACGAGGTGTACGGAGCGGAGCCGGGTGTGTACGAGGTGTACGGAGCGGAGCCGGGTGTGTACGAGGTGTACGGAGCGGAGCCGGGTGTGTACGAGGTGTACGGAGCGGAGCCGTGTGTGTACGAGGTGTACGGAGCGGAGCCGTGTGTGTACGAGGTGTACGGAGCGGAGCCGTGTGTGTACGAGGTGTACGGAGCGGAGCCGTGTGTGTACGAGGTGTACGGAGCGGAGCCGTGTGTGTACGAGGTGTACGGAGCGGAGCCGTGTGTGTACGAGGTGTACGGAGCGGAGCCGTGTGTGTACGAGGTGTACGGAGCGGAGCCGTGTGTGTACGAGGTGTACGGAGCGGAGTCGGGGGTGTACGGAGCGGAGTCGGGTGTGTACGAGGTGTCGCATCTCTGCTTCAGGAAAATGGCCGCCGCGATCTCCATCTGGGCACGCGCGGCATCCTGCGGCCATTTTCCTGAAGCCGCGGCCAGCAGAGCGCCGCTTCTGCGCACGCGCGGCCAAAGGAAGATGGCCGCCCCACCGATCACCAATGAAATGTCGCACATCACGCTATTTTCACTCCCCTGTGCAGTGGATTCGGGACCTTGGGCATGCGCACACCACTACGCCACCAACGGAAAACTAAGCAAGATCTGGGGGAAGACACCACGCCCATCTGACCAGACCAGCCTGATTGACAGGCGAAAACGACTACTTTGGTAACGTATTTCGGCAGCATAGCTGGGGAATCGGGGTCCACAAACTACACTATTGTAATGCACAGCTCAGGCCCTATTTAACAGTATTTTTTATCTCATACGGAAAAAACGGGGTGACAGGTTCCCTTTAAGAGAAAGCCAAAATAACCCCGGGACAGAAGGCGAGAGCAGGGGGGAGGTGCGGGACAGAGCCGCTTTAGGCTAGTTTCACACTAGCGTTAACTGCAATATGTCGCAAATGCGTCGTTTTGCCGAAAATACGCATCCAGCAAAAGTTCTTGCTGGATACGTTTTTTCGTCATAGACTAACATTAGCGACGCATTTGCGACGCATTGCCAAACGTCGCGTCCGTTTTGCGACGCTTGGGCGTGTGGTAGCGGACCGTCGGGAGAAAAAAACCTTACATGTAACGTTTTTTGCTCCCGACGGTCCACTTTTTCCGACCGCGCATGCGCGGCCGGAACTCCGCCCCCACCTCCCCGCACTTCCCCGCACCTCACAATGGGGCAGCGGATGCGTGGGAAAAATGCATCCGCTGCCCCCGTTGTGCGGCGGAGACCACACTAGCGTCGGGAACGTCGGCCCGACGCACAGCGACGGGTTGTTCCCGACGCTAGTGTGAAACTAGCCTTAGTCGCTAGTGTGAAACTAGCCTTAGTCAGGAGAAGCTGAGGAGCTGCAGCCGGTTTACATCAGCCACCCCTGTACCAGAGAGGAGATTGTGAGTTGTGTATATGAGCTGGTATCTCTGGTGTGTGTGTGTGTGTGTGTGTGTGTGTGGTATCTGTAGTGTGTGTGTGATAACTGTAGTATGTGTGTGATATCTGTAGTATGATGTGTGTGTGTGTGTGATATCTGTAGTGTGTGTGATATCTGTAGTGTGTGTATGTGTGTGTGTGTGTGTGTGTTATCTGTAGTGTGTGTGTGTGATATCTGTAGTATGATGTGTGTGTGTGTGATATCTGTAGTATGTCTGTGTGTGTGTGTGATATCTGTAGTGTGTGTGTGTGATAACTGTAGTATGTGTGTGATATCTGTAATATGATGTGTGTGTGATATCTGTAGTGTGTGTAATAACTGATGTGTGTGTGTGTGTGTGTGTGTGTGTGTGTGTGATATCTGTAGTATGATGTGTGTGTGTGATATCTGTAGTGTGTGTGTGATATCTGTAGTATGTGTGTGTGAGGCAGCGGCGTAACTACTACGGTCGCAGCTGCAAGCGGCTCTGGCAGGTCAGGGGGCCGTGAGTCCCCTTGAGCCTGTCTCCCTTATGCTTGTGTCCCCATGTGCCTGTCTCCCTTGCCCATTAGTCCCTGTGTGTCCCCATGTGCCTGTCTCCTATGTCCCCTTGTGCTTGTGTCAGTCTCCTTTGTCCCCTTGTGCTTGTGTCAGTCTCCTTTGCCCACTAGTCCCTGTGTGTCAGTCTCCCTTTCCCACTTGTCCCTGTGTGTCCCCTTGTGCCTGTCTCCCTTGTCCCCTTGTGCTTGTCCCTTGTCCCCGTGTGTCAGTCTCCATTGCCCACTAGTCCCCTTGTATCAGTCTCCCTTGCCCACTATTCCCCGTGTGTCAGTCTCCCTTGCCCACTAGTCCGTGTCCCCGTGTGCCAGTCTCTCTTGTCCACTAGTCCCCGTGTGCCCTTTGTGTCAGTCTCCCTTGCCCACTTGTGTCAGTCTCCCTTGCCCACTAGACCCCTTGTATCCTTCTCCCCTGCCTCCTAGCCCCCATGTGTCCCCTAGTGCCTGTCTTCCTTGCCCCCTTGTTCCCTCTCCTCTGCCCCCTCGTCACCATTTGCTCGTGTCTTTGTCACTGCCCCTGTATGGAGGGGCTGCATTATACTATGAGGGGGGCTGCATTGTATTCTATGGGGCTTACATTGAATTTTATGGCGGGGGGGGCCCCATTTGGAAGTTCGCACCGGGGCCCATAACTTTGTAGTTACGCCACTGCCAACTGCATTAGCACAGCATGTGAATACAGCCTAACCACTACATGTACTGGAAAGGCAAAACTACACTAAATACTAAACCATAAGTGAGTCTAGTCTTAGGAAAGTCCATGTTTATATACTGAGCATTGTGCCATATGAACAAACTGAGAAATACTTTAATTCAGGGAAGCCTCGTCATAATTGCTATGGATGCAACTAGCGGCTATGTGTAGTAACAGATGTGAAACTTGGTGCTTTCAAAACTCCACTGATCCCTGACTTTACAAGGTCTCCTGACAGCAATGAAAGTGTAATTTAAGTGAAATGAAACTTGTTGCAATAAGCAGTATTTTGAAAGTGGAAGGTGAAAGTGTCAATGTCTGCTGTTATGGCAGAATACTGAGGCTTGTCATCTGTCACAATCCATGAGGTGGTTAGGTTTTCTCATCAATGTCTGCATTTCATGTTTTGTGGTCAATGCCTGTGTAGTTTACGACATAAAATGACAAAACGAGAAGTTGTCTATGTAACACACAGTTTTATTATTAAATACATCCCTGGCACATATTTAATGCAGGATATTCAACAAATGTTGCAACTTTTGATAGTTAAAAAAATTAAGGCATGACCTCACTGTCCTGGTTTTCTTCCTTCAATTTGACATGAAAAGAAGCTCCTCATTCACATTACACTGTTGGCTGATCCAGCCATCATCAGTTGGTTTTGCCAACTTCCTATGTGCATGGATACCACTGGTGGACACAGACAGAAGAGGGCCCCAGTGCAAGAACAATAAAGGGGCCCTTTACAGCCCAATAGCTCATTATAATGTACATGTCCACCTGCTTTGGAGGTAGAAATGGGCCCCCATACCACTTAAGCTCCTGTGCTGCTGCACAGATTGCACTAGTGATATGTCCGCCCCTGATGGGTACCCTAATGCTTCAGCTTCCCCCGTTCTATGGCAGATCTCTATAACAGCCAGTCACTGTCTCTTCTTTCGATAGATATGGCTGTTGACTATGTGTAGCTGCAGAACTTCACACTTCACTAAAAACACTACAGTAGCAAGTCCCTGCTAATAGCTACAGATATTACATCTTTAAACATATTGACCATAGAGTCATTAAACTCAGTCACGAAGTGTATTCAATCTTAAAACCAATCTTTATTAACACATAAACAATACAAAACGTTAAATTAGTGCCTCAGAATCAAAATACAAATGCATTCAAGGTAAGCGACGGGAACTACAATTGCATATTATCCAGTTACTGTAAACAATGCCTCTCTGTGCAAATCAGTGTAAACACACCCGCAGTCCAGATGACCTCCTAATGCTGTCAATACTGAGATATGCATACAAACGGGCAATCAGCCCAATACATATTACCGTGGTGGCTTCACCGTTCCCCTGCCTCGTGGCACGCTATCCCTTGACAACCCCGACGCGCGTTTCACATCCGCTTCCTCTTGGGGGCGTGTCAAGCATCAGGCAGCATGAGTCTTTAAAATCCGCACGTACCAATCAGATTGCTCAGATCGGGATATCCCCGATGCGTCACCCGGGGGCTCCCACCGCTGTCAACCTCATCAGACATCCGGATACGCCCTCTACTCATCCACCAATCCAAAGAAAGTGGGCTGGTCATAACTCCTTTCCCGGAGCAAACTATTCACCCGAACCTAGATGAGACATCGGGGAATGGTTACGGGTGCTCCACTAATCAGATGCTGAGGGCGGATGTAAACAGAACAGCCGGGGACGCCCTCACACAGGCAGTACCGAACGGCATGAAAACACGTGCACTAAGAGAAATCTCACAGGTAGAGCTTTTTCGGCACCAAAGGGGGAATATAGATAAATTGATAATACAGACCATATCTATAAGCCACGCCAAAACCCAACCATATAGGAATAGCGAGGAGCATCAGCACCTCACCTGCAGAACAAGGTACCAAATGACACCATCGCCTCCAATGCGACCGGGGATAGCGTGACTTAATGCATGATAAAACATCTAAATCCCAAAATAGGGCAAAGAAACCTTGCCCATATGGGGCTAATGGGCAGAGGGATTCATAGAAATAGTACCCATCACCCACCCCCTATTAAACACAAGATGATGCCACCAACACCGTAATTGGGTGAAAATAGCCCATAAACACTGACAATTACTTATAACAAGCCGGCCCGTTTACAATCCATATTCTTGTAACCTTCGACCATACTTATCAGTGAAAGTGACTTAATATCACAAATACGATCAGTTTCACATTAATGTCCCAAATAAATTATTATGTATAAATATCCAATGGAACCATCTTGTGCCATGCATTTCAGGGTGGCGGCCAACAATGAAGTCCCTTGCGCTCCAGGTTATTCCCGGGACATCGTCCCTACACCAATGGTAACTTCCCTAACCGAGACACGGTGGGGAACTTCAGTGGAGCCGTGTTGACCTCTTGATGTTCTATCCCGGCCTAAGACTAATAATAACCTCCTGACGTCTCTTCATTGTATTCGGCTTACAGGAGGCCCTTTCATAATGTCTCTTTGGCTCATGTCATCCACTTAAGTGCCCATAATCCATCATCCAATGGATGGCCGTCCAACCACAGAGAGGATATAAAGTACGAGAATCTGAAAAGTAACGCACAAAATTAAAAACGAACCCTCAATTATTAACACTTTACACTACTAAACAGTTAAAACCTAAGCCCAACACAAAAACAAAACAGCTTTAAAAACGACTGACCACAACCCAAACTATATCCATATATATGTACACAAGTAGACAAAAAGCAGTCACAGGAAGGATCCAAAACCCAGATTTTCGTTCAAACCCTGCGGAGCCAGGGTACCTAACCGGTAAATCCAACGGCTTTCAACCTGGGCCAAAAGTTTCCCCAAATCACCTCCTCTAGGACCCAAGCTGACCAAATCTATACCCTTCACTTTCATCATCCGAGGATCGCAACCATGATATTTTTTGTAATGCCTCGGAATTGTCTTAAGAGTAGAAATGTCCTCCACCGTTCTTGCCTTCTCAATGTCCAGGAAATGTTCCCGGACACGAACCCTTAACTCTCTAGTGGTAAGGCCAATATATACCTTACCACAGGGGCAGGTCAAGTGATAAATCACCCCCTTCGATGTACAGGAGATAAATTTCCTAATTTCAAAAGCTTTAGACCCATCGAAATTTGTAAATTTCTTACTCTTAGTACAATTAGCACAGGCTTTGCAGCGACCGCATGGAAAGAAACCTACCAGGTCCTTATTGATGTCTCGTTTCTTACTTGGCTCATAGTGGCTATGCACCAAAATGTCACGAATATTTCTTGACCTTTTGGCTACTATAGCGGGTTTAGCCGGTAAAAACTGTCTTAAAACCGGATCAGTATGTAAAACTGCCCAATGTTTTTCCACAATCTGTTTGAACTCAAACCATTTATTGTGGTAACCCGTAATCAACCGTACCTGATCTTTGCCATCATTTTTTATTTTAGGGTTGTTGTTATACAATAGGGCATTCCTAGATATGTTCCTTGCCCTCATCACACCCCTCCTGATAGTTTTCTGACCATAGCCCCGTTGTGAGAACCTCTCCGCCAATTGCCCGGATTGAACCTCAAAGTCAGCCTCGTTTGAACAAATGCGGCGGACCCGAAGGAATTGTCCGATTGGTATTCCTCTAATAGTGGAGGGCAGGTGTGCAGACTGGGCATGCAGCAACGAATTTGTGGCAGTCTCCTTCCGGAAAACATTAGTGATAATTTCCCCCTCCGGGCGGGCACATATCTGCAAATCCAAAAAATTACTATTTCTATGAATCCCTCTGCCCATTAGCCCCATATGGGCAAGGTTTCTTTGCCCTATTTTGGGATTTAGATGTTTTATCATGCATTAAGTCACGCTATCCCCGGTCGCATTGGAGGCGATGGTGTCATTTGGTACCTTGTTCTGCAGGTGAGGTGCTGATGCTCCTCGCTATTCCTATATGGTTGGGTTTTGGCGTGGCTTATAGATATGGTCTGTATTATCAATTTATCTATATTCCCCCTTTGGTGCCGAAAAAGCTCTACCTGTGAGATTTCTCTTAGTGCACGTGTTTTCATGCCGTTCGGTACTGCCTGTGTGAGGGCGTCCCCGGCAGTTCTGTTTACATCCGCCCTCAGCATCTGATTAGTGGAGCACCCGTAACCATTCCCCGATGTCTCATCTAGGTTCGGGTGAATAGTTTGCTCCGGGAAAGGAGTTATGACCAGCCCACTTTCTTTGGATTGGTGGATGAGTAGAGGGCGTATCCGGATGTCTGATGAGGTTGACAGCGGTGGGAGCCCCCGGGTGACGCATCGGGGATATCCCGATCTGAGCAATCTGATTGGTACGTGCGGATTTTAAAGACTCATGCTGCCTGATGCTTGACACGCCCCCAAGAGGAAGCGGATGTGAAACGCGCGTCGGGGTTGTCAAGGGATAGCGTGCCACGAGGCAGGGGAACGGTGAAGCCACCACGGTAATATGTATTGGGCTGATTGCCCGTTTGTATGCATATCTCAGTATTGACAGCATTAGGAGGTCATCTGGACTGCGGGTGTGTTTACACTGATTTGCACAGAGAGGCATTGTTTACAGTAACTGGATAATATGCAATTGTAGTTCCCGTCGCTTACCTTGAATGCATTTGTATTTTGATTCTGAGGCACTATTTTAACGTTTTGTATTGTTTATGTGTTAATAAAGATTGGTTTTAAGATTGAATACACTTCGTGACTGAGTTTAATGACTCTATGGTCAATATGTTTATAGTTTATTTGGAGTGTGACCCATCCTTTATCTGAGGAAATGGGGTGGTGCTTTATGCTAATTAGATATTACATCTTGGACATTTTGATCCTTTCAGTCCCTTACAAGCTAGCAGCATTTTAAAAAACAATCTTATACATTTTATTGTATACGACAAGCCATCCACTTGGATCCAGATGTCAAAAGGTTCACCAAGGTCATTAGTCTTACATGAGCATCTAAGAACACTGTGAAGTTCTGCATGTTATTCATTTTTATGGAGTGACACACTTTATAGACCATGAATTCATATTATCTTCTAATGTGATAGATTCTATTTTTCTAATGTTTCTTTTCTTTAAAAAGCCAATAAAACCTACTGAATCTGTCACAACTGTGTCCCATCCCCCTGGAAGACCTGGAGTTAGACGGAAATGTCGAGTAACGAATCGCAGGTCTTCCTTACAGATGGTGTGATTAATGTCCTATTTTAAATGGATTTCCTTTCCTTCAGTGCTGAGAGGGTTAAGGACTCTTTCCATGCTGGTTGAGCCTGGTTGTTCTAAGCTGCAACTGCTTATCATTTTCTCCCTCTATTTATACTGGCTCTGGGCATTTTGTCCTTACAGGTGAAAGATTCGTCTTCCTGTGCTGAGTGCTAAAGCTGAGTAGTTGTGGAGTTGTAGTAGTACTGATCTGTTGTTTGCTGTAGTATGTGTGAGTTTATCTCTTGGACTCTATTCCTTATTTAATTTCTCCCAGTTTCTATCCTCCTCCCTATTGTTGGTGAGTGCTTTTGTATGATTTGTGGTTTTCTTTTATCCTAGTTTTGTCCTTGTGTCTTGTTTACCTAACATTACTGTCCCATGCCTCATAGTGTGGGTTAGGGGACAGAATAGGGGTTAATAGGAGCATACTAAGGTCGGGGGCCTGGTCCTCTCTACCTTCAAGAGTACCCCTGGGACAGGGATAGTTAGAGTCCTAATTCCAGGGACAGTTTGAGGAACCTCTCCCTTACTTAAGACCTCCATAGCATGTCAAAATCACACCTTAGATTTTAATTTTAACTTGTATAGCTGAATACTTGTATTTAAAGAGAATATACCTGTTCAATCGTACAAGCATTCTTTCTGTGGATAGAGGAGGAAAAGCTGAGCAGAATGTTTTGGAAATATTCAGTATAACTTGTATTATATTTATTGAAATCCCTCATGTTTATATGAATAGTAGTCCAATAGGCGGTCCTACTAATGATTGACATCTCTGCATACACAGTCATACAGGGAAGACTGTCAATCACTGAGTAGGACGTTATATATATAAAGCCATGCGAATGTATGTGGATGCCTCCGCTTGTGTCGTTTTGACGCTGCGCTAAACTGCGCTGAACGCAACATGTTGCATTTTGTTGCTGTCAGCGCAGCGTCAAAATGAAGCAAGCAGAGGCATCTACATACATCCGCATGGCCTGCATACCCAATGTTAAAGATAGGTACGCAGGACGCATGCTGACGTAGGCGGAGCTGAATGGAAGAGGTGTGGCAGTGGGTGGGGCTTAACGGAGGAACTACACAGCCCTCCGCAGCTCTGCACGACGCAAGTGTGAAACCAGCCTAAGTGACATAGCAAATCAGGAGAAGCATAGTACATTTCTAATGGGAGGTATTTGCTAAGATTATTATTATCACACCTGCTATATATTGGGATAGGATCTTGGAAATTGGAATAACCCTTTAACGTCTGGAGAACAGAATCTCACCAGATTTTGCACTTACTATGGTAAAGTTAATGTATAAGCTGTGCATCTGTTGTATAAAGAGAAATCACCTGATTTGCTGATAATATATGTTTGAGAAACGTCTTATAATTACATTTACTGCCAATTTTTATGTTTTTCTTGTAACCGATACTAGAAAAGCCTTTTGAATGTTTTGAACCTTTTTTTTTAACTGTTACAATTACAATAGTTCACATGATGTGCTCACAGCTTTTCGGGGCGTGCTGTCTACTTTCTGTATAAATGTATTTAGTTTCTTAATAGATCATGCCTGTACATCGTTTAGTTTCTTGAAGCTTCTCATTCAGGGCTAGCCACAGACCCTAATTCCACGGATCATACAGGTAACGTGCCTGTTAGTAAACACAGCTGGCGAGATACACACTCACAGTTTGGACTTTGGAAACATTACATCAAACGTCATCTGACCTGAATAAAGACCTTTGAAAAAGATGTTTGTATTTATGTGTCGGAGCTGCTTCACAGAGAGAAAACTTAGGAAGGTAATCTATCAAAGGTTTCTATGTGGGGTGTAGAAACTTCTAAGGATAATTGCCAGAAGTGGCTGAATTGTGTATATTAGAGATTAGGTACTTAAAGGACATGAAATTGTCAGATTGTTCTCATGATTTTACATGACCTCTTCTTAGGAATAAGGGAAGTGGAATATGTCCACCTTCAAGACACAGTAAGGGCTGGAAGGAACCATAGATAAGACAATGTTCTATGGCACCAAAATGTTTTGGCACTTGTGAAGTAGTAATATATCCTTCCTCCTATATTAGTGATTTATGCCATGAAACGTGTTCTTTTCCTAGGTCCCATCAATAATTCTAGTGATAGAACATTTATTACGCTATTTACTATTCTACTGTAAGCTGTTTATTAGTATTTTTTATTATTACAAGCCCTTCAATAATATGTTTACATGATATACCAGACCACATACAGTTTTATGGCGCGACTGGTGACTGCATATTCTGCCGGGTTGTGAGTGCTTCCCAGCAAGGATTACAGTCCGGAACATCTTCTGAAACTTCCCATATTATAAACACATAGGACTCCTCTGGGATATGCCAGCACTGTATGATCAATGGGAATTCAACCTCAGGGACCCCCACAGATCTTGAGAATGAAGGGGATGCAGGAAGGGTCCAATTCAATTGAAAACCTGGGTCTTCTAAAGGGTTTGTTCACCTCGGGGTGAACAGGAATGCATAAATGTATTTGGGACTAAAAATATTTTTTTGCAATTAAGTGTCTTGAAATAGGTAGCACCATTTTGCTTTTACAGATTCTTTCCTTCCTTGCACATTCAACTTTGATTATATCTATAATTATAAATCCCTTCAGAGGAGCTAAAAAAAAGACAGATAAGAGTTAGAAACTCCCATTGGACCATCAGAAAGAGCTCGCTAACAGATTCTTCATTAAATCAATCTACAACAAGCGATAGACAGTACAATTCAGAGGGCGTAAGAGGGAAGTGGTGCAGAAACGTGATTGTGGACTTGCTGAGACAAGCATTGTGAAGGTACTATTTAAAGTGATTTCATCCATAGTAGTTGGAAACGCTGCTATTCCATATGTGTGCAAGTGTGTAGGTCCTGCTGACCTGATGTCAGGTTTGGGTGCTGCCATAATTGAATAAATGATATAAGCGGACTCATTTACTGCAAACAGGAATGAACCATGTGAATTTAGGTTTGTCCTATTACAGCTTGCGTGTCACAGCCCAAGAGCTTACGATTATGAGAAGAGTAAGGATGGAATACCAATGTAATGACTGATTAAAGGGGTTGCCCAGTCTTAAACTATAAGTCTGCAGTCACATGATCTCCAGCATCAGAGACTCCTCACAACGTGCAGTGCGTGAAATGTGGGGATTCAAAAGTCTGCAGTCACATAGAGAGACTCCAGATATGATTTTGAGACAGGACAATCCCTTTAACCCTGCTTTGAATTCCTGTATGTATGAATCATAAGTTGTTGTTTTTTTTTGTTAATTAACATCAAGATAAGTAGCTATCATCCTGGAGATCTATAACATATGTGCCCGTGAATAATCAGGCATTTCCTATTATATTGAAATATTTCCAATTCATGGGACTACGTGTAAAGGTACCTTCACACTGAACAACTTAACAACGATATCGCTAGCGATCCGTGACGTTGCAGCGTCCTGGATAGCGATATCGTTGTGTTTGACACGCAGCAGCGATCTGGATCCCGCTGTGATATCGTTGGTCGGAGCTAGAAGTCCAGAACTTTATTTGGTTGTCAGATCGGCGTGTATCGTTGTGTTTGACAGCAAAAGCAACGATGCCAGCAATGTTTTACAATGGTAACCAGGGTAAATATCGGGTTACTAAGCGCAGGGCCGCGCTAAGTAACCTGATATTTACCCTGGTTACCATTGTAAAAGTAAAAAAAAAGCACTACATACTCACCTTCTGATGTCTGTCATGTCCCCCGGCGTCCGCGCTGCTGCTTAGAGCTTCCTGCACTGAATGTGTCAGTGCCGGCCGTAAAGCAAAGCACAGCGGTGACGTCACCGCTCTGCTTTAGGGCCGGCGCTTACACAGTGCATGGAAGCGGATGCCGGGGGACCCGACACACCGGAATGTAAGTATGAAGCGTTTTTTTTACATTTACACTGGTAACCAGGGTAAACATCGGGTTACTAAGCGCGGCCCTGCGCTTAGTAACCCGATGTTTACCCTGGTTACCCGGGGACTTCGGCATCGTTGGTTGCTGAAGAGCTGTCTGTGTGACAGCTCTCCAGCGACCACACAGCGACGCTGCAGCGATCGGCATCGTTGTCTATATCGCTGCAGCGTCGCTTAATGTGACGGTACCTTAATGCAGGAATACAAGTTATGTAAGAACACTGGCCAGTAGGAAGTGTGGGTGGGGGAGGGACAAAAAATCCCTCTTTTTTTAGCATATGACTAACATATTGTCACAGAGCACATGCTTGTATTCGCTCCAATATTTATCAGTGGCAAAAATAGAAATACTACATTGAATCCATTAGTTACTAGTAAGAATAATATTGTGACATTAATGCGGATCTCAAATCTCCCAAATGGAGAGCTGCCATATTCTTCAGTTTAAAATTCGGGACATTACATGAAACAATTCTTCCTTCCTCCGTGGCATGAAATGCACCCCCAGGAAAATGTCACATGGATTTGTGCTTCAGCTTAAAGTACAAGTAGAACTGGAAAAAGATGGGAACCGTTCCATTCACATATCTTCAGACTCACTGGCGGACACAGACAGAAAAGGGCTCCTCTGTAATCACAATACATGAGCCCTTTGCGGCCCAATAGCTCATCGTAATGTACAATTTCACCTGCGATGGAACTGGAAATGGCCACCCACCTCTAGGGCTCCTGTGCGGCTGCACAGGTTGCACCAATATTGAAGCCCAGACAACCCCTTTAATATCCACCTTGATGTCACTGTACAAGAATAACGCACACAGAAATGTCATAGTTCAGAAAACGATACAAACAACACTCGGTAAATGCTTTTCTATGAGTAAACCTGCATCCAGCTGTTATCTGTAGAGGCGCTCCTCTTTTTCCTTCTGTAATTGGGCACTCTGCTTGTATATTTCCTTTCTTTAAAAGTAGTCCATGTTTAAGCATTGTGGGAGGTTTTCTCCATAGCTCTGTCAGAGACAGTGACATGGAAGTTCCGCTCAAAAAAGACTTTACCTATTCTTAATAAACATGTAGGCCCTAATCTAGTAAAACTGGCATTTCATACACCAATCTTAATGAGGGGCATGCAGGAATAAGAAGAGCCAAATTCTCTAGGAGATGCATGCCACTTAATGTGGAGCATCTAATCAGTGGCATGCACTTCTGTACACCACATTCCTTGAGATAGACAGATTGACGTAGCCATACCCCATTTCTTCCTACCTCCTCCCCAGTTCTACCCTTGTTGGCAGGGCTGCTTAAAAGTGGCATGGAAATGTAAAAAATCTCAACATTTATGTGCAACTGCTACCTTGGACCAGTGGAAGAAAACTGAACGAAGACTAGCAGGCCTCAGCAGTAGAGTTCCTTAGACTGATAGACATGTCTTGTGTTTCCAGGTCCCTCCATTACGGAGCACAGTGTACACCTTCATGAGCCCAGTAATGACTTCATTTATACAAATTGTCAAATTCCAAATAAGCCCTTTTACCACACACCAAAAAAACTAATATAAAACTTAGCTTTATTTCCTCTAGAACCTGCAAGAGCAGCTACAAACCCGACAAGGTTCCGCAGGCATGTATCAGATTGCATAATATCGCTTGTGCTTTGTGTATGCTGTATCGGTCTGCTCATGTCAGTGCAGCATATAATTAGTTAACTGTCCGGGACTCAATACACTTAGGAGAGAGGTGGCTGTAGATCATCACCTTCTTTAGATTATTTGTCACAGAACTCCTGTTCTTTATTAAAAATCTGTTCCCAGAGCCCCCAGTAATGACTTCAGCCCATCGCCTGGACTGAGTAAAGGCTACAGAGAAAACCAATACCCACAGGTAGGGAATGACGGCCATGCTACCAACCTGCCTATCATTCCATAATAATCCAGGCCATAAAGATTAGTAAAGCCCTCTGCCAGGAATATTCATCTTTCCTGATTCCTTATGTCTTATACAACTTTTCATGGATGACATGTATACATCCTGGGGCCTAGTATACATAGCAGAGGAATCTTCGTGAAATATAGCAATCTCTACCCCTTTTCTTGTCACTGTTTCTGGTATATAAGTGATGAGCCTAATTACCGTATATCCTTGTGATCTGTTTTCCCCTTATATGGATTTGTGTTAATAAAAGATCAAACCTTAAAAGATATCTATATGTGTTTTTTTTTCAAAACTTAAAAAAAAACTATTTAGGACTTGTAAATACTTTCAAAAAATATATCTTTGTGTAAAAAAAAGTCATATGTGTGTTTCCCACTTGCTTATCTAGACCGGAATTGTCCTTGGATGAAGTCAAATGCAGCATTTGAGACCCTCCAATAAATTGGTGTAATTGCTAGCAACCGGGCACATGTGTGTGGGGAGCCGCCAGCGCCAGCAGAAACTTCAACTGGATGTGCATCCCATCTGGTTCGTGTGCAGCAATACATGCTGACGGCCAAACGCAGGCTAGCAGTTGACGTTGGAGTGCATGTGACTGGGGGCGCATGGCAGTGACATCATGTGCTCTCGTCACTTACACACTGAAGTCAGCTGCCGGCTTAAGAAGAGGAGACAGCGTGGGAAGGTGAGCAGAATTTATTTTTCAATGCATTAAAGAACAGCAGCAGAATGAGTGACATATACCAGCATGGGGCCCAGGATAAGGGACATATACCAGGATAAGGGACATATTACCAGTTTGGGGGATGTATACCAGGATGGGGCCTGGGATAAGGGACAAAGACCAGGATGGGTGATATACACTTCTCAAAAAAATAACGTGATGTTGGTGGATGGTGCGAGACATGATGTCCCAGATGTGTTCAATCGGATTCATGTCTGTCGAAAGGCAGTGCCAGTCCATAGTTTCAATGCCTACATCTTGCAGGAACTGCTGACACACTCCAGTCACATGAGGTTTGGCATTGTCCTGTATTAGGAGGAACCCAGGGCCAACCGCACCAGCATATGGTCTCACAAGGGGTCTGAGGATCTCATCTCGATACCTAATGACAGTCAGGCTACCTCTGGCCCTCTCCACATCTCCTGGTGTACTGGTCTGTCTCCTGGTATTGCCTCCAGCCTCTGCCTCTACCTCTTGAAGCTCATCAAGAGAATGCCAAGAGTGTGCAAAGCAGTCAGCAAAGCAAAAGGTGGCTACTTTGAAGAGCCTAGAATATAAGACATAATTTCAGTTGTTTCACACTTTTTTAAGTATATATATATATATAATTCCACATGTGTTAATTCATAGTTTTGATGCCTTCAGTGTGAATGTACAATTTTCATAGTCATGAAAATACAGAAAAATCTTTAAATGAGAAGGTGTGTCCAAACTTTTGTTCTGTACTATATACAGGTCCTTCTCAAAAAATTAGCATATAGTGTTAAATTTAATTATTTACCATAATGTAATGATAACAATTAAACTTTCATATATTATAGATTCATTATCCACCAACTGAAATTTGTCAGGTCTTTTATTGTTTTAATACTGATGATTTTGGCCTACAACTCCTGATAACCCAAAAAACCTGTCTCAATAAATTAGCATATTTCAACCGTCCAATCAAATAAAAGTGTTTTTTAATAACAAACAAAAAAACCATCAAATAATAATGTTCAGTTATGCACTCAATACTTGGTCGGGAATCCTTTGGCAGAAATGACTGCTTCAATGCGGCGTGGCATGGAGGCAATCAGCCTGTGACACTGCTGAGATGTTATGGAGGCCCAGGATGCTTCAATAGCGGCCTTAAGCTCATCCAGAGTGTTGGGTCTTGCGTCTCTCAACTTTCTCTTCACAATATCCCACAGATTCTCTATGGGGTTCAGGTCAGGAGAGTTGGCAGGCCAATTGAGCACAGTAATACCATGGTCAGTAAACCATTTACCAGTGGTTTTGGCACTGTGAGCAGGTGCCAGGAAGCATGAAGTGCTCCAAAATCTCCTGATAGCTAGCTGCATTGACCCTGCCCTTGATGAAACACAGTGGACCAACACCAGCAGCTGACATGGCACCCCACACCATCACTGACTGGGTACTTGACACTGGACTTCAGGCATTTTGGCATTTCCTTCTCCCCAGTCTTCCTCCAGACTCTGGCACCTTGATTTCCGAATGACATGCAAAATTTGCTTTCATCAGAAAAAAGTACTTGGGACCACTTAGCAACAGTCCAGTGCTGCTTCTCTGTAGCCCAGGTCAGGCGCTTCTGCCGCTGTTTATGGTTCAAAAGTGGCTTTACCTGGGGAATGCGGCACCTGTAGCCCATTTCCTGCACACGCCTGTGCACGGTGGCTCTGGATGTTTCCACACCAGACTCAGTCCACTGCTTCCTCAGGTTCCCCAAGGTCTGGAATCGGTCCTTCTCCACAATCTTCCTCAGGGTCCGGTCACCTCTTCTCGTTGTACAGCGTTTTCTGCCACATTGTTTCCTTCCAACAGACTTACCATTGAGGTGCCTTGATACAGCACTCTGGGAACAGCCTATTTGTTGAGAAATTTCTTTCTGGGTCTTACCCTCTTGCTTGAGGGTGTCAATGATGGCCTTCTTGACATCTGTCAGGTCGCTAGTCTTACCCATGATGGGGGTTTTGAGTAATGAACCAGGCAGGGAGTTTTTAAAAGCCTCAGGTATCTTTTGCATGTGTTTAGAGTTAATTAGTTGATTCAGAAGATTAGGGTAATAGGTCGTTTAGAGAACCTTTTCTTGATATGCTAATTTATTGAGACAGGTTTTTTGGGTTATCAGGAGTTGTAGGCCAAAATCATCAGTATTAAAACAATAAAAGACCTGACAAATTTCAGTTGGTGGATAATGAATCTATAATATATGAAAGTTTAATTGTAATCATTACATTATGGTAAATAATGAAATTTAACACTATATGCTAATTTTTTGAGAAGGACCTGTATACCTATTCTATGTGTAGACATTTATTTTATCTGTTCTATTCTAACCTGTCAGTGTGATTTTACTGTACACCGCACTGAATTACCGGCTTTTCTATAGAACACCGGTGCGTATTTCTCGCAAGTCACACTGATGGTCCGTGTAATCCGTATTTTACTCACCTCCATAGACTTTCATTGGTGGATTTTTTGCTCAATGCGCTGACAAACGCAGCATGATGCGATTTTCTACACACATAAAAGACAGCTGCGAAATATATGGCAGATAGGAGCTGCCCCATAGAGAATCATTGGTCCATGTGCAATGCGTAGTTTTTGCGCCTCTCATACGTCCGTAAAACGCTCTAGTGTGACACCGGCCTATAACTTGTTCCTCAGGACAAAACGCGGTGATACCTGTGGTTTGTCCTGATGAAGAAGTTGCAGACTTCGAAACATGTTGATGAATAAATCGCATACATTTGCATTCCTTTTTTCTCAACCTTCTTTGATGGCAGTTTAACCCATTTGTCTCCAGTTTTATTTCCATAGAATGGGAAACACATTTTTTAATGCAATTTAGTAGTTCTTTGTGGTTATAAAAAATGGGAAAAGCAGACACTCATTGCCTTTATTTTACTGATGACATCACCCAATAGCAGCAAAAAAAGAAAGAATATGACAGTGACATAAAATTGAAGCTCGATGTATCAAAAAAAGCTCTGAAAAAGCTGAATATCTCAATGAGAAAAAATGACAGCTCTTTAAACCACATGTAGGTAAAAAACTGAAAAAGGTAAGGAACGGGGTAAATGGTGTGATCTTAAACTGGGTGAGGATAATGAAGGCAGCAGTAATAATAATAATAATAATAATCTTTATTTATATAGCGCCAACATATTCCACAGCGCTTTACAGTTTAACAGTTTCAAACACAACAATCATAGGTAACAACGTTAACAATACAGTAATAAAGCAAAATAAGACAAAATAAGACGACCCTGCTCGTGAGAGCTTACAATCTACAATGAGGTGGGGGAGATACAAAGTACAGGTGTGTATTTACAATGATGTATTTACAATGATGGTCCAGCCATCTTCAGGGGGTGGGGGGTAGATGGAGATAGTGAATGGGCTACACACACAAACATAAAATGACTTTGATTAGTTAATGTGGTAGGCAGCTCTGAACAAATGTGTTTTGAGCGAGCGCCTAAAACTATGCAAATTGTGGATGGTCCTAATATCTTGGGGTAGAGCATTCCAGAGGATTGGCGCAGCACGGGAGAAGTCTTGGAGTTGGGAGTGGGAGTTACGGATTAGTGCAGAGGTTAGTCGAAAGTCATTTGCAGAGCGCAGTGGTCGGCTAGGCCGATAGACAGAAATGAGGGAGGAGATGTAAGGGGGTGCTGCACTGTGGAGAGCTTTGTGGGTGAGAACAAGTACTTTGAATTGTATCCTGCAATAAATGGGCAGCCAGTGTAATGACTGGCGAAGAGCGGACGCGTCCGAGTAACGATTAGCCAGATGGACGACCCTAGCTGCCGCATTAAGGATAGACTGGAGAGGGGAAAGTCGAGTAACAGGAAGGCCAATTAGTAGAGCGTTACAGTAGTCCAGGCAGGAGTGGATTAGGGCGACAGTGAGAGTTTTTGTTGTCTCCATGGTGAGAAAAGGGCGGATTCTGGAGATGTTCTTTAGGTGTAAGAGGCACGAGTGGGCAAGAGATTGTATGTGGGAGGTGAAGGAGAGATCGGAGTCAAACATATCACGCAGACAGCGCGCCTGCTGCCGGGGTGTTATTATGGTGCCACCCACGGAGAGGGAAATGTCAGATTTAGGGAGGTTAGTAGAAGGCGGGAGCAGAAGAAGTTCAGTTTTGGAGAGGTTGAGTTTCAGATAGAGAGCGGACATGGTGTTGGAGACTGCAGACAGACAGTCAGTGGTGTTCTGTAGTACAGCGGGGGTAAGGTCAGGGGATGACGTGTATAGTTGTGTGTCATCAGCATAAAGATGGTACTGAAAGCCAAATCTTCTGATGGTCTGTCCAATTGGGGCTATGTAGAGGGAGAAGAGAAGGGGGCCAAGGACTGAGCCCTGAGGTACCCCAACAGTGAGAGGAAGAGGAGATGAAGTGGAGCCAGAGAACAGAACACTGAAGGAGCGTTCAGAAAGGTAGGAGGAGAACCAGGAGAGAGCAGTGTCCTTAATGCCTAGTGACTGGAGCCTAGAGAGTAGGAGAGGGTGGTCAACAGTGTCAAAAGCTGCAGAGAGGTCGAGGAGAATGAGCAGAGAGTGATCACCGTTACATTTTGCTGTCAGAAGGTCATTGGTCACCTTGATGAGTGCAGTTTTTGTCGAATGTAGGGGGCGGAAACCGGACTGTGAAGGGTCTAGGAGGGAATGAGTGGAGAGGTAACGGGTAAGGTGGGAGTAGATCAGGCGCTTCAGGAGTTTTGAGATGAAGGGGAGATTGAAGACCGGTCTGTAGTTGTTTGTGCATGATGGGTCAATGGTGGGTTTTTTTTAGTAATGGAGTAATGATAGAGTGTTTAAAGGAGGAGGGGAAAATGCCAGAGGAGAGGGAGAGATTAAAAATTGTAGTTAGGTGAGTTGTGACAACTGGAGAGAGAGACTGGAGGAGGTGTGAGGGATTGGGGTCGGTGGTGCATGTAGTCGGACGAGAAGAGGAGAGGAGCTTGGAGACTTCTTCTTCTGTGATGGGATCGAATGTAACCTTCCATATGTACAATTACAGCAAAATCCTAATTATGGTATTTTTTGGTTATAAATCTTCAATATTTCTATTGCATGTATTATATAACAGTGATAATGAAATAGGATATAGATGGCGTTACAGATTCGGAAAGTAAATGTTATTCTTTGTAGAATAGAAAGTTAGATGAGTTTCCAAAATTCTCTCTCTATACACAGCAGATCTAATTGAAAGAAAACAAGCAGAGATCTGTGGCGTACTGATGTAAAAAGGATATTGGAAAATTGTATAGCTTTTGAGAACATAATAAAAATAAACTCCCAAATGATTCCGTTTTGACTCGTTATCTGGGATATAAGCAATGGCTTAGTGGTCTACAATGCTGATAGTGAAATACAGACGTGCACAGAGAGAAATCTATGGGCGCTGAACTGTGACAAGTCCTTTACTTGTTAGTGCAATGGATTAGGAGCAGAAGTGACTTTTAACAAGCATTGTAATGTGATGCTGGCGGAGAAGTGAGGAGATGCAGCTTCTGGATGATCTCTGCAGTTCCTGTGTGTTGTTAAAGTACTAAGCTTGTCTGTTAAATTGGAAACGTGCTGGAGTAATGATCTAACATGGAAGGAGAAAAAACTTCAAAGACGATGGCAAAAATGATCAAAACAACCAAAACCAGTTAAATTATTGCATGTTCCTTTCAGCTTATTAAAGACGTTTAGTCTGCATTTATTGCACATTTCAGGCCTAAAATACGACAATGTACGCTTTCAATTTGCATCCTGTGTAAAAATGAAAATTATCCAATGTTTCCACAGAAATCAGAAAAGCATTGTGTTGTAATCAGGAACGGTGAATATCTGGAGGCAGAGAACGGCCTAACAAAGCATGAAACGCTCTACAGAGCAGTTCCTCCGTGTGGGGTTTTGATTTGGAGCATTTCATAATTTCCTGAGATACAAACATTTGGGACCACTCAGATGAAAATAGTAACTTGTTCTTATGAGATCTTTGTCTCCTTTCCACCCTCAAATGAATGCATCTGTAAGCCTATCTTGTTGTCAGTAGTCCACATTTTCTTTCTTTACACAACCCATATGTTGCCTTTGATCAATTGCCCGAACATGTGGCACGTTGCCTTTTAATGTCCTTCTCAAACATCACATCTGCACAGGTGTCCCTCAGTTTGGTTCCTATCTGCTGGCATTATATGTCGCGTGCTTTGTCAAGCTGAAGAAAACACAAAAGCCCAGATAAAACAAGGTGAGAATAACACTGGATAAAGGCCTGCTTGATCTCACAATTTATGTTATGTGTTTGTATTGTGCTTTTTACAGACAAACGAAACATCTCTTCAGATCCTCGTTTTATTTTTCCTTGTAGGACTTTCCAGTTATCTTTTTGAACTTGATGTTTTCCTCCTGAAAATCTTTGCAAGTTCCCAGTGATACAGCCTGCGGAGACACCAATAAAGGTTTGCTGTGCTGCATTTGTGTTTGTAGTCCATAGTGGGAGGTCTGTATGTTCACAGCAGATACAACTGTTTAATTTGAGGCATTACAGACCACCCGCAAGAAAGATAGATGAGAGCTTTCTCTTTCCAGCTTTCTAACCACACTCCCGAAAACAAAAACAAAGCAATATTAATGGTCACAGAGTGGAAACTGATGTTTTTCTTCTGTTGTTTCCAAAATGGAAAGATTGAGGAAATATGTGTGTCACGCACAGATCTGTAAATATGGTGGTAGGTGGAAAGCTGGAACTATGTACCTGAGGACCAGTGACTGTGATACCCTACATCCGGCAGTACGGAACTTATCCAGTGAAGTCTATAATGTGTTCATTAGCCACGGATCACCATAATATCAGTATATATATAGATAACAGCCTCAGTGGCACACCTATAGGGGTTTCCATCTGCAAACCAATAAGTCCCTGTACCAGTACTATAAATCATGCATTAGAATTTGGACCCTATTACCTATTTCACATGGAGTCTCAAGGATTTTAGTATCACCTCTACAACCTGCATAGAAAGGTAACATTACAAATATATCGCATTACCTGTCCTTTACAGGTGCGACATTGTAGCCTGTACTATAGCCAAGTCACATCTACAGGGGCATTCCCAATTCTCCTGGCTTTCGAGCTCACATCTCTGCAATGCCAGCGTCTACATAGTCTGTGTTGTTGCCATTTACACCCTACAATATTTGAACTTTTAACTTTGAAGCTCCTAAGATCCAAATCAAAACCTCTAAAAGACCCCCACCTAGAATATGACATTCATAATACTGCTTTCTTTTTACATGGCACAGAAGGTGAGTATCCTCACCCTTTTATTCTGTATCTTGGAATCATTTTAGTTTTTGGCTGAAAATTTTATCTGGTGCTCTGGATAAAACTGGCCATACAAAAGCTGATCTAAAGATCTGCTACATATTCAGCTATCGTGACTATTTTATGTGCATGATTTTGTGATGAGCAAACGTCTTATCCAAACATGCTCGTGTAACGGGGGCCAGGGTGGTAGCCGTACTGAGGGATTGCTGCTGCTTCCTCATCACACCCAGACGCTCTGCTACAGAAATATCATGTCCATTTTGTGGTGTGCTGTGTGTGTCACGTGTAGTGTTGAGCGATACTTTCCGATATCGGAAAGTATCGGTATCGGAAAGTATCGGCCGATACCGTCACAGTATCGGAATCCAATCCGATACCGATACCCGATCCCAATGCAAGTCAATGGGACGAAAATATCGGAATTAAAATAAACCCTTTCTTTCCTTGTAGGTTAATTCTACATGAAGGAAAACAACTAAGAATAATGTAGGATGTATTGGGGGAGGTGGCGGAGACATTAAAGGCACAGGGGTTTATCCCAATCAAATAGAATAGCAGTATTTTTAATTTTTTTATGACGTTCGGCGTTAGAAAGAATTTGACTATGTTAATTTTTTATTTATTTTGTCAGATATTGATGTTTCACTACTTCCACGCCCTTCACCCTATTTTTTACTTCTCCCACACTTTCTTCTTCATTATCCTCATCATCAGCTTCTGTGACATCAACTTCTTCACCTTATTCATCTTCTTCTTTTCTACGTATATATATATATATTTTTTTACATTGTTCATATTCTTTTTATTTAACTATTATCTTTTTTATATTCAACTTCTTCATCATATTCTTATTTGTGACAGGCATTCCCGTAGTTGTTATCTATAAAAGTTTGAAGATTACACCTTCCGTTCTGCCTGTCACAAAACAGTTACATTTGTCCGCGTTCAGTTTGGCCTGCAGCATCAGGCTTTATCCAGGGGCACCACGAGGAGGAACGGACTCACCCCCATACACTGCTTAGTCTTCTTCTGCTTATAATTTAGATAATATCTTTTGCTCTGATATTTAGTCTTATGCTTAATGTTCTTCTGCTCTTTGTTCTGCAGCCTCTTGTTCTTCTGCTTCTCGGTCTTCCAGGTTGTCGTCGTCATCTCCAGGGTCGTCATCTCCAGGGTCGTCGTCATCGGGGTCGTCGTCATCGGGGTCGTCGTCATCGGGGTCGTCTTCAGGGTCATCGTCTCCAGGGTCGTCGTCATCTCGGTGGTTGTCGTCTCTGGTGTCGTCATCATCTTAGGGGTGGTCTTCCGGGTCATCGTCTTTCGGGTCTTGAACTTGGAAATGTAGCAGAAGGTACAAGAAGGCTGAGAAAATGCCGAGAAACAGCTGATGGAACAGGAACTCGGATGACTACCCGAAGGTCCAAGAGCCAATGGAACTACCGAGGACCAGCTGACGTTACTGGAACCCGGTTACTAAGCAGGAGGTACCCGTGCCTGAAAGCACTACCAAGGACCACCTGACGTTGGTGGAACTCGGATACCCAGAGGGAGGCACCTAAGCCAAAGGCTCTGCCCGGAACCAGCTGACGGTACTGGAACCAGGATGGGGAGCAGAAGGTACAAGAGCAAAAGACACTGCCGAGAACCAGCTGACGGTACTGGAACCCGGATGGGTAGCCGAAGGTCCAAGAGCCAATGGAACTACCGAGGACCAGCTGACGTTACTGGAACCCGGTTACTAAGCAGGAGGTACCCGTGCCTGAAAGCACTACCAAGGACCACCTGACGTTGGTGGAACTCGGATACCCAGAGGGAGGCACCTAAGCCAAAGGCTCTGCCCGGAACCAGCTGACGGTACTGGAACCAGGATGGGGAGCAGAAGGTACAAGAGCAAAAGACACTGCCGAGAACCAGCTGACGGTACTGGAACCCGGATGGGGACCTATTCAAGCTTGTCTTCCTAGGGCCCCAACTGGCGGTGTGTTAGAGCCCAGGGACAGCAGGAGGAGGAGCAGGGGGAGGGGAGTGTAGGCCGAAGCCTGCACAGGCGGCAGCTTTGGGTGTGTTGTGTCTGCGTGGCTTTTGCAGGACACGTTGCCGGCTACACAGCAGGGGAACAGCTGGCGGTGCTGGACCCCACTGACACATTGGCGAGGTGTTTGGCTCTGTGCAGCCAGCACTTCCGGACAGCAACTAGCGTTGTTGGAGCCCGGGCTCTGCAGGTGGAGCAGAGTGTAGGCCGAAGCCTAATTGAACCGATTTCAAAAGTCACCTTTAACCCCCCCTCAGGGGTTACAAAGTAGAAGAGCCACAGCTTATGCAGCAGCAGTGCTGCGCAAGTCAAAGGTTGCTCTTGTAATTTTTCTCCTTGCACACGCTGAATGGAACACGTATAACATTTAGCCCTTTATACAGTCAAACTGTGTAATGGAGGCGAGAGTTCCCTTTGTAATGAGACGCAGCACAGGTGTCAAGAATCCCACCTTGGTGCTGGGTGCAGCCTCCCGAGCGTTGTTATTTGCTGTACAGGAGTCTGCGCTGTCGTGTTATCCCCTGGCCTAGCGCCGTTAGCGCTGCCCATCTTCTGGCATCATGTAATGTCGGCCGGTGCGGTTCGCGATGCCCATGAATCCCAGCCCCGCAGTGTCTTAACATTGTTAAAACACTGCGGGGCTGGGATTCAGGGCCTGGCGCAGCACATATGTTGGCCTCTCACACTCGGGTCCTTACACCCGCTTCAGACTGTGCGCGTCATCTGATCCCTTATCGCATGCCACGGCCATGAAGCCGCACAGTCCGAAGAAGGCGGAAGGAGAGGAGGGACAGTCGAACTGATGCACTGATCCTGCCCATCAATCACACCCTCGCAGTCCCAATAAATAAGACACCGAGGGGCGTTGTGTGGGTCAGGGCGGCCGCAGAGGCGCAGCCAGCCAAACAATGATGCCAGAAGACGGGCAGCGCTACCAAGGGGGTTGCAGCGTGTCATTACAAAGGAAAGTCACACCACCGGGACGGTTAAATGGTCACACAGAGGACACATTTCAGACGTGTTTTCAGTTCCACATGTGCGAGGAGAATACGTTTCTGAGCCACCTTGCACACATGCAGCATTACCGCTGTACAAGGTGGCTGGATAACGTAAAAACGCCTGGGGGAGGGGGGACAGGTTCCCTTCAATTTCAGTTCTTGTGTCTGCGTGGCTTTTGCAGGACACGTTGCCGGCTGCACAGCAGGGGAACAGCTGGCGGTGCTGGACCCCACTGACACATTGGCTGGTGTTTTTCTCTGTGCAGCTAGCACATCTGGGCAAAAACTGGCGGTGTGTTAGAGCCCAGGGACAGCAGGAGGAGGAGCAGGAGGAGGAGGAGCAGGGGGAGGGGAGTGTAGGCCGAAGCCTGCACAGGCGGCAGCTTTGGGTGTGTTGTGTCTGCGTGGCTTTTGCAGGACACGTTGCCGGCTACACAGCAGGGGAACAGCTGGCGGTGCTGGACCCCACTGACACATTGGCGAGGTGTTTGGCTCTGTGCAGCCAGCACTTCCGGACAGCAACTAGCGTTGTTGGAGCCCGGGCTCTGCAGGTGGAGCAGAGTGTAGGCCGAAGCCTAATTGAACCGATTTCAAAAGTCACCTTTAACCCCCCCTCAGGGGTTACAAAGTAGAAGAGCCACAGCTTATGCAGCAGCAGTGCTGCGCAAGTCAAAGGTTGCTCTTGTAATTTTTCTCCTTGCACACGCTGAATGGAACACGTATAACATTTAGCCCTTTATACAGTCAAACTGTGTAATGGAGGCGAGAGTTCCCTTTGTAATGAGACGCAGCACAGGTGTCAAGAATCCCACCTTGGTGCTGGGTGCAGCCTCCCGAGCGTTGTTATTTGCTGTACAGGAGTCTGCGCTGTCGTGTTATCCCCTGGCCTAGCGCCGTTAGCGCTGCCCATCTTCTGGCATCATGTAATGTCGGCCGGTGCGGTTCGCGATGCCCATGAATCCCAGCCCCGCAGTGTCTTAACATTGTTAAAACACTGCGGGGCTGGGATTCAGGGCCTGGCGCAGCACATATGTTGGCCTCTCACACTCGGGTCCTTACACCCGCTTCAGACTGTGCGGCGTCATCTGATCCCTTATCGCATGCCACGGCCATGAAGCCGCACAGTCCGAAGAAGGCGGAAGGAGAGGAGGGACAGTCGAACTGATGCACTGATCCTGCCCATCAATCACACCCTCGCAGTCCCAATAAATAAGACACCGAGGGGCGTTGTGTGGGTCAGGGCGGCCGCAGAGGCGCAGCCAGCCAAACAATGATGCCAGAAGACGGGCAGCGCTACCAAGGGGGTTGCAGCGTGTCATTACAAAGGAAAGTCACACCACCGGGACGGTTAAATGGTCACACAGAGGACACATTTCAGACGTGTTTTCAGTTCCACATGTGCGAGGAGAATACGTTTCTGAGCCACCTTGCACACATGCAGCATTACCGCTGTACAAGGTGGCTGGATAACGTAAAAACGCCTGGGGGAGGGGGGACAGGTTCCCTTCAATTTCAGTTCTTGTGTCTGCGTGGCTTTTGCAGGACACGTTGCCGGCTGCACAGCAGGGGAACAGCTGGCGGTGCTGGACCCCACTGACACATTGGCTGGTGTTTTTCTCTGTGCAGCTAGCACATCTGGGCCCCAACTGGCGGTGTGTTAGAGCCCAGGGACAGCAGGAGGAGGAGCAGGAGGAGGAGGAGCAGGGGGAGGGGAGTGTAGGCCAAAGCCTGCACAGGCGGCAGCTTTGGGTGTGTTGTGTCTGCGTGGCTTTTGCAGGACACGTTGCCGGCTACACAGCAGGGGAACAGCTGGCGGTGCTGGACCCCACTGACACATTGGCGAGGTGTTTGGCTCTGTGCAGCCAACACTTCCGGACAGCAACTAGCGTTGTTGGAGCCCGGGCTCTGCAGGTGGAGCAGAGTGTAGGCCGAAGCCTAATTGAACCGATTTCAAAAGTCACCTTTAACCCCCCCTCAGGGGTTACAAAGTAGAAGAGCCACAGCTTATGCAGCAGCAGTGCTGCGCAAGTCAAAGGTTGCTCTTGTAATTTTTCTCCTTGCACACGCTGAATGGAACACGTATAACATTTAGCCCTTTATACAGTCAAACTGTGTAATGGAGGCGAGAGTTCCCTTTGTAATGAGACGCAGCACAGGTGTCAAGAATCCCACCTTGGTGCTGGGTGCAGCCTCCCGAGCGTTGTTATTTGCTGTACAGGAGTCTGCGCTGTCGTGTTATCCCCTGGCCTAGCGCCGTTAGCGCTGCCCATCTTCTGGCATCATGTAATGTCGGCCGGTGCGGTTCGCGATGCCCATGAATCCCAGCCCCGCAGTGTCTTAACATTGTTAAAACACTGCGGGGCTGGGATTCAGGGCCTGGCGCAGCACATATGTTGGCCTCTCACACTCGGGTCCTTACACCCGCTTCAGACTGTGCGGCGTCATCTGATCCCTTATCGCATGCCACGGCCATGAAGCCGCACAGTCCGAAGAAGGCGGAAGGAGAGGAGGGACAGTCGAACTGATGCACTGATCCTGCCCATCAATCACACCCTCGCAGTCCCAATAAATAAGACACCGAGGGGCGTTGTGTGGGTCAGGGCGGCCGCAGAGGCGCAGCCAGCCAAACAATGATGCCAGAAGACGGGCAGCGCTACCAAGGGGGTTGCAGCGTGTCATTACAAAGGAAAGTCACACCACCGGGACGGTTAAATGGTCACACAGAGGACACATTTCAGACGTGTTTTCAGTTCCACATGTGCGAGGAGAATACGTTTCTGAGCCACCTTGCACACATGCAGCATTACCGCTGTACAAGGTGGCTGGATAACGTAAAAACGCCTGGGGGAGGGGGGACAGGTTCCCTTCAATTTCAGTTCTTGTGTCTGCGTGGCTTTTGCAGGACACGTTGCCGGCTGCACAGCAGGGGAACAGCTGGCGGTGCTGGACCCCACTGACACATTGGCTGGTGTTTTTCTCTGTGCAGCTAGCACATCTGGGCAAAAACTGGCGGTGTGTTAGAGCCCAGGGACAGCAGGAGGAGGAGCAGGAGGAGGAGGAGCAGGGGGAGGGGAGTGTAGGCCGCAGCCTGCACAGGCGGCAGCTTTGGGTGTGTTGTGTCTGCGTGGCTTTTGCAGGACACGTTGCCGGCTACACAGCAGGGGAACAGCTGGCGGTGCTGGACCCCACTGACACATTGGCGAGGTGTTTGGCTCTGTGCAGCCAGCACTTCCGGACAGCAACTAGCGTTGTTGGAGCCCGGGCTCTGCAGGTGGAGCAGAGTGTAGGCCGAAGCCTAATTGAACCGATTTCAAAAGTCACCTTTAACCCCCCCTCAGGGGTTACAAAGTAGAAGAGCCACAGCTTATGCAGCAGCAGTGCTGCGCAAGTCAAAGGTTGCTCTTGTAATTTTTCTCCTTGCACACGCTGAATGGAACACGTATAACATTTAGCCCTTTATACAGTCAAACTGTGTAATGGAGGCGAGAGTTCCCTTTGTAATGAGACGCAGCACAGGTGTCAAGAATCCCACCTTGGTGCTGGGTGCAGCCTCCCGAGCGTTGTTATTTGCTGTACAGGAGTCTGCGCTGTCGTGTTATCCCCTGGCCTAGCGCCGTTAGCGCTGCCCATCTTCTGGCATCATGTAATGTCGGCCGGTGCGGTTCGCGATGCCCATGAATCCCAGCCCCGCAGTGTCTTAACATTGTTAAAACACTGCGGGGCTGGGATTCAGGGCCTGGCGCAGCACATATGTTGGCCTCTCACACTCGGGTCCTTACACCCGCTTCAGACTGTGCGGCGTCATCTGATCCCTTATCGCATGCCACGGCCATGAAGCCGCACAGTCCGAAGAAGGCGGAAGGAGAGGAGGGACAGTCGAACTGATGCACTGATCCTGCCCATCAATCACACCCTCGCAGTCCCAATAAATAAGACACCGAGGGGCGTTGTGTGGGTCAGGGCGGCCGCAGAGGCGCAGCCAGCCAAACAATGATGCCAGAAGACGGGCAGCGCTACCAAGGGGGTTGCAGCGTGTCATTACAAAGGAAAGTCACACCACCGGGACGGTTAAATGGTCACACAGAGGACACATTTCAGACGTGTTTTCAGTTCCACATGTGCGAGGAGAATACGTTTCTGAGCCACCTTGCACACATGCAGCATTACCGCTGTACAAGGTGGCTGGATAACGTAAAAACGCCTGGGGGAGGGGGGACAGGTTCCCTTCAATTTCAGTTCTTGTGTCTGCGTGGCTTTTGCAGGACACGTTGCCGGCTGCACAGCAGGGGAACAGCTGGCGGTGCTGGACCCCACTGACACATTGGCTGGTGTTTTTCTCTGTGCAGCTAGCACATCTGGGCAAAAACTGGCGGTGTGTTAGAGCCCAGGGACAGCAGGAGGAGGAGCAGGAGGAGGAGGAGCAGGGGGAGGGGAGTGTAGGCCGAAGCCTGCACAGGCGGCAGCTTTGGGTGTGTTGTGTCTGCGTGGCTTTTGCAGGACACGTTGCCGGCTACACAGCAGGGGAACAGCTGGCGGTGCTGGACCCCACTGACACATTGGCGAGGTGTTTGGCTCTGTGCAGCCAGCACTTCCGGACAGCAACTAGCGTTGTTGGAGCCCGGGCTCTGCAGGTGGAGCAGAGTGTAGGCCGAAGCCTAATTGAACCGATTTCAAAAGTCACCTTTAACCCCCCCTCAGGGGTTACAAAGTAGAAGAGCCACAGCTTATGCAGCAGCAGTGCTGCGCAAGTCAAAGGTTGCTCTTGTAATTTTTCTCCTTGCACACGCTGAATGGAACACGTATAACATTTAGCCCTTTATACAGTCAAACTGTGTAATGGAGGCGAGAGTTCCCTTTGTAATGAGACGCAGCACAGGTGTCAAGAATCCCACCTTGGTGCTGGGTGCAGCCTCCCGAGCGTTGTTATTTGCTGTACAGGAGTCTGCGCTGTCGTGTTATCCCCTGGCCTAGCGCCGTTAGCGCTGCCCATCTTCTGGCATCATGTAATGTCGGCCGGTGCGGTTCGCGATGCCCATGAATCCCAGCCCCGCAGTGTCTTAACATTGTTAAAACACTGCGGGGCTGGGATTCAGGGCCTGGCGCAGCACATATGTTGGCCTCTCACACTCGGGTCCTTACACCCGCTTCAGACTGTGCGGCGTCATCTGATCCCTTATCGCATGCCACGGCCATGAAGCCGCACAGTCCGAAGAAGGCGGAAGGAGAGGAGGGACAGTCGAACTGATGCACTGATCCTGCCCATCAATCACACCCTCGCAGTCCCAATAAATAAGACACCGAGGGGCGTTGTGTGGGTCAGGGCGGCCGCAGAGGCGCAGCCAGCCAAACAATGATGCCAGAAGACGGGCAGCGCTACCAAGGGGGTTGCAGCGTGTCATTACAAAGGAAAGTCACACCACCGGGACGGTTAAATGGTCACACAGAGGACACATTTCAGACGTGTTTTCAGTTCCACATGTGCGAGGAGAATACGTTTCTGAGCCACCTTGCACACATGCAGCATTACCGCTGTACAAGGTGGCTGGATAACGTAAAAACGCCTGGGGGAGGGGGGACAGGTTCCCTTCAATTTCAGTTCTTGTGTCTGCGTGGCTTTTGCAGGACACGTTGCCGGCTGCACAGCAGGGGAACAGCTGGCGGTGCTGGACCCCACTGACACATTGGCTGGTGTTTTTCTCTGTGCAGCTAGCACATCTGGGCAAAAACTGGCGGTGTTAGAGCCCAGGGTCAGCAGGAGGAGCAGGGGGAGCGGAGTGTAGGCCGAAGCCTGCACTCGAGCAAGTTGAAAGGAAACCTTTAAACCCCCCCCCCCCAGGCGTTTGCAGCTGAAAGAGCCATTGTGTACAGCACTAATGCTGGAAAAGGTAAACTTAGCTCTTTTAATTATGGTCCTTGTACATGCGGAACCTAACATTTATGAAATGTGTCTCCTCACAGCGTTAAACCGTCCGGTAGGTGGAACTTTCCTTTGTCGTGTGACGCAGCACAGCCATCATTTTTACCCCCTTGGCGCCGTGCGCCGCCTCCTCAGCGTTGTTTGAATCTGTCCCGGAGCCTGCGCTGTTAGGTTAGCCCTTGGCCATGCACACATGTTGCGCTGCCCGTCTTCTGACCTCATTTGGTGTCAGGCTGGCTGCGCCTGTGCGGGTGCGCTGGCCGAGATCCCGCCTCGCAGTGTCGTCTAATGTAATCCCACCGCGGGCCTGTGATCCGTGCCCGTGCGCAGTGCATATCCTCTCCTCTCACTCCCCTCCCTACGGCTTTTTCAGACTGTGCGGTGTCACGGCCGTGGCATGCTATTAGGGACCAGCTGACATCGCACAGTCTGAAGAAGCCGTAGGGAGGGGAGTGAGAGGAGAGGATATGCACTGCGCACGGGCACGGATCACAGGCCCGCGGTGGGATTACATTAGACGACACTGCGAGGCGGGATCTCGGCCAGCGCACCCGCACAGGCGCAGCCAGCCTGACACCAAATGAGGTCAGAAGACGGGCAGCGCAACATGTGTGCATGGCCAAGGGCTAACCTAACAGCGCAGGCTCCGGGACAGATTCAAACAACGCTGAGGAGGGGGCGCACGGCGCCAAGGGGGTAAAAATGATGGCTGTGCTGCGTCACACGACAAAGGAAAGTTCCACCTACCGGACGGTTTAACGCTGTGTGGGGACACATTTCATAAGTGTTTGGTTCAGCATGTGCAAGGAGCATCACGAAAAGAGGCACTTTTTCCCTTTGCATCATTACTGCTGCACACGGTGGCTCCTTCAGTAACAAACGCCTGGGGGTGGGGGGGGGTCAGGTTCCCTTACATTTAACTTGTTGTGCCTGCGTGGCGGTCGCAGTACACGTTGCCGTATACACAGCAGGGGAACAGCTGGCGGTGCTGAACCCCACTAACACATTGGCGAGGTGTTTGGCTCTGTGCGTACAGCACTTCTGGACGGCAACTAGCGGTGTTGGAGCCCAGGGACAGGTGGAGGAGGAGGAGGTTGGAGGAGGTAGGAGGGATTGCCACACACACAGCAGGGGAACAGCTGACGTTACTGAACCCCAATAACAGAGGAGGGACTGTTGACTGTGCGTACAGCACTTCTGGACGGCAACTGGCGGTGTTGGAGCCCAGGGACAGGTGGAGGAGGAGGAGGTTGGAGGAGGTTGGAGGAGGTAGGAGGGATTGCCACACACACAGCAGGGGAACAGCTGACGTTACTGAACCCCAATAACAGAGGAGGGACTGTTGACTGTGCGTACAGCACTTCTGGACGGCAACTGGCGGTGTTGGAGCCCAGGGACAGGTGGAGGAGGAGGAGGTTGGAGGAGGTAGGAGGGATTGCCACACACACAGCAGGGGAACAGCTGACGTTACTGAACCCCAATAACAGAGGAGGGACTGTTGACTGTGCGTACAGCACTTCTGGACGGCAACTGGCGGTGTTGGAGCCCAGGGACAGGTGGAGGAGGAGGAGGTTGGAGGAGGTTGGAGGAGGTAGGAGGGATTGCCACACACACAGCAGGGGAACAGCTGACGTTACTGAACCCCAATAACAGAGGAGGGACTGTTGACTGTGCGTACAGCACTTCTGGACGGCAACTGGCGGTGTTGGAGCCCAGGGACAGGTGGAGGAGGAGGAGGTTGGAGGAGGTAGGAGGGATTGCCACACACACAGCAGGGGAACAGCTGACGTTACTGAACCCCAATAACAGAGGAGGGACTGTTGACTGTGCGTACAGCACTTCTGGACGGCAACTGGCGGTGTTGGAGCCCAGGGACAGGTGGAGGAGGAGGAGGTTGGAGGAGGTTGGAGGAGGTAGGAGGGATTGCCACACACACAGCAGGGGAACAGCTGACGTTACTGAACCCCAATAACAGAGGAGGGACTGTTGACTGTGCGTACAGCACTTCTGGACGGCAACTGGCGGTGTTGGAGCCCAGGGACAGGTGGAGGAGGAGGAGGTTGGAGGAGGTTGGAGGAGGTAGGAGGGATTGCCACACACACAGCAGGGGAACAGCTGACGTTACTGAACCCCAATAACAGAGGAGGGACTGTTGACTGTGCGTACAGCACTTCTGGACGGCAACTGGCGGTGTTGGAGCCCAGGGACAGGTGGAGGAGGAGGAGGTTGGAGGAGGTAGGAGGGATTGCCACACACACAGCAGGGGAACAGCTGACGTTACTGAACCCCAATAACAGAGGAGGGACTGTTGACTGTGCGTACAGCACTTCTGGACGGCAACTGGCGGTGTTGGAGCCCAGGGACAGGTGGAGGAGGAGGAGGTTGGAGGAGGTTGGAGGAGGTAGGAGGGATTGCCACACACACAGCAGGGGAACAGCTGACGTTACTGAACCCCAATAACAGAGGAGGGACTGTTGACTGTGCGTACAGCACTTCTGGACGGCAACTGGCGGTGTTGGAGCCCAGGGACAGGTGGAGGAGGAGGAGGTTGGAGGAGGTTGGAGGAGGTAGGAGGGATTGCCACACACAGCAGGGGAACAGCTGACGTTACTGAACCCCAATAACAGAGGAGGGACTGTTGACTGTGCGTACAGCACTTCTGGACGGCAACTGGCGGTGTTGGAGCCCAGGGACAGGTGGAGGAGGAGGAGGTTGGAGGAGGTTGGAGGAGGTAGGAGGGATTGCCACACACACAGCAGGGGAACAGCTGACGTTACTGAACCCCAATAACAGAGGAGGGACTGTTGACTGTGCGTACAGCACTTCTGGATGGCAACTGGCGGTGTTGGAGCCCAGGGACAGGTGGAGGAGGAGGAGGTTGGAGGAGGTTGGAGGAGGTAGGAGGGATTGCCACACACACAGCAGGGGAACAGCTGACGTTACTGAACCCCAATAACAGAGGAGGGACTGTTGACTGTGCGTACAGCACTTCTGGACGGCAACTGGCGGTGTTGGAGCCCAGGGACAGGTGGAGGAGGAGGAGGTTGGAGGAGGTTGGAGGAGGTAGGAGGGATTGCCACACACACAGCAGGGGAACAGCTGACGTTACTGAACCCCAATAACAGAGGAGGGACTGTTGACTGTGCGTACAGCACTTCTGGACGGCAACTGGCGGTGTTGGAGCCCAGGGACAGGTGGAGGAGGAGGAGGTTGGAGGAGGTAGGAGGGATTGCCACACACACAGCAGGGGAACAGCTGACGTTACTGAACCCCAATAACAGAGGAGGGACTGTTGACTGTGCGTACAGCACTTCTGGACGGCAACTGGCGGTGTTGGAGCCCAGGGACAGGTGGAGGAGGAGGAGGTTGGAGGAGGTAGGAGGGATTGCCACACACACAGCAGGGGAACAGCTGACGTTACTGAACCCCAATAACAGAGGAGGGACTGTTGACTGTGCGTACAGCACTTCTGGACGGCAACTGGCGGTGTTGGAGCCCAGGGACAGGTGGAGGAGGAGGAGGTTGGAGGAGGTTGGAGGAGGTAGGAGGGATTGCCACACACACAGCAGGGGAACAGCTGACGTTACTGAACCCCAATAACAGAGGAGGGACTGTTGACTGTGCGTACAGCACTTCTGGACGGCAACTGGCGGTGTTGGAGCCCAGGGACAGGTGGAGGAGGAGGAGGTTGGAGGAGGTAGGAGGGATTGCCACACACACAGCAGGGGAACAGCTGACGTTACTGAACCCCAATAACAGAGGAGGGACTGTTGACTGTGCGTACAGCACTTCTGGACGGCAACTGGCGGTGTTGGAGCCCAGGGACAGGTGGAGGAGGAGGAGGTTGGAGGAGGTTGGAGGAGGTAGGAGGGATTGCCACACACACAGCAGGGGAACAGCTGACGTTACTGAACCCCAATAACAGAGGAGGGACTGTTGACTGTGCGTACAGCACTTCTGGACGGCAACTGGCGGTGTTGGAGCCCAGGGACAGGTGGAGGAGGAGGAGGTTGGAGGAGGTTGGAGGAGGTAGGAGGGATTGCCACACACAGCAGGGGAACAGCTGACGTTACTGAACCCCAATAACAGAGGAGGGACTGTTGACTGTGCGTACAGCACTTCTGGACGGCAACTGGCGGTGTTGGAGCCCAGGGACAGGTGGAGGAGGAGGAGGTTGGAGGAGGTTGGAGGAGGTAGGAGGGATTGCCACACACACAGCAGGGGAACAGCTGACGTTACTGAACCCCAATAACAGAGGAGGGACTGTTGACTGTGCGTACAGCACTTCTGGACGGCAACTGGCGGTGTTGGAGCCCAGGGACAGGTGGAGGAGGAGGAGGTTGGAGGAGGTTGGAGGAGGTAGGAGGGATTGCCACACACACAGCAGGGGAACAGCTGACGTTACTGAACCCCAATAACAGAGGAGGGACTGTTGACTGTGCGTACAGCACTTCTGGATGGCAACTGGCGGTGTTGGAGCCCAGGGACAGGTGGAGGAGGAGGAGGTTGGAGGAGGTTGGAGGAGGTAGGAGGGATTGCCACACACACAGCAGGGGAACAGCTGACGTTACTGAACCCCAATAACAGAGGAGGGACTGTTGACTGTGCGTACAGCACTTCTGGACGGCAACTGGCGGTGTTGGAGCCCAGGGACAGGTGGAGGAGGAGGAGGTTGGAGGAGGTTGGAGGAGGTAGGAGGGATTGCCACACACACAGCAGGGGAACAGCTGACGTTACTGAACCCCAATAACAGAGGAGGGACTGTTGACTGTGCGTACAGCACTTCTGGACGGCAACTGGCGGTGTTGGAGCCCAGGGACAGGTGGAGGAGGAGGAGGTTGGAGGAGGTTGGAGGAGGTAGGAGGGATTGCCACACACACAGCAGGGGAACAGCTGACGTTACTGAACCCCAATAACAGAGGAGGGACTGTTGACTGTGCGTACAGCACTTCTGGATGGCAACTGGCGGTGTTGGAGCCCAGGGACAGGTGGAGGAGGAGGAGGTTGGAGGAGGTTGGAGGAGGTAGGAGGGATTGCCACACACACAGCAGGGGAACAGCTGACGTTACTGAACCCCAATAACAGAGGAGGGACTGTTGACTGTGCGTACAGCACTTCTGGACGGCAACTGGCGGTGTTGGAGCCCAGGGACAGGTGGAGGAGGAGGAGGTTGGAGGAGGTTGGAGGAGGTAGGAGGGATTGCCACACACACAGCAGGGGAACAGCTGACGTTACTGAACCCCAATAACAGAGGAGGGACTGTTGACTGTGCGTACAGCACTTCTGGACGGCAACTGGCGGTGTTGGAGCCCAGGGACAGGTGGAGGAGGAGGAGGTTGGAGGAGGTAGGAGGGATTGCCACACACACAGCAGGGGAACAGCTGACGTTACTGAACCCCAATAACAGAGGAGGGACTGTTGACTGTGCGTACAGCACTTCTGGACGGCAACTGGCGGTGTTGGAGCCCAGGGACAGGTGGAGGAGGAGGAGGTTGGAGGAGGTTGGAGGAGGTAGGAGGGATTGCCACACACACAGCAGGGGAACAGCTGACGTTACTGAACCCCAATAACAGAGGAGGGACTGTTGACTGTGCGTACAGCACTTCTGGACGGCAACTGGCGGTGTTGGAGCCCAGGGACAGGTAGAGGAGGAGGAGGAGGTTGGAGGAGGTTGGAGGAGGTAGGAGGGATTGCCACACACACAGCAGGGGAACAGCTGACGTTACTGAACCCCAATAACAGAGGAGCGACTGTTGACTGTGCGTACAGCACTTCTGGACGGCAACTAGCGGTGTTGGAGCCCAGGGGCACGTGGAAAAGCAGAGGAACACAATGTAGGCCGAAGCTTGAGAAAGTCGAAAGGGAACCTTTAACCCCCCCCCAAGGCGTTTGTAGCTGAAAGAGCCAGCTTGTGCAGCACAAAAGATGCAAAAGGAAAAGGTGGCTCTTTTCATCATGCTCCTTGCAAACACAGAACTAAACACTTTTAAAATGTGTCCCCTGAAGCCGTGAAACCGTCCCGGAGGTGGGACTTTCCTTCGTAATATGACGCAGCACAGCCATCATTACTACCCCCCCGCCGCCGTGCCCCGGCTCCTCAGCGTTGTTTGATTCCGTCCCGGAGCCTGCGCTGTTATGTTATCCCGTGGCCAGGCACACTTAGCGCTGCCCATCTTCTGACATCATTTGGTGTCAGGCTGGCTGCGCCTGTGCGGCCGCGCTGGCCGAGAGCCCGCCTCGCAGTGTCTTCTGATGTAATCCCACTGGGGGCCTGGGATCCATGGCCATGCGCAGTGCATATCCTCGCCTCTCACTCCCCTCCCTACGGCTTCTTTTTCAGACTGTGCGGTGTCACGGCCGTGGCATGCTATTAGGGACCAGCTGACACCGAACAGTCTGAAGAAGCCATAGGGAGATGAGTGAGAGGTGGAGGTTCAGATATGCACTGCGCATGTCCATAGATCCCAGGCCCCCAGTGGGATTAAATCAGAAGACACTGCGAGGCGGGCTCTCGGCCAGCGTGGCCGCACAGGCGCAGCCAGCCTGACACCAAATGATGCCAGAAGACGGGCAGCGCTAAGTGTGCCTGGCCACGGGATAACATAACAGCGCAGGCTCCGGGACGGAATCAAACAACGCTGAGGAGCCGGGGTGCGGCGCCGGGGGGGTAGGAATGACGGCTGTGCTGCGTCATATTACGAAGGAAAGTCCCACCTCCGGGACGGTTTTACGGTATCAGTGGACACATTTTATAAGTGTTAAGTTTTGCGTGTGCAAGGAGCAAAACCAAAATAGCTACCTTTTTCCTTGTGCAGCATTACTGCTGCACAAGGTGGCTCTTTCAGTAACAAACGCCTTGGGGGGGGGGGGACAGATTCCCTTACATTTCAGTTGTCGTGTCAGCGTGGCGGTCGCATGACACATTGCCGGCTACACAGCTGGGGATCAGCTGACGTTACTGAAACCCAATAACACTGGGTCGTATGTTTTGACTGTGCAGACGGCACATCTGAGCCTCAACTGGCGGTGTTGGAGCCCAGGAATTTAAGTTCAGGTGGTAGAAAGATGAACACAACAGGAGACCTGGATAACGTATACAGTGACCTAATTATTTAATCAGGAGGAGGAGTGGCAAATTCCTGCGAGATCCAGGCCTTGTTCATTTTCAGGAAAGTAAGCCGGTCAACGTTATCGGAGGATAGTCGCATGCGACGGTCAGTTAGTACACCACCTGCAGCACTAAAGACACGTTCCGATAATACACTGGCCGCAGGGCAAGACAGCACCTCCAATGCATACTGGCTTAGCTCTGGCCATGTATCCAGCTTTGAGACCCAAAACTTGAAAGGGGAAGAGCCGTCTGGGAGTACAGCAAGAGGGCAAGACATGTAGTCTGTCACCATCTGACGGAACCGTTGCCTCCTGCTGACTGGAGCCGTCTGTGATGGTGTAGACTTTTGTGGCGGGCACAGAAAACTGTGCCATAGTTCGGCCATACTGGTCTTGCCTTGGGCAGAGGCACTGCTTCTGCTCCCTCTTTGTGCAGAGCCTCCACCACTGCCTGGACGCACTGAGCTGCTTTGGAATGCACTAGCAGCACTTCTCTCAGTTGGAATGGAGAAGATGATGGAACTGACCAGTGTGTCTTGGTACTCCCGCATTTTTCGCTCCCGGTTCAACGGTGTGATGAGGCTTTCTACGTTGTCCCGGTAGCGAGGATCGAGGAGGGTGAACACCCAATAATCAGACATGTTGAGAATGTGGTCGATGCGGCGGTCGTTTCTCAGGCACTGCAGCATGTAATCCACCATGTGCTGCAGACTGCCAACTGCCCAAGAAACGCTGTCCCCAGCTGGAGGCGTGATCTCTGCCCGCTCGTCATCACCCCACCCTCGCTGTACACACTGAGTACTGGACAATTCGGGAACTCCCTCCTCTGGACGGATGTCTTCCTCCTCCATTGACTCCTCCTCATCCTCCTCACAAACTGTCCCCTGCCTACGCGTTTGTGAGGAACCACGTGGCGCTGACTGTCCAGAAGATGATGGAAGTGGTGAATCCTCATCCTCCACCTCTTCCACAACATCATCCCTTAGCGCTTGCAGTGATTTTTCAAGCAGGCAGATAAGGGGGACAGTCATGCTGACTAGTGCATCATCTGCACTCGCCATCCGCGTGGAATAATCAAAGGGACGCAAAACCTGGCAGACATCCTTCATAGTGGCCCACTCTGTGGTTGTGAAGTCTGTACGGCGCTGACTGCGACTTTTTTGCGCCTGATACAGCTGGTACTCCATTACAGCTTGCTGCTGCTCACACAACCGCTCCAACATATGTAACGTGGAATTCCACCTGGTAGGTAGGTCACATATGATGCGATGTTCCGGCAGGCGGTGTCGGCGCTGCAGAGCCGCAATGCGCGCTTTTGCCGTGCTGGAACGCCGCAAGTGAGCACACTCTAGGCGGACCTTGTGCAGCAGTGCATCAAGATCCGGATAGTCCCTCAAAAAACTCTGCACGACCAAATTGAGCACATGTGCCAGACATGGGATGTGAGTGAGGTTGCCGAGGCCCAGGGCTGCCACCAGATTTCGGCCATTATCACACACTACCATGCCTGGCTGGAGATTCGCTGGCTCAAACCACACATCGCTCTCCTGCTTGATGGCATTCCAGAGCTCCTGCGCTGTGTGGCTACGATTCCCCAAAAAAATTAATTTCAAGACGGCCTGTTGACGTTTGGCCACGGCTGTGCTCATGTCGGTCGTAACAGGTACACGTTCATCACGGGTCCATGTGGAGGTGGACTGTGACGGCTCCTGCAGCGATGATTCTGAGGAACTGGTGTAAGAGGAGGAGTCAATGCGTACAGAATGGATTCCTGCAATCCTTGGAGTGGGCAGGACACGTCCTGCGCCACTCGCACGGTCTGTACCCGGCTCAACGACATTAACCCAATGGGCAGTGAGGGAAAGGTATCGCCCCTGTCCATGTCGACTGGTCCACGCATCGGTGGTGAGGTGGACCTTGCTACTGACGGCGTTCAGTAGCGCGTGTTTTATGTGTCCCTCCACATGCTTGTGCAGGGCAGGGACGGCTTGCCTGCTGAAGTAAAAGCGGCTGGGCACACTGTACTGTGGGACTGCCAATGACATCAAGTCACGGAAGCTGTCAGTCTCCACCAGCCTGAATGACAGCATTTCCAGTGACAGAAGTTTGGCAATGCCTGCAGTCAGAGCCTGTGCTCGTGGGTGGTTTGACGAGAAAGGCCGCCTTTTCTCCCATGCCTGTACTACCGATGGCTGTAGACTGGGCTGGGAGTGTGTGGTTGACTGGGAAAGTGGTGCTGCGGGTGGAATGACAGCGGGTCTCTGGACAACAGGGCCAGAGGTTCTTCCACGGCGATCCTGGGAGGAAGCCGAACCAGCTGCGTGTGAGCTAGAGGAAGAGGCAACACGAGCTGAAGAGGTGGTAGCTGCCGCTGTTGGTTGGCCTAGCTCTTCAGTGTGTTTGTCTAACTCCGCCGGGTGCCTGTTGCGCACATGTTTCCACATGTTGGAGGTATTGAGGTTGGCGACTTTTTGACCTCTTTTGATTTTTTGATGACACACCTTGCATCTGACATAGCAAATGTCATCTGCAACTGTGTCAAAAAAGGACCAGGCACTGCAAGTCTTGGGAGCCCCCCTTTTGACTTTTGGAAGAGACATGCTCCTTACGGGTGCCAAAGCGGAGGCTGCAGGATCCGCAGTCTTCCCCCTCCCTCTCCCTCTTTGGGCCGTACGGGGAATCTCTTCCTCAGAGCTGCTCCCACCACCTTCCTGTCCCTGACGCCAAGATGGGTCAAGGACCTCATCATCTACACTACCCTCTGCCCCCAACTGCTCCTCCTGGGTAGTCTCAGCAGCAGAGCACGCACCAGTAAGTGGCACCTGAGTGTCATCATCAGCTGATGCGGCCTGCGAGGTGGTGACCGGAGCCACTGGCCCACCCGCCTCTTCAGAGGAAGACAGAAAAAGCTGTTGGGCATCACTGCACCCTGCCTCTTCTTCCATTTCTCCAATGCTGCTTGGCTGGCCCCCTGTTTCCAAGCCAAGAGATGATTCAGAGAACAGAAGTAGAGACTGCTCCTGTCCTGGGATCTCTGTCTGCCTGGGCAATTTTGCAGGTGGTGAAGAGACAGATGGCTGCTCTCCAGTGCTCTGTGTCTGAGAGGATGTGGCACTAATGGAAGTTGATGCATTAGCTGCCATCCATCCCACAACGGCTTCAATTTGGTCTTCACGCAGCAGCGGTGTACGGCGCTCGGCGACAAAGCTGCGCATGAACGACTGTTCCCTTGTGAAAGTGGGTGCTGATGACTCACCGGTGCCCGCAGCAGGCACAGAATCCCCACGTCCCCTCCCTGCTCCGCGCCCACGCCCACGCCCACGTGCCTTACTCACTGCCTTCTTCATCTTGGTTGACTGATAAAGATAAGCAGAAAAGTACTAACGGCTTTGTGTGCTTATTCCTGAGCAACTCCTCCTAACAGGTATAAGACACACTAATTTTCTAAAGTGTGGACTAGACTTGAATATGAGCTAATGTGGCCTACACAAATGTAAAGTGGTGTAACTGGTGTGTTTGGTGAACTTTATTATTTATTTATTTTTTTGGGGCTGAACTGACAACGGATAGAGCTGCAATCACACGGAGACCGTGCAGACAGCCGTAAACGGCGCTGCAAGGCCCAAAAACCCTCCTCTACTTTATCCTATGTAGTGTTTTTCCACAAATTAGCTGGAGACGGGTGGAAAGACACTAATAGGATTTTTTAAAATAAATTAGCAGCAGACTACACTACTTTGAAAAAAAAGAAAATTGATTTGGCGGTATGACGCAGTGAAAAACCCTGAGCTGCAGACAACCAGGCTACGGCTGCTCACAGACTACAGGGCGAGCTGCAGTCACACGGAGACCGTGCAGACAGCCGTAAACGGCGCTGCAAGGCCCAAAAACCCTCCTCTACTTTATCCTATGTAGTGTTTTTCCACAAATTAGCTGGAGACGGGTGGAAAGACACTAATAGGATTTTTTAAAATAAATTAGCAGCAGACTACACTACTTTGAAAAAAAAGAAAATTGATTTGGCGGTATGACGCAGTGAAAAACCCTGAGCTGGAGACAACCAGGCTATAGCTGCTCACAGATTACAGGGCGAGCTGCAGTCACACGGAGACCGTGCAGACAGCCGTAAACGGCGCTGCAAGGCCCAAAAACCCTCCTCTACTTTATCCTATGTAGTGTTTTTCCACAAATTAGCTGGAGACGGGTGGAAAGACACTAATAGGATTTTTTAAAATAAATTAGCAGCAGACTACACTACTTTGAAAAAAAAGAAAATTGATTTGGCGGTATGACGCAGTGAAAAACCCTGAGCTGGAGACAACCAGGCTATAGCTGCTCACAGATTACAGGGCGAGCTGCAGTCACACGGAGACCGTGCAGACAGCCGTAAACGGCGCTGCAAGGCCCAAAAACCCTCCTCTACTTTATCCTATGTAGTGTTTTTCCACAAATTAGCTGGAGACGGGTGGAAAGACACTAATAGGAATTTTTGGAAAAAATGTGCAGCAGCCTGCACTACTTCAAAAAAAAAAAAAAAAAGGACAGTATGAGGCAATGAACCACCCTCCCTGAACTGAATACAACCAGCTATGGATGGCCTATGTGGCTGCACTCAGACTAGAGAGTGGGCTGCACTCACACACACACACAGAGAGACCTTGCAGATCGCTGTGAAAACAGCGCTACAAGGCAAAAGGAAGGTGAATAGTAGGTGAACACAGCGGTTGCTAAATTAGCCTTTGGAAAGCACAAAGAAGCAAATCGCTATCTCTAAACTGTCCCTCAGTCAGCAAACAGCGTCCTGTCACTAACTGAATTCACAGCAGAGTGATCGCAAAATGGCGCCAGCGACTTTTAAACTGCATCATGACATCATTTCAGCAGCCAATCACAGCCTTGCCAGTAGTTTCATGCCCTCCATGCTAAACAGGATGTGCCCACACTTGGAATCTTTCTCATTGGCTGAATTTCTGAATTTTGAATCATTGAACTTCCGATTCCGGTATCCGATACGCGCCAAGTATCGGAATCCCGGTATCGGAATTCCGATACCGCTAGTATCGGCCGATACCCGATACTTGCGGTATCGGAATGCTCAACACTAGTCACGTGTTTCACCCACCTGTGGGTCAGAATCCTTCACAGCATACAGAGCTCCAATCCGTCGCAGACACACACAAATGTTATCAAAGTCCGAGTTAATTTTCAATAAAACTTTACTTAACTCGTGCATCTTCATAACAGTTACAGTCCATCCATTTTCCCAATACATGAGTAATCCATCTCCTGTGTTTTCCCTGGTCTGCTCCCTCAGCTTTTCTTCCTGCACCGTGGCTCCCAGGCCCGCAGCTTCCTGAACCATCCAGCTAGCTGATACTGAGTGCTCCCCGTCCACTTTCCCCATCTTGGGTGAAAATTCAGGTTGCCTCCGCAATTCCTGTTCGGAACGTAAGTCCTGGACGTCACGGGAGGTAACCCACAGACTAGCCACTGATTCTTCCAGGCTGCCTCGCTCTCTTAACTCTACACTGTTGCTCTGTTCAGCTTTCTGTCACAACTCCTTCTAGAACAATTCTCCTCACACAGCTTTAGCTCCTCCCACTAACTGAAAATTACCTCAGGAAGGCACTCTCCCTGCCACTACACTGGCTCCGCCCCTTTCTCAGCTGTCACTGAAACCAGTCCTCAACACAATCTAATCTCCTACTCAACAGTGCCCCCATAACACTAACCCACAACTACAATGCCATAACCCTTAACAATGCTGACCTACCACTGCCACTGACTGTCCCTATTCCTGTCCCCAACACACAGATACCAGAACAGTGTCAGCCATCATCACACCAAACAGTGTCAGCTATCATAAACCACACAGGGCACACAGCAAACACAAAACATACCCAGCTTCACCAGGTAGGCATGCACAGGAATGCAGGGCTCAAACCAGCGGCCTGCACACCCCCTTACACTCAGGTTTTATCCAAGCATCTGGGCGTGCTCGTATATTATGTTCAAGTCTTGCGGCTCAGGGCTGCCAGTAGGAATTTCAGGGCCACAGACACAAAATTTTCGAGCCCCCTTGAGACTTCACCCAGGCTCCACCCCAGCTCCGTGTCCATCCCTCGAGTCCCACCACCCACTCTTGGAAAAACTCCTCTTCTGCACCACGTCCTCACTAATCAGACATTAAAAGTTCCTATTGAACACCAGATCACATGCTTATCCAGCAGCTTTTGTTTTGGCCAATAGATTTTTTAAGCCGCCACCATGGCAAGGTAGACTTTTAGCCAGGCCCTACTCTACTATCCTATGGAACATTTGTGAAAATATGTAATACTCTTTTTAGGTATATTTTTCTTTTTCTTTAAAGGGATGTGTCACATACATTTTTAAACTAATTGAAACCAGATTGTGACTTTTTTTATAATCTGTTTTTCTGATTGCAGATTATTGTATTCAGTTTTCTGTACATTTATAGAAGCTGTCTGTGGATATCGGTCTGCGCTTGGACCACAGTGCATGGACTGGCCGCAGATCTCCGGACTTGAACTCAGCAGCCTCACACCATGTATGAGGATGCGGGCCAGGAGATCGGCGCCCAGTCCATGCCATGCAGTGCGAGCACAGACCAGTTTTCCCCTTCCAGTAATTATACAGCCATAATAATAATTAATAAAGATATTTCACAATTATACATACTCACTTGCATCAATCATTCTCTCCCCTTCCAACCCCCAACCAATATGTATAAGCTACTGGATGTTCCTGAGCACTGCTGCCTGATGTTGTAATTGGGCATTTGGTTTTTCAGCAGCTGAAGTACATCCAATAGCTTATACATTTTGGTTGTGGGTTGGAAGGGGAGAGAATGATTATATCATACAATGACGTTCCAAAATTGTGGACAAATTAATTCATGGACTTAAGTTAGTTACAAAGTTAGTGGCACCGCCGCGCCCACCACCTAGTCAAGAGGAATCTAATGGCCATCTCACCCTGCCCACCACTGCCGTCCCACTCTGCCCACTGCCGCCGTCTCAGTCTGCCCACCGAATTAATAAATGTAAACAGTGTATATTATTGCACATATATTCACTGATTATACACTACAAAAAATATCTATTTATTGGTATTCATTAAAAACCTATAAATTCTAGAATATACTATAAATACACCCCAAAACATGAGAACTCAAAAAGTGATGATAGAAAAAAATATCAAGTAGTCATGCGTAAAGGGGTATCACCCTATTTGTTAACTACTCTTGTTTCTACCTGTACATAGAGGTTTGCACCCTTTTGAAATGCAATTGGTGTCGCCGCTCGACTAACTCTGGTCATCCTCACCGCCTCCTCAGCCTCACCCTGTCGCACGCAGGGTGCAGACTCCCCTCAGCAGATTCCCCCTGCTGGATGCAGACTCCCTTCAGCAATCTTCTGACAGCAGCCTTCCCTCACTAGCCTCCCCCTGCTGGACTCAGCCTCCCCTCATTCCCCTCAGCAGCTTCCCGCTGCCGGACGCAGACTCCCCTCAGCAGCCTCGCCCTGTCGGATGTAGACTCCTCTCAGCAGCCTCTCCTCTCCTCACTCCCCTCAGCAACCTCCTCTCTCCTTACTCACCTCAGAAGCTTCCCCTCTCCAGCCTTCCCTCTCCTCACTCCCCTCAGCAGCCTATCCTCACTACCCTCAGCAGCCTCCATTCAGTGGCCTCCCCTCTCCTCACTCCCCTGAGTACCTGCTTTATTTCTAGTGCTCCTGAGTATTTTTTTTTACCACCATTTGGTTCCAGAGATATGGGTCTTTTTATGTAGAGGTAATTTGTACAGTGCTTCTCCTCACTCCACTCAGCAGCTTCCTCCAAGTCCTCACACACTGCCCACCGCCTCTGCCTGCCAACATCAATGCCTCCTGTCTCCCACGCATGTGGCATGATGCTATGCTATGGAATGAAGAAGAGCACGCATCGTGTCAAATGACTGCCGCACTACGTCAGGACCATGATGCACTCGGGCCTGCTGCTGCGGTTTAAAGTTACAGCACTGATTTTTGACCATTACCAACACTGTAGGTGTATCTTTAAATCACCGCAGTCTTGTTATGTACCTGGCGTGCAGCGGCCATGAACCCACCTGGGATCCAGCGATCAGAAGCAAAAAGAGGGGGCCCCAAGCTGCCAGCACGTCCGGGCCCCCCCTTTTTGCTATTGCTTACTGGGCCCCATACAATAGTAAGGGCAGTAATGCCCTGATGGCGGCTCTGCTGCAGCTACATGATTTGTGGTTGTTAGACAGCCTGAACACATGTGGGGACTCCCTAACAAACAATCAATCCCTGATGTGCTCAGGTGGTCTAACAGCCGTGAATCATGCAGCCGTGGGGACTCGAGCATAATATACGAGCGAAAGGATGAATGTGCTCAGATTTGGCTTCAACATCCTTTTTCAAATGGGAGAGAAACCACAACCAGAGGAATCTGGTAGCATCTTATTTTGCTATCTCAAGGAAAAATAAACATGCACATTTGGTTGAGCCGAGCGTGCATGAATATGAGCAATAGCGGCAGGTTAAATATATGTATCTAAATTATATGAAAACTTTTTGGAACAAGAAAAGGATCCTGCCCAATCCCTTATTTTATATTGAGGGACACTCAAGCAATACTTATGGAACCTGGCAGCAGATTCAGGCTTGGTGAACTATGGGCTTTTACCCTAAAACAAAGTTTCAGAAAGGAAAAAACATCCAAAAATTGTCCTGGGTTTATGTGTCTCAGATGACTAGTCAAAAAGTTGGTCCTGGGTGGCTTCTCACTGTCCCACTCAACTAAACTGACAAAGTGAGAGACCTGTCAGTCTAGAGGAGCCGTGCGGGGCAGGGGGAAGCCACCTGGGTCCAACATCTTGGACTAGTCTTCTGAGAACCACGTTCCCCAGCTCTTAAATGTGTATTTTCACTGAAGCGCTGTTGATGTTGGGCTTCATAGTGGAGCATAAACAAATAATTCAGCAAGTGTCTGATTCATGCTGCCCAAGGTTTGGTTAGCATTAGGGATTAGCGAGTATATTAGCAAGTATTCAGTACTTGGCGAGTAATGCGGTACTCGCGGTACTCAGAACATAGAGAGTATTTCACTACTTGCCTCGCAATATTCGGATATCCTGCCCAATCAATGTGTGTGAGAAAAAAATCGCACAGCACTTGCACCATGCGAGTGCTGTGCGAGAAAAAAATCACACAGCACTCGCACGATGCGAGTGCTGTCCGATTTTTATGCATCGTCCTTTGAAAAGCCGGTAAATCATATGCGGCTACAGTAAAATAACACTGACAGGTTAGAATAGAATAGATAGAATATATATATACATATAGAATATGTGTATAAATATATATACATGTCAGTGACACACACACATATATATATATATCTTTATATTGCATAGAGATATAGATAGAAGATTAGCCGGTAATTCATTTGTCGGGTTCTGTAAAATCAATGTAGGAGCCGACAGGCTAGGAGACATGGTTTATGCAGCGCCCCAGAGTCCTGGTCGTTGCAGTAATGTCGCTCTTCCACAAGGGGGAGTGATGTTACGTCTGATGGTACTTAAGGAGTTCACCTTGCCAGGTATCACAGTCACACACTACACTTTACACTCCAGTCCACCAGGGGGAGCAAAGCTTCTATCTACTAGGGAACTCCTCACACACGGGTAAAACTGGTGGGTTGGATAGGAAGTTAGGAGAGAAGCAGCCTGGGTTTGACCCAGAGAGGTCCTGTCAGGGGTGGGATCCTGACAGAGGCCTAACAAGAGATAGAACGTTACGGAGCTGCGCCTGCACATTATTGCGGCAGCATCCTAAGAAAGGACACGAAGCGAAGTATATTGTGGAGAGTGAGAACCGAAGTCACAGCACAAGCAGATAATACCGGGAGGAGTCCTGCCCCGAGGTCGGCAGCCTCCTTCCGAGGCGCGTAGCCGGTGGCCGGAACACCGAGGGAGTACTGACTCTACGCATTACTCCAGACAACGGCAGGACAGTCAATTCCAAGTTGGCTGCCCAACCTAAATACCTAAGAAGACACGGAGGGGCGTCTCTAGGGTCCATATAAATTAACTCCAGGCCTATCCCGTCATACGGGTTGTCCTATCCACATCATCTGGGGGACAGAGAGAGAGAACATCAGAAATATTCATGAAGGTTGTGAGGACTTTCCCGTGGTGCTCAGCAGGGAGGTACTACAAAACACAGGCGCTAGTAGGAAGGCTACTGATTTCCTCCTGGCTAAGGGAACTCAGGATGTGCCTTCGGACCGGCCGGACTCAGCCAGCCCTGTGAGCGGTACTCTGGACTGCGAACGCTGAAGTCTTCAGTAAAAGGTAAAGAGACTGCAACCTTTGTGTCCCCGTTATTCATCGCGTCTTACAACGACCACTATCATCCTACACGCACTTTGGGAAGCCCTGGGGACATACTTCACCTGTGGGAAGGTATACCATCTGGCTGCCATTCCATCACCCCAGCGGACCCCCAGCAGCGTTGGTCACCCTGACCGAATACCACAGGTGGTGTCACGAACACTGTACAAACTTACACCTTTAATTGGGCGCCCCTCAGCAGGGCCACGGACCGGGTCAGGCCACCGTGACAACCCCAGAACCAAGACCGAGGGACCCGGTGCCGAGTACCTCATTGCCCTGCGCCTGGGGGCGATCCATTTACATACAGTAAATCCATGCAGAATAGTTTGATATGTAGATGTGTGTGACCAATACAATTAGTATAGTGTGTGCACAAATTATGGGAATTGTATGTGTTTAATAAAAGAATCTTTTTGGGGAAGAAAACGGCGTGGGCTCCCGAGCAATTTTCTGCACCAGAGAGGGAAAGCCAGCAACTGGGAGCTGATGTTTGTAGCTTAGGAAGGGGTTAATACCCATGGATCTTCCCAGGCTATGAATCCCAGCCTGCAGCTGTATATTTAGACTTTACTGGCTATTAACATAGGGGGACTCCCCCAAAAAATGATGTGGGGTCCCCTGTTATGGTCTGGTAACCTTGGAGCCGCATGAGAGACTTTCCCTTACGGGAAAAGAAGGCACACGGTTTCATCAAGGAACCATCAGAATTCCTCTGAGACAAAACGGCCCCTGCCCCAATCTCAGAAGCGTCAACCTCAACCTGAAACGGAAGAGAAACATCAGGCTGACGCAACACTGGGGCAGAAGTAAATCGGCGTTTAAGCTCCTGAAAGGCAGAGACAGCCACAGAGGACCAATTTTTTACATCAGCGCCTTTCTTCGTCAAATCGGTCAGGGGTTTAACCACACTGGAGAAGTTAGCAATGAAACGGCGATAAAAATTAGCAAAGCCCAAAAATTTCTGAAGGCTCTTCACGGATGTGGGCTGAATCCAATCATGAATGGCCTGAACCTTAACCGGATCCATCTCTATAGATGAGGGAGAAAAAATGAAGCCCAAAAAAGAAACCTTCTGCACTCCAAAGAGACACTTAGACCCCTTCACAAACAAAGCATTATCACGAAGGATCTGAAATACCATCCTGACCTGTTTCACATGAGACTCCCAATCATCGGAAAAAATTAAGATGTCATCCAAATATACAATCATGAATTAATCAAGATAATTCCGGAAGATATCATGCATGAAGGACTGAAAAACAGATGGAGCATTAGAGAGCCCGAATGGCATCACAAGGTATTCAAAATGGCCTTCGGGCATATTAAACGCAGTTTTCCATTCGTCACCCTGCTTAATACGAACAAGATTGTATGCCCCCCGAAAGTCAATTTTAGTAAACCAACTAGCCCCCTTAATCCTGGCAAACAAATCGGAAAGCAGAGGTAAAGGGTATTGAAACTTGACCGTGATCTTATTTAAGAGGCGATAATCAATACAGGGTCTCAAGGAGCCATCCTTCTTAGCAACAAAAAAAAATCCCGCTCCCAATGGTGAAGAAGATGGCCGAATATGCCCTTTCTCCAAAGACTCCTTAACATAACTCCGCATGGCGGTATGTTCCGGCACAGACAGGTTGAAAAGTCGGCCCTTAGGAAACTTACAGCCTGGAATCAAGTCAATAGCACAATCACAGTCCCTATGCGGTGGAAGGGAACTGGACTTGGGCTCATCGAATACATCCTGAAAATCAGACAAAAACTCTGGAACTTCAGAAGAGGAGGAAGAGGAGATTGACATCACAGGAACGTCATTATGAACCCCCTGACAACCCCAACTAGTCACAGACATAGACTTCCAATCCAACACAGGATTATGTATCTTCAACTATGGAAAACCCAGCACAATAGCATCATGCAAATTATGCAACACCAGAAAACGACAATCTTCCTGATGGGCTGGCGCCATGCACATGGTCACCTGTGTCCAAAACTGGGGTTTATTTTTAGCCAAAGGTGTAGCATCAATGCCCCTTAAATGAATAGGGTTCTGCAAAGACTGCAAGGGGAAACCACAACACCTGGCAAATTCAATGTCCATTAAGTTCAAAGCGGCGCCTGAATCCACAAACGCCATGACAGAAAATGACGACAATGAGCAGATCAAGGTCACAGATAACAGAAATTTAGGTTGTACAGTTCCGATGGTAACCGAACTAGCGATTCTCTTTGTACGCTTTGGGCAGACTGAAATGACATGAGAAGCATCGCCACAATAAAAACACAACCTATTCTGACGTCTGAATCCTTGTTGTTCCGTTCTAGACAGAATCCTATCACACTGCATAGGCTCAGGCATCTGCTCTGAGGACAACGCTACAGCGCGCACAGTTCTGCGCTCCCGCAAGCGCCGATCGATCTGAATGGCCAGAGACATAGAATCACTCAGACCAACAGGCGTGGGAAACCCCACCATAACATCTTTAACAGATTCAGAAAGACCCTTTCTGAAAATTGCCGCCAAAGCATCCTCATTCCATTTAGTCAGCACAGACCATTTTCTAAATTTCTGACAATACAATTCTGCCGCTTGATCCACAGAATTTGGTTCATCATATAATAATCCTAGAGCCCGAAAAAAGGCATCTACATTAAGCAAGGCCGGATTCCCAGATTCCAGGGAAAATGCCCAATCCTGAGGGTCGCCACGCAGCAGGGAGATGACAATTTTAATCTGCTGAATGGGATCACCAGAGGAACGAGGCTTCAGAGCAAAAAACAGTTTACAGTTGTTTTTAAAACTCAAAAATTTGGACCTGTCCCCAAAAAACAAATCAGGAGTAGGAATCCTAGGCTCTAAAAGCGGAGTCTGAGCAATATAATCAGAAATACCCTGTACCCTAGCAGCAAGCTGGTCTACATGAGAAACTAATCCCTGAACATCCATGCTAGCACAAGACTCCTCAGTCACCCAGAGGAAAAGAGGGAAGAAAAGACAAAGCAGGCTACAGAAAAAAAAATGGCTCTTTCTTCCCTTCTTCTGAGATGCATTTAACTCATTTTTGGCCAGTTGTACTGTTATGATCTGGTAACCTTGGAGCCGCATGAGAGACTTTCTCAGGAGTAGGTGGTACCTGTACTGACCGCAAACCCTAAACTAACACCGCAACTAGAAGTAGCCGTGGGATGTACCTAACACGTCCTAGACATCTCGACACAGCCGGAGGACTAAATACCCCTATAGATGGAATTGGGAATTCTATCTTGCCTCAGAGCAGAACCCCAAAGGATAGGCAGCCCCCCACAAATATTGACTGTGAGTATAAGAGGAAAGACACACGCAGGCAGAAAAACAGGATTTAGCAAAAGAGGCACTTCTAGCTAAATAGAAAAGGATAGGACAGAATTCTAAGCGGTCAGTATTAAAATCCTAAAAATATCCACAGCAGATAATACAAATATTCCACATCTAACTAAAGACATAGAAAGTATATCTGCATCTCCTGAGAATCCAGCATGACTGAAAAATCCAAAGAAAGTCTAAGCTGGACAAAAACACAATAAATTGCACTGAATTGCAAAGCACACAGCATGTGTGCACAGAGACAAAAAAACAGACACTTATCTTAGTTGAATTGGCAGCAGGGCATGAGGAGCCAGAGAGAGATGCAATCCTTCCAAGTACAATGGACAACTGGCACAGACTCATGGATCCTGCACACCTAAATACCTAATAGAGCTGTAATCAGCAGAAACACCTGCCCAGATGACAACCCCAAGACAACTGCACTACCACCAACAACCACCGGAGGGAGCCCAAGAGCAGAATTCACAACAGTCCCCCTATAATTAATAGCAAGAAAAGGCTATGCAGACAGCTGCGGGCTGATATTCATAGCCTAGGAAGGGGCCATGGTTATTGCCCCCCCAGCTACAAACACCAGCTCACAGCTGCCCCAGAAATAGCGCATCCGGCACTTAGCCTCTCTCTTCCCACTGCCCTATAGAGGTGGCATATGGGGTAATAGGGGGTTAATATCACCTTTGTATTGTAAGGTGATGGTGACAACAAGCCAGCTTAGTAATGGACGTCACTGATGCTACGCTGACTCACAGCCTGACCCATGGTGAACTCTTGAGCGTGGGAAAATTAACTGGCATTTTCCCATGCTCCAGAGGTCATTCCAGTTCAGCACGGCTGCGAGCAGCAACTTCAGTGATTAGCGGTGCCGTCACTGGTGTTGCGCTGCATCACAGCCATCATCATTCAGCGCGTGGCTGTTTCAGACAGAAAGCTGCCGGTGAGGAAGAGGCTGCCAGGATGTGCTGTGAAAAGTGAGTGGTGCTGTGTATCTGCGTGCCTGTGTGTGGTGTGATGCGGTGCTTTGCGTGTGAGTGTAAGACAGTGGTGCGGTGGTGTGTGTGTGTGTGAGAGAGAGAGAGAGAGTGGTGCGGTGCTGTGTGTGTGTATGTATTGGAGATGTGTGTATTGGAGATTGGCACTAATGGGGTGATGGGGAAGGACGATGGGGTGGTGGGGAAGAGGCAATGATGGAGGTCGTGAAATTGGCAATGATGGGGAGGTGGAGAAGAAGGCAATGATGGTTGTGGTGTAAAGGACAATGATGGTAGTGGTGGAAAAGACAATGGTGGTGGTGGAATGGGCAATGATGAGGTTGTGGGGGAGAAGGCAATGACGTAAGTGATGGAAAGGGCAATGATAGGGGTGGTGGGGGACAAGGCAAAGATGGGGTGGAGGGGGAGAACAATGATGGAGGTGGAGAGGGGTTGCATTATACCCTGTGAGGGGGGCTGCCCTATACTTTATGAGGGGGCTACAATATATTCTGTGAGGACACTGCATTATTCTCTCAGGGGACTACATTATATTCTGGGGGCTACATCATACTATATGAGGGGGCTACAGTATACTCTATGGGGGGCTACATTATATTCTGCAGTGGGGCTGCATTATTCTCTCAGGGCACTACATTATATTCAGGGGGCTACTATACTATATGGGGGGGCAGCATTATGCCCTATGAAGGGGCTACAGTATACTCTATGGGTGAACTGCATTATACTATATGAGGGGGCTGCATTATACCCTATGAGGGTGCTACATTATATTCTATGGAGAAAAGCATGGAGTTTGTTTAAAAATCGTACAAAAACCTTTAATTACTCATGCAAAAATTACAGGAAAATACACTGAATGACAGACAAACAATGTGATATGATGTGTAGACACCTAAAATGCAAAGCGAGCCACATATCTATACCATCCCATCACAAAATTGTGTATATGCAGTAACAGGTGAGAAAAACCCACCCACCTCACAACTCTCAGGATCAATCAAAAGTCCACCCCCTCTCAAAAGATAGTCAGTACTCCATATAGCACAATCCATTAAATGCCATCCATAACATAACCCATGTGGGCAACAAGAGAGGGAGGGAGGGAAAGAAAAAAAAAAATAAAAAAAAAAAACTGATGGGAGAGGGAGGAAAGGTAATGATATATCTCACCACGTGTGGCAGCGCTCACTGAACGTGGGGGACGTTCAGTGAGCGCTGCCACACGTGGTGAGATATATCATTACCTTTCCTCCCTCTCCCATCAGTTTTTTTTTTTTTTCTTTTTCTTTTTTTTTTTTTTCTTTCCCTCCCTCCCTCTCTTGTTGCCCACATGGGTTATGTTATGGATGGCATTTAATGGATTGTACTATATGGAGTACTGACTATCTTTTGAGAGGGGGTGGACTTTTGATTGATCCTGAGAGTTGTGAGGTGGGTGGGTTTTTCTCACCTGTTACTGCATATACACAATTTTGTGATGGGATCGTATAGATATGTGGCTCGCTTTGCATTTTAGGTGTCTACACATCATATCACATTGTTTGTCTGTCATTCAGTGTATTTTCCTGTAATTTTTGCATGTGTAATTAAAGGTTTTTGTACGATTTTTAAACAAACTCCATGCTTTTCTCCTATCTTTATATTGCTATATATGGAGGTAAACGTAGTGACCAAGCTATTGGTAAAGGTCACATTATGAGTCTGGATTTGGTGATACTAATTATATTCTATGGTGGGGACTGCATTACACCTTATGAGTGGGTTGCATTATATTTTGTGGGGTGCTGCATTATTTTCTATGAGGTGGGCTGCATTATATTCTTTGAGGGGGGGCTACATTATTTCATGAGGGGGACTGCATTATATTCTATGAGGGAGGCTACATTAAATTCTATGATGGGGCTACTGTTATGACCCCAATGGCAGAGGGTCTCAAAAGTATATACCAAGTCTGCAAACACAAAAAAACAGCTCATAGGGCAGTGGTAACTGGGCTGACCATATATCTAATCCTAGCACCACAAATAGCAGCAGCCGGGGAACGTGCCTACGTTGGTTCTAGACGTCTCGCGCCAGCCGGAGAACTAACTAACCCTAGAAGGGAAAAGATAGACCTTTCTTGCCTCCAGAGAAAAGACCCCAAAAGTTGGATACAAGCCCCCAACAAATAATAACGGTGAGGTAAGGAGAAAAGACAAACATAAGAATGAACTAGATATTTAGCAAAGAGAGGCCCACTGACTAATAGCAGAATATAGTAAGATGACTTATATGGTCAGCAAAAACCCTATCAAAATTTCCACGCTGGATATTCAAGAACCCCCGAACCGTCTAACGGCCCGGGGGGAGAACACCAGCCCCCTAGAGCTTCCAGCAAAATCAGGAATCACATTTAGTACAAGCTGGACAAAAATAAGAGCAAAGCAAAAAACCAAAAAACAAGGAAGCAGGACTTAGCTTAATTTTGCAAGATCCAAGACCAGCAGACAGGAGCAAACAGAAAGGAACTGATTACAACGATGCCAGGCACTGGACTGAGAAACCAGGAAGTTTATATAGCAACACCCCTGGACTGACGACCCAGGTGGGTGCCAAACTGAGGAAAGACAATTCCAGAGTCATATCACTAGTGACCACAAGAGGGAGCCAAAAAAGTCTAATTCACAACAGTACCCCCCCTTTAAGGAGGGGTCACCGAACCCTCACCAAGACCACCAGGGCGATCAGGATGAGCAGCGTGAAAGGCACGAACTAAATCGGCCGCATGCACATCAGAGGCAACCACCCAGGAATTATCCTCCTGACCATAGCCCTTCCACTTGACCAGATACTGAAGCCTCCGCCTGGAGAGACGAGAATCCAAGATCTTCTCCACCACGTACTCCAATTCGCCCTCAACCAACACCGGAGCAGGAGGCTCAACAGAAGGAACCACAGGTACAACGTACCGCCGCAACAAAGACCTATGGAACACGTTGTGAATGGCAAACGACACCGGAAGATCCAAGCGAAAGGACACAGGATTAAGGATTTCCAATATCTTGTAAGGACCGATGAAGCGAGGCTTAAATTTAGGAGAGGAGACCTTCATAGGAACAAATCGAGAAGACAGCCATACCAAATCCCCAACACGAAGTCGGGGACCCACACCGCGGCGGCGGTTGGCAAAACGCTGAGCCTTCTCCTGTGACAACTTCAAGTTGTCCACCACATGATTCCAGATCCGCTGCAACCTATCCACCACGGAATCTACCCCAGGACAGTCAGAAGGCTCCACATGTCCCGAGGAAAAACGAGGATGGAAACCAGAGTTGCAAAAAAATGGCGAAACCAAGGATGGAAACCAGAGTTGCAAAAAAATGGCGAAACCAAAGTAGCGGAACTAGCCCGATTATTAAGGGCAAACTCAGCCAACGGCAAGAAGGTCACCCAATCATCCTGATCTGCAGAAACAAAACACCTCAAATAAGCCTCCAGAGTCTGATTAGTTCGCTCCGTTTGTCCATTAGTCTGAGGATGAAAGGCAGACGAAAATGACAAATCAATGCCCATCTTAGCACAAAAGGATCGCCAGAACCTGGAAACAAACTGGGATCCTCTGTCAGACACAATATTCTCAGGAATGCCGTGTAAACGAACCACATTCTGAAAGAACAAAGGAACCAGATCGGAAGAGGAAGGCAGCTTAGGCAAAGATACCAAATGGACCATCTTGGAAAAGCGATCACATACCACCCAGATGACAGACATGCCCTGAGACACCGGAAGATCTGAAATGAAATCCATGGAAATGTGTGTCCAAGGCCTCTTCGGGACAGGCAAGGCCAAGAGCAACCCGCTGGCACGAGAACAGCAAGGCTTAGCTCGAGCACAAGTCCCACAGGACTGCACAAATGACCGCACATCCCGTGACAAGGAAGGCCACCAAAAGGACCTAGCCACCAGATCTCTGGTGCCAAAAATTCCCGGATGCCCTGCCAACACCGAGGAATGAACCTCGGAAATGACTCTGCTGGTCCACTTATCAGGAACAAACAGTCTGTCAGGTGGACAAGAGTCAGGTCTACCAGCCTGAAATCTCTGCAACACACGTCGCAAATCCGGAGAAATGGCTGACAGGATAACCCCCTCTTTGAGAATACCAACTGGTTCTGCGACTCCAGGAGAGTCAGGCACAAAGCTCCTTGAAAGAGCATCAGCCTTCACATTCTTTGAACCTGGTAAATACGAGACCACAAAGTCAAAACGGGAGAAAAACAATGACCAGCGGGCCTGTCTAGGATTCAGGCGTTTAGCAGACTCGAGATACATCAGATTTTTGTGATCAGTCAAGACCACCACACGATGCTTAGCACCCTCGAGCCAATGACGCCACTCCTCAAATGCCCACTTCATGGCTAACAACTCCCGATTGCCAACATCATAATTCCGCTCAGCAGGCGAAAACTTCCTAGAGAAAAAAGCACATGGTCGCATTACAGAGCAACCAGGGCCTCTCTGCGACAAAACGGCCCCTGCCCCAATCTCAGAAGCATCCACTTCAACCTGAAAGGGAAGTGAGACATCAGGCTGGCACAAAACAGGCGCCGAAGTAAACCGGCGCTTCAACTCTTGAAAGGCTTCCACGGCTGCAGGAGCCCAGTTAGCAACATCAGAACCTTTCTTGGTCATATCCGTCAAAGGTTTAACAACGCTAGAAAAATTAGCGATAAAACGACGGTAGAAGTTAGCAAAACCCAAGAACTTCTGAAGACTCTTAACCGACGTGGGTTGAGTCCAATCATGAATAGCTTGGACCTTGACTGGGTCCATCTCCACCACAGAAGGGGAAAAAATAAAACCCAAAAAGGGAACCTTCTGTACTCCAAAGAGACACTTTGAGCCCTTAACAAACAAAGCATTCTCACGCAAAACCTGAAACACCATCCTGACCTGCTCTACATGCGAGTCCCAATCATCAGAAAAAAACAGAATATCATCCAGATAAACAATCATAAATCTATCCAGATACTTCCGGAAAATATCATGCATAAAGGACTGAAACACTGAAGGAGCATTAGAGAGCCCGAAAGGCATCACCAAGTACTCAAAATGACCTTTGGGCGTATTAAATGCAGTTTTCCATTCATCTCCTTGCTTAATGCGCACAAGGTTGTACGCACCACGAAGATCTATCTTGGTGAACCACTTGGCACCTTTAATCCGGGCAAACAAGTCCGACAACAGAGGCAAAGGATACTGAAATTTAACAGTGATTTTATTCAGAAGCCGATAGTCAATACAAGGTCTCAAAGATCCGTCCTTTTTGGCCACAAAAAAGAATCCCGCACCAAGAGGGGAAGAGGATGGACGGATATGCCCCTTCTCCAGAGATTCCTTGATATACGAACGCATTGCAGTATGCTCAGGTACAGACAGATTAAATAATCTTCCCTTAGGAAATTTACTACCTGGAATCAAATCTATAGCGCAGTCACAGTCCCTATGAGGAGGAAGAGCACTGGACCTGGACTCGCTGAATACATCCTGGTAATCAGACAAATACTCAGGAACTTCCGAAGGAGTAGAGGAAGCAATAGACACCGGCGGGGAATCACCATGAATTCCCTGACAGCCCCAACTTGACACAGACATTGCCTTCCAGTCCAAGACTGGATTATGGGTCTGTAACCATGGCAGACCCAAAACGACCAAATCATGCATTTTATGCAGAACAAGAAAACGAATCACCTCCCGATGTTCAGGAGTCATGCACATGGTTACCTGTGTCCAAAACTGCGGTTTATTTTCCGCCAATGGCGTAGCATCAATACCTCTAAGAGGGATAGGATTTACCAACGGCTCAAGAACAAAACCACAGCGCTTGGCAAACGACAGATCCATAAGACTCAGGGCAGCATCTGAATCCACAAACGCCATAACAGGGTAGGAGGACAATGAGCAAATTAAAGTCACAGACAAAATAAATTTAGGTTGCAAATTACCAATGGCGACAGGACTAACAACCCTAGTTAGGCGTTTAGAGCATGCTGATATAACATGTGTAGAATCACCACAGTAAAAACACAACCCATTCTGACGTCTATGATTTTTCCGTTCATTTCTAGTCTGAATTCTACCACATTGCATTAAATCAGGTGTTTGTTCAGACAACACCACCAGAGGATTCGCGGCGTTGCGCTCCCGCAAACGCCGGTCAATTTGAATAGCCAGCGCCATGGAATCATTCAGACCTGTAGGAATGGAGAAACCCACCATCACATTCTTAATGGCTTCAGAAAGGCCATTTCTGAAATTTGCGGCCAGAGCACACTCATTCCACTGAGTAAGCACGGACCATTTCCGAAATTTTTGGCAATACACTTCAGCTTCATCCTGACCCTGAGAAATAGCCAGCAAGGCTTTTTCTGCCTGAATTTCAAGATTGGGTTCCTCGTAAAGCAATCCGAGCGCCAGAAAAAACGCATCAATATTTGCCAATGCCGGATCTCCTGGCGCTAGCGAGAAGGCCCAATCCTGAGGGTCGCCCCGTAAGAAAGAGATAACAATTTTTACTTGCTGAGCTGAGTCTCCAGATGAACGGGGTCTCAGAGATAGAAACAATTTACAATTATTCCTGAAATTCCTAAACTTAAATCGGTCTCCAGAGAACAGTTCAGGAATAGGTATTTTAGGTTCAGACATAGGACTACTGGTAACAAAATCTTGTATGCCCTGCACACGAGCAGCAAGCTGATCCACACTTGTAATCAAAGTCTGGACATTCATGTCTGCAGCAAGCACAAGCCACTCAGAGGTAAAGGGGAGGAAAAAAGAGAGGAAAGAAAAAAAAAAAAAAAAAAACTCAGACTTTCCTTTCTTGTAATCCCACTTCTGCAATGCATTAAACATTCAACCTTGGCCTGGCATACTGTTATGACCCCAATGGCAGAGGGTCTCAAAAGTACATACCAAGTCTGCAAACACAAAAAACCAGCTCATAGGGCAGTGGTAACTGGGCTGACCATATATCTAATCCTAGCACCACAAATAGCAGCAGCCGGGGAACGTGCCTACGTTGGTTCTAGACATCTCGCGCCAGCCGGAGAACTAACTAACCCTAGAAGGGAAAAGATAGACCTTTCTTGCCTCCAGAGAAAAGACCCCAAAAGTTGGATACAAGCCCCCAACAAATAATAACGGTGAGGTAAGGAGAAAAGACAAACGTAAGAATGAACTAGATATTTAGCAAAGAGAGGCCCACTGACTAATAGCAGAATATAGTAAGATGACTTATATGGTCAGCAAAAACCCTATCAAAATTTCCACGCTGGATATTCAAGAACCCCCGAACCGTCTAACGGCCCGGGGGGAGAACACCAGCCCCCTAGAGCTTCCAGCAAAATCAGGAATCACATTTAGTACAAGCTGGACAAAAATAAGAGCAAAGCAAAAAACCAAAAAACAAGGAAGCAGGACTTAGCTTAATTTTGCAAGATCCAAGACCAGCAGACAGGAGCAAACAGAAAGGAACTGATTACAACGATGCCAGGCACTGGACTGAGAAACCAGGAAGTTTATATAGCAACACCCCTGGACTAACGACCCAGGTGGGTGCCAAACTGAGGAAAGACAATCCCAGAGTCATATCACTAGTGACCACAAGAGCGAGCCAAAAAAGTCTAATTCACAACAGGCTACATTATATTCTATGAGGGGGCTAGATTATATTCTATGAGGGGTTCTACCCCAACCAGGGCTACCCCAACCCCTGCTACATAATTTAGGCTATGTGCACACGTTGCGGATTTTGCTGTGGATCCTCAGTGGATTTGACGTTGCAGATCTGCAGCAGTTTTCAATGCATTTACAGTACCATGTAAACCTATGGAAAACAAAATCCACAGTGCACATGCTGCGGAAAAAAAATGCGTGGAAACGCTGCGTTGTATTTTCCGCAGCATGTCAATTCTTTGTGCGGATTCCGCAGTGGTTTACACCCGCTCCGTGGAAAAACCACGGTAAATCCGCCCTAATTCCGCAGTGCGGTTTTCCTGTGGATTTACCGAAATCAGTGTGGAAAAATCCGCACACCATTCCGAAGCATGTGCACATAGCCTAAGACGTGTACTACCTTATGTTATGTCCTGATATTAGTGTGTTTTACCACACAATTGATGGTCTTGTATTTATTTCTATGTAGCTACATAGTGGGCCCCAAGAATGATTTTCTGTGGTGGCCCAAGGCGCTCCAGTCCGACGCTGGTGGGAGCCCAAGCTATTTTTTTTCCCAGAAAAGATTATTTTATTAAATACATACATGTCCCCTAATTTGCACACACACTGTACTAATTGTATTGGTCACACACATCTGTATATCAAACTATTTTGCATGGATTTACTGTATGGAAACCATGTCTCCTATCCAGTAGGCTCCTGCATTGATTTTACAGAACCCGACAAATGAATTACCAGCTAATTTTCTATCTATATCTCTATGCAATATAAAGATATATACTGTATGTGTGTCACTGACATATATATATGTATATATACACCTATTCTATGTGTATATATGTATTCTATTCTAACATGTCAGTGTGATTTTACTGTAGCCGCACATGAATTGCAGGCTTTTCAAAGGACACCTGCAGCGCCCCAGAGTCCTGGTCATTGCAGTACTGTGGCTCCGCCACTAAGGGGAGCTATGGTACGTCTGATGGCACTGAAGGAGTTCATCTGACCAGGTATCACAGACACCAATACATTTCACAGTCGGGCCTCCAGGGGGAGCTAAGGGTTCTATTCATTAGGCCACTCCTCACATACTGGTAAAACTGGGGGTCAGGCAGGAAGTTAGAACAGAAAGCTGACTGGCTTGGAACCAGGCAACACCTTGTGGCAGAGGGTGTTGTGGGGGAAGATTCGGTAGGGCCCCTGTCGGGGGTGGGATCCTGACAGAGGTCTGGCAACTTGAGAGAACGTCACGGGACCGTGCCTGCTCAGCATAGCGGCGGTGCCCAAGGAAGGATTAGAAGCGAGATAGATTGTGCTGAGTGAGAAACGAGATCAAAGCAACAAGGAGAATACCAGTAGGAGTCGTGCTGTGAGACCGAGGCAACATCCTACTGAGGCGCACAACCGGTGGCCGGAACGCCGAGGAAGTATTCATACATCTAGCTTCAAGCAATACTTCAAACCAACGGCAGGACAGTCAGTCTCAGGCGGGCTGTCCCACATACATCACCTATGAAGACATGGGGGGCGCACTAGGAGAGGGGCGACTCTAGGGTCCCGGAAGAGCTCCGAGCCTACTCGTCATACGGGTGCCATCAGGGAGGGACGGAGGAGAAGAACATCATCCGAACGAGTTGTGAGGGAACATCAGAAACAGACACAACAGTTGTGGGGTACTATCCCGTAAGCACAGCAGGGGAGGACCACAACACATAGCGCTAGCAGGAAGGCACAGATTTCCACCTGCAAGGAGAACTCTGGAGGTGCCATTGGACCGGCCGGACTTGCGCAGCCTGGTGAACCGTATTCCGGACTGAGGACCCAGAGATCTTCAGTAAAGAGGTAAAGAGACTGCAACCTGGTGTCCTCGTTATTTACTGCACCACACCACCACCACCACCACCACTACCATCATATCTATCACTGTACGCCCCTAGGCAGGGTCACGGACCGGGCCTAGCCACCGTGACAACCCCAGAGCAGAGACTCAGAGGCCCGGTACCGGGTACCCCTCGGCCCTGCAGCAGTGGGGGCGCTACACACCGGTGCGTAAAAATCGGACAGCACTCGCATGGTCCGAATGCTGTGCGATTTTTTCTCGCACCCATTAATTTGCATTGGACTCGCTACTCGTTACGAATATCCGAGTATCAGGACTTACTCATTGCGAGTATAGCGAGTCCGAATATTTAACCTGGTTAGCATGACTCTGCTGTCAGGTCCTCTTTAGTAGACATTCTATTGTCTCTTGACTAGTGTTGAGCATTCCGATACTGCAAATATCGGGTATCGGCCGATATTCGCTGTATCGGAATTCCGATACCAAGTTCCGATATTTTTGTGATATCGAAAATCAGAATCGGAAGTTCCTATAAGTTCCCAGTCATCTTCGGCGTGTGCGGTGCGTATGGTTCCCAGGGTCTGGAGGAGAGGAGACTCTCCTTCAGGCCCTGGGATCCATATTCATGTAAAAATAAATTATAAAAATAAAAAATATGGATATACTCACCCCTCCGACGGCCCCTGGCTCTCAGTGGTGCAATCGGCAGCCTCTGTTCCTAAGAATGCAGTCATCGCAGGTCCTTCACTCTTAGGAACGGAGGCAGACGCTTGCACCGCTGAGGTCCAGGGTCCGTCGGAGGGGTGAGTATATCCATATATTTTTTTTTTATTCTTTATTTTTTACATGAATATGGATCCCAGGGCCTGAAGGAGAGTTTCCTCTCCTTCAGACCCTGGGAACCATCCAGGATAGCTTCCGATATTTGTGTCCCATTGACTTGTATTGGTATCGGGTATCGGTATTGGCGATATCCGATATTTTTTGGATATCGGCCGATCCAATCCGATACCGATACTTTTGAATATCGGAAGGTATCGCTCAACACTACTCTTGACTGATTTCTTAGGACAGTGTGAATGGTGAATACCATGGATGAGTTATAGAATTGGCCTATGTTTTGGGGATATATTGAGTGTGACATTCACATTTCTTTTTTTTTTTGGATGAATGCGGAAGAAAGATTGCGGCATTTTCCTGAGCACATATCCATCAGCCTGTGGATTGTGACGTGCTACAGCTGCTATCACCACTGTTGTCCTGCCAAATAGCTGTGTATTTCTCCAGCCTTATGTTGAACCTCCATTATGATTGCTGGTGGCCCACTCCTAATTTGTGACTGGTAACACACCACGTACAGAGTTAGATTGGTATTTCTTAAAAACGATTTGCTGTAATTATTTCCTGTGCTCTGTATCTACAAAAACTATTCTGACTATTCTGACTAGAGACACATTCTGCTCATCAAGGAGATTATAACTCACTAGTCTCTTACTACTGGCAAACTTCCAAAGCTTTAATCTTTTTTTCTTACCTCAAAGTCTTATAATTGATGTGATGACATTATAAGCCGATTTGTGAGGCCGTTCATAAATCACTGGTTATATGGGATCACAAATGTCTACATATCAGGTGTCATAACACCTTCAGCTACATGTATGATTATCTGGTGTAGGAATGCTGAGCAGCAAGGAGTATACTCAGTCGCTACACCTTACGAGAATTAGGAAACAATCTTTCACTTTGGTCTGTCAGGTCTCGAGACACTGTAAGTGATCTGTAATTTTTTTCTCTTCCACCTTCCCCAAGAATGTCCTTACTCACTAAATATGCTGCACAACGACTACTAAACCTATAAGCATTACTTCCTTAAAGGATAAACACATTTTATTTGAAAGGTATGTTGCTTATTGTAGTCTCTTAAGAAAACTAAATAGTGATGACAAGACGTTTATTCAAATCACATTAAAGGGAATGTGTCATCAGAAAATTACCTAATTTTTAAATCAGTTTTTATGTAATTTTTTTATTTTTTTATTTGAGATGGTTTTTTTTTTCATTTTTCACATCTGTATATAAAAAAATATAGAATCTTGCAATTTTCACAATGGGTTTAATGTTAGAGTCCTACTTCCTGTTAGCTACAAGGATATTATCAGCAATAGACCCTATTTGTTTGTATAGAAGTATTTTCAGAGCATGCTCCAATCTGGGCAAAGGTGATTGTGAATGAAGGAGAAGAGCTCTGATTATTTTCTATTGTGACTTGTGGAACCAGTGTTATTTACTGTGTATAGAGGTGTTAGCTTTCATTTTATTCCTGACTGTGATGAAAATAAGACTTTTGACTTCTCCTCTGTGAAGTGTCAGTCTAGAATAAGGCCTAATTACCAGTGTGAAAGTTGAAAGATTTGTGATTTTGTTGCTAATTTAAATAGTAGTATGTAAAATTGAAATAAAAAAAATTATTGAAAAAAAAATATATTTAAAAAGTACTTGTTACCAAGTCAAAAGTGGACAGTTTTTGAACCTGTTTTATTCCTAGTGCTCCTGAGTATTTTTTTTTAGCCACCATATGGTTCCAGAGATATGGGTCTTTTTATGTAGTAGTAATTTGTACAGTTGTGCTCAAAAGCTTACATACCCTGGCAGAATTTTTGCTTTTTTGGCCTTTTTACAGATAATATGAATGATAACACCAAAACATTTACTCCACATTGAAGGGTGAGGGTAACATTTTAGGCTATAGACATGACATTAGATTTATCAAGTCTATCACCAGATTAATTTGAAGACATGATCTTTTCACTTTTGTTTTCCCCCATTCCAATAAAATACGTATAAAATATAAAATTAGTTGTAGTGCCAATTAAAGCTGCCAACACATTAGATCAATGATAATTTTATAACAAACAGAGGCACTGTAATATGTATGGGGGTGGAGCGTTGTGCGGGGGAGGGGGGAAGCCGTGAGTGAGGCATTGTCTTCTTTTATGCCAAGGCACGCAACATGAAAGTGGGGGTCCTGGCTGGGTGTGCAGACTTGTGCTTTGAGGGCATCGTGCCCATGCAGGCAACATGTAGCCGGTGGTGTGGGCTGGCCAGGACCATGTATTTTACAGCTCAATAAGGGAGACTTCCGTTCCAACACAAACTCTTTACTGGGTGCTAAATTGGCAAGGGTTACATACAAGGGATAGCAGGAACAAAGTCTTATGGAAGTTTCCATTACAGTATAGAGCATCTTTCACTCTCAATATCCTTCCTCAGTAGTTTACTCTAGGGCTAGACAGGCACTCTGTTTTGTTCTACTCTACCACAACCCACCTTTAACACTATAGTCCTGATCAGCAAGTCTCCTTACTTGTTCTTCGGTTCCGCTTCCTAATTCTTCCACTGCTTGCACCCTGGAACCTTTGCACTCAGGACCCCCACTAGTCCATCGTACTTAGTCCTGCTTACGTCCGTTACGTTCTGTGTTACAAGCTCCTGGGTTCATGACTCGGTATGCTATCCAGAGACACCTCTACAAGAGGCCACTCTGTCTCATCAAGGAAGGAATGGTACAGCTGGTTAGGGCACTCAGACCAAGACAGACACTTGTCAAAGATTGAAAAGAAAACTTCTTTACTTGGGCATTCTACTCACAAAGCTTTTCATCAGGCGACCGAAAAGCTTTGTGAGTACAATGACCAAGTAAAGAAGTTTCTTTTCAATCTTTAACAAGTGTCTGTCTTGGTCTGAGTACCCTAACCAGCCGTACCATTCCTTCCTTGCAATTTACACCCTTCTGGGCGAGGGGCTGGATGCAGCACGGTCCCAGCAGACCATCCACCAACTTAAGGACCTGTAAGACATAGGATCTGTGGTGTCACTCACTTAGGGTCACTCTTCCATGCAGCTCTGCTCGCTTTGCTTTCCAAACCTTATCTAACTAACTAACTAACAGGAGCTCTGTCACTTTCTCTAGCACAAACTCCTCCTGCTATGGGCTAGTCTCAAACATCACCTCTATCTTACCCTAATTTCAGTACCTAAACTACAGTCAACTCACTATCCCTATACTACCTATCTTATACTCTATGCCTTACAATGTACATTCTATACTATACATTGCTTAAAACACTACTACACAATGCACATAACCATATCACAATATATACAAAGATGCATGACATAATACACGTGACATTACAATACAACAAAAAGTGATTGGTGTCTTCAGGGACAGGAACGCGACAGCACAGTCCACCATCCTTACAGGGGCTCCCTAGCAGTTCCCCAAGTACAGATGTTGGGGAAACTAGTGATTAAGTATATTAGAATTCATCATGGCTGAGCCTCTGATCTTTGTGGTGATAAGTTGAGGCAAGATGTGTTTGGAAGAAACTTGTTTCCCCCATTTCTTTTAAATAACCACGTATCTTTAGCTAAACATGCGCTTATACGGAAACTGGGGGAATAGCTGTCAGTCAAATTGCATAATGTTGACTTTATTGTGTGTAGGTAGTAAAAAGGACATTGTGAACAAATTTGCACACTTTTAGTATAAAACTTTATTTTATATTTATAGAATTATATGCCAAAATGTGGTTTTATACCATAAAACTACAAGTGATGTGGTACAAACCTAGTTTAAATATGTTAAATACAAAGTGAAAATTGTTGCTGCGCTAGACTTTGATATGGAAGCACAAAATATATTTGCAAGAGGGCCGAGAGGCTTCATCCAGGTTATCATATTTCCCCTCAGTTCAAGATCAGTGGAGATGAAAGCTGATGGACGTAGTTGTCTGGTAGCACCTGTATGCATCCTTGGGGTTCATTCACATTGGGAGGCTTATAACAAGCTTTTCTGTATGAAATGCAGACTGTGAGGTCTTGAATTAATATTTCTCAAAGCAAATACATTTTAAATGTTAATTTTTTTATGTTAGCAACTGCAAGATGATGACATAAATGGAAGGAATCTCAATTAATTGTGTTATTATCATTATGCGTTTAACAGAAACTGAATGAACAATAAAATGCAACAATAAAATACAAATAAAAATGCCAAGTGTAGTAAAAAAGTTACAAATAAAGTTTTCTATTCGAATTAATCATACAAAATTTCTCATTTCTAACAAATGTGGATGGAAAGACAAGTGTTTTTTTTTTCTGAGAAAAGTTGCATATTAAAATAAGGAAGTATGGCACAAGAAAACCAACTATACCGCCTGTGACTCTGACTCACATAGTGTGCATTTTCATGCTTTGTGTGGAAGAACTGCATTAATACCAGTGCCAGTTTCCGGAGAAGCTATTATGGTTTTGCATTAATTGCTGAATTCTACATGACATTACCTGTATTCCTTTATTGGTTTCATTGTGGATGATCATTGTAATGGATCCAAGTGATAAAAGGTTGGGGTACACTACCCAATGGCAGTACACTGATTTGCTTGTCTAAGTGCATTTACTGTGACAGAATATTCCTCAGAAAACCATTAATAACCTAATTAACAGCATGCCAAGGCTTCTACGAGTGGTATTTCTGTGCGTGGCACTGATAATCGATACTAAATAAATTGAGATGCATATCATTTACATGTCTATTGATCCAGTGACTTCCATGCAGCTGCGTCAACACAAACTAAATCTCAAAGCATGTGGAAATACTCGGAGACCACTCGAGCATGCTCGGAGAAACTCGAGTAACGAGCATACTCGCTCATCACTAATTAGGACCAAATCCAGCGTTCTGACACTGTGCACTACTTTGAGACCCAAAATCATTTGCTAATCTTCAGATTTCATGATACCTTGCACACAATAAACGTATGCAGTGCCAGAGGCAGCAAAACAACCCCAAACTATCTTTGAACCTCCACCATATTTCACTGTAGGCACTGTGTTCTTTTCTTTGTAGATCTTATTCCATTTTCGGTAAACAGTAGAAAGATGTACTTTACCTAAAAGCTCTATCTTGATCTCATCTGTCCACAAGATGCTTTCTCAGAAAGATTTTGGCTTACTTACGTACATTTGCAGGGCAGCTGGAATTTCTTTGGAACTTGATTGGGGCTGCTTGTCCACCATTCTGTCTACCCTGGGTTAAATCTTTCAGCAATGTTTCTCTGCCATCCACATCCAGAGAGTTTGGCTATAGTGCTCAATGTAAACTTCTTGAAATATCAACTTCTCTGGAGATAGACTTGTAACCTTCCGATTGTTTATATTTTTCACCAATTTTGGTTCTCAAGTCCTCGGACAGTTCTTTTCTGCTCTTTCTGTTCTCCATGCTTAGTGTGGCACACACAGACACATAATGCTAAGATCTTCTCCCCCTTTTATTTGGTTTCAGGTGTGATTTTTGTATTGCCCAGATTTGTTACTTGCCACAGGTGAGTTTTAGCGAGCATTACATGCTTGAAACAAAGTTATTTACTCTCAAGTTTGGAAAGGTGCCCACAATTTTTTCCGGCTCATTTTTGGAGTTTAGTGAGAAATTATGCCCAATTTTCATTTTTTTGTGTTGTTCCAATACACACAAAGGAAGTAAACATGTGTATAATAAAACATATGTAATTGCAATAATTTTTGGGGAGAAATTCTTCATTTTCTGGAAAATATTAAAGGGTGCCAACACTTTTTGGCCATGACTGTATATACATGCACATACTGGTTGTGTTTAGCCTTCATATTATCCCATCAGCTACATGTGCACATCATATATCGTGCAATTCTTTCATTTGTTCATTTGGTAAATTGCAGTTTAGCTAAAAGTTCCAGCTTTTTTACCTTGCTTAGTTGGGATTATACTTGCTGTGTCAATCCAATATTTCCTTCAAATATATAAGAAGACATTGACAGCAAGAAAAAGGAAGAAAGACACGTTTGCCATAGTGGGTATACTACTATACAACAACATAATAATAATAATAACACATTGCAAAACACAGTTTCATGCTACTTGAGTAATCTACACCTACTGCCCCAAACACTTTATTATTTATTAACGTTACTTGAACCATATAATTAATAAATCAATGCTAAAAGGTCCATTTAACCTATTCCATAACTTTGCCCTCTTCTAATTGCTTGCTTAGAGACAATTGTATGTTTTGACAAGGTAGATTACAATTTTGCATAATCAAGTGGCCACAAATGCTATGTTGTGAAAACTTCTCAAAGGGAAGTATCAGTTTTGTAACTGTGAATATACTTGAATTATAATATTACTCAATACTATGCCATTTAGTATAATGCAAGTTACATAATGAGAAGGGTTTTAGCTAGTGAATACATTGAAAAGTAAGTCCTATCTATATCACTATTATTACTACATAGTTTCCTCACCTCTAGTACGTTAGAAAATGTAGACATAGTAGGAGGGGAGAACATGAGGAACATTGTTACTACTTTCATCTGTGTAAATGCCACTAGTGCAAATGCTATTACAAAAATTAATATCCATAAATACATTTTCACTTCCTACAGAAAGAGTATGAGCACAAGCCATGTTATTTTTTTATATCGTGTAATAATAGAAGAATTCAACCTCCATTTCCAAAACAGGTTATCAACTTTTGTCCTTACATTCCACAGAGATTTGCCTTGAATGAGAAAAACTAGTTCAAATAGTATAGGAAAAGAAAAAACAAAAGTATATAAAGAGGATCTGTGTGTTTAATATGTGATGTGGGAGTAGAATATTACAGCTACAGGTCTGGAGTCTGGACTTCTAGGAGCCAAACTTCACAAATATGCTACTAAAGACTGCTACCACTGCCAGGGCCCCTCAATCACAGCTCACAGAGCCAGCAACACAGCTTGGCATTAAAATCATGTTCTCCATCTCCTTTGTCCTAATGTCATCCAAGAATAAAGTCTGATTATTTTTCTCTTTCAATAAATCAACTAGATTATATTAAATGTGCTACTAAGAAATATATGGTTATGACTAGGGTTGAGCGACTTTCATTTTTTTAAGATCGAGTCTGGTTTTGTGAAACCCGATTTAGTCCAGAGTCGAGTCGAGTGAAGTCGGCCGATTATCGCTAAAAGTCGGGGATCGACCGAAACACGAAACCCAATGCAAGTCAATGGGGAAGCATAGCCGGCAGTGAGTGGAGGCCAGGAAAACACCTACAGTGCCCATTTTACTGCCAAAAACATCCATTCTTGTTTTCTGAAGCTTGTCAATCTTAATTAACTTTATAATAATAGTTGGGCACTGGAAATTGGGGGTCATTTGGCAAAAGTTGTGGGGGGTAGGGCTGGTTCAAGGTTTTAGTGGGCCCAGGAAACGTGGACTACGTCATGGCGGTGGAGCAGGGAGAGGTAAGTATTTCAACGTTGCAAGTGCTGTGATCCTGAGCAAGCAGGGGGGGCCCACTCATTCACATTGGCACTGGCACAGGGCCCCTCAAAGTACGGCGGTGTGTTTGCATGGCGGGGGCGCCTCCCACCAGCAGCGACACTTTTGCGTACTCTGAGTGGCCCTGTGCCAGTGACGTCGCCAACGAGTATGCCCCCCCACCTGATGAAGGAACCTGCACTTTCATCTGCACCTTCCTCTTTGTCCCTGTGTAAGGTGGTATAATATGCGGGAAGGGGAACCTTACTTTCAGCAGGGTCAGATTCTGGCTGTGTAGAGTACAAGGGGAATGTAGTGGTCTAGGTCAATGTACCAGCAGACTCATCTAGCAGTGGCTGGGCAATGGGCAGGATGAGGAGGAAACAGATATAGGGCCAAAGAATAAAGTAGGCTAAATGCAGATCAAAATTGGTAACAGGACTAAACAGGCGGCATTGCTTTGTTCAGTGGAGTAGCAAACCCAAGAGCAGCAGACACTGTTTCAAGGGCCTAACCACACTAGTAGGCCAAATGCAGTTTAATATCTGATAGTATAGGCCGAAAGCCAGAATGTGGAAGCTCAGCTTTGTTCAGTTGAGGACAACACCAGGGAGGGGCAGAAACCGTTAGTAGGCCCTAACCACCATTTTGTTTTTTAAAAAACACTTAATGAGAGCCAGAAGGTTGAAGCTCAGCTTTATTCAGTTGAGGACAACACCAGGGAGGGGCAGAAGCCGTTAGTAGGCCCTAAACACCATTTTGTTTTTTAAAAAACACTTAATGAGAGCCAGAAGGTTGAAGCTCAGCTTTATTCAGTTGAGGGCAACACCAGGGAGGGGCAGACACCGTTAGTAGGCCGTAACCAAAGTTGAAGGCCAAATGCAGTTTAATATCTGATACTATAGGCTGAAAGCCAGAAGGTTGAAGCACAGCTTTATTCAGTTGAGGGCAGACACCGTTAGTAGGCCCTAAACACCATTTTGTTTTTTAAAAAACACTTAATGAGAGCAAGAAGGTTGAAGCTCAGCTTTATTCAGTTGAGGACAACACCAGGGAGGGGCAGAAACCGTTAGTAGGCCCTAAACACCATTTTGTTTTTTAAAAAACACTTAATGAGAGCCAGAAGGTTGAAGCTCAGCTTTATTCAGTTGAGGGCAACACCAGGGAGGGGCAGACACCGTTAGTAGGCCCTAACCACCATTTTGTTTTTTAAAAAACACTTAATGAGAGCCAGAAGGTTGAAGCTCAGCTTTATTCAGTTGAGGACAACACCAGGGAGGGGCAGAAGCCGTTAGTAGGCCCTAAACACCATTTTGTTTTTTAAAAAACACTTAATGAGAGCCAGAAGGTTGAAGCACAGCTTTATTCAGTTGAGGGCAACACCAGGGAGGGGCAGACACCGTTAGTAGGCCCTAACCACCATTTTGTTTTTTAAAAAGCACTTACTGAGAGGCAGAAGGTTGAAGCTCAGCTTTATTCAGTTGAGGCCAACACCAGGGAGAGGCAGAAACCGTTAGTAGGCCCTAAACACCATTTTGTTTTTTAAAAAACACTTAATGAGAGCCAGAAGGTTGAAGCCCAGCTTTATTCAGTTGAGGGCAACACCAGGGAGGGGCAGACACCGTTAGTAGGCCCTAAACACCATTTTGTTTTTTAAAAAACACTTAATGAGAGCCAGAAGGTTGAAGCTCAGCTTTATTCAGTTGAGGGCAACACCAGGGAGGGGCAGACACCGTTAGTAGGCCCTAAACACCATTTAAAAAAAAAACAAAAAAAACAGCAGTTAATGAGAGGCAGAAGGTTGAAGCTCAGCTGTATTCAGTTGAGGACAACACCAGGCAGGGGCAGACACCGTTAGTAGGCCGGAACCACCAATGTGTTTAAAAACAGCAGTTAATCAGAGCCGGAAGGTAGAAGCTCAGCTTTATTCAGTTGAGGACAACTTGAATTAGGGACTGCAGACAGACTTAGCAGGCTGTCCCCTGTGTGGACCATGCATCCAATACATTAACCCATTGAGCCACAAAGGACACGTAACCTTCCGTGGCCATGCCTACAGGTCCATGTGTCTGTTGTCAGGTGTACCTTAGTCAGTGTAGGCCTAGTGGAAGGAGGGACCGCAGACAGGCTTCGAAGGCCTAACATAATAAAATGTGCTGGCTGTAGGCACTTTAAAATTGGTTCCAGGGGTACACGGGCAGCAGTGGTCTGGTCAGTGTAGGCCTAGTGGAAGGAGGGACCGCAGACAGGCTTCGAAGGCCTAACACAATAAAATGGGCTGGCTGTAGGCACTTTAAAATTGGTTCCAGGGGTACACGGGCAGCAGTGGTCAGGTCAGTGGAGGCCTAGTGGAAGGAGGGACCGCAGACAGGCTTCCAAGGCCTAACATAATAAAATGGGCTGGCTGTAGGCACTTTAAAATTGGTTCCAGGGGTACACGGGCAGCAGTGGTCAGGTCAGTGGAGGCCTAGTGGAAGGAGGGACCGCAGACAGGCTTCGAAGGCCTAACATAATAAAATAGGCTGGCTGTAGGCACTTTATAATTGGTTCCAGGGGTACACGGGCAGCAGTGGTCAGATCAGTGGAGGCCTAGTGGAAGGAGGGACCGCAGACAGGCTTCGAAGGCCTAACACAATAAAATGGGCTGGCTGTAGGCACTTTAAAATTGGTTCCAGGGGTACACGGGCAGCAGTGGTCAGATCAGTGGAGGCCTAGTGGAAGGAGGGACCGCAGACAGGCTTCGAAGGCCTAACACAATAAAATGGGCTGGCTGTAGGCACTTTAAAATTGGTTCCAGGGGTACACGGGCAGCAGTGGTCTGGTCAGTGTAGGCCTAGTGGAAGGAGGGACCGCAGACAGGCTTCGAAGGCCTAACACAATAAAATGGGCTGGCTGTAGGCACTTTAAAATTGGTTCCAGGGGTACACGGGCAGCAGTGGTCAGGTCAGTGGAGGCCTAGTGGAAGGAGGGACCGCAGACAGGCTTCCAAGGCCTAACATAATAAAATGGGCTGGCTGTAGGCACTTTAAAATTGGTTCCAGGGGTACACGGGCAGCAGTGGTCTGGTCAGTGTAGGCCTAGTGGAAGGAGGGACCGCAGACAGGCTTCGAAGGCCTAACATAATAAAATAGGCTGGCTGTAGGCACTTTATAATTGGTTCCAGGGGTACACGGGCAGCAGTGGTCAGATCAGTGGAGGCCTAGTGGAAGGAGGGACCGCAGACAGGCTTCGAAGGCCTAACACAATAAAATGGGCTGGCTGTAGGCACTTTAAAATTGGTTCCAGGGGTACACGGGCAGCAGTGGTCTGGTCAGTGTAGGCCTAGTGGAAGGAGGGACCGCAGACAGGCTTCGAAGGCCTAACACAATAAAATGGGCTGGCTGTAGGCACTTTAAAATTGGTTCCAGGGGTACACGGGCAGCAGTGGTCAGGTCAGTGGAGGCCTAGTGGAAGGAGGGACCGCAGACAGGCTTCCAAGGCCTAACATAATAAAATGGGCTGGCTGTAGGCACTTTATAATTGGTTCCAGGGGTACACGGGCAGCAGTGGTCTGGTCAGTGTAGGCCTAGTGGAAGGAGGGACCGCAGACAGGCTTCGAAGGCCTAACACAATAAAATGGGCTGGCTGTAGGCACTTTAAAATTGGTTCCAGGGGTACACGGGCAGCAGTGGTCAGGTCAGTGGAGGCCTAGTGGAAGGAGGGACCGCAGACAGGCTTTGAAGGCCTAACATAATAAAATGGGCTGGCTGTAGGCACTTTAAAATTGGTTCCAGGGGTACACGGGCAGCAGTGGTCAGGTCAGTGGAGGCCTAGTGGAAGGAGGGACCGCAGACAGGCTTCCAAGGCCTAACATAATAAAATGGGCTGGCTGTAGGCACTTTAAAATTGGTTCCAGGGGTACACGGGCAGCAGAGGTCAGGTCAGTGGAGGCCTAGTGGAAGGAGGGACCGCAGACAGGCTTCCAAGGCCTAACATAATAAAATAGGCTGGCTGTAGGCACTTTATAATTGGTTCCAGGGGTACACGGGCAGCAGTGGTCAGATCAGTGGAGGCCTAGTGGAAGGAGGGACCGCAGACAGGCTTCGAAGGCCTAACACAATAAAATGGGCTGGCTGTAGGCACTTTAAAATTGGTTCCAGGGGTACACGGGCAGCAGTGGTCTGGTCAGTGTAGGCCTAGTGGAAGGAGGGACCGCAGACAGGCTTCGAAGGCCTAACACAATAAAATGGGCTGGCTGTAGGCACTTTAAAATTGGTTCCAGGGGTACACGGGCAGCAGTGGTCAGGTCAGTGGAGGCCTAGTGGAAGGAGGGACCGCAGACAGGCTTCCAAGGCCTAACATAATAAAATGGGCTGGCTGTAGGCACTTTATAATTGGTTCCAGGGGTACACGGGCAGCAGTGGTCAGGTCAGTGGAGGCCTAGTGGAAGGAGGGACCGCAGACAGGCTTCGAAGGCCTAAAATAACAAACAATAGGCTCATGGCAGTTTTACAGCGGTTACATGGATACACGGCAGGCAGCTTGGTGGTCAGTGGTGGAGTATTGAAAGTAGGGACCGCAGACAGGCTATCAAAGGCCTAAAATAACAAACAATAGGCTCATGGCAGTTTTACATCGGTTACATGGATACACAGGCAGCTTGGTGGTCAGTGGAGGAGTATTGCAAGGAGTGTCTGTCCCAGTACTCCCAAAATATAAATAGATGTTAATGTCTCGCAAAACAACCAAAACAAAAAAAAAGGTGGCATACTTAGGTACAGGGGTGGGCTCATCTGCTGAGTTTCTGACATAGTAATTTGGCGGTAACTATTTAATGGTGCCAATATAGGACACAGACACAGACTACTTTAAGTTGCATCATAGATGTCTACAAATTTGTATTGTCAGTGCCAGACATTGAATGATGTCAGCGAATAGACTAAAGATTGGTGGAGCTGTGCGACATAATTTTGCACGTGGTACAGCACATTTTGAGCTGGGGGAGGGGGGAACTCTCTTGAGGCCGGCGGGACCGCCCCAGGGCCCCTCATGTTACAACGGTGTGTCTGACGTTGGGTGCGCACCACCACCGCCAGAGACACTACATTGTACTATGAGGGACCCAGTAGCAATGCCGTCAACCAAAAGCGAGCACACCCACCTCTTCAGACAAACAGCAGTCTCACGGGTGCTTGCGCCAAGTCGCGATACCACGGCCCCGTGTGGGGAGTTTGGCCATTTAGGGAGGTGTAAACATGTCGTATGCTGTACAATCAGCTGCAGCAAATTAGACATTAGAAAAGTAATTCACAGGCAAGAGCTTTTCATAGGAAAGCTAGGTGTCGGCCGGGCAAGGTGGGGCAAAAGATTTCGAAATCCAGTTGTGGTTCATTTTAATGAATGTTAGATCGTCAACATTTTGGGTAGCCAGACGAGTCCTTTTTTCGGTTAATATTGAACCTGCAGCACTGAATACTCTTTCTGATAGGACACTTGCTGCCGGGCAAGCAAGCTCCTGCAATGCATATTCTGCCAATTCTGGCCAGGTGTCTAATTTGGAGGCCCAGTAATCAAATGGGAATGACGGTTGAGGGAGAACATCGATAATGGATGAAAAATAGTTAGTAACCATACTGGACAAATGTTGTCTCCTGTCACTTTCAATTGATGCAGCAGTACCTGTCCTGTCTGCGGTCATAGCAAAATCACTCCACAACCTGGTCAGAAAACCCCTCTGTCCAACGCCACTTCTGATGTGTGCACCCCTAACACTCCTAGTCTGCTGCCCCCTGGAGCTCGTGTGAGAACGATCACGTGCGCTGTGTGCTGGGAATGCCTGAAGCAAACGGTCAACAAGAGTTGATTGTTTGGTTGCTAATATTAGTTCCAAGTTCTCATGTGGCATAATATTTTGCAATTTGCCTTTATAGCGTGGATCAAGGAGGCAGGCCAACCAGTAATCGTCATCGTTCATCATTTTCGTAATGTGTGTGTCCCTTTTTAGGATACGTAAGGCATAATCCGCCATGTGGGCCAAAGTTCCAGTTGTCAAATCTCCGGTTGTGATTGGTTGAGGGGCAGTTGCAGGCAAATCTACGTCACTTGTGTCCCTCAAAAAACCAGAACCCGGCCGTGACACGCAACCAATTTCCAATGCCCCCGGGAAAGGTTCCGCATTAAAAATATACTCATCCCCATCATCCTCCTCGTCCTCCACCTCCTCTTCGCCCGCTACCTCGTCCTGTACACTGCCCTGACCAGACAATGGCTGACTGTCATCAAGGCTTTCCTCTTCCTCTGGTGCAGACGCCTGCTCCTTTATGTGCGTCAAACTTTGCATCAGCAGACGCATTAGGGGGATGCTCATGCTTATTACGGCGTTGTCTGCACTAACCAGCCGTGTGCATTCCTCAAAACACTGAAGGACTTGACACATGTCTTGTATCTTAGACCACTGCACACCTGACAACTCCATGTCTGCCATCCTACTGCCTGCCCGTGTATCCTCCCACAAATAAATAACAGCACGCCTCTGTTCGCACAGTCTCTGAAGCATGTGCAGTGTTGAGTTCCACCTTGTTGCAACGTCTATGATTAGGCGATGCTGGGGAAGGTTCAAAGACCGCTGATAGGTCTGCATACGGCTGGCGTGTACAGGCGAACGTCGGATATGTGAGCAAAGTGCACGCACTTTGAGGAGCAGGTCGGAGAACCCAGGATAAGTTTTCAATAAGCACTGCACCACCAGGTTTAAGGTGTGTGCCAGGCAAGGAATGTGTTTCAGTTGGGAAAGGGAGATGGCAGCCATGAAATTCCTTCCGTTATCACTCACTACCTTGCCTGCCTCAAGATCTACTGTGCCCAGCCACGACTGCGTTTCTTGTTGCAAGAACTCGGACAGAACTTCCGCGGTGTGTCTGTTGTCGCCCAAACACTTCATAGCCAATACAGCCTGCTGACGCTTGCCAGTAGCTGGCCCATAATGGGACAACTGGTGTGCAACAGTGTCATCTGCCGATGGAGTGGTTGGCTGACTGCGTTCTGTGGAAGAGCTGTAGCTTCTGCAGGAGGACGAGGAGGAGGGGGTGCGAACGCCTACAGCCAACTGTTTCCTAGACCGTGGGCTAGGCACAACTGTCCCTAAATTGATGTCGCCTGTGGACCCTGCATCCACCACATTCACCCAGTGTGCCGTGATGGACACATAACGTCCCTGGCCATGCCTACTGGTCCATGCATCTGTAGTCAGGTGCACCTTTGTACTCACAGATTGCCTGAGTGCATGGACGATGCGCTGTTTAACATGCTGGTGCAGGGCTGGGATGGCTTTTCTTGAAAAAAAGTGTCGACTGGGTAGCTCGTATCGTGGTTCAGCGTACTCCATCAGGGCTTTGAAAGCTTCGCTTTCAACTAACCGGTAGGGCATCATCTCTAACGAGATTAGTCTAGCTATGTGGGCGTTAAAACCCTGTGTACGCGGATGCGAGGATAAGTACTTCCTTTTTCTAACCAGAGTCTCATGTAGGGTGAGCTGGACTGGAGAGCTGGAGATCGTGGAACTTTCGGGTGTGCCGGTGTACATGGCAGACTGAGAGACGGTTGGAGACGGTATTGTTTTCGCCGGTGCCCTAGATGCAATATTTCCTCCTACAAAACTGGTGATTCCCTGACCCTGACTGCTTTTGGCTGGCAAAGAAACCTGCACAGAATCTGCCGGTGGTGCGGAAAATGGTGGCCTTACAGTGACGGAAGGGATGTTGCGTTGCTGACTAGCTTCATTGGCCGAGGGTGCTACAACCTTAAGGGACGTTTGGTAGTTAGTCCAGGCTTGAAAATGCATGGTGGTTAAGTGTCTATGCATGCAACTAGTATTTAGACTTTTCAGATTCTGACCTCTGCTTAAGCTAGTTGAACATTTTTGACAGATGACTTTGCGCTGATCAGTTGGATGTTGTTTAAAAAAATGCCAGACTGCACTCTTCCTAGCATCGGATCCCTTTTCAGGGATTGCAGACTGAGCTTTAACCGGATGGCCACGCTGTCCTCCAACAGGTTTTGGCTTTGACACGCGTTTTGGGCCAGATACGGGCCCGGCTGATGGAACCTGTTGCGATGTTGATGCCTGCTGCGGCCCCTCCTCCACCTCCGCTTCTGAACTACTGCCGCCTGCACCCTGTTCCCCCAATGGCTGCCAATCGGGGTCAATAACTGGGTCATCTATTACCTCCTCTTCGAGCTCGTGTGCAACTTCGTCTGTGTCACTGTGTCGGTCGGTGGTATAGCGTTCGTGGCGGGGCAACATAGTCTCATCAGGGTCTGATTGTGGATCTGTACCCTGAGAGGGCAATGTGGTGGTCTGAGTCAAAGGAGCAGCATAGTACTCTGGCTGTGGCTGTGCATCAGTGCACTCCATGTCAGAATGTACTTGTAATGGGCATGGCCTGTTAAATGTTTCACTTTCTAAGCCAGGGACGGTATGTGTAAAGAGCTCCATGGAGTGACCCGTTGTGTCGCCTGCTGCATCCTTCTCTCTTGTTGTAGTTTTTGCTGAGGAGGACAAGGAAGCGACTTGTCCCTGACCGTGAACATCCACAAGCGACGCGCTGCTTTTACATTTACCAGTTTCTGAAGAGGAGGCAAAAGAGCTAGAGGCTGAGTCTGCAATGTAAGCCAAAACTTGCTGTTGCTGCTCCGCCTTTAAAAGCGGTTTTCCTACTCCCAGAAAAGAGAGCGTTCGAGGCCTTGTGTAGCCTGACGACGAAACTGGCTCCACAGCTCCAGACTTAGGTGGAATATTTTTATCCCCACGACCACCTGATGCTCCACTACCACTACCATCATTACCAGCTGACAATGAACGCCCACGACGACCTCTTGCACCAGACTTCCTCATTGTTTTAAAATCTTAACCAAAGTAACTTTATTTGTTGCTGTCAAACAACTTACACGGTGAGCTATAACTTCAGTATGATTTCAATATCCCTTAAATCAGGCACAATGTTACACACTCTGTTTTCTGTGGCACCAAATCACAGAGATGACACACAAGCAGGACTGTCACTCAAGCACTAATGTCAATATTAATCTCCCACCTAATTTATTATTTTTTTTTTTTTCAGGGAGACTTTAGAAACCAAATAATATTTAAAAAAAAAAAAAAAAAAAAAAGGCTTTCTATGGCCCACTGAATGAGAGATGGCACGCACAGGAGTGGCACACAAGCCCTGACTGAGGCCAATATTTTTCTCCCACTGATTGATGTAGTGTTTTTGTGTTGAGGTAGATTTTAAAACACAAATGAAGGAAAAAAAAAATTAGGCTTTCTATGGCCCACAATTACAGAGAGAGAGGTGGCACACCCAGGAGTCAAGACTGGCGCACAAGCTGAAAGGGCAATATTACTCTCCCACTGTTTTTTTATGTTTTTTTTTTTTTTTTTTCAGGGAGACTTTAGAAACCAAATAATATAAAAAAAAAACAAAAAAAAAGGCTTTCTATGGCCCACTGAATGAGAGATGACACGCACAGGAGTGGCACACAAGCCCTGACTGAGGCCAATATTTTTCTCCCACTGATTGATGTAGTGTTTTTTTGTTAAGGTAGATTTTAAAACCCAAATCAAGGAAAAAAATAAATAGGCTTTCTATGGCCCACAATTAGAGAGAGAGAGGTGGCACACCCAGGAGTCAAGACTGGCGCACAAGCTGAAAGGGCAATATTACTCTCCCACTGTTTTTTTAAGTTTTGGTTTTTTTATTTTCAGGGAGACTTTAGAAACCAAATAATATTAAAAAAAAACAAAAAAAAAGGCTTTCTATGGCCCACTGAATGAGAGATGGCACGCACAGGAGTGGCACACAAGCCCTGACTGAGGCCAATATTTTTCTCCCACTGATTGATGTAGTGTTTTTGTGTTGAGGTAGATTTTAGAACACAAATCAAGGACAAAAATAAATAGGCTTTCTATGGCCCACTCAGTGAGAGATGGCACACACAGGGATGGCACTGTAGCAGAAATGCCAATCTTAATCTCCCACAAAAAAAAACAAAAAAAAACAGGGACTGTCCTACAATTACTATCTCCCTGCAGTAATCTCAGCCAGGTATGGCAGGCAGCAATAGGAGTGGACTGATGCACAAATTAAATAAAAAGTGTGGACAAACAAAAAAGATAGCTGTGCAGAAAGGAAGGAACAAGAGGATATGTGCTTTGAAAAAAGCAGTTGGTTTCCACAGTGGCATACACACAGCAATACAGCTATCAGGGAGCCTTCTAGGGCAGCCCAATGAGCTACAGCGCTGAGGGAAAAAAAAAAAAAAATTGCTTTCACTGTCCCTGCACACCGAAGGTGGTGTTGGACAGTGGAAATCGCTACAGCACAAGCGGTTTGGTGGTTAGTGGACCCTGCCTAACGCTCTCCCTGCTTCTGACGAAGCGGCAGCAACCTCTCCCTAAGCTCAGAGCAGCAGCAGTAACATGGCGGTCGGCGGGAACGCCCCTTTATAGCCCCTGTGACGCTGCAGACAGCAAGCCAATCACTGCAATGCCCTTCTCTAAGATGGTGGGGACCAGGACCTATGTCATCACGCTGCCCACACTCTGCGTTCACCTTCATTGGCTGAGAAATGGCGCTTTTCGCGTCATTGAAACGCGACTTTGGCGCGAAAGTCGCGTACCGCATGGCCGACAAGCACAGGGGTCGGATCGGGTTTCATGAGACGCCGACTTAGCCAAAAGTCGGCGACTTTTGAAAATGAACGACCCGTTTCGCTCAACCCTAGTTATGACTATGTTTAATTATGTTAAGCCCTTTTCTTATTAACCTCTTCCCCCTTAATGTATTCTAGTCCTTAAGTTAAAGAAGCACTCCCACTAAGTTTTTAATATATATATATATATATATTAAATGTGTGTAAATGCATGTAGTGTAGTGTGAGTGTAATAATATACTCACCTACCGCTGCTCTCTCCAAGATCCAGCACCGTTCTTCCTTTCTTCTGGGTGACGTCACCGCTCGGTAAACTCTCCAGGTCACGCTGACAATGGAGTATCAAAACAAGGATCTGTAGGCTTATATTGTAAAAGAGACTTCCGGCTCATGGATAGAGTTTAGAGTTAGCCGGCTAGTCTGAAGAGCGGTGACATCACTGAGAAGAGGAGAAGGACAGCGCTGGATCCTGTAGAGAGCAGGGTAGGTGAGTATATTAATACGCTCATATTACACTACATGCAAATATACACACACTTAATGTCTAAAAAAACTAGTGGGAATGCTTCTTTAAAAATGTATGTGAAACCAAAATGTGGAACAGCAAATGAACATGGTAGCAGGACAGAAAAAAAATAGTGAGAGCCGATAGCAACAGCAAAACGGCAGGTACTACTGACAGCAATCGTCCCGCCAGTGGTAGTACCGAACACAGGCTATATTTGGCCTTCTTTGCTTCTCACTAGCATATTAGTAGGGAGGAAGCAGAGGGAGTAATTGAATATCTGACATTTCACTCATCTCAAGCACAGCGGGAGGATGTAGCCTGTGACCGCGACAACATAACACTTAATATTATACACAGCGGAATTTCCATTCATTCAATCACATCTTTTTCTGTTGTACCCATAGTCCCCAAATCCACAACACCAAGGGGCTAAGGAACATACTACAACAAAACAACATCTTCTTGTTGATTTATTGAAAGAAAAGAAGAATCAGACCTTATTCTTGGATGACGTTAGGCCAAATGATGGATAACATGAACATGCCAAGCTGTGTTGCTGTCTCTGTGAGCCATGGCTGGGGAGAACTTGTAGTAGCAGTAGCCCTCTGAGCCAGGGCAAATTTCAAGATTACAATCAGGTAGCGGAATGCAAGGAGCTCAGGCCATTGCTATCACCAAGGCAACTAATAACCGAATCAGACATAAGGACGATGGTGATGTTTTTGTGGTGGACAAGACCTTGGAACCATGCAGAGGTGCTTAGGAGGTGATGTAATAAGAGGAGGATGTTATTGCTCAGCGGATGTGTGGCTAATACAGCTTGTTCTGGACAGTTCTGGAGCAGGTGATATTATGACTGTTGTAGGATGTAGGAGGCTCAACAGTGCCTGAAAGTTCTGGTGATGGTCGTGCTGATGAGGATCAATGGAAGATACATGGCTGCCATTATTTCTTGCACTAATAATCTGTCCCTTGCCAGGTTTGGCTACAAAAAGCAAGATTTTTTCAACAACAAAATTTATCGTGTTATGTGCATACATTTTGAACAAACTCAAATTTCTAATTATGTATTAAGTTAAAATGTGTTGCATCTGGAGTGAATTTTTCTGATAGTACTCTTAAGCGGATTGTGAGAAAACGCAAAGTTGAAAATTATGAAACCAAAATTATAAGAAATCATCAAGTGAAATTTTCTTTAAAAAAATTACATTTTTTCCCAAAATTTGAATACATTTTTTGGTCAGGGAATTTGACGTATTACCAGAAAAATCTGGAGTTCCCTAATTGATGCAGCTTTTTGAACATTGAACAGTTGTCCACTGCATGTATGACCAGGTGAAAAATTGGCTAAATTGTTTATCAAACCCAAATTCTTTCAATTCCATAAGTTCAATTTTCTTTCATAACATGGACAATTGTGAACATGTAGGCAGAAACACCAATTACAATATATACAGTATCTGACATGATAGACCAGATCGTATATCTGCCCATGCAATAACCTGATGCACATCAGCAAACAAAGTTGCTCTGCCTGAACAGCCAGGTTCAGTCGTACCTCCACTGTGTTCTTTCTCCAGCAGATACTCTGATCTCTGATCCCATGGACTTCTGGGTCAATAGACTTGACCGGAGGCAAGAACTGTTTCACTTTGCTATGGGCATACTGTCATGTCCAGCCTCCGGTGTAATGTCAGAAAGGGTGTTCAGCATGGTCGGTGGCTTTGTTACAGCCAATCAGGCATGGACCATTGCCAAATTTCATTCTCCTACAGCAGATGCCAATGATTAAAAATCAAATGAAAACAAAATCCATAGAACAGAAAACATAGTATTATAAATGAGACTCTATACCAAGTAGTGCAAAGGTATAGGTACCCTGGGACACTCTCCTATATAGCACATGAACTCAAAAAGGAGAAAAGAAAGGGATAGTCCAAGATAAAAAATAATCAATTTTATTAAACACATAGTTTAAAACAGCAGTGTATAGACACAATGACATTGAAAATGACAAAAAATGGATAATGTGGAACAAAGTGCAAAAAGCACCCAGACCTACAAATGTAAAGTGGATGGGAGACCAATGAAAGTAGCATTACATGTAAAGTGCCAGTGGTTAATATTATTCCTACGCTAAATTATCTAAAGCCACAAAAGGCAATGTGCAAGTCCAGAGTCCAAACTTAATAATGGTAATTCAGAGGCTATCATTAGTGGTAATGGGTAGAGAAAACATTGGAAGTCAAGCCATAACTATTACTACAGACATCTCAATAAAGGTCTTACCCATTGTCTCCACACAGGGTCTGGTGCCGGCAGCCCAACGCGCGTTTCGAAACCTGAGACCAATCATAAGCCTACCATAACTTTCCGTCATGGTGGGGCATGAAGATTTTAGTACTGGCTGTAGAGTGATCTTATTCTGATGCCACAAAATAAAAAGTCAGAATTGCAGAATAAGACCCAATAATGACTCCAGATAAACAGACGTGCCATTTAAGGGTTAAACTACCATGCAATGCATATACTGTACATTTGCATTATGGAGTTGGTAGCATTTTGCCTTGATATTGCAATGCCATTAACAACTTAAAACTCTTTTTTACATGGGCAATTGCATTTATAGAGAATAAAAACAGTGTAGATTAGTAGAAAAGGGATATCTCAACATATTTAAAGGAGCTGCAATGATACAATTACACAACACAAATTTTAACATTCCATTTTACTTCTAGATGGCAAACTTGGCAATTTCTATAATTAGCACAAATGTACAGTATGTGAAGTCTAGGCAAGAGACAATGAGTCACAGAGACCTTCGCTATTTTTCCATTTAGTCAATATGGATTAATGTAATAATAACAGGCTGCTAAATTTTTGGGTACTTTTTTCTACATCCCTATATTTGGCACTCAAAAAAGTAGTGACATTAGTGCTCAGTTTTTCCATGTATACTTCATTTTTATTTATTTTGGGGTTTATTCCATCTCAAATACAATTTTAAATGTTCCAGAGGAAGTTACTTTGTGAAACATAACAAGATGCTGAACTGGGAACAACCAAAGACTTAAAGGATAACACAGGTCTGCGACTAAAAAGCTGTTTGATTAATCGTTGTTTTAATTTTTTCATAAATCAATAGAACACATGAGAATAAGCAACTTTGTATTATATCTTATCAGAGAGATCTGCTTCTTTCCCTGCCATGCCTGATCAGTCATTATCAAAATTCTTGGTTCTGAGATAAAATTTGTCTTCACTGAATACAGATTTGCTCATTACTGAGATGAGAGATGACAGTTGGTGCTCATAAATATCTATGGAGAACTGTACTTGTCATTTCAGGATAACATGGAGCATTAGAATCTCTGTGTCTGCCTCTACCTCCTCCCTGCTCTTCCATCTCCTCTCTCCATAGAATTTTACAAGCACCAACAGTCATTTCCTATCTATGTAATGAGAACTGTTGTCTTCATTGAATACATATTTTACCCATAAATTGAGAGTGAAAGATCAATCCACAAGGAGAAATAGGCTGATTGCTTTGATTAGATATGTTATGAAGTTGATTATTTTCATGTATTTTATGGATTTATGAAATATGTATTACAATGATAGTTTTTCATTTAGGTTCAAGATTGTCAGAAAAAAATCAAAACAAAATTTACTTGATGTTCCCAGATAAGCTAAGCGTGATATTCACATAATCTGCATGGTAGATTTAAAGCCTCATTAACAATCCTCTATTATGACTCCATTATGAATGCAGCAATAATTGGGATTTTAATATACTGTGGAATTTCATTCAGTTTTTTGCTCTGTGGTATGCTGTTTTAGATACAAAGTTATTTTTCCTTAAAATATTCTGCATATCGCATCCAATAGAACATATTATATTGGAACGTGACAGATTCATTAACTTTAACCTGACAACAATCCAGCACAGTAAATTTGCAGCAGTTAATCCTGGGTTGTAAAGGAATCTGTCAGCAGGTTTTTGCTATGTAATCTGAATTTTCCCTATTCTGCCTACATTTTACCTCATGTTTTCACTATCTCCCTGCGTGGAGTAAGACCCTGTTTATTAAAATATGTTAACCCTTGGTCTGCCTCCTGTCGGTCACTGCATACCACAATCTGCTTACACTTAAATACCAGGATGGGGATCATATATATCAGAATAGGGTACATAGCAGGAAGAGGCCCAGGATGGGGGTATATATACCAGTATGGGGGCTATATATACCAGGAAAGAATCCAGGATGGGGGGCTTATATACCAAGATGGGGCCCAAGAGAAGAGACATATATGCCAGGAAGAGATGCAGCATGGGGGGCATATATACAAGAAAAAAAAACATGATCGGGGCATATATACCAGGATGGGGTACATATATACCCAGAAGGAACTCATGAAGGGGGCATACATACTTGGAAAAATTCCAGGATTAGGCCATTTATACCAGGAAGGGAGACAGTGGCGTAACTACAAAGTTATGGGCCCCGGTGCGAACTTCCAAATGGGCCCCCCCCCCTACCTCCGTGACGCCCCCCCACCCCCTTCCCCTAGATACGCCTCGGACTGTTGCAGGAATCTCCTGCACTGCAACATGGTGTTGGGTGCCAGCACAGCCCGCACAGTGGTATATCCAGCACAGCCCGCACAGTGGTATATCCAGCACAGCCCGCACAGTGGTATATCCAGCACAGCCCGCACAGTGGTATATCCAGCACAGCCCGCACAGTGGTATGTACAGCACAGCCCGCACAGTGGTATGTACAGCACAGCCCGCACAGTGGTATATACAGCACAGCCCGCACAGGGGTATATACAGCACAGCCCGCACAGGGGTATATACAGCACAGCCCGCACAGGGGTATATACAGCACAGCCAGCACAGGGGTATATACAGCACAGCCGGCACAGGGGTATATAGAGCACAGCCAGCACAGGGGTATATAGAGCACAGCCAGCACAGGGGTATATAGAGCACAGCCCGCACAGGGGTATATAGAGCACAGCCCGCACAGGGGTATATACAGCACAGCCCGCACAGGGGTATATACAGCACAGCCCGCACAGGGGTATATACAGCAGAGCCCGCACAGGGGTATATACAGCAGAGCCCGCACAGGGGTATATAGAGCACAGCCCGCACAGGGGTATATAGAGCACAGCCCGCACAGGGGTATATACAGCAGAGCCCGCACAGGGGTATATACAGCACAGCCAGCACAGGGGTATATAGAGCACAGCCCGCACAGGGATATATACAGCAGAGCCCACACAGGGGTATATACAGCAGAGCCCGCACAGGGGTATATGCAGCACAGCCAGCACAGGGGTATATAGAGCACAGCCAGCACAGGGGTATATAGAGCACAGCCAGCACAGGGGTATATAGAGCACAGCCAGCACAGGGATATATACAGCACAGCCCGCACAGGGATATATACAGCACAGCCCGCACAGGGATATATACAGCAGAGCCCGCACAGGGGTATATGCAGCACAGCCAGCACAGGGGTATATAGAGCACAGCCAGCACAGGGGTATATAGAGCACAGCCCGCATCTCATCTCCCCCCCCCCCCCCCCGATAATGGCCCCACAGTCCGGTGAAAAAGAAAAAAAAAAACTCTCCTCACCTTTCCTTTTGCCCGCGCTGCTCCTGGTGGCTGCAGTCTGCCCAGGACACTGCAGGTGCGCGATGATATGACGTCATCGCGCACCCGCAGTGTACTGTCAGAGGCAGAGCGGGGAATGATGGGAGAGGGAGCGTCAGGTGACGCTCTCCTCCATCATTGCATTGAACTATACCGGTGTCATAGACGCCGGTATAGTTAAATGCGGCGGCGGCGGCGGCGGCGGCGGCGGCGGCGGCGGGGGGGGGGGGGGAGGAACAGTGCAGCGGCCCACTACTGGCATCGGCTCTTCTGGCATTTGCCAGAAGTGCCCGATGTCCAGCCCGGCCCTGCCCTGACCTGCCGGCCCGGGGCCCCTGACCTGCGGGGCCCGGTCGCAATGGCGACCGCTGCGACCGCGGTCGTTACGCCCCTGAAGGGAGATATTATACTGTGATGGGTGACATACCAAGAAGGAACCCATGATGGGGGCCATATATACCAGCAGGGGCCCAGGATGAGGGCATATATATAAAAAATATTAAATAAATTCCCCAGTAAATTGTGTGTACCCCAAAAAGCATTAATAATAATACAATTGTCCCGCATGTAACAAAACCTTGTATTACACAGGTCTACAAAATAATTTTTTTCAGATGTAAGGTTTTTTGAATAGATTTAAGGTATTTTGAGGGAGCAGAATTAAAAATCCATTACATTTGCTGAATTGGTCATTGGTTTTGAGATAATTCATCCATGAAACTAATGCATTCCCCCAATGTGATGTGTGTGATAACAAATGCAATAGCTTTTGGTCTTCTGACTCTTTTACTGTGTCTTAGGTAATTAAATATTCTATATAATTACAATTACAATGCTATAAATTGACTCTTTGAACCCATAATTCTACTGTTATTAAATAAATAACTATTAAATATCTCAGAAACTAGAGCCAATCTGGCCAAACCAAAGTCATATTTTTAACCAGCACCATAAACTTAATATAAAAGCATTCAGTCATCATTGGCACCAAAATCTCCGTATACCAGTGTTATCATTTCAGTGAAAATATACAAAATTAAATACAGTGCCTTGCGAAAGTATTCTGCCCACTTGAACTTTTCAACCTTTTCCCACATATCATGCTTCAAACATAAAGATACCAAATGTAAATTTTTGGTGAAGAATCAACAACAAGTGGAACACAATTGTGAAGTTGAATGGAATTTATTGGTTATTTAAAATTTTTGTGGAAATTAAAAAAAAAAAAATTCAGTGCAGCAAACTCTCCCCAGAAGTTCATTGTGGATCTCTGAATGATCCAATGTTGTTCTAAATGCCTAATGATGATAAATATAATCCACCTGTGTGTAATCAAGTCTCCGTATAAATGCACCTGCTCTGTGATAGTCTCAGGGTTCTGCTTGAAGCACAGAGAGCATCATGAAGACCAAGGAACACAACAGGCAGGTCCGTGATACTGTTGTGGAGAAGTTTAAAGCCGGATTTGGATGCAAAATGATTTCCGAAACTTTAAACATCCCAAGGAGCACTGTGCAAGTGATCATATTGAAATGGAAGGCGTATCATACCACTGCAAATCTACAAAGACCCGGCCGTCCCTCTAAACTTTCATCTCAAACAAGGAGAAGACTGATCAGAGATGCAGTCAAGAGGTCCATGATCATCCTGGATGAACGGCAGAGATCTACAGCTGAGATGGGACAGTCTGTCCATAGGACAACAATCAGTCATGCAATGCATAAATCTGGCCTTTATGGAAGACTGGAAAGAAGAAAGCCATTTCTCAAAGATATCCATAAAAAGTGTCATTTAAAGCTTTCAATAAGCCACCTGGGAGACACACCAAACATGTGGAAGAATGTGCTCTGGTCAGATGAAACCAAAATCGAACTTTTTGACAACAATGCCAAACGATATGTTTGGCGTAAAGGCAACACAGCTCATCACCCTGAACACACCATCCCCACTGTCAAACATGGTGGTGGCAGCATCATGGTTTGGGACTGCTTTTCTTCAGCACGGACAGGGAAGATGGTTAAAATTGATGGGAAGATGGAAGAAGCCAAATACAGGACCATTCTTGAAGAAAACCTGTTGGAGTCTGCAAAAGACCTGAGACTGGGATGAAGATTTGTCTTCCAACAAGACAATGATCTCAAACATAAAGCAAAATCTACAATGGAATGGTTCACAAATAAACATATCCAGGTGTTAGAATGGCCAAGTCAAAGTCCAGACCTCAATTCAATTGAAAATCTGTGCAAAGAGCTGAAAACTGCTGTTCACAAACAATCTCCATCAAACCTCACTGAGCTCGAGCTGTTTGCCAAGGAAAAATGGGCAAGAATTTCAGTCTCTCGATGTACAAAACTGATAGAGACATACCCCAAGCGACTTGCAGCTGTAATCGCAGCACAAAGTGGCACAATAAAGTATTAAGTTAAAGGGGCTGAATAATATTGCACGTCCCACTTTTCAGTTTTTGAATTTCCACAAAAATTTAACCCCTTAAGCCCCGAGGGTGGTTTGCACGTTAATGACCGGGCCAACTTTTACAATTCTGACCACTGTCCCTTTATGAGGTTATAACTCTGGAACGCTTTAACGGATCTTGGCGATTCTGACAATGTTTTCTCGTGACATATTGTACTTCAATATTGGTTTAAAATTTAAAATATAACTTGCGCTTATTTATGAAAAAAATGGAAAAAGGAGCGCCATTTGGAATGCAGACTTAGATGGATTGGTCTGCAGGCATAATGTTGCATTTGCAGAGCCTCTGATGTACCCAAACAGTAGAAACCCCCCACAAGTGACCCCGTATTGGAAACTAGACCTCCCATGGAACTTATCTAGATGTGTTGTGAGAACTTTGAACCCCCAAGTGTTTCACTACAGTTTATAACGCAGAGCCGTGAAAAAAAAAATACAAAATTTCCACAAAAATTATTTTTTAGCCCCCAGTTTTGTATTTTCCCAAGGGTAACAGTTGAAATTTGACCCCAAAAGTTGTTGTCCAATTTGTCCTGAGTACGCTGATACCCCATATGTGGGGGGAACCACCATTTGGGCGCATGACAGAGCTCGGAAGGGAAGGAGCGCCATTTGGAATGCAGACTTAGATGGATTGGTCTGCAGGCATCATGTTGCATTTGCAGAGCCCCTGATGTACCCAAACAGTAGAAACCCCCCACAAGTGACCCCATATTGGAAACTAGACCTCCCAAGGAACTTATCTAGGTGTGTTGTGAGAACTTTGAACCCCCAAGTGTTTCACTACAGCTTATAACGCAGAGCCATGAAAATTAAAAAAAATATTTTTTCCACAAAAATTATTTTTTAGCCCCCAGTTTTGTATTTTCCCAAGGGTAACAAGAGAAAATGGACCCCAAAAGTTGTTGTCCAATTTGTGTTGAGTACGCTGATACCCCATATATGGGGGGAACCACTGTTTGGGCACATGGCAGAGCTCGGAAGGGAAGGAGCGCCATTTGGAATGCAGACTTAGATGGATTGATCTGCAGGTGTCACGTTGCATTTGCAGAGCCCCTGATGTACCCAAATAGTAGAAACCCCCATAAGTGACCCCATATTGGAAACTAGACCTCCCAAGGAACTTATCTAGATGTGTTGTGAGAACTTTGAACCCCCAAGTGTTTCACTACAGCGCAGAGCCGTGAAAATAATAAATCTTTTTTTTTCCCAAAAAAATGATCTTTAGCCCCACAAATTTTTATTTTCCCAAGGGTAACAAGAGAACTTGGACCACAAAAGTTGTTGTCCAATTTGTCCCAAGTATGCTGATACCCCATATGTGGGGGAGAACTACTGTTTGGGCGCACGGGAGAGCTCGGAAGGGAAGGAGCACTGTTTTACTTTTTCAACGCAGAATTGGCTGGAATTGAGATTGGACGCCATGTCGCGTTTGGAGAGCCTATGATGTGCCTAAACAGTGGAAACTCCCCAATTCTAACTGAAACCCTAATCCAAACACACCCCTAACCCTAATCCCAACGGTAACCCTAAACACACCCCTAACACTGACACACCCCTTACTCTAATCCCAACCCTAATCCCAACCGTAAATGTAATCCAAACCCTAACCCTATCTTTAGCCCCAACCCTAACCCTAACTTTAGCCCCAACCCTAACTTTAGCCCCAACCCTAACTTTAGCCCCAACCCTAACCCTAACTTTAGCCCCAACCCTAGCCCCAACCCTAACCCTAGCCCTAACCCTAGCTTTAACCCTAACCCTAGCTCTAACCCTAACCCTAGCCCTAACCCTAGCTCTAACCCTTGCCCTAACCCTAACCCTAGCCCTAACCCTAACGGGAAAATGAAAATAAATACATTTTTTTAATTTTATTATTTTTCCCTAACTAAGGGGGTGATGAAGGGGGGTTTGATTTACTTTTATAGCATTTTTTATAGCGGATTTTTATGATTGGCAGCTGTCACACACTAAAAGACGCTTTTTATAGCAAAAAAGTTTTAGCGTCTCCACATTTTGAGACCTATAATTTTTCCATATTTTGGTCCACAGAGTCATGTGAGGTCTTGTTTTTTGCGGGACGAGTTGTCGTTTTTATTGGTAACCTTTTCGGGCACGTGACATTTTTTGATCGCTTTTTATTCCAATTTTTGTGAGGCAGAATGACCAAAAACCAGCTATTCATGAATTTCTTTTGGGGGAGGCATTTATACCGTTCCACGTTTGGTAAAATTGATAAAGCAGTTTTATTCTTTGGGTCAGTATGATTACAGTGATACCTCATTTATATGATTTTTTTATGTTTTGGCGCTTTTATACGATAAAAACTATTTTATAGAAAAAATAATTATTTTGGCATCGCTTTATTCTGAGGAATATAACTTTTTATTTTTTCACTGATGATGCTGTGTGGTGGCTCGTTTTTTGCGGGACAAGATGACGTTTTCAGCGGTACCATGGTTATTTATATCCATCCTTTTGATCGCGTGTTATTCCACTTTTTGTTCGGCAGTATGATAATAAAGCGTTGTTTTTTGCCTCGTTTTTTTTTTTTGCGGTGTTTACTGAAGGGGTTAACTAGTGGGACAGTTTTATAGGTCGGGTCGTTACGGACGCGGCGATACTAAATATGTGTACTTTTATTGTTTTTTTTATTTAGATAAAGAAATGTATTTATGGGAATAATATATATATTTTTTTCTTTATTTAGGAATTATTTTTTTTTACACATGTGGAAAATTTTTTTTTTACTTTGCACAGCACTCTGTCAGATCACCGATCTGACTTCCAGCGCTGCAGGCTTACCAGCGCCTGCTCTGACCTGCGCGGCCATTTTGGATCCGGGGCCTGCAGGGAGAGGAGGTAAGAGACGCTCGGAGCAACGCGATCACATCATGTTGCTCGGAGGGTCTCAGGGAAGCCCGCAGGGAGCCCCCTCCCTGCGCAATGCTTCTCTATACCGCCGGAACACTGCGATCATGTTTGATCGCAGTGTGCCGGGGGTTAATGTGTCGGGGGCGGTCCGTGACTCGCAGCTGACACCCGGCCGCGATCGGCCATGCTCTCCCCGTGAGCGCGGCCGATCGCATATGACGTATTATCCCGTCACTGGGAATTAAGTCCCAGGTCACCTTGACGGGATAGTACATCATATGGGATTAAGGGGTTAAAATAACCAATAAATTTTGTTCAACTTCACATTTGTGTTCCACTTGTTGTTGATTCTTCACCAAAAATTTACATTTGGTATCTTTATGTTTGAAGCATGATATATGGGAAAAGGTTGAAAAGTTCAAGGGGGCCGAATACTTTCACAAGGCACTGTAAGGGTACTGTCACACAGTGCCATTTTAATCGCTACGACGGTACGATTCGTGACGTTCTAGCGATATCCATACGATATCGCAGTGTCTGACATGCAGCAGCGATCAGGGACCCTGCTGAGAATCGTACGTCGTAGCAGATCGTATGGAACTTTCTTTCGTCGCTTGATCACCCGCTGACCTCGCTGGATCGTTGTGTGTGACAGCGATCCAGCGATGTGTTAGCTTGTAACCAGGGTAAACATCGGGTAACTAAGCGCAGGGCCGCGCTTAGTAACCCGATGTTTACCCTGGTTACCAGCGTAAACGTAAAAAAAACAAACAGTACATACTCACATTCCGGTGTCTGTCCTCCGGCGTCTCAGCTTCTCTGCACTGTGAGCGCCGGCCAGCCAGAAAGCGAGCACAGCGGTGACATCTGACGTCACCGCTGTGCTTTCCAGCCGCTGTGCTTACACAGTGCAGAGAAGCTGAGACGCCGGAGGACAGACACCGGAATGTAAGTATGTACTGTTTGTTTTTTTTACGTTTACGCTGGTAACCAGGGTAAACATCGGGTTACTAAGCGCGGCCCTGCACTTAGTAACCCGATGTTTACCCTGGTTACCCGGGGACTTCGGCATCGCTCCAGCGCCGTGATTGCAACGTGTGACCGCAGTCTACGACGCTGGAGCGATACTCATACGACGCTGCGACGTCACGGATCGTGCCGTCGCAGCGATCAAAATGGCACTGT